>NC_069792.1:8940000-9565000 GCF_027406575.1 Nycticebus coucang
TGTTGTAATCTGTCTCTTTTTCTGGCTTAGAAGGTCCTTGTCTTCATCCTAGCACAGTATTTGGCAAATGATAGGAACTAATAGTTACTAGTTAAATGTCATTGTGAGGAGAGGAATAAGGACCTTGGTCACAAGGAGCCCCGTATGAGAACCAAGTTCCAGGCCCTGGCGTGAGTTGCGGTAACTCTGTAATTCATAACACCTGCCGGGCCTCACAGGGCCCCACCCTTCTATGCCCTCTTTGCTAGTGCCAGAAAAAATGCCAAATTTAAAGAAGAAACAAAAACCTGGGCTTTGACAGGACACTATGAGATCAGAACTGGCTTCTAATCCCTGCCCCACAGAGGAGACTCCAACAGTCTGTTCAAGTCCCATGTGCCAGCAAGGTCACTGTGCAGACAGATTGTTCCTCTCAGAGGCAGCTTCTGAGGAGGCCCCAAAACGGACTCATGCAGCATCCTCACTGATGCTCAGAGAGGCCCCTGGGGACCTCTTCAGGCAGCAGGGTCACCTTATAGTGTGGGTAGCTGCGTGTCTGTGAGGCAGTGGGGCTGGAGCCCCGTCCATGGCTTTGGAGTAGCCACTGATCCCAGCAGCCTGTTTCCATCTTTCCCGGCCCAGCCACATTAGCCTGATTTGAGCAGAGGGTAGGTATTCATACTCTCTGCAAAGAAAGATAAAAAGCACCGTGTGGGTGTCGTGAACAGAGAAGAAGGGACACCCAACTGCCCATACACTTGTCCACCAGTGTCCCAGCCCTGGTCGCCTGTTGTTTCCCGCGCCGTGGGGGTGGCCTTGGTGACATGCCACAGCGGGCTGGTGTATGCCGGGGACTGACCATCAGCATTGCTGCTGGGTTCCACCTGCCCTGGCCTTCTCGTGGTGGCTGAATTCCAGGACAGGAATACTGAGAGGCCAGCCCCTTCCCAAGCTGCGCCTAATCTTGATGTGGGTTGGGGCCTATGGCTTGTGCAGACTGTAGTTCAACTGCTGGGTCTTCCTTGCCTCTGACAAGGCTGAGGGAGCAGAGTGGTCCTGGGTTCTCCCAAGCACAGGAGGATGGTCAGCACAGGTGGCCCAGCTTGCGGTCAGGCCCTGGTGCTGTTCCTTGGAGCAGAAGCAACTTTCCTGGCCCCTCTTGGCCAACAGCTGAAACTGAGGCACTTCTGGGCAGAATACTCAGACCTATCTGAAGTTATCTCTCCGTCTGGGTTTAAACAAAATCGTTTCTACTTACGTGAACCTCTTTTTTTCCTAAGTGGGAGAAAAATCAGTAGCATACTCTGTATATGAAAATTCCCTTCTTAGAGGTTAGAGTCAGAACAGGGCTAGAGCGGATCTACGCATGGGGCAGACAATTTCATGATGACACGTCCACATCTTGGTTGTCTGCTGGGCAGGGTCTGTGATGGTTTCTACTTGGAAGATAATGGGAGTCTATTTCTGGAAGGGAGGAGATCTAGAATGGAGGAATTGGCAATCAGAAGTTCAAGGGCCTTGAACCAAGCACTCCTACCCCTGTGTGCCCTGTGACCCCTCCTCTGGCCTTCATCCTCTGACCGCTGCCACCTCTCTGTGACCTTCACAAGCTTTTGAAGGTTCCTCCCCACTCTCCAGCCAGGGGAGCAGAAAGCCAGACCCTGCACCCCACTCCTGTGCAGCACAGCATCCCCCACTACACAGGTCATTAATACTCCTCTGTAATGACTGTTTCTGGAATTAGAATGGAAGTTCCATTAGTAATCGGAATGTTCCATCTAACTCCCTGCAGTATTCCCAGGATCAGTGCAGGTCTTTGCACAAAATATTCATTGAGTGAACAAACAATTTTTTTTTTCCATTTTTTTGGCCGGGGTCAGGTTTGAACCCACCACCTCTGGTATATGGGGCTGGTGCCCTACTCCTTTGAGCCACGGGCGCTGCCCTGAACAAATACTTTTTTTTAGATTCAAAAGGAATTGACTGAATTTCAAAGACAAGAGTGCTTATTGAAGAGGTTTTATATTTATATCTTTTTAGTTCATATGCACGAGTATTTATATATACACGGCTCCTCTAGCAGAGGCGCTAAGGAAGATTACCAATGAACTGTTCTTCAATTTCAAAACAAATATTGGACCTGCGCGTGTTGCCAGATAAAATCTAAGAAAGGACAGTAGCTTTTTTTCCTCTTAGAAAGTGTCTGTTTAATGTCTTCTACTAAACAGGCATGAAACAAATTAATCAAACAGCTTTATAGTGCCTATTTTGAGCTAGCAGTCTGCTCAATGAAGAGGAAGGCAGAAGCTGTTAGATGTTTCCTAGAGAAATGCCTGGAAGTGTTACTAGTGGGTATCCTGGCAGCCTCCAGGGAGCTGTGCCTTAGGCCAAATCTCAGCAGCCAGCTCCTCTTGGAGTTTTACCTCCCATTAATGGTGATTGCGTTTCAGTAATTCACAAGGATAATGTTCATGGTGGCACGTGTGGCCCTCACCCTTAGCAGACTTATCTCCATTGTAGATTTTTAGACTTTGTGTGTGTATCTGCATTCCAACACAATATTCACTCTCGAATTTATGGACTGTAGGTTTTTCTGCGCTTTTCCTTGAAATTTATGGTCCATGCCATTTCTTTCACTGGTTTATTTTTCCAAATGTTTGTGGTACACAAAGATTGAAGGATGAAAGGCCTCTTAGTCAATACTCCTTTTCTGTGGTTGCTGATTAATCCCTGGGAATTTTTGGTTCCTCAGAGTAAATCATAATGTCTGTTGAGCATGTCAGCTTTTTGTAAAGAATTTTTACTAAAAACTAAAAGAAAGTAAAACCACGGAAATGATAAATTTGCATTTTATACTCAGATTGGAGCTTGACTGGTAGAACATACCAATTTCTAGAAATTAATAAGAAAAAAGTTTAACAAATTTACACATTGATTAGTATCAGCCCAGGACTGTTAATCCTGTGAAAAACATACTAAGAAAAAGAAATGGCTTGAAGGGAAGCAGATAGATAAATAAGTTGCTGGACCGAAAGTTGCCTTTGAATAGCAGACTCTGTCCTTTTCCTTTTTCATGTAAATTTGTCATTTTAAATTTAATTGCAGCTCATCCTCATGACAAAACTTTCCCCTATTTATTTCCCATAGAAAACCACTTTTGAAATGTATATCATTCAAGCTAGACTGCAAATCCTCAATGAAATGTAATTATAACTCCGTAATTTTCTGATGATAATTTCTTTGGGGATTAGTTCCTACAGAATCAAGTGAAATTAGTGATTGTTATATATCCAAATAAAAGCAGATGAAATAATTTGCCTTACTGCAGAGTGAAAGCCCATGATGATTCTGTGTGATTGATCAAGTTTACCTCTAGCTTCTCACCATTCATTACCTAGGGATGGTGTTTGTGACATAACTGTACAGGGGAGAAATACTGAGTTCCTTCTTTTGAGTACTGTTTAAGACTGGAAAGGAGGGTAGACTGTGGAGTGGCTGAGAACATGGTACTATTAATAATAAAAGCTTACTGTATTGCTCAGAGGCCACTCTGTGCAGGTCCTGTGCTGCCCGTTTATAGCCCATGGACCGTGACCTTGGAGGTGGCTCCCATTACTTTCTGTGAGACACAGGAAAAGTCAGTCACTTGCCCAAGGTCATACAGCTAGGAAGTGGTGGGTCCAGGATTTAAACCCTGGCTGTCTGGCTGTTAGAATGCATGCTTTTCACCTGTATGTCCCAGGATTTGTTTCTAGAAGTGGTTTTGCAGTGGGTAATTTCATTAATGTTTGCTTTTACAATGACTTTTCTGTTTCTTGTAGCTCTGAATTATTAATTATTGTGGTCAAGATTATGATTTTTTGATACCTTCCTTAGGACTTTTCCACTACAGATGGGAATTGGTATGGTATCTTAAACTATAAAAGAGAGATTAATTAATTGGCACTTTATAACAAATAAGTGGCAAATTACTAATCAAGGTAGCAATCAAGGTAAATAAGTGAGCCTCTGATTTTACAGCGCCACGGCTAACATTTTCATGGTATTGATCTTATTATTTATTCTCTGTGCTGGAATAGGTTAGGCTTAAGTGATAGTACTGTACATTGATTTGACCACTCTTTGTCTAGACTGGGGGGGGAGAATAAGAATGCACTTTAAAAATCACTTAGGTTTAGAAGGTGACACATTAATTCTCAAAGTGATAGGAAATCAGTAGGGTTTTGTCCGTGGGGTTTTATTTAGTAAAATTCAGTTTGCTGGGGTGCGGTGCTCCAGCGGCTGTGTGCTAGCAAGCCGGCTATAATTAGATTAGCAGCCTGCTAACTGCCGGTGACAGCCTGCGCCTCACGGAGCATGTGCCGCTTCCGCATGTGCCTGCGCCTGATTGGCTGGCCGGCCGCTGCTCCGGGTTTGATAGGTTTCCACCGTGATCTTCACGCTGCATTAGAGACCCAGATACAGAGGTGCTGCCGCTCTCGCGCGGTGGAGGTGCTCGGCTGGCTGCGGGAGAGGAGGGAGCCGGCGCGGGGAAGGCGCCCGTCTTTGTTGCACAGCCTGGGCGGCCAGGACGGCGGCTGCAGCAGGAGGTCCGTGGAGGAGGCTCAGTTCAGGGTAATCACTTTCAGTCTTTCTCTCTCACGAAAAACACGGCCATGCGCGACACGAAGCGTGTTCGTCGTGTCATCTGTTTAAGCTGAATCTTGCTTTGTTAATGCCGTGTGTAGTCAGTCCAGCGTTCCACGCCGAAATGCCTTTTCCCGGGAGAAGGCTGGTAAACAGCCACCCTGCTTACGGCGCTGGCCGAGGAGCCTTCTTTGCACCTGGATGCCAGTGTGCGTGTGCTCGGGAGCGCTTCTTACTGGTTCGCTTCTGTTTTGGAAAGCCCGGGGTGGCATCGATCCGGGCGCCTTTGTAGATGCGTCTGTGCACCCGGCGACCTGTCTGCGTCAGCTCCAGGCTGTCCTGAATAACGAACGGCCGAGGAGCCTTCAGAGAAACACTTCAATCAGGACAGGGCACGACTCCTGTGCTGGGAGTGCTGCGTCTTAGCAGAAAGTCATGTGCTATTGTTTCTTCCGAGATTTGTGCAGCCTTCATTTTGGACGGTTTTCTTTGTCTCGCCCTCGGTAGTTTTTTATTAAGCCTTTTAAATATAGAGAATATTAACATTTCCCGTTATGCCAGAAATATTTAAAGTGTATATTTGGCTGTGCCTGAGGGAGAATTCTGTGACTGGTGGCTCCGTGTAGCAGTGGTTGTTGCTTTGGGGGTGACATGAGATCGCAGGAAGGTGGGGTTCTTACCGCTCACTTTGACTACTGTATGACAGCATTTTTTATTTCTATTAATAGTTGCCTGGATTATTTTCGCAACCAAACCATAAATAGTCTTACATTCTGTAATAAAAGCTGCTATGTTCTGAAGGAAAGATCTTTAAGGGGGGGGGTGGAGGCTGAGGTTCAAAACACCCAGTAAATGCAGCGTGTCTTAATAGAGTCCTGTTTTAGGGCAGAAATGCCTCTGCTTCTATTTATTCCTCAAACTTAAAAATTGATGCCCTTCCCGTTATCACACCATGGAGTCCACAGAAACTTGTGTCACACGGTCACACGGCTGGCTGGCTGCCACTATGTGTTTGCTGTCCCTGGAGGGAGAGCCTTACTGGTCTCTGAAAAGGGTCAGGAATTACCTGCTTCTGAAAAGCCAAACGTTGTGAATTAAATAATTTGTTAAAATAACTGCTCTGATCTTGAGCTGTATCCCTGTGAAAAGGGTTCAGTACAGAAGAGTAACTGTGCCTCCGTCCCTCACTCCTTATCCATCCTGAGGGGTAATGAATAGTCCAGTGTAAATTTCACTTAAATAACAGTTAAACAGGAAAAAATTGAGGAATATCAGGAAAGTTTGTGATGCCTGTGACAAGAAAGTATGGCTTTCTGTGGCTCAAAGGAGTGGGGTGCCAGCCCCATATGCTGGAGGTGGCAGGTTCACACCCAACCAGGGCCAAAAACTGCAAAAAAAAAAAAGAAAAAGAAAGTTTGGTTGTCACTAGTCATTGATACAGTGTCTCTGTGGCTTGAGACAGTGGCAATGTTTTCATTTTCCAGAGGCTTGTGTGGGGAAGTGAACCCGCCTGCTCCCCGCACAGACCAGCCGTGCAGTGGTGACAGCACAGGTCTCCTGAGCACCTGTTTGCTCTTCTCCGAAGTCCAGACCCCTCTCCAGTTTCGCTCTGTCCTTCTCTGCCTGGTCCTCTTCCCTGCGCAGAGAGGACAGTGAAGCTCTCTGTGTGTCCACAGTTAGGCTCGTACACTCATTTTGGGAAGGATAAACTGACCTGGTTCTATAAAATTCTCTCTCTCACTCTACCCATCTCCTGAAATGTTCCCTAAATTGCCTTAGTCTTGGTGAATTTCTAAGAAAACAAGCTGGTTTAACAGTAAATTATTGTTGTTTCTTTTCTTCCCTGTCAAAGCATTGGACAAATGTAAACGCTGTCCAGACTCTTTTACTGAGCAGAGCCCCATCGACCTGTGTGTTGCAGAAAGAGGTGGGGAATAGTTCTAAGCAATGTTGATTTTCAAGGGCTGCATCTTAAAGTCTTTCTATGTGGAGGAAGAATTCTTTTTAATTTAAATACGAATGTCTGTGTGTACTGTGTAATGTGCTGGTATTATGATATCCCAAAGAGCCTTTTAACATATACTGAAGGGGCATTTTTACAAGACTAGATAAATGTTACTTATGTTTTTGCAGAGTAACCAAAATAATGTACTTTTGTCCTCAGATGTATTACATTTTTTTTAACAATACATTAAGGGGAATTTTTTAGATATTCCTGACACAAGAAAATAAAGAATAAATTTCTTAGATCCTTTAAAATGTTGTTTTCCTCCATAACATTTCATAAAAGCTTTTTACTGATGAGAAAATGAGATTTCTGACCAATCAAAAATAGGTTTTATCAATCAGCATGAACATAAACATATAATACATTCTATAATTAAAACATGATCTGTTCTGTCCTACAAAGTTAGGATACTTCCTAGGGGCTTATCATCACAGCAAAAAAAGTGGTAATGGTTTAAAAATGGAAAGTTGTTCCAAGTAAAATAAGATGTACAACAAAGCAATGGGGTGAACAAGGTCTGGAAAATATTGTTAAAAGGAGAAGGAGAAATTTGGATACCTGACTTTGCATGTACAGTTCCAGGTAATTCCTATGGCTGGTCACTTGGGTGGTATCTGTAATATCAAAGAACTGAGACAGATTTGTCATTAGCAATAGATAAATATTTCAGGGCTGACCCTCCTAATTTTTCCTGGATTGAAAAAATAATCAAAGAGATATGAGGCCTCTTCATCAAAGTGTAGTTATTTTTTCATTATTTTATTTTATTAATACAACTGTGGGCATTTAACCAACTGCTAGGCTCTGTGCTAAGCTTTATTGAGAGAAAGGAAAATGGCATCGTCCTTTCCTTCAAGAAGCACCACTAAGGAAGGGAAACAGCTAAGTAAAGAATAATAGGGGCCTTAGCTAGGTGATCCCAAGAAGGGGCAGTCTGTTCTTTAGAAAGAGGGTGAGGGGTGCCAGGGAAGACTTTGGAAGAAGAGAGATGGTGCCCCATCCAGAACTTACTGTTTCTCATCCGTCTTGACGCCACACCCACCACTGTTAATGTTAAGTGTCCGCACATCTGTTTCATATTTTGCACTAATTTTATGCTTCACCGTGTCTGTCTTCTGATCTGTAACACATGTAAAATATCGTTTCTCTTCTCCCTATTAACTTTTCTCAGAATGCATGCTAGATTGTTGCCCAGAAATAATTTTGTTTTTAGTAGCTTTATATCACACGAGACTTGAAAATCTTTTTAGTGTATCCAGTAATTTAAAAATGCGTCTAGAGAGATCACAAAACACTTTCACTGTTGTACTCTAAGTAATCCAGTGATTACTTTGGAAGTGTTTGCATTGGTAGGAAGCATCATGTGTTGTTGGATGCCTATAGACTCCTTTTTGTTTGTTTGCTGTATTTTTATTTTTTATTTTTGGCCAAGTCCATCCTCCAATTATTCTTTTTTTTATTATTAAATCATAAACACGTAGATCATGTATACATTAATGCATTTATGGGGTACATTGTGCTGATTTCATATAGAATTAGGAATGCTTACATCACACTGTTTAATATATACCTCATCTCGTTTACTTAATTATTGTGTTATTTATTTTCTGTATGCTCATTAAAGACAAGCTTGTAAAATTTGTGATTGGATTATAACACTTGGATTTCTCCTTACCGCAATTAAGGCACCTGCTTTTCTTATACATATGTTTGGATTCAGATGTCTTTTAAATCTTGCCAGATTTGGAGGGGACATGCACTTGAAGGGTCACTTTTTTTTGTAAATCTCTGCATGGAAACAGAAACTGCATTTCACCTTTTGCAAGGCTTATAGCCAGAGTCCTCATGCTGTAGTGTGTTGTCCTCCTCGGGCTTCCCCACTTACTTTTTCAAAACCTGTGAGACGAGCAGCCTTTACTTTGCCTACTTTCCTTACCCCACGCCACTGGCTGAGTTGGAAGTCTCCCCAGAGCAGCTGTCTGGCCCTGCGGACCTCCAGGAGGGAGCTCTTTTCTGTTGTCCTGCTGGCTGTTTTGCTCCTCCGGGTCCTGCTTTGCACCCTCCTTTTAAGTAGATCTTCTCTAAGGCTGTGGCCATTATCAGCTCTCTGTTGTCCTCCCCTGCTTTGCCACACTGTGTGTCCCACACACAGACAAACACAGGACCCCGTAGAGCTGCCCTGTCCTGGAGTTCACTGCTCCTGATAGCCCAGGGCCTCTTCCCTCCCTGCCTGCAGGATTTTGCTCAAAAGCAGCCATCTCAGTGGGACATTCTGAGATAGTATCTACTGGATTTGTTTATTTTTTTAGTCTCTTCTCTCTGGAATGTAAACTCCAGAAGGTCAGAGGTTTTTTTAACTTAACCCCCAGAGCCAACGTGATCAGTGCTTGGTTCATAGAGAATACCCAGTCAGTACTCATCGAATAAATGAAGGAAGGAATGATTTCTGGCATGGGAGTGCCACAGCACATGGAAAGAGTCCTCCTGTGGCCCCAGCCAGCTAAGTGGTGCGTTGCCCAGCCGCTCAAGCTGAGTGGGCCTCAGTTTCCTGTTGTATAAATGCGGAGTGTGCATCAGATGGGCTCTGGGGCCATTCAGAACTTTCATACTGTCAGCGTTCCAAAAAGGAGACGATGTCATGTAAAATGTTACTCCTGCGACTTCTCACAACAATGTGATGTTTTAGTCTTCTTTTTGTATAGTTGCTATCTGTGGTTAAATGTCTCCTTTAAAAAAAAAAAGACTTGAAGTGAGCAAAACACTTACTTTCTAAATGAAATATGTAAGAGCTAATGGATTTTGGTTTACTGACATGTTTAGAAAGAATATATTGAATAATTTTTTAAAAAATCGCCATTTTCTCTTGCTAAGTGTATTTACTAGCTTGTGTATTTTTGTCAAATAAGAAAGCAATAGCAATCCTTTTTCCCTTTGATTTTAGCTGTTTCATGCTGCAGAGAGCACTTTAGAAAAGGAAAGCTCTCCTGTGACATCTGCCTGCCATCCATAAGATACACGTGGCCTCTCAGGTAAGTGTATTGCTTTGCTTTGATCCAATCTGAGCAGAAGTTATTGATCCCCTATGAAAACCTGTGTCATTATTCCATTAAGACAGACAGGCTCAGGTTTCAGATATTTTGCTGTCTGGCAAACTAAAAACATCTAAATAATATAAATAAATAATTAAGAGTCCCCACCTTGAGATCCTTGCCAGGACCAAAATATCAGTGTTGGTCATTTGCTTTTTCTAAGGGGTTCTGTGATACACCTTGTACATATCTGCTAGTCATGGTTTGTTAAATGCTGTCTGTGTTCTGTGTAGTGGTAATCTCCCTGGGTATTCAGAAGGCTTCTGTTACGTACATGGATTTGAAGATAAAGAATTAAACACCATTATACTCTAGTCAGCCCCACACTCTGTGGTGGGAGAACAAGGCGGTGGTGCGGGACACTGGGAGTCGGCAGCAAGACAGATCTTTGCAGGTGGCTGCCCAAGGGAGGCGAGTCAAAGGACAGAACCTCAGTCCCTGCCCAGGCCCTGAGACTGTGAGGGCGGGGCATTCTTGGAGTGCTTTGCCCTACACCTGTACCATTCCCCGTATTCCTGTTTGGACTCCACAAGCTGAAGGAAAGCCCAGAAACGTCCTTTTCCAGGTCTCTTTCCACAACCAGACCGTCTTCCCAGGAAGGAGCTGAGGAAGTGGGTGAATAGCCATCAGGGCACAGGCAGTGCCTCCTTTTATGGAAGGACTGAGGGCTCAATCCTACCAGATGAGGAGGTTAGAAATGTTTAGGAAAACGGAAGACGGTTCCCCAGTTAACTCCTGTCTACTGCGAATTGAGGAGTGGTGAAGAGCAGCTCTTAGGACAGTGGTTCTCAATCTTCCGAATGCTGCGGCCTTTAATACAGTCCCTGTGGGTCGTGACCCACAGGTTGAGAACTGCTGCCTTAGGAGGACACATAGACTCAGCCTTATCCTGAGTGCCTGGGTGCTTGCATTTGATTGACAGCCTTGCTCCAGCCTCCTTCCTGGCATCTATACCAAATGTCCCATCACTTACCCAGTATGCCGTGCATTTTATAATTTGTCATTGCATTATGCAGATTATTATTAGACGAATGTTACCAATTGTCCAAAACCTCAGTATCTAAGTTAGGCTAATAAATAAGATTCAGCCCATGCCAGATGGAATTCTGCAATCCATAGAAAGAAAGGGATTAAAGAAAAAGCCAACATACCCCTCAATGCAAACCCTGAAATCTGTCATTCTCATCATCATCTTACTTACCTTCTCATCCCAGATACAGGAAGTTCTGATGGGACAACCTGGGCCTCCTATTGGCTAGAAGGAACTCATTATCTCCCACCATCAGGCCTTGTAGAACCAAGAGTGTAGAGCAGTGGTTCTCAACCTAATTAATGCCGCAGTTTATTTTCATTGTTAAAAAGGGGTCACAACCCACAGGTTGAGAACCGCTGGTGTAGAGGCACAACTGACAGCAGGTGCATTTAACAGGCAATGCCTTCCCTCAGGCCTGTGTTCTTCACTATGAGTCATTCTAGAGCAGCGTTCTAAACCTGTGGGTCGTGACCCACAGGAACTGTATTAAAGGGTCACAGCATTAGGAAGGTTGAGAACCCCTGTTTTAGGGAGCTCACCTTCCCGTTTTGTTCACAACTGAGGGGTTTCCTGGGACATGGAACTTTCAGTGCTGCAAATGGGAAGGGCAGAGCAAACCAGAACATGTTGGTCACTCTCATGATCCCAGCAGCCCCTCCGCTTTTGAACAGAGCTGTGAGATGTTTCTGTTTACTGGGATGGTTGCTGACAGCAGTTAAATTTGCAGCCCTAGTGACCGAGGAAGAACTGGGGCACTGACCATGCAGTGGATGGGGTTGGGTTGCTTCCGTGAGCCTCCGTTTCTCATGTGCAAACAGTGGGGGTGCTGGTCAGGGTGAGGGAACACAGCAGCAGAGGTGCCTGGTCCAGCATGGGCATGCGGAAGGGAGGTCCCCCCTCCCACACAGAGGGGATATTTACCTTCACAGGCAACTATCTTGAGCTTTATCAATGTTATTATTTAGCTAGATCAATGTGTTTCAACCTTTTTTATCTCACAGCATACTTGAACCTGTAGTTAAACTTCTCTGGCATACTTAAATGATGTTGATCAAAAAAAAAAAAGTAAAGAAAAGAATATACTTACTGTGCTTTGAACTTCTTTTGAAAGTAATTTAATTAATGATCTTTAAAATTGTTCACGACGCACCTACTATCCTCTCACAGCATACCTATTGAAAATCACTGAGCTAGATCCTGGGTCAGAAAAGTTAGGAAGAATCAGCCATGCGACTCGTCAACTGAGCATCAGTTGGACTACAGGGATAAGATAAGTTTTAGCCCCAGTATCTTATTTCTCAGATTATTACGTCAGGTCAGTGTGTGTCAATTACTTTTACTTTTTTTTTTTTTTAAATATTAGTTTTCTGATACATTAGTTAGAACTATTTTTAAGTGCTCTAAAGAATGTTACGGAAAGCACAATTTTTCTCTTATCCATATCCAAGTGTTTTTAATGTTCAGGCTATTATTGCATTTAAAGTGTATTCAAATTTCTCTTTTCTAAACTCTCAAATTATGGATAAGCTTTAGGAATACATACATTGGAACTTTTCACTACTTTCCACATGCTCATGTAAGATTACTTTGTTTTTAGTGAACCAACTGGGACTTTTTAAAAAGTGATCCCTTGTTTAAGAAAACTGAAAAGGAAAATGAAGGCGTGTAATAAAATAATCTTGGAGTATTCTTTTGGTTCAACTTTTTTGTTTTTTCACCCTGGAACTTAAAACCTGAGTGATTTAAATATCAGTTGTTTTGAAAGGGGTGCGCAGCATCAAGTTCTTTGTGTGTTCCCGTGATTGCAACTTCAGGAAATTAGCTTGAAGGCTCCCTTTGTTTTTAGTTTCTTGTTATCTTAATCAAACTGAAGTCATTGATAAAGTCAGTTTCTCCTTGAAAGTTTCCTTTTTCAAATCTCAACTGGGACAGATTTTTGTTCTTTGATATTGTGAGCACTGAGGTATTTGAGAAATTACTGGGAGCACAAAAGCTCTCACACAGTTTTTGTGCGCTGAATGGGGCTGACCAAAATACACACTGGTTTTCCCTCAAACAATCCTTTTTTCCTATTTCATGTTTCCTAAAGCCAGGCCTTCAGAGTGAGTGGTTTGTGCCCTGTCCATGACCCATCTGCCTTTCTCGCCAGCATCCCTGACTTTTGCCTCTCCCAAATCCTGTCTTTGCCAAGAGGATGACTCAGAGCTCAGGTTCTCTCAGCACCGGCAGGTATGGCTCCTCTGGGGCCATCTCAGCTGACCTTCAAAGGCAGGTATGGCTCCTCTGGGCCCATCTCAGCTGACCTAGAGGGAGGCCGCCTTCAGAACAAGGGGGAGTCAGCCCTGGCAATGGAACCTACCACGCTGTCCAGTGGAGCCAGCTTGCTCGCTACTTATTTAAAATGAAGAGAAAGAGGAAAGGGCATTCTCTGGGGAAAGGAGCTGGAATTTTAGAATTTTTTTCTCTTTAGTCACAAAAATAATATAGGTTTCTGTAAGGATCAATATAGAGATAGTCCACTCTCTAAAAGAAAAGACGCCTGTATTCAAACAAAAGAATAATAGGCTGGGTGCAGTGGCTCACACCTGTAATCCTAGCTCTGTGGGAGGCTGAGGTGGGAGGAACTCTTGAGCTCAGGAGTTTGAGACCAGCCTGAGCAACAGCAAGACCTCATCTCTACTAAAAATAGAAAAATTAGCCAGGTGTTGTGGCTGGCGCCTGTAGTCCCAGCCACTCAGAAAGCTGAGGTAGGAGGATCACTTGAACCCAGGAGTTGGAAGTTCCTGTGAACTAGGCTGAAGCCATGGCACTGTAGCCTGAGCAACAAGAGTGAGACTCTGTCTCAAAGGCAAAAGAAAGAAAAAGAAGGTATAATTCTATTTTTTGAGAATTTAATACATATTTATTATTAAGTTCAAGAAGAACTATTGACTACAATTTAAATTGTTAAGCTACCAGTTATCTGACATATTTAAAATGTTATTTTAACCAAATGAAAGATTATGTTACTATATGCAAAATTTTTGTTATCAATGGCTGTTAAAATGTAAATTGGGTCATTGTAAATGTTTGTATTTCAAAGGTCAATGGGAAGGAAGGTTGGTCTGTGGTTAGGTCCAGGGCTGTGGAGGGACTGCTTGGTGACACTGTGCTTGAGACATTACTGTGTCATCTCCACTGGCCCCATGGAAAAGTTTTAGAATCTTCTTGTGCGGTTGAGGGTTATGGGAATTAGAGGTTAAACTTGAGACTGAAGGGCGGCCATGTAATTGGACACACACTGGGTACAGAGCCCAAGCCTACCTAAGGCTTGTCTGTCAGACCCTACCAGACCTTGATCTCTTTACAATGACAGGCTCATAAATGCAACGGGAAAGCTGGCTGTGGGAAGTTGGGCGGTGGTGAAGGTAGGGTGGGAAGGTCACAAGGAACATGGATGTCTAAAGGAACGTTAAAACGACCCATAGAAAATGTGAAGGTCTTCAGTCGGTAGGAGTGGGGAAGAGGGAACAAGGCCGTTAGGAGCACACAGGTCAGACAGAGGTACTTGCAGTTGTACTGGTAGGAAAACTAGGCTTTCAAGATCATCCTGTTTCCTTCCTAACCTGTCAAGCACCTGTACGTGTGGAACCAGAAAATGTTCATGGGTGCTGACTACCAGAGAAGTTTGTGGTTACTGGTTAGAGCTTGTGATCCATGAGCTCCAAAGTAGCCTCTCCACACTGGTCCCTCTCTTACGTAAGATAAAAGTACGTTAAATATTCAATTCTGGATATATGTGTGTGTGTCCAGGTTCAAAGATGCAACAGAAATCCTACAAATACTCCTAATCTGAATTTTTCTTTGGGAAATTTCTTTTCTTTGGGAAAGCCCTGTGTCAGGTAGGGGAGGAGAGGCCGCTGTGTCTGTACCGTCTGGGCTGACTCCCAGAGCCTTAGGCAGTGCAGGTTCATCATTGTCCTGAAATACTTCTCTCTTACCTTTCTTTGAGTCCCTTGGGACTTAACTCTCCGTAGGATGAATTCACATCCAAACTGTGTGTCATCCTTGGTCAACAAGAGACAGCTTTCATTGTAACGGTCACTGGGGAGTCTTCTTTGGGGAGGAAGCCTCCTGGGGACTCTGTCCTTCACCAGGCCTGCCTGTTCAGGTGTCCGGACCTGCTGACTCTTCCTTTGAGCCTGCTCTTTATCACCAAACAGCTTCCATTACTGACCACTCCCACCCCAGTCCATGTAGGAGGCAGAAAGTTTTCACAAATGCTCTTTTCATTGTACTTCCATGCTCCAAAACCTTGTTTCTCCTAGTTACCTACTGATCAGGTTTAAACTCCAAAGCCACCTCTCACCTGGGCTCTCCATACTTCCTGAAGTCCGTGTCCACGACGCCCTGGGTATTCTCTACACATCCAGCTCATCAGAGTTGATGGGTTGCTTCTTGCCTAGAATCCTTTCATTCTTTTGCCCTAAAATTCCTTTAAAGGAATTTAGGGGAGGGGACTCCCATCTGCAAATAATTCTTCTTAGTAAAATATCTCAAGAATGGAAGAAAAAGTATCCAATGTACTCAATACTTTTATGAAACTCATTTATAATTACTCACAATTTCTTATGAAAGATAGATCACAACTATAGCCTAGGACGAAGGAGAGAAATAGAGGGAGATGGGAGGGGTGGGGGAGGTTCCATGGAGGGAAGGTAAATGGTGGGACCACACCTATGGAGCACATATTATAAGGGCACAAGTCAGATCTACCAAGTATAGAACATAAATATCTTAACACAATCATTAAGTTAATGATGTGAAAGCTATATTAATTAGTTGGACGTAACTATTCCAAATTGTATAAAAAGAATCGACACCTTGTACCACAAAAAGCATGATCTGTGCATATATGACTTAATAAAAGGAAAAAAAGTAGAAAAAAATAAAAATAAAGCCCATTTTAAAAGTTACTTGTTCCTTAAAAGAAAAAAATGAACCTTTTTTTTTTTTTTTGGCAAATCCAAGAACTTTTGCCATGCATTCAACAAATTCCTAAGTTACATAATAAGTTCCTTCACCATTTACTGTATACAGATGTCATTTATGAGTAGTTTTGGAATTCTTCTTTGCTTTCTTTAAGCATTTATATGTTATCTCTCAAATTATATGATAAATTCATTTGAATATTTTCCCTTAATCAAAGCACCTCAGCTCACCAATGTTAGGAGGGTGAATAACCTAGAGGTGCCTTCCCAAACATCCCAGGAGGGACACTGCAGCGCATGGGCTGGGTTGAAATTGCAGCCTGACTGTGTGTCAGTTGGCAGCATCAGCACTGTTTTTTTTTTTTTGCAGTTTTTGGCCAGGGCTGGGTTTGAACCCACCACCCCGGCATATGGGGCCAGCTCCCTACTCCTTTGAACCACAGGTGCCACCCAACATCAGCACTGTTCTATGTACCTGTTAGCTTCCTGACGAGGAATATCATAACTTCTCAACCCAGAAAGCCTTTATAAAGATAACAATTTTATTTAACAACCCAGAATGGAAAGCTGTTGTCAGTTCTTAAAGGTTTATGATAGAGTGACATTTTGATGGACATTTCCTCCAATGCAATGGAGGAAAACAATAGCACCTCCTCTGGAGGGAAGAACAGCCCCACTGATGGCAGGAAACACTGCAGGGAGAAAGTTGAACAAAATCTCAGTCATCTGGCCCTGTTCGGGATCCTTCTCCCGTGTGAAGATGTTTTTATTCCTAAACCTCCTTGTACTCACAATTTCTATCCCGTGTACTCAGAGTCGCTTCCAGCTCTGAATACATAGACATGTAAATGGTTTAGACTGTCAGTACATTAGAGGCCCTTATCAGAATCCGACTTGTGTTACAGTAATTTCTTCATATAAGCAAGATGAGGTTCAAGTTTGAACTCTGAATCTTTAGAATCCAGTCCAGAATCCAGCAAACTGAAGATGATGCAGTCTGGGCGCAGCGGCGCACACCTGTAATCCTGGCACTCTGGGAGGCAGGTGGATCCCTTGAACTCAGGAGTTTGAGATGGGCCCAAGCAAGAGTGAGAACCCGTCTTTACTACAAAAAAAAAAAAAAAAATAGCTGGTCGTTGTAGGGGTCACCTGTAGTCCAAGCTACCTGGGAGGCTGCGGCAACAGGATTGCTTGAGCCCGAGAGTTTGAGGTTGCTGTGAGCAATAAGGCAGTACACTGTACCAAGGGCAATGGAGAGAAACTGTATCTCCAAAACAAACAAACAAAAAAGAAAAAACTAAAGATGATGCAGAAACTTTGATGGAATTTAATAGGACAGAGGGTTTTTTTATGCATACAGAGTCACTGTAGGTTCCTCATCTGTGTCTTGGTCACTCCACAGGCTCTGGCAGCAGCATCTTCCCACATAGACACAGCAGAATAGGGCCAGCTGAGCCAGTGGTGTCATTGTGTCACTGAAAGAGGGAGGTCATCTACTGGTGGAGAAAGAAGGGAGAAAATCAAGTCTGAAATAAAAGGAAGGGGGGCAAGAAACAGGAAAAAGATGGGGTCATTTATAGTTGATTGTAGGCAAACATTATGGCACAGAATTATAAGAACTTAGACTTAACACTAGCCAAAGTAAGGATCAATCAAGGCATAATGAGGTTTATCAAAAAGCTTTTCAATTCGATCCCCTGAACTGCGTTTACAATGTTTTTTTTTTCCAAAATTCAGTTTACATACAGTTTGGAGGTTTGGCTCAAATTGATCACTCCCTAAGGAGTCAAAGATTCTACATTTAGAGATTCAGTTATTTGTGATTGTTCAGTAATTGCCTTCATTCTGTAATTTTGAGGAGGTGCCATCTCAAAGAACCACAGGTCCACACTGATGCAGAGTCTGGAAGGCAGGCTGTCACCACCGTCCACACCTCCCCAGGCGGTGTGTCTGACGTGTTCATCCATCGTCATTCCATTAAAGCATGTGTATCCTTGTGAAGGGATAGAACTCTGCATTTGAAAATTCATTCTTAGCCTCGGCACCTGTGGCTCAAGCAGCTAAGGCACCAGCCACATACACCTGAGCTGGTGGGTTCGAATCCAGCCCAGGTTGCCCAAACAACAATGACAACTACACCCCAAAAATAGCCAGATGTTGTGGCGGGCGCCTGTAGTCCCAGCTACTTGAGAGGCGGAAGCAGGAGAATCACTTGAACCCAGGAGCTGGAGGTTGCTGTGAGCTGTGATGCTACAGTACTCTACACAGGGTGACAGCATGAGGCTCTGTCTCAAAAAAAAAAAAAAAAGAAAAAGAAAATAATTCCTAGAAGACTGGCGACTGCTAATGGCAGGGTTGGAAGATAAGGAAACCTGAGGAGGTCCAGGAAAGTGATGAATTTCAGGCAGAACCAAAACCGAGGCTCTGAGGGTGTAGAGGAAGAGCCTGCAGGCTGACTCACTGGTGGCTCAGCTCTGTGGCATGTGAGTCCACAGCTCATCTGTGTATTTGAGTCTTTGGTTCAAACTAGTGAATGCTAAGGCCGTGCTGTGTATTCTCAGAAGGCACAGGCTGTCTTTCCTGACAGACAGGGCTCTGCTGGAGTGTGCTGGGACCAAGACCTCGCTGATATCTTTTGAACCTACCTGGGAGGAGGGAGGACGGAGTCGGCAGGATGGACTGGTGGCCTGCACTGCACGGGGAAGACAGACTGTTCCCCTGCATCACCCTCCTGGCAGTTGGCCTAAAAATGCCAAGAGTTTCTCATTTTAAGTTCACTTCTAATTTAAATGATTTGATGAGGTACTATAAGTTTTCCTTCCTTCCAACTCTGGATTTGAATCTCTTTCTCATTTTTTTTTTTTTTTTAAGAGACGGGATCTTGCTTTGTTTTCTAGGCTGGACTTTGAACTCCTGGCTTTAAGTGATCCTTACGCCTCAGCCTCCCAAGTAGCTGGGACTACAGGCATACACTACTGCACCTGGCCAAATCTCCATTTTTGGAAACATTTTTCACTGGAAAGCTTAAAACCATGTCTAGCCAGCACTCTGTCTGCCAGACACGTTGGGCTGTGAAGCTCTCTCTTTACCTATGCGTGTGGTTGTATCCCAAGAGGTTGCTGTCAGGTGCCAGCAGAGATTGTGTGTCATTACTAAGAGAAGGGCAGTGAACATCCCAACCCTGTAGCGTTAGATTCTAAGCATAGCATGGGAGTAACTTGGACCTTGCACCCTCCCAGGACTTTCTCTCTGGACACTGTTTTACAGGGTGTGTTAGGATGGTCATACCAACTCACAGACTGTTCTCAAGGGGGCTGGGGCAGGCAGAGTTGGGACTGATGCATTGCTCTCTAAGCCTGGCAAAAGGAAAAACCAGGGCTTCATTTCCATCCAGTTGCTTTTGGGGCTTAACATTTCATGTTCTGTTATTAAGGGGGGAAATAATTCCCTTTTGGTGGTAGGGGGTAGGGGTGATAATACCCCTCCATTTAGCCAAACGGAAAATCTTATAACGCTGATAAGCTTCTAGATTTAAGATTTTGACCATTGGCTTATGAACCAGAAAGATACGTCTGTTAAACTCTGGACTGAAGAAGTTTCACAGTCACCTTTGGGGAGTGTAGACGTGTTCCTGGGATATATCTGGTCCATTGACCTATAAAGCATTTTAAGGCTCTGTTCCCTCTCTTCCCTACTAGATGTCCATTTTCTATACTTCAGCCAGCCTTGCAGAGTGTTGCGTTGTATTCTCGCAGTGGTTTATTCCCTGCTGCGGGTCTCAGCACACGAGGTCCCCTGCTGTGCTGTGTTCATCACCTGTGTACGGTGATCATCTTCATAACTGAATCTGCAGCCCTCTTAAGGAGCGTTAAATCATTTGAAGCCTTGGAAAGCATTTCTCTTATTTTTAAAGACCTTTGGTCACTAAGCTTTTGATTAAGATGCTGAGTACAGTCAAGTAAAATTATTTGAATAAATGACTTTAAATATCCTATTAAGAAACAGGATAGTTGGGCGGTGCCTATGGCTCAAGGAGTAGGGCTCTGGCCCCATATGCTGGAGGTGGCGGGTTCAAACACGGCCCCAGCCAAAAAAAAAAAAAGAAAGAAACAGGATAGTAAAATGATCACTTGAAGACATCACAATTTTCGAGTTTCTCATTGTATCTTAGTAACTGTATTTGACGTGATACGTATTTGCAGGACCTTATGAATTTTAAATATAACAACTGTGTTTCTATGCATTTTATGATTGTTAGCTGTCTGCATCCAATCTGTATTTTAATTTTAACTTTAAAACCTGGCTTGGTCATACTATCTCAAGCGTTTTTTATCTCATACATCTGAGTCACCTCTTTCTTGGCACTTAGCTTTGTATGTATGTAAAACCACTGTGTGCTTCTTAGATTCTCCATACAGAGAGCTATTTCTGTTTTAAACTTGAGCAGTGTTACTGTGATATGTAAAATTCTTCACAAACTATCGCCTGTGGTTTCCAGCTCCCTCACCATCTCAGTGAGAGGTTGGTGATATTCTTTGAGTCCGTTTCAGGACTGGCGTGTTTCCAGGAAAGACAAAGGAAATGTTACTAGCCTAAGAGCTCCAGAGCGTCATGACGTGATATTGGGCAGGTGACAATGGTGGAGCTGGTGTTGTGTGTGGCATTCGCTGAAGCCTTTTGTGTCCATCCCCTCCCTTCACTTTCACAACAGGAGGTTGTTGGGCACAGCCCGTGGTCATTGGGCCACATCCCAGCCCACGTTGTCTGGCTGTAGACCTGTCCCGTTTAAACAGTTTGCCAAAGAGTGTTGAGGGTGATGGTTTTAGGTGCCAAGTGCCTCAAAGACTTTGGAGGTAAATATTTTCTTCCTATTTGGAAACCATATTTTTTCAGCACATCAGAGTTACTGAAAATTTCTCTGAACCAACGAACTTGTTGTGGGTGCCAACCAGGAGTTCTGCCTATGACATGTTTGTCCTATGGTGGCCCCAGAAGACAAGATTTCTCTACCACCTCTGTCCTTATTGGGGCCCTGGAATGATCACTTAATGGGGACTCAGGTCTCTGGACTTCACTCCCAGCTCTCTGATTAAAGGCTGCGGACATAGCCTGGGCTGTAGTAGTTTGTGTTTTCAGTAGGCTTACACATTTTACAAAGCGCTATCACTTTACTAACCTTGAGGGGTGAGGGTAGCTCTTCTGACAGCTTCAGAGATGAGGCGAGAGAAGTGAAAGAGAAAAGTGACTTCTCAGAGTTGCAATGGGTCATGACTGGAAAAGCCTCGATCAGCAGTTCTCAACCTGTGGGTCACGGACCAATGAAAATACATCTTGCGTATCAGATATTTACATTATGATTCATCATACTAGCAAAATTACAGTTATGAGGTAGCAACAAGAATAATTGTATGGTTGGGGGTCAGCACAACATGAGGAACTAAATAAAAGGTCGCGGCATTAGGAAGGTTGAGAACCTCTGGCCTAGATACACATTCCTCTACCTAGACTTGTCTCTGGGTGGCTTGTTGGTAGAAAGAATGAATCAAACTCCCCGGTGGATTTTCACACTCTGTTCCTCAAAATACAAGGGGCTTTAGGCTGAGAAGGATTAAGATTTGAGCCTCTCCATCAGCCACAGTCACTCTACATCTGTCTGTTTTACACACAGACGTCCCACATCACCTCTGCTGCAGGGAAAGCATCTGTGCCCAGAAAAATCTTCCATGGTTCCTGAACGTCAAAGCTCTTAAGCCCTCGCCCTTAGGGATCAATTCCCACTTAAAAATCAATGGAATTAATATAAAATGAGTAAATTTTCTGTAGGGAAATATGATGTGACTTACCAACTTTATTTGCAGCTTTCTAAAATTATCTTTTTGGTGAGACCAAGAGACTTCTCCAGAAGTAAAACTTCCTAATACTGAACTCAGTACCTAATACCTAGTTCAAGCCTTTGAAGGGGACAAATAAATGCTGCTGAAATAAAATTAAATGAAAAAGATACATTTTATTCTCATGTTTACTTTAAGCAATGTACAGTATTTACTTATTTTATATCTTCTGTTACTTCTTTTACTTCCTGCATACTTATATTCAAGTCTTCAGCAAGTCTGTATAAAATAATCTTCCCAGTCCCTCTGATAACTGCCTTTATTATTTTACTGACTCGATGACTTCCCAGTTCCCAATGATGTTTCAGGTCATGCATCTAGTTTAGAACTCCTGCAGTAAAATGACATTGCTAGACAGAATCCTCCGTCTTTCAGAGTTAAATGCTGAATTCAATGAAACGCTCCCCTTTCTTTCTATAAAACGTTGCGTTACCTTCATTCTTAGAAGAAATGTGAGTAGAGAGATTGTATATGCTTCCTTTGCTGGGATGTTATGACTATGGACAGTTAATACGATAAACCAATTATATTTCCCCCATTCTCCAAACTTCAGAATGTTTTACGATTTTCATCAATGACATGCGCAAGAATTGGTGTGGAAGTTACCAGGGAACTGAACACTCCTTCAGTGTTCAGTGGCATCTTTAGACTGAGAGAACAGTTATAACTTGCATTCCAGAGTGAAGTGATATTTTGTCCAAAAACCATCAAGGACAGACTTTTCTGCTTTAATACTAGCTTTGCGATCAGAGAGCTTACAAGGTGAAACCCATGCACATAAACTTGCTGCCTTGTAAACTTGATCGCTTGTAAATCTGTGGCATTTTTCCTGTTACAACCGTTTTATATTCTCATGTGTATAAATACTGCCTTCGACAGGGTAAGAGACAAGTGCCATGAATATTCCTTCAGCAGTGGTAAAAACTCTACAATAAAGCTTTGAAGTTTTAAGATGACAATCAAATGGCCAAGAAGAGCAGGAGAATGTAAAATAAAAACCTTGGTGGATGAGAGGCTTTATTTCACATCCACTGTGTGCTCTTAATCCCATCAGGTGCAGCCTTTCTGCGTCATCCACGTGAATCGCTGAACTTTAATGTACAAGGATCACCAGGTCTTTCTGTCACTTGAAGGTCATCTGTGGCTAAGCTAAAATTTCTATAGTTCTAAAAAATTGATCGCTGTCAACCTTATTATTTGAATTGAGGATCTATTATGTAGATGTTTAATGCTTCTATTTGATGGTGGATTCCTCAAGCTGTTTTAAGCTGTATTGCTTAAAACACGGTGTCTTAGATTCACAGCAATAGAGTTTTGTGATACTCAGTGTACCTTAGTTTTATGGCATTTGCTTTTCACAGAAACCTATAAGGGAATCAGAGCTCCAGCCCCTTTCCCTCCCTTGTTGCCTTCTTCCTGTTAGCAGCAATAATTTCACTGTGGGGTTATTTGATTTGGTGTGAGAAACGGATTGAGACCAAAATAAGGATCAAAATTCTTGTGAAAATTTGAAAAGACACTCATGGAGGGAAACTGTCAACATCTTAACTTTGTAATGATAGGATACAGAGAATTTGAGAAATAGCTATGCTAGAGAGGTGATGATGATAATTTTAAAGTTATTCATTGTGAAATTTAACATAGCTGTTACTTTTTTATGAAAAGATCACATTTGAGAAGAAAGCATTTTGTAGAGATAAAATATTTTTTACTTTAAAAGCATATTTTGGCCATTATACATGGTTTAGAAAATTTTAGTCTGTGTACATTAGGTTTCCACCCTTCCCATACATTCACAAGATTTAGCAGACCCCCAACTAACTACAGTTGACCTCTTAGCAACGCGGATTTGAATTGTAAGAACTCGCTAATACCTGGGTTTTTTCCCACCTTTGCCATTTCGGAGACAGCAAGACCAAACCCTCCTCTTCCTCAGCCTTGTCAGTGTGAAGACGATGAAGATAAGCCCTTTTTAACGATCCGCCCCACTTAATGATAGTAAATATGTTCCCTGTTCTTTCTGAACATTTTCTTTAGCTCGCTTCATTTTGAGAATATAATGTATAATGCGTGTGGCACACACAATTTGCATTCATTGACTGCATAATTGGTAAGGCTTCCAGTCTGTAAAGGACTATTAGTAGTTAAGTTTTAGAGAGTCAAAAGTTAACTTTCCAATTTTCAACTTTGTGGGAGTTCAGCACCTCTAACCCCTACCCTTCTTCAAGGGTAGTCTGTAGTTTTATTCAAAATAAAAAAGTGAAAGATGTCTGTACATTCTTCAGAGAATTTCCTTAAGCATTTCAGTGGTTTCATCTCATCATTTACAAAGATTCACTTATTTTTCCCTATAAGTGTCCTCTGATAGGACACTAATTTTTAATACGACCATATCAATAAATTAACAGTGATAAATACAGCAGTTAACCTTTACTGGAAGCCTGCTTACGTGCTTCGTCCTCTTTTAAGAATTTACATAGAATTTCTCCCTTAATCCTTACACTATCTCCTTGGGGTACAGAAGAGGAGGCACCTGGCAGGTGTACCTGTCCTTCTGCCCTCCTGGTCCTGCTCTGTAGCTGACCACACAGTCCTCACTGGGGGGCGGAGGGTGTTTTCCTGCTCCTCTCTCCAGCCTGAATTGTATGTGTAGCAAAGCAAAATGAAAACATTTTCTTTAAAGAAACATGCTTTTTGATGATGTCTCCACATCTCCATTCTCAGATCTGTGAGCCCCTGATTTCAGGTTACCTCACATCCCCTGCAATTGTTTCCAGCTAGGGCAGCGGTTCTCAACCTGTGGGTCACGACCCCTTTGGGGGTTGAACGACCTTTTCACAGGGGTCACCTAAATACATCCTGCATATCAGATATTTACATTACGATTCATAACAGTAGCAAAATTACAGTGATGAAGTAGCAAGGAAAGTGATTTTATGGTTGGGGGTCACCACAACATGAGGAACTGTATTAAAGGGTCGCGGCATTAGGAAGGTTGAGAACCACTGAGCTAGGGGGAAGCCTCTCCCTCACTCAAGTTCAAGTGGGTGCTTGTCATCACTTGGACACTGTCACAGAACGAAGCCCCTGAGGGATGGCAGCCCCTCCTTGCAGCACATCGGCCTAAAGGGGTTTCAGGCTCAGCCCCTCCTCTCTCTCAGGATCCAGTGTCAAAATTTCACAATCAGGGCACTGTACCTCATGGCGTGAATTGAAGTGAAATCTGCGGGTGACCTGGTGACCACCATTTCTCCGCCAGAGCACATGCTCTGGAATAAAGGACAGAAAAAAATTCAAGCTGAGGTAACTTAAACATTAATGTCAGATGCCCTGTTTAGCATTTTCATAGAAATAAAAATCCTACCAAAAATCATTACTGATTTTTGAAACCCTGAAAACCCAAAATGCAGATTTTGCTCTCCCTCCGCTCTGCTCCCTTCCCCATGTGGTCTCTGGGTTAGAGGGAATATGTGAAATGATCTCTCCGTGGCAAAACAGCCTGTTACTATGGTAACAGCTTACTGGTTTCTAAACCCTTCTGGCTAGTTCCAGGAGCCTTAACTCTATACTGGTTTTAAGGATTAATATCTAGCTTTTGAATAGTTATAATCATTGAAAAAAAGGCCTTCATATTAATTGACAAATAGACTTTTCTCATCTGGAAAGTATAACATTTAATATTATTAATTATCATACTTCACATAAGCAGCGAGCTTTTGTTAGGAGACTCTGTTACTGTTCATTAAGTCTTACTTTCTATGTTAGTGTTTGGGGCTTGGCAATAGATTCATCTGCAGGAATATGATTTTTTTTAGTTACAGTTAGATGTTTATGTATTTTTCCTTTTAAGTCTGCACATCCTTATGAAGACATGACGTGTTTACCTCACCTACTGTCCCTGCACAGACAGGGTGAGTATGTGTTCACTTTTCTCTGTTGACAGTTGATTTTGTGTCCAGTATTTCTCCTCCTGCTGATTTCTTAGTTGGAAACTAAGAAGTAGTATCTCAGAGGATGTACAGAAATATTCAGAGTTACATAGTAATGCATTTTTATATATTTAAATGTTTTAAGAAAAACAAGTACCCGTTGGGAATCTAAAATCTGAAGATCCAAAATCTGAAATGGTCCAAAGTCTAAAACTTTTCTGAGCGCCCACATGCTACTCAGGTAATGTTCATTACAAGTATAATGCTTTGATCCCAAGCATTTTAAGTAACAAATACTCAATGTGTACTTAACACAGTTTAAAAAGTTAAACACTAAAGTAATTTCATTATTTCGATGTAGTTTTGAAACTGAGGAGATTAAGCTTCTCTCTTTAGCTTGTGGGATCCTTGTTTACCCTGTACCCAGTTCTGACTTCTCTCCTGTCCCCATGGGCAGATTAGTGCTCTCATATATAACATTCATTTGCAGATATTTATTGTTATTTTATACACATGTTAAGATTTTCAAATATATATAGATATGAATATATGAATTTTAAGTATCTATAGATATGACCTTGTCTATATCCAGCTATATGGTCATCCCCTTTGGAGTAAATCTCTGCTTCTTTCTTATTTATTTTCTTCTACTGTTTCTTAATATGTGTTTTCTTGTCGGTTGTGTAGCCCACCTATTGTACCTAAGCAGGCTTCGGGAAGGCTCTGGGATTTATGTAAAGACCTCACTGACTCCTGCTAGTCTCTTCTCTTTCCTACGCCTAGCTTGCTAAAACTTGGAGTCACGCCTTAGCTGCAGTGTCATCCTCGAATGCACTATGAGTTTGCCACCCGTGGCCCCCTCCTGAGCCCTGAGCCAACACTGTCTGGCTACACTTCTCCGTGCCCTGTTCCTCTTCCTCTTCTCTAGGAGTGGCAGAGGATAAACTGTTCTTGTTCTACGTAATACCCAGCATAGAAACATTCACAAACTACACTACTGAAATAGCTCCTCTTATGCTTAATCTGGTGCCTCCTCTGTGCTTTGGAAAAAGACAGTCATGGTTTCAATTTTGGATACTTGTAGTTATTCCCGTCAGATATGTTCTGAAGGTGGGTGGGCTTCAAAGAGAGCAAGGCTGGTGTATTTTGGTTTCTCAGTTGACTATGTTTTACATATTGTATTAGTTTCCTAGGCTGCTCATACAAAGGTCCACAAACTAAATAGTTTATAAACAACAGAAATCTATTGTCCCACAGTCTTCAGGCTGGAAGTTTGAGGGGGAGGTGCCCACCCGGTCGGTTCCTTCTGAGGGGCTGAGAGGGAGAATCTGCCTGTGCCTCTGCCCCAGCTCCCGGTGGGCTGCTTGTATCTTTGTTGTGCTCAGCTTGTAGTAGCCCTGCCTTCGTCTCCACGTGATGTTCTCCCTGTGTCTGTATACCAAGTTCCCCTTTTCATAAGGACCCTAGTGACAATGAATTAGGGGTCTGCCCCCCTCCAGCACGATCTCATGTTAACTAATTTCCAAATAACACCAAGGGTCAGGACTCACCCATGTGAATTTTAGAAGATAAAGTTCAACCCATAACAAGTACCATTACAAGAAAATTTATTTTCTATTCCAGGTCAATTCGGTGATTTTTTTTTTTACAAGTAGATCTTTTGTTTCAATCAAAATGCAATATAAATCAAACACAGTTAGCGTGGATGCATTTGATAAATGACAGCCTTGACCACTTATGTGGCTGCAAGGTCTGCTAAACCATCTGCTTTCGCATACCTGGAAGGTCTGTTTATTTCTAATTATACTAGTTTAACTTCATTCAAAGAGTAAATTAATTGTTTCTAAACTTGTGCCAGTGGTTTTTACTCCCAGGGGGTGGTGAAATCTCTAAACATCTTTTTTAACCTTTTCTTCAAATGGTAAAATTTCATTTTAATCCAAAAATAGCCTTTTGTTTTCTTTTACTTAAACATGATGACCCTAATGTCTGCTCAAAATAAACTGCAGTATCTGTTAGTTAGAGCAGTACTGATTTCCAATCTTGATAAACTTTCTCCAAAATCTAATATAGTTCATGTTTCTGGAATTAATTTCTTAATAATACAGCACTATGTATATTGTGGTTGAATCAGGACAGACTGTGGTCACCAGCCAGCCAGTGAGGCAGCCGTGGCTCTGAAGTGGCAGACGGCATTTAGCAGCTCAGCGCTTTCTGTACCTCTGGGTACCCATTTCCCTGCAGGTGCAGGCGTGAGGCTGCGGTAACTGTCTTAGTTGGAGTTCCAGGTGCAGCCTTCATTTATTCCCACTGCAGACCCTAAGGCAGTAGCTAGGGTGACAGCATCTGCCCACTTGTATTCCTCCAGTTAAAAAAGGTGCTCACGCCCTACGTCTAACACTTGAAAGAAAAGGAACTCTTCGGTAGGATTGCCACTTTTCGTTATTTTCCAGATCGTCACATCTTACTTTTCTGTTCGTTCAACAATGCTAACTTATTCACCAACACTTTTCAAGAATATGTTTACATAAAAGCAGAGGGAGGATGTTAAAAGACCCAGACTGCAAATCACTTGCCGCTGCTTCCCTGTAATTCAGAATGAGTCATCCCGCCCCGGTTAGGGAGAGAGCAGCTCTGAAAGGAGAACTGGGAACAGATTATGACAGAGAGCAGCAAAGAGGTGATCCCGCGATTATTTCTGGTTGAGAACAAAAAACTGAGAAATTCCCCATCTACAGCAAACCAGTGTCTTACTGTGTAATTCGATTTTAATGCTGGAGTATTTACCATGGCTTATAGAATTTGATCTGCAGTGAAATTATTTATTCCTCATGTCTTACTTTTGCTTCCGGTTATATCTAAATGAATTGGTTGAGAATATATTTTTAAATGTAGCAGACTATTCTAGACCACATAATATGATTCTTAATTATAGAAAGGAATTAATTTGGGCAAGTAGTACTCTCCAGCTAACTACATTTGTTGCATAAATGGGTGGATGTGCCCCAAGGTCAGCACATGCAGCAGCTCAGCGGGAGTCCTGGGCACTTCCTGGCCTGCCTCCACCGTCAGCCTCCCTTCTCCCTTCCTGGAGCCCCCGCTGCAGCTTCCGCTTTTGTCTGTTCTCACTTTTTGCCTGGTTTCTGTGGAAGCAGCTCTGCTTCCCTCCTTCCTGGGGCCCTTGCACATCTTCACCTCCACACAGCCCACTAACTCTCCCGTGCCTTCCTAAACAAAGAAGGATGATAATCAGTCGCTCAGGCTAGAAGCTTGAAAGAACTTCAAAAAGAGAGCGACACAGTCAGGCTTGTGCTTTAGAACAGTCAGCCATCATCTTTACTGTATTACGTGGTGCAATGCTTGATAGGAAAAGGCCCACTGTGCCACATACAGAGAAAGGCACATCTTTCTATGAGCAAACACTGTGTCCCTTCCCTTGTGTACCACACAACCTTGATCATAAATTCCCATCATTTTCACAGTTCAATTCCTTCCGCCACGTGTAAAGGTACAAAAAGTAGATCCTAATAGCTTTGTATCTCCAGCACATCCTGTTCCCTAACCTGGCACCCTATAGAACTTACGTGAAAGATGAATAAGGATTCAGAAGGAACTTCTTGACCTCCAGAATCCAGTTCTGGCATCACCACTTCCAGAACACCCCTTCCCTCCCTGCCTCTCCCAGCCTCACACCATTGGTTTCATGCCTTTCCTTGAAGTTCCCGTAGTGCCTTCTAAATAAATCTGCACATTGTTTATCGAGCTCTAATCTAATTGTCCGGTTGCCCTGCCCCACTGGGACACAAACCAGCAGACCCTGGAGCCCCGTCCTTCACTCTTTGACTCACTTCTCACTGCCTGGCTGCTCCTGCTCAGTGTCTCTTTCCCAGATGAATAAGAAGGTGTTTTAACTCTTCATCCAGTGAATACCTTGACCTTTGCTTCCTTAAATCTTCATCCAGTGAGTACCTTGACCTTTGCTTCCCTGCACACTTATTCTTCATGCTTTGATTTTTATGCACCGCTCTTTCAAGGTGTACCTGTCAACTGAAGAAATCCCCCATTGATTGGATAAGCTCTGCCTTGGCATTGTAATATAGAATCGTGGTAGAAAGACAGGCTGTAGTTCCAACTTATTATTCAAGAATTGTAACATCCTGATAGGCAGCAGATTTTGAGGAAGTCTGGTACACAGGTTCTAGAGGACCTCAGAACAGGCTAGATCCCGTACGAAGCTCAAAGCTTCTAATGAAGCTACAAAGAAAAATGAAATGGAAATGTACCTTTTTCTACACAGGCCATATTCTTGCTCACTCCCTTTGTAGCTGGAGATGGAGGGGAAAGCTAGGGGGTAGAATGAGACGAGATTAAAAGATAGTATGGATTTTTTTAATAACATATAAAAAAAGTAAATGTTAAAAGTCAACCTGTAGTAACTTGCTTGTATGCTATTTAGACAATATGTAACGACTTTTGACATAATTACTCCCCACGGTATCTTTACTGATGTTCACTTTTATGTGATAGGCATTTTCAAATAACCATTTGATGGCCTTTTACCCTGTTCTTTAAATATTTGAAATCTTGTTTCTATATATGAATATAACTATTCAGAATAAAATTACATTGTTTGAAGTAATGTTCCCAAAGGAATTTCTGATGACATGGCTTAGCGATGTCTTAAAGGATAGGAAAACACTTTATTAATAGAGAAAAACCAGACGTTCATATTCTCCTGGGAGTTCAGATTGAATTTTAATTGAGTAACTTTGCATCAGCTGCGTTGTATTATTGACACGTATTAGGTGGTGGGTTTCTGTATCAGCAGTTCTTTAAAGAAAAGTCTCTTTTTCCATTGCCTTTCCTGGAATAAGAGAGCTTCCCCCAGATGGGTAGCCCTCAGCCATGCAGCCTGGGAACCGGGCCCAGAAAGGAGAAATAGTTGTCTTGGGTCAGGATTTCCCTGTGTCTAGGGAAGGGGGTATTTTTTAAGACTTTTGCTGTTCTCCTGAAATTACTTCGCACTCCATGTTGCCTAACATTGGGGGACAGGTTCTGAAGTGGGCTGTATTTGACTTTTCATCACAGCTCTACCACCAAATACTGAGGTGATCTTGGCAAGAAAGCTGTAAGACCCACTTTCCTCAGGGTCCTGTGGGTTAGATGAGAAGATGCACAGAAAACATTCTATGTATACTGCTGTTTCCTTGACCAATTTTTTTGCATTTGAAAGGGTGGTTCTTTTTCAGAACTTTTTATTTTCCCTGTACTCAGATGCCTTTTTTCAACTCTGAAAGGATGCAAAGCTTGGGAATTTGGTTGCTGTCCCAGCAGATATAAATAAAAAATACCTTGCTGTAGCCTACTGAGTTCAAACAACAATGGCTACTGGGTTTGAATTCCACCCAGTCATTCCTCTTTGCTTGACATGGTTCAGTCTGCATGAATTACAGTTACCATATTTTAGTTAAGTAAAACCAGCTCCCCAATCTCACAGGTCAGATTTTGGTAACCATTGTCACATGAACTGTAATTGCATAAAGTTCAGACCTCATAGTCAGGTTTTCATTCCCCAAATTGCTCCATAAATAGCAGGTGCCCATCATGAGCAGTGAGACGGTGTCCTGATGCCTATTTCCTCTGTCGGTGTTGGAGTGTGTGTGCATTTATTATTCAGTTTACTCACAGGCAGGAAAGGGTATCGTTGTTTCTCCTTGTCGGACAGTGATCACTGGTGTGGGATTTTACAAAAATGCAGTAAAAAGAGGGAAATGCTCCCCCCATGGAAATGTAAGCACGAGAAGAGTCGTAACACTGGAAGGAAAAAATTGAATTCGACATGTTTAGAAGAAATATTGAGAGTGGAGATGTTCTAGATTTTGCAACTAGGAACTCTAGGTACAGATAGGAACCTGGTGAAGGTAGACTTAACTGCATAAAGGAGGACCTTTTTTTTTTGTTTTTGATGGCAATTGAAGATGTCCCAGATTTACTGATGCCATCAAAACCCTTTACATTAGAGGAATTCTGGAGATAGTCACAACATTGAAAAGTGCAAAGGATAGAAATCGATCCAAACTGAGAAAGACAATTGTCTGACACTTGGAAAAAATGCGTACCCTGGATTGTGCGTTACACGATGAGAGGAAGAGGTCAAACAGCACGCAGCCCACTCTTGATACATCTTTACAGAGAAATAAGAAATTCTCGGTGTGTTCACGTCGTGTTTTAAATTAGAGTGCTCATCTCTCTATACATCTGTAACTGACAATAGGAGAGTTTTAGGGTTTTGACCAAGTTTTAAAAGGTCACAGAACAATCATAATTTCTGCCATTGATTTAGTTGGTATGCATTACATGGTTTCAGTTGATAAGCTTGTTGCAAAGCAGAGACTATCTGTAATGAAAAGCAGTCAAATAAACCCTGTTGCCACTTAGATTTTGTATTCCTGAAAAATTAGTTCACACATCATTAATAGTGTCAGTATTTTCAAGACATCCCTATCCTTTTAAAGGCTCATTATGAAAATTTTGAGATACACAAAAATAAAGAAAGGTAAAGTCCTTGGCGTGGATGGAAACCAATGAAGCTCTCCCAGCACCACAGGTAAGTGGAGCAAGTTGAAACTGGCACGGGTGAATCAGAAAAAACGCTGTCAACTGTGCCTCTTGGAGGTGAACTGATGGACCGTAACATAGTCTGTTTCAAAACTTTCGTAGTTTACGTAGATGCTTTATGGATTATAAAACCACTTTCACTTTCTAATATTGGCTACTTTTAATTTTCCAGAACTGTAGAAATTAAATATTTAGACACACATTTCTGTTGAGCTCTTTGTGAAATATTTTTGCAATATGAAAGTTTTTTTGTCCTTTTGATTTTAAGAGAGGGCCCCACTAGTAATCGCCACAGGCAAACAGCCAAGTAACTGCCTTATACATGGTGAGTTTTAGCGACGTTCTAGTCCCTTGGGGGTGAGAAATGCGATCTTATTTGCTAAGAAGTCAACAAGCTCTGGGATTCATGTGTGTTTTGTAGTGTGCATGCAGAATGCTTTGGTTTTCATAAGACTAAAATAATTGAAGCTGTCTCTTGTCATTCAGCCTTATAATAAATACCTATAATTTAAAACCTCGAAATTGGTTGGTTTTGAAAGATGTTTGTATAATGAATAATAATAAGAGCCTTTGGGTTATTTTTAATGCATCAGATCCTGTGCTATGGTCTGTGTAAGAGAAAGGAACCCTGATTACAGTTTTGGAGAATGTTCCCAGCGCCCCCAGCATGCCCACAGTGGAGGCCGCATTATTACATGGTGCTCCGAGGGGCCTTGCACCAACAACTTGCTTGCTTATGTACGGTAATGAACGGTCTTGGGGGGAATGTTTGTACTTTTAAAGATTGGTTTAATCATGTTCAAGGAATGAAGCTAAATTAAACATAGCCTACAGTGCATCTGGGAGTGGAAAGTTGGATTTTTATCTGCTTTCTAACTTTTTACTAAAATAACTTCCTTTTCTCACTCTGGTAACTTTTTACTAATGTAACATCCTAATCCATCATATAGCAAGGAAAAGAGGCGATTTTGTTGTTTCAGAGAAACAGGGCCTTCTTTATATGCATGAATTTATATAAAATTTCTTATGTAATATATTTTATCATATTCATCAGCTTTTGTAAGAGTTCTTACTCCAAAACATTTTTTCTCCCAGCCTCGGGGTAAACAATACTGTAAGGAATGATTGAGCAACAGGAGTCCAGTGATGGTATAGGAAAGAGAGAGAAACGTTAATCTTCAAGATCTTTTACTAATTCTCACACTTTGGTTCTTTTTACTTTCATTTGTAAATAAAGGCAATTTCAGGAAAGAGGGGAATACGGAGCCTGAACCAGCACAGACAAGGGACAGACCTCCAGAATGGTTGCAGGAGCATCAAGATGGTCTGATGTCACTTCCGACAGGCTTTAATGAACTTCAGACATGACCTAAGAAAACACAGAAAGCCTCCCCTTTGGCTTGAATCCCATGTGAGGCTTCCCGGCATATTCAGGAAAACAGAGGGCTTAGAATTGAGGCTGCTTCTGACCTGAAGTCATAGAGCAACCCTGGGGAACTTCCTGGTCTTGGTCCTCTGCTCAGGGCCTGGCAGCTCTGCTGATCCAGGAGCACAACCTGCTCCAGGCAGCCCTCCAGGCTTTAGCTCTCCCTCCTCCCCCCTCATCCAACAGGGTGAATTCCCCACCCTCCCTGGTGTGGCTGGCTCATGGCGTGCGTGGCTCACACTGTCCCTTCTCCTACTTGGCCATCTGTGAACCACAGTTAAGAAGAATTCTTCCCACCCTTCCCAGGAACGTCATTACTTCCTTCTTCCCTGGGTTCCAGAAGTAATTTATTCTTAACAACCACGGTTCCTCCCCCTGTTTGTCGGTGCCTTTATGCACAGGGCACTTGGCAAGCACGATCTAACCCACTCAGCATTCCTTCTCCAGACTCCAAGGCTCCTAACTGAGGGAACTGAGCTACCTGCTGAGGGATTAGCCAGTAATAGTGGAATTTGGATTGGGACAATTATTGCCTGCCTCCTTCATTTTTACCTAGACTCGAGATTGGACTCTGCTGTGTCTTACCTGTTCATTAATTTTACTCCCACCCTCATCAACCAACCCCATGCTTGGCAGGCAGTTCTTGTTAAAATAAATAAATGTGTATCTTAGAGAACCAAATGAGGGAGGGAGTGGAAGTTTGAGTCAATTACAAACCCGCTACAGAGTAAGAACAGAGGCAGCAAGGAAGACTGCAATCCAATTTTGCGAATTTAACACGATATTTGCAGGAATAATTTTCTACTGTACAGATCTGGCTGAGGTAAGAGTTGGCGTAAATAGAACCCATAAAAGGCTCCGGGGCTTCATTTACTTACTGGTCTTAAAGACAGGCACAGTAGCTGTTTCTGGTAGTGGTGCCAAACATTATGATTTCATTTTCTACAGTACTAATCCTGTGCAGGCTTTTCTTTTTTTTTTTTTTTTTGGCTGTTAGGAGGTGTCCGAGGGCAGTTTGGGGAGGCTTTGTGGTGACCAGGGAGGCTTATGCTCCTCCACTCTGCCACACTCTGTTGCCACAGCTGAAGAAGGACAGACAGACAGGCAAATGAGGTCAGGAGTCCTGGACTTCAGACAAGGTGCTGGGGACACCAGTGGGGAGCCCGAGGGCCAGCGGGCAGTCCCAGAGCCATCAGCCTGCCGCGAATGTTGACCCTGACACTGAATGACACCTGACTGCCTTTCCACATTCAGCCTTCCTTTCTGTGCATTTATTATGGGAATGAATCCAGCCTGGAGAGCTGTTAACTGAGACTTAACCTATTTACTTATTCAGAGGCTGTAGAGTAGCTCAGAACCTGGTGCCCCATGTTTACTGTATGTTATCTGGGATATTTTTTCTCATCAATCACTGTCTACTAAGCAACCCAAGGGGACAGAATTCTTTGAAAAATTAAGATATAGGGCACCACAAAGGCCTGTGGTCTATTCACAATAACTAACCTGTGATTTAGAGTGAATGGGGACTCGACTTGCCATTAATGTCCATTTTTTATATTTGGACACTTTAGAATTATTCAGGGAACCCTCAACAGGCAGATGATCATTTTATTATATTCATTTGCTTACTAGTCTAATTTGCTCCAAACCAGAGAGTACTAGTAGCTGCTAAGATTAGAAAAAGGAAAAAGAAATCTGTATTTATAGACAGAAGAATTTATTTATGACATTTCTCTATATTTTAAATTCTAGAGGATAAAGGGAAAGAATCTGGTTAAGATGATTAAAATTTAAATTTTCTTCTTCAGAAAATTGATGACTAATTAAAATGGCTCAGAAGATACGTGTTAGGATCATAGCTGCAGAAACAAAACAAATGTTACACTGATTTTTGTATGGTGAAAATTTAATTCCGTTTTTTAAGTAAAAGAAAACAGTATTTCAAGGACATTTTACATGGCACTATGCTTTTTCTTATCACTTCTTCTTTTCTTTTTTGTTTGTTTTTACCATCAATCAAAGCCCTTAACAAAGGACTCTTTTTATTCTAGGAAACTTATTTCAAAACTTGATTTCAACTGTATTATTGGCCAAGTATGTCACTTCCCTTTTTATTGAAATGTAGATGAACAGTGTAGTATTTATAATACCTATAGAGTTTGTGACTGTAGGCATTTGATTTATAATTTAAATAATGTGAAATTGTGCCATATACTTTAAGGACAGACACAGAAGGGGAAATATGGATAGGTATTATTCTTCACATATAAAGTTTGTCTTTAAATAGCTATAAAAGTTGCTATAGGAGGGCCGGGTGTGGCGGATCATGCCTGGAATCCCAGCACTTGGGAGGCCGAAGCAGGAGGATTGCCTGAGCTTACAGGTTCGAGACTAGCCTGAGCCAGAGCAAGACCTCATCTCTAAAAATAGCCCGGCGTTGTGGCGGTGCCTATAGTCCCAGCTACTTGGGAGGCTGAGGCGGGAGAATGGCTTAAGCCCAGGAGTTTGAGGTTGCTGTGAGCTGTGACGCCACAGCACTCTACCAAGGATGACAAAGTGAGGCTCTGTCTCCAAAAAAAAAAAAAAAGAAAGAAAGAAAAAAATGTTGCTATACAAGAATAGATTCCGAATTATAATAGGCCAAACATAAAATATTCTAAATATTATTTTGGAATTGAAGATTATAAAAAATAGCACTAGAATAACTTTGAAGATAACACCATTTCTAATTCTGTTAAACTGATTTGATTGATTTTTGCTACTTGATTTTAGCAATTCATAAATTTTATGCTAGGAAAAATATTAGCCTAATAATGTGAGTGAATTAATCCTTCTAAAAGTAATTTTATGTTTTGTATTTATGCAGAAGTCTATGTCTCTTTTTCCAAAGTAAAGCAACCTTCTACAGATATATACATACATACATGAATATATGTGTATTCGTGTGTGTACATATTCATTTTGTACCAGCTTCAACTCTCACCTATTAATAAATTTTTTAATTAATTCTGAGCTCAGAAAATGGCTCTCTTCATCCAACGGCATGAGAAGTATGGTTGGTCTTCATGCCTAAATTTTCACTCAATGCCTTATTACTGGCTTTTATTTAATGTGACTTTTTAAACTTTAGGTACTTGGCATTTGAGCTCAAGAATAGATTGGAAGCAGGAATTGTGAAGTGGATTAGAAATAGGAATAATTCTTCAAAATATGATGTTGGTATTTTAATGAGGATTGAATTGAATCTGTAGATTGCTTTGGGTAGAATAGACATTTTGACAATATTGATTCTTGCCAGCCAAGAGCATGGTATTTTTTTCCATTTGTTAGTGTCTTCTGCAATTTCTTTTCTGGAAAAAATAGTACTTTGTTTTATATGGAACCAGAAAAATACCCATATAGATAAGGCTGTTATTAGCAATAAAAACAAAGTTGGAGGCATCACCCTACCAGACTTCAGGCTATATTACAAGTCCGCAGTAATCAAAACAGCATGGTATTGGCACAAAAACAGAGACATAGACATATGGAACAGAATAGAAAACCGAGAGATGAAACCAGTCTCTACTTACCATGTGATCTTTGATAAACCAAACAAAAACATACAGTGGGGAAAAGAATCGCTATTCAACAAGTGGTGTTGGGAGAACTGGATAACCACATGTCAAAGACTGAAACTGGACCCACACCTTTCACCCCTTACAAAAATTGACTCAAGATGGATAAGAGATTTAAATCTAAAGACACAAAATGATAAAAATCTTAGAAGAAAGTGTGGGGGAAACTCTTAATGATATTGGACTGGGAAAAGATTTTATGACAGACTTCAGCGGCCGTCGCAACAACAAAACTTTAGCAAATGGCACTTAGTGAAGCTGAAAAGTTTCTGCACAGCTAAGGACACAATATGTAAAGCAAAAAGACAACCTTTGGGATGGGAAAAGATATTTGCAGGGTATGTATCTGACAAAGAGTTGACAACTAGAATCTACTGAGAGTTCAAATTAATCAACAAAAAAAAGAGTAAACAATTCTATCCACCTCTGGACAAGAGATACGAACAGAACCTTCTCTGATGAAAACGAACAAATGACTTTAAAAAATCTCATCGTCCCTGATCGTCAGACAAATGCAAATCAAAACCACCCTGAGACATTACTTAACCACAGTGAGAATTGCCCACATCACAAAGTCTCAAAGCTGCAGATCCTGGCGTGGATGTGGAGAGAAGGGAACACTTCTACACTGCTGGTGGGACTGCAAACTAGTACAACCTTTTTGGAAGGAAATACGGAGAATCCTCAAAGAACTCAAATTAGGTCTCCCATTTAATCCTGCAATCCCATTACTAGGCATCTACCCAGAAGAAAAAAAAATCCTTTTACAATAAGGATATGACTAGACTAGACTTTTTATCACAGCTCAATTTGCAATCTCCAAAACATGAAACAACCTAAATGCCCACCAACCCAGGAATGGACTAACAAGCTGTGGTATATGTATACCATGGAATACTATTCAGCCATTAAAAAGATAGAGACCTTACATCTTTTGTATTAATCTGGATGGAGGTGTATTAATCAAGAATCCAGTGTACTCAATTCTGATATGAAGGCAGCAGATGAGCTGGGTGGGGGTAGGGGATAGGGGAATGAGGGAGTGTGGGGAGGGGTTGGGGGTGATGGTGGATGGCACACCTCTTGGGGGCGGGACACAATTATAAGAGGGACTTTACCTAACCAATGCAATCAGTGTAACCTAATTCTTTTTACCCTCAAGGAATTCCAAACAATAAAAATAGAAAGAAATAGGAATAATTGAGAAGAGGAACATCTGGACATGAGAATGATGACCAGACAGTCGGTAGCTGACAGCCCGGTTCCATGCAGAACCCTTGAGACCTAAGGAAGTAGACACCTCCAGACAGTGTTTCTGTGTATTATAGTAATTATTGTCATACCTGCAAATTAGCAATAAACAGAGATAAGCAAGTGCATAAACTACTTATAAAAGATTCCATCAGCAAAGCTGATTTGAATAAACTGTTTCCTTAAATAAACATGTGGTGTGCGAATGAAAGAAGGTGGGAGGCCACTTTCACCCCACCCTGTGCACACCCACCCCAAGGGTGCTCAAGCCCCTTGTTCCCTGACAATAGGAAGTAGCTGAGACGTTGAAGCTGCATCCTCTAACCCCTTCTCAGCGCCTGGTTTGTGCCTGACATCGGGCTAGGGATTTTCCATGTCTTACTTAACTAAGGGGAAAAAATTCACCTGTGGGCATTCACCGATTAGTTACACTTGAAGCCAAAGGCCATTGGTAAAAAATATAATCATGCTTGGGTTGTTTTTTAGTACAATTTGAAATCCTAACAATATTGAAGTTTAAAACTATTATCTCCACAACACCTTACTCAATAATTTTTTACAAATAAGTGCCCATTTTTGTTTGAAAAGTCCTGAGTATCACATTGTATAAAGCTGTATTTCTGGAGTCTTGAGTTACTGACATCCATCCCTTCAGCATTTGTTTGTGGCATTAATAACAACCGCCATTCATCCTGCAGTTAAACTTGCAAGATGAATTAAACCACCAGGTGAAGTTTAACTGCAGGATGAGTGGTGGTGCAAACTCATCCTGTAGTTAAACTTGCACCATGCAGGGTGGAACGGAGGTCCCCCTAAACCAGGCCACTGGGCCCCCCCTGGTGGGTTTGTGGCCCCACGATACTGACAAAATATTCTCGATGTGTTGGCCACCTCTTTGTAAAAGTTTGTAACGAATGCTTTGTAAATAAAGGCACACGCAGCTACAATTTCCTATTTTCCCCACAAGTGGTGACTTCTGGGACACCATCATCCCAGCTTGGGTCTCCTCCTCACAGGCGACCTCATGGCGGCCCCAGGAGTCTTGTGCTCTTGATAATGTTACTTCCACTTCACCTCCCTTGAACCCCAGGTGTACAATGCAAGCTTCTCCTTCTGGACTCAGGACTTATTTCCCTTCTTAGTTACCTGAGCAGGTTGGAGGCTTTAGTTCAGACACACTGGCTGGCACCAAGGTGAGAGACTGAGGCCCTTGGTGAATTGGCAAGATTTGTCCAGCACTGTTCTCAATGTGTCCCAGGTGTTAATTCATTGAATCCTGACTTACGCATCCTGGCAGGTGAGTAATATTTTATCTCTTTTTGCTGGTGAGGAAACAGACCCAGAGAATTTGAGTCACTGCTGACGACCCTTAGCCAGGCACATAGAGGCCTTGTGAGTGTTGAAACTCCGCAGGCTCATTAGGACTGTGTGCTGTGCTGCCCTCTGACAATGAGGGGCAAGGGAGATGGTCGTAATTGGAATCAGACCTCTGGAGGACCCAAATGCTATGGGGTTACATGTCCCTTCGATTGGAAAGTTGGGGGTTTTTTGTTTAATTTGTAGCTGAGTCACTGTAAACTCATAGCAAATCCACTTTCCTCAGAATCTGTGACTCATCTAGACAAACATTACTTTCTAAAATATTCCATTGCCCGTTGGCTTGTGCGTACTCCTGTTCCCCAGCCTGGCCACTTTCTTAAAGATGATTTTCCTGGTTTTATTTTTTATTTCATTTTCTTTAGCGAAAACGAAGCAATTCCCCTTCCATGGACTATATCTAATTTAAAAATGCTATTAATGTACTCTTTTCCAAACAGTAAATTTTATACACAGGTGCAGATGCAGGTGTGCACACACACATTAGCCGAAACCAGAACTAGAGTCACGTTGAAACACATAAAGCTTCCTAGGACTGGCCCTGAACTCCCAGATGTCAGTCCTATATAGGATTTCACTAGTGGTGCGTGTACTTTTATCATATGTCCAAAAATGTCCTCTGCTGAGTATAACTGAGTGGGGGGAAAACTTTATTCCTGATGAAAAGGAATGTGAACAGAGGCAGAGTAGCGTCATGATCATGAAAACTCGGGCTTGAAAGCAGAAAGGACCATCTGGGCAAGAAGTCAGGCTTGGCCACCTGTAAATAACTTTGAACTCCGGGGGGGTCTTTTGCTTATTTAACAGATATTTACAAATTGTATATACCAGGTGCTATTCCAGGCCCTGGCAATACAGAACACAAAACAGACCAAGACTACTCTAGAGGAACTTGAGTGCTAGTAGCGGTGACACAGTGAATAAATAAATGCATGATAATTCTGTTGACCCCACTTTTGATACTGGGTGTTGCCATAGCCTGTTAACTGGCCCCTGCCTTCATCTTGGCCCTCTGCAGTCTATTCCCAGCAGAGCATCCAGAGAGCTTCCACTGACTCACGACTCTGAGTTCTCTTTCATAGGCTCAGATCCCTCACTAGAATCTCATTCTACCTGGAGATAGCTGTGGTCATTAATGTATTGGCCCCCTAGCTTTCCATCCCCTTCCTCCCATGCCGGCCCCACCAGCACCTCCAGGCCTGTGCCCTGGTCTTTCCTAGCATCTCTGTGATGACTCCTCCACCTCCCAAGCTTTGCTCAGATGCCCCTTCTCAATGAGGCCTTTCCTATTTGACATGTGGAACAACGCCTGATGACAAAAGGAGTTAACAGCCTATCTATCCTATGTACAAATATGCCGATCCTAAAATTCCCATCACTTATATTCCTGAATACTTTTAATATGCCTACAACCTGTCAGTGGAATAAATTTCGCACATTTTGAATGCCGATCCTAAAATTCCCATCACTTATATTCCTGAATACTTTTAATATGCCTACAACCTGTCAGTGGAATAAATTTCGCACATTTTGAAAAGGTCCTGGGAGTTTTCTTGCTCACAGACACTGAAATCTGGATGTGTCAAGAGAGCAGACCCAAAGATTATGAATGAACACTTAGCTTCTGAGGAAGAGATAAGAAAAACACAAGTAAATTACCTTATTTGTTCTTGTCCAGAATGTAGTCTGATTCAGGCTAATAATTCTCAATTCCAGGGGCTGGAGGACAGAAGAGATTGTAGAGCATGGGGGATGGTTTGTTAACTCTAAACCACTTTCATGCTTCTCCTTAACGCAGTCCACACAGCAAGCCGGGGCTGTGTCCAGGATCCTGAGCCTAGCTGCTCCCTCAGGAGCAAGGGAGAAGGCCGGGAGAGTGTCCTGGGATCTCATGGGATGGCTGAAAGAGAAGAGTCTCTTTTGTGGCAGGTTTATTTTATAGCATTTCTGTGAAGCTCTGTCCAGAATCCCTTAACGAGAGTGGGAGGTGGGGGCAGGGGGGGTAATTATTATTAGATAAACCAATTAGGGAATCTAAGTCTGGTATTTTCTCTGAGTCTTAGTAAAGCAGGAGGCAAGGACGTGATTCAGTGTGATACTTTCTTGGTGGCAGCAGGACACAGATATAAGAACAGCAAGTACTTTGCTCAAGGTTACTCCTTGGTGACATGAATCATAAACCAGTATTTAAGAAAAGAGCCAAGAACCCTCTGTAGGGAAAGCTCAGAGACCACAGCTTTTATATAGAAGCACAGGGCCACAGAACGACTGCCAAGTGCAGGGATGACAAACATGGGGGTGGCCTTGACCTCTCAGCGTCTCAGTTGCTGCCTTGGAACATCCGTGATCCTGAGAAGCACCTGTGAGCTTCTAGGATGGTGGAGCCAATGTGCCTGGTTCAGAGGTTTGCTCTGTCTGTTTCTAACTGAGGTAGAGCCAACATTTTCTTGTGCAGATTGTTGAACATCTTAATCTTGGAGCCTCATTTTTCATTTGTAAAATGAAGGGCAGTAATAGCCTCTACCTCATGGAGTCCTGAGTTAACGTGTTGACCTCCATAAAGCAGCTCAGAAAGTTCTAGAATGTAGTAAGTGTGTCTGAGTGTCATATCACAGCCATTATTATTTAGTATGTATCTAAGGAATATGTATACTTACAAACAGCTTATCTTTATAACCAGAAGGCATTTTTTGCAGTTACTTCCTTTAATCGGCATTAAACTTAATATAAGACTTAAGTTCTCTGTTAAACTCTTTTATAAAAGTGATTAAAATACAGGACAGTATTTTTAAAATTTAAATTAAAAAGTATCTATCTTTATAAATAATTATGCAGTACTGTGAACCCTCTTAGCTTTTAAAAAGTATCAGAAGGATTCTCTCTTTCCATGGCAGAGTTGGTCATCTTGTTTACAGGGGTTGGGGATTGCGACTGTCAGGTCAGGGTGCTTATCAGAGGGGTAGGACATTTCTTCAGGCTAGCTTAGGTGGAAAGTCACATCACCAGTCATTAATTCTAAGAGAGGTTCCTGTGGACACTGCGCCTGAGCCATGGGCCTGGTAACCCAGCTGCTTCCAGAGGGGTTGCACAAAGGAGGATGTTCACTAAACACATTCATTCTTCTGGTTGCAGAGAAGCAGGGTGCTGTAGCCATCATGATGATGAGCCTCTTGGCCACATAGAGGTTAAAGATTTGAAAACTTCCCCTTTAAACCATAAAAGCATACTTTGAAAAGTGCCTCCCCCTTTTACACATCTTCAGATGTTAGTTGGTGAAGCCTGGGCAAAAAAATGTTTTCGTTTTGTTAGCCTAAAAGAAATAATAGTAATCATAGTGATACATTCCAAAAAACCACTCAACCATATTTGTGCTGCTAGCCTTAACAATCTCATTTTTAAATTCTCATTTTAACATTGCCTGCAGACAGTATTCTTCTATATTACTTTAAACGTTCAGAATTAATATTATTCATGATTTTTCTCAACACATGGTATCCTTTAAAATCCAAAAAAACACCTGCCCAGTCACTGTCAGGGTGGTTAGACACAAATCCAGGGTGGAGCAGCCGTTAGGGGGCACACTCTTCCTGTTCTCCTCTCTTGTTTTCTCTTAATTTGGGTTGGGGGAGTGTCTTGTTTCAAGCTGCCGTAACAGAATGCCTTAGACTGGCTAATTTTTAAACAGCAGAAATGTATTTCTGGCAGTTCTGGAGGCTGGGAAGTCCAAGACGTGGCAGTGTCTGGCGAGGTCTCTGCTTCCTCGACGGCCCCTTTTCACTCTGCTCACCTGGGGGGAGGGACAAGCACGGTCCTTCATGCCTCTTTATGAGGGCACCGTGAAGGAGGAGCCCTCGTGACCTAATCACCTCCGAAAGTCTTCACCTTATAATACTATTTTGTCAGTGGTTACATGTCAACATATCCATGTAGGCGGCGAGGAAAGAACAAACACTTAGACCATAGCAGGGGGAAACGGGAGTACGTGGTTTCGCATTGTGGCTGAAGCTCCAAATAACTTGGTTTGCATTGGCAGGATTTTCTAAAATTGGGTAAAATTCTTCACTTTTTCTTGTGGATCTTCGTAGGTTTGTTGCCATTGCTACAGGGCCGGCTCAGACCCTTTGGGTGCCTTTAGTTCTTCCCTCTGCCCTGTCTGCGGAGATTCTTGAGGGCTGTCCTGCTTCCCGGCCGGCCTGTGGCAGGAGAGCAGGTGACTGGTCTGGTTGCTCCCGTCCTTTGGTACTTACTGGGCCTGGCATCCTGCACGCTGCTTGGTTCATGCTTTCTCACTCTGAGTCCTCAGCAGCCTGGTAAGCTCAATTATAATCTTAATTCCTTTACTTCTGAGAAAACCGAGACTCAGATTTGGGTAAATAACCTGCTTCCTGGACATGGAGCCAGTGAGCCACAGAGCCTGGGGGTAAGCCAGGTTCTGAGTCCCATTTCACATTGGAAGTCAACATTTCTACATCCCAGACTTGTGTTCCTGACTGGGTGACTCTGAAGGCACCTTCCACAAGAGCACATGGTTTCTGACGAGAATGAGGAGGCGTAAAGAGACACATGATGGGAGCATCTTCAGGGAAGATAGGCACATTGATGCAAAAACATCGTATCATGATACCAGAAATCTGCCATGCAGCGCGCTGCTTTCTTAATGAGATTGCTTTAGAAATCCTCTTACTTGTCACTTTTTCATCTTCCTTATCTGGCTTTTCTTGTCGGAATTATCCTGGACATTGTCTTAATACTGAAGAATAAAGGGGGATGTAGGGAAAAGAGAAAAACTCCTCTGAGAGCCTTTATCTACCAGGAGAAATTCCAGGCAGGGAACCTCAGAAAGTCTCTGATATTTCAATAGGTGGACAGCTTTCTCTGTAATGTATTTTTGTACTTGAATATGAGATTATGGATTGCTGGATCCCGGAAGTGGCCGCCCCTCTGCTGCAGATAAGGTTAAGTGCTCAAGAGCCCCAAGGTTGGGGCGACCAGCCCCTATTGTTGAGGGTTTGATTTATTACCCAAGAGCTGCCTTACCAAGAATCTGACATTTTAATACATGCCTCTAGGATCCAGGAAATTCCCAAGGTGAGGAAAGAAGAATGGACTTGACTGGGCTAGATCTGACTGGATGGTGTTGAAAACCCTTTGGGGGTGGTGGAATCAGCATCCATTGAGCCCCATGCTGTCCGGCAGCCAGAGGACATGAGGTGGGAGTTTGCAGGTAGTGGTGAGCAGTGCCCCCAGGAGGAGCAGGGGCTTCAGGGATGCCCAAGGTGCAGCTGCTTTAGGGCAGAGGAGAAAGAAACATGCTTTTCCCCTCTAGTTAATACCCTTTGTTCATTCAGTCATTGGAATATTTGAATGTAATGATGATACAGGGTGAATAACGGATGCTGTGATGGCCTCATGGAGCCTCCCCACCTGTTACTCCAGGAGACAGACAATAAACAGATTTTTTTATTAGTGCCAAATGTATGCAGAAAAATAAAACACCGTAAAGAATGTGGGGTGATGAGAGTTGGTTCTGGGCAGGTGCTGTCTCAGCAGGAAGGTCAGAGGCTACTTGGTCCCATGGGCCATTTGCACACATGGTGGATGCCTCTCACGCGGTCCCCTTGAACAAAACAGGGCCTTTGATGTATTCTCATGTGGGTCCAAGAAGTCTGGTAGAGTTCACCAAAGTCAGGAAAAGTATTTGGGTTTTAGTCAATACTAATTCCTCAGATTCCAAGCATCCATATGAGAATGCTTAATTTATAAAGTTTTAAATCTATAAAATTTCATCTGTACTCTATGCAAAACCTGTAGTAATGCTTTAAACTTGTTTTTTTCCTCCTTGAATTGCCCAGGGAATATGCCCAGGGATGGCAGAAACTGTACAAAGTTTAGGGCCTTTATAATTAGTTTACTTGTTAAGTTAGTCTTACTGTGACAATATAATATAGCTGCATAATTCTATGCAGTGTCTTATAAGCAGGCCTCCTTTCTTATAGAAAAAGTCCTTTTTCATAGTTGATGGCCTCCCTTTTCTGTTTCCTTATTTTCTAATGCACCTAGAGTCAATTTCCCTCCCCCCCAAATATTTCAACAGTTCTGCCATATTTCTTTGAATAAATACTATTTCACATCTGCTCATATACACCTGTTTCCTGGATCTCTGCTCCAGGCTCACTGCTGGGCCACTTGTTCTCTCAAGCTGCTCAGAAGCTGCTGGGCTGTGACTTCCCATCAGCGTAACGCTAGACCTGGCTTTCACTGCTCTTTGGGTGGGATCCCCTCTTTTCTCGGATCTTACATCTTACTCTCTCGATTTATTCTCCCATCTTTACAGAAGCACATTCTCTGTGAGCCTCCTGAGTAAAAGTGCCTGGAAGATGTATTTTTGAATCCATGGGCATGTCTACAGGTGTCAATGTTCTGTCCTTGTGCTTGAAGGATTGTCTGAGCAATGCAGTTGTAGGTTAATAGTCGTTTCCTGTCCCCCAAAAAACTTCCCCTTGATTTTGAAGCCATCAAGTGCTGCTGATAAGTTTAACCCCATTTTGATTCCTGTATGTGTCCTGGTTTTTTTTTCCTCTAGAAGCTTTTGAAAATCTTTTCTTTATCCCTGATGTTCTAAAGTTTTACAGTGACCTGCCTTACTGTGGGCTTTTTGTTTTTCTTTATTCTTTGAACTAATATTCTAGCCCTTGGTACCTGTATCCTTCTGTGTCACTAGCTTTTTAATATTATTTCTTAAATAACCTCTCTCCTTCAGTATTCTCTGGAGTTTTCCTTTCCTATAGGTTTTATTACATGAGTATTAAATGTACTGGATGGATCGTCTAATTTTTTTTTTTAAGTAAATTTGTTTAAGGTTAACGTGAGGGTACAAACAACCAGGTCAAAAAAAAATTGATTTTGTTAGGTAGAGTCCCTCTTGTAATTATGTGCCACACACAAAAGGTGTGCCAAACACCCCCACGCCCGCCATGCCCACCCCAACCCTCTCTACCTCCCCCTCCCTCCTTACGTCTCCCCCTCCCCGCCAGCTCTAATTGAATGAGTTGTTCTCCTATGTGGGCATGCATCAGCTCATCTACTGGCTTCAGATTTGTATGAGTACATTGGATAATTGCTTTTCCATTCTTGTAACACTTTACCAAGTATTTACTAATTGTAAGTATTAGTACTACTAATGAGTTTCAGCTCCATCCAGGATATTACAAAAGATATGAAGTCTGCATCTTTTTTATGGCTGAATAGTATTCTATGATGTGCATGTACCACAATTTGTTAATCCATTCCTGAGTTGATGGGCATTTAGGTTGTTTCCGTGTCTTGGCAATTGTAAATTGAGTTGTGATGAACAATCTAATGCAAATGTCCTTATGATAAAATTACTTTTCTTCTTCTGGGTAGATGCCTAGTAGTGGGATTGCGGGGTCAAATGGAAGACCTAATTCGAGATCTTTGAGGATTCTCCATCCTTCTTTGTAAAGAGGCTGTATTAGTTTGCAGTCCTTATCACCATCTGTGCCAGCACCTGCAGTTTCAGGACTTGGTGATGCGGGCTCACCTTACTGGGGTTAGGTGATATCTCAAGGTGATTTTGATTTGCATTTCTCTACTGATCAGGGACAAGGAGCATTTTTTCATATGTTTGTTAGCCATTCGTCTGTCTTCCTTAGAGGAGATTTTATTCGTGTCTCTTGCCCAGTGATCTATGGGACTGTTAGCTTTTTGTGTTGTTGATTAATTAGAGTTCTCTGTAGATCCTAGTTATCAAGCCTTTGTACGATTTGTAAAATGCAAATATCTTTTCCCATTCTGAAGGTTGTCTGTTTGCTTTGGTTGTTTGGTGGTTGTCCGCTTTTCAGTTTATTAGCTTTTCTTTCTGTTTCCTAACTTTAGTCATTTTACTCTACTTTTCCGGGAGACTTCCTTGATTTTTCTTCAAACACATCTGTTGAATCTTTTTATGCCAGTGATATATTTAATTTCCAAAGTCAGTATTTGCCTTTTAATTAATTAATTTTAATCATTTGGTTTTTTGCTTTAGGGTTGCAAAAGCTTCACTTACATCTCCGGTTGATTTCCTAGGCTTTTTGAAGTTCTCTTCAAATGTCCTTTGACTATTTGGTTTTCTTTTCAGGTCCCTTTTCTTTGTTTTGATTTCTTGGGCTTCTGGCTTTCGTAATAGAAGCTTGGCTGTCCATGGACACTGAAAAGGGAGTTGTAGAAATCGCATTGGGGTCTCAGCCGTGTGTGAAGGTGTAGTGGATGGTGGAGGGTCCATAAAAGTCTTATGCTACCCTGACTTCCTTCCCACTGGATGAGGAGGTACGCCCTCACCAAAACCACACCTCCCCAGGGTGCTCACTTTCTTCAACCGGAGGAATCTTCATTCCTGGTGAGTGTCCCGTGTTCTGCTCCTGGCCTTGCCCTGCAGAGGGCAGTGCTGGAGGTCTCACCCCTCTGCAGCTCCCCTTAGTTCTGCTTTCAGCCCTCCTGCTGACTTGGGGTCCCTTGGGTGCCTCAATGGGGTGTTAGGGTGAGCGGGCCTGCAGGGCTCACCAGTGCTGTAATTTGGAGTTTTACAAGTTCCATATTTTTGGCTTTTTTTCTAACCCCGTCCTCTGGGCCACTCCTGGCCCCAAGTCCTGCCTCTGTGTGTGTGTGGGGGGGGGGGGGGGTGCCGGGCAGTGGCACTTGCTTGTCACCAGGATCTTCCCCTAGACACTTAAAGCAGTTTCCACCGTCCTATCAGGTTAGTTCCAACTCATCCATCCGCTTCGTATGTCCCCTACTCTTTCTGCCTATTTTATTTTTTTATTATTATTTTAACAGGGCTTTGAGAATAAAAAGAGATCATCAAAAAGAGGTCTTGCTATCATTTAAACCAAACGTAACATTTGGGTTTATTTCTTCTCTAATCGCTCTCTTTTTTTTTTTTTTAATTGTTGGGGATTCATTGAGGGTACAATAAGCCAGGTTACACTGATTGCAATTGTTAGGTAAAGTCCCTCTTGCAATCATGTCTTGCCCCCATAAAGTGTGACACACACCAAGGCCCCACCCCCCTCCCTCTGTCCCTCTTTCTTATGTTTGCGTGTATTTCACATTATTTAAATGACAGCGGTCTGGGCCCTTAGCTAATATTCTATATATTATGCTACTGTCTTTAGACCCCATTGTGCAGAAAATGCTAAATCCTGCCATGTATGATATGGTGTGGTGAAGATTTCATACAGTGATGGTAGTAGTTAGAAATTATTTGATTAATCATGACTTCTGCTTTATAAATATTAACTGAGAAAGAAATTGTCAGCTGCGCTAGACTTGTTTTCGTAGCTGTCCTGAATTGTAGACTCTGGGACACAGTGTCTTGCTATATAGACTTGCTTTAGAAGGCAGAATAGAAGCAGATTTCTAAGTTAATTAAAAGTGTTCGTGACAGGGATTCAGTTTTGTTCTATTTATATAGAAAATGTATTTTTCGGATTCTTTACAAATGAGGAAGGTGTCTTATTTTACGTCTCTGCTAATCCACTTTACTCTGCCTGCCTTTTATCTGTTTCAGTTTTTTGTTGTGGGGGAGAAGCGACCCCTGGTTATTTAATGTAAGTGTTAATCTGGTGGAGGAGACGAAGGCAAAGGCCAGGTTCCCAAGTCACATCTTAGCATTCATTAGGTCCAAGAGTTAGGATTGGCCTCTCTTCTGCAAACACGGGCTCAGCCTCTGGTAGGGGATTCCTTGGGATACTCAGTCATACCACAGTAAAATGAACTGGACTAGAGGGAGCTCTTACTGTCCCTTATAATGAATAACTATGAAGTTGTGAAACTCTGAGTCTGCTCCCTTGATAGCAGAGCACCGCGGACCATTGCTAAGGCAAGTTCTAAGTAGATCCGTTCTTAGTTGCACTGTCTCCCAGAAATGTTTCTATCTCAAAGCCAAACAGATTTAATAGGCTAATTACAAATGGAGATTGGGATTCCAGATTACACTGCACACACATCTTTTTTAATTGGATCTTTTTATTATCCGTGCTTGCAGTCCTTAAGTCCCAGAAAGGCTATAATAGTCACTCTAGTGATGCGTGCGGGGAGGAAGGTACAAGGTGAGAAGAGATGTCTTAAACTTGCCTGGAGCATTTTTGAGAGATGCCATAAGGTGAGAGAACCACCTTGTTTGCATTACTGGCGCATTTAAATGGAACTTAAACTTGCATGCATATGTTGTTTTTAAAACTTTACCAATTACTTTACACACATCTCTAGTAAAGTAGTTGTTTAAAATGTAGAATTAGTGAAGACAGCTTAGGAAATGTCAAACAGGGTATCTCTCACGCCTGTTCTTCTAAGCAGTTTACAGTTACTGAGGAATTCAAAAAGAAAAATGATTCATTCTTTTTAAGTTTGGTAGACCAAAAAGTCAGTTCTTCACAAAAACAAAATCCAGAAAAGAAATTTGATATTGGATTTTTTAAAAACTTCTTTTCTCAAAACACTTTTCAAGCACTTCAGTTTGGACTGAGAAATTATTGAAATCTGGGATTGTTCTGTCTGGGTATGTGGAATTTTTATATGAAAATATTATGAGAAAGTATTTGAAAGAACACTATGAATGTATTAAATTTCTTCTGTTTTTAACCTTGTCCCTCATATAGCTTCAACATGTTATCTGCATAGGCATGAGTAATTTCATTGTAACAGTTTTTTAAAAAAAATCATTTTAGAATTTTCAAGCAGTTTAGGAAAACACCGTCTCATCTTTCTGATTTTGAGGCCAGAGTTTGAGCCTGGGTTGCTTTCTCAGTATTAAAATATGAGAAATGTGAAAGCCTGTTTTTCCCCGTATAAAATATTCTATAATCTGCCTGGGTATCTATGCTCAAGTGGCTAAGGCGCTAGCCACATACACCTGAGCTGGCGGGTTCAAATCCAGCCTAGGCCTGCCAAACAACAATGACGGCTACAACCAAAAAATAGCTGGGCATTGTGGTGGGCCCCTGTAGTCCCAGCTACTTGGGAGGCGGAGGCAGGAGAATTGCTTGAGCCCAGGAGTTGGAGGTTGCTGTGAGCTGTGATACCACAGCACTCAACTAAGGCAACAGCTTGAGGCTCTGTCTCAAAAAAAAAAAATCATAATCAAATATTCTATAATCTGAAAAACATGTTAATTTCTATTACAATTTAACCTCTTGTGTTATTTTTTTTGAGTCATGTTATTTGACGAGCAGACTGTCATCCACCCCCAACCTATGCTTCTTAAAACTTTGTATTTTAAAATTACAGATTCACAAGAAGTCACACAGATAGTGTAGCAGTCCTGGGTGCTGTCACTTAGTAACCCCCAAATGTCTATGTCAGTGGTTCCCAACCTTCCTAATGCCAAGACCCTTTAATACAGTTCCTCATGTTGTGGTGACCCCAACCATAAAATTAGTTTTGTTGCTACTTCATCGCTGTAATTTTGCTACTGTTATGAATCGTAACGTAAATATCTGATATGTAGGATGTATTTAGGGGACCCCTGTGAAAGGGTCATTTGACCCCCAAAGGGGTCGCGACCCACAGGTTGAGAACCCCTGGTCTGTGTCTTTGACTATAAGTCAGTGTCACGGCCAGGAATGGACACTGGTACAGTGTGTGTGTATAGTTGGTTTTACTACGTGTACATTTGTGATCGCCAGTGAAGATCCTGTCCATCCCCTATCAGAGAAACACTGTGCGGCCTTCATAAGCACACCCGGACTCCTCATCCTCCTCCCCGACAAACACCAATCTATTGTCCATACCCGTAATTTTATAATTTTGAGAATGTTATGTAAATGCGACCATGCACTATGTGACCTGTGACCTTGGCTTTGTTGATGCCACAGACCTTCTTCGGGCACATCCCGATTGCTGCGTGCGTTGCATTGGCCATTCACACCTTTCTGCTGCTCAGTGCCGTTCCATGGTCTGGGATGCCACCATTTGGGTAACTGTGCCTGTCAGGAAAGACCTGGTTTCTAGTTGTAGACTATTGCAAGTCAAGCTGCCAGTAACAATGCAGACAGGCCTTTGTGTGGATATGTTTCCACTCCTCTTGAATGAATGCCTAGGAATGCAGTTGCTAGGTTCTATGGTGAAGTCAAAGTTCGTGGTTTTGCCTGTGGATATCCAGTTACGCCAGCACCATTTCTTGAGAAGTCGACCCTCCCCTCCGCTGGACTGATTTTGCACCTTTGTCGAGCCCGTGGCCGTGTGTGCTGCTTCTGGCTTGTTTCGTGGGTCTCTGTGTTTCTTCCTCCACCATAGCAGGGTTTTGATTACTGTAGCTGTGCAGTAAATCTTGAACTTGAGTACAGCGATTCCTCCTTCCTTTTCAGAGTTGTTTTAGCTTTGCCTTCCCGTATAAAGGGTAGAATAATCTGGTATATTTTTTCCAGTAACTGCTGGGAAGCTTTCCTTGACACTCACTCCTCCTTCCTTCTCTTCTGTTTTTCTCACGGTTGCTCCACTTTCTTATACCTGCTTCTTCTTTGTTGTCTAAAGTAAAAAATCTCAGATGACCTTAAAAAAAATACAAATAAAAAAGCCTAGAACCAAAAGAAAAGTTCACCAAGTTCACAGGCAGTGAGATCAACAAACAAAAGTCAACTGTTATTTTGGCATCCTATCAGAATGTAGAAGCCAAAGTTTATAATGTCAGCCATTTACAACGGCTGGAAAAATGAAATGCTCAAATGTAAATCTAATAAAACACATATAGAACTTACATGCTAAAAACTGCAAAAGCACTGATTAAAAAAAAATTAAAGATCTGGGCAGTGCCTGTGGCGCACGGATTAGGGCACCGGCCCCATATACTGAGGGTGGCGGGTTCAAGCCCAGCCCCAGCCAAAACTGCAAAAAAAAAAAAATCAGAGATCTAAAAAAATAGGAAAGCATAAACCTGTCTAAGGACTGGAAGACTCGGCCTGGTAAAGATGTTTGATCTCTCAGTTGGTAAGCAGGTTTAAGGCAGTGCCTCTCAAAATCCCAGAAAGATTATAGACACAAGATTCTGTTTCATACATTTCTATAAGAAAATCTAGAATTTCCATGTATTTGAAAGGATTGGCCAGGACAGTGATTTATGCACAGGACCAGGTACCTTGGGTACTTTCGATTAGATAGAACCCTTTCTTACACTGTAAAAACTTAGTTGACACCTTGTGTATTCCAGGCCCGGTGCTAAGTCTCCCCCAGCCTTTGTGCCGTGTGAGGAAGGTGCTGTTATTATCACCAGTTAGCAGGTGGGAAGTTGGAAGCAGGCAGAGGGAGTTTCCTTGTCCAGGGTCACAGAACTAGAAGACAGTGAAGCAGGATTCAAACATTACTCGCTGTGAGCCCCACGTCTGCTCAGTGTTCCTGTGACCCTCTAGGGGTCTTGGGGTCTTCCTCATTTTCTGAAGGTACTCATACCAGAGGCTTTCTCAAGAATCCTACTTTTTGAAAAATCACTGTAATCTTTTTATCAATTCACTACCTAGTGCCCTGTAAGGGGCTGTTGTAAGTATTTCCAGCTAGACAGCTTAATCCAAGGATTATATTAAATTGACCAGCTATTAGGGAACACTTGATAATACCTTCCAGAAAAAAATTAACTTTAAATTTTTTTTTTTTATTGGGCTGCGCCTGTGGCTCAAGGAGTAGGGCACCGGTCCCACATGCCGGAGGTGGCGGGTTCAAACCCAGCCCCGGCCAAAAATCACACACAAAAAAAATTTTATTAACAGAGTCTTTCCCATTTGCCAGAGAATAATTATAGAAGTATATGTCTTTTGCCCTGCAAATGGGAAATAGATTTTGAAATGACACTTCCCTTTTCTTAGGTGTTAGGGGAAGCAGGTCACATTATGCTGTTTATTATAATGTTTGGAAAAGCTAGCATTAAAAAACAAGTAGTTAAATATTCAGTAATGCTTTGACCTAAGACTAGAAATGGACTACTGAAATATTTTCTGAGGACAACAATAAATACACAAACACATATTATGTGTACATATTTTTTTCATTGTCTAAGATAAATTTTCTTTTGATGATCAATTGTAGCTTCCTAAAAGAGAAATTGTAAACACAGAAGACTCAACTTCCTAGAGTTCTAGAAGCAACACTGGGAATGAATGATCTAGAATCCCTTGATAAGTAAAATAGATGAACGTTTAAAAGCCTTCATTTATCTTTGAAACTATTAAACAAAAGAGAAAAATTCAATACCTCCCTCTAGTAGTCAATAAAAAAAGAAGAATGTCACAGAAGAGTTCGATCCCCTTTAAGCTAATGGAGGGAAAGTTACATGTGTCAGTTAGTTTGGGAAACGTGGGCCTGGTGCCCAGGGGTCGCAGGCAGCGTCTCGCGTCTGAGCCAGTGGCCGGCCTCCTGCCGCAGGTGTACCGGCTCCTGACTAGAGGATCTCATCACTTGATTGCTAAACTAGAATTTCTGACCAAATGTCAAATTTGGGATAGCATGATATCAAAAATAAGCTGACAATATGTGCAAAGTACATGACTCTTCAGCCAGTGATTTTCAACCATTGTGCCATGAGAGGATCTTAGATGTGTTGTGAAAAAAGTTTAAAGATCTTTAATAAAATTCCTTTCAGAAGTTCAAAGCACAGTAACTATATTCTTTTTTTACTCATTTTTTTTATTGACATAATTTAATTGTGCCGTGGAAGTTTAACTTAGAGGTTCAAGTGTGCCATGAGATAAAAAAAAAAGCTTGCAGAAGAATGCTTTTGCACAGTTTATATTAGACCCATCCAGCTATTGATAACTTTAGAGGCTGCCTCAGACCTGCAGGCATCAACTAACTCCTTTGCTGCCCCAGAGAATCACTTCTTAGCCCCCAACATGGCCTCTGCCCCGTGGTTTCCTTTTCCAGTCCATAAACTCCCAATCGGGCAGTTTCTGTATGTACAGACGTGCTGTATAAGCAGTGCATGAAGTTCAGGGCCATAAAGGACCTGAGAGTTCAGCCCTAGCACAGATCCGTCTGTGGCTGTCAGAGCAGTGAGGGACAGAGGGCACGGCTTTCCCAGGCAGAACGGAGCTGCTTCAAGGTCCCGGCTGCCTGTGGCTCACGGGAGAACCCACACACTCCTCCCTGTCTCTCTTACTTTCATCCAGCCGCCTTCCCTTAATTCCCTCCTCTTTACTCTCGTCTTAGATTTAGTCTGCATCGTCAAGCATATTCCTGCCACCTGCTTAGTCTGTTGCAGGTATTCTTTTACTGCCTCTCGCAGCTTATCTTTACTGTCTTCAGTCTTCACGGTTCCCTCTGTCTCCACGTGCCTTTCTTCCTTTTGAGAAGATAATACGTTCAATGTAGGCAGGGAGAAAAGTTAACAAAGAAAACAGAACTTACTGGAAAAAAAAAGAAATGACACACATTCACCATTACAGGAATCACCTCTAAAATTTCTTAGACAGATGGTAAAGCCTGCCTCTGCGCAAACCTTTCCAGGAATGAAAAGCTCACTTCTTCACCAAGCAGTGAATTCCAGTTTTAGACAGTTTTAATTCTTCAGAAATTCTTTATTCTGTTAATCCACAAAATTGCCTCAGTGACGTTCATCTGACGGTTCTTTAAAAAGAACAGTGGCGGCTCAGGGCCTGTAGCTCAAGCGTCTAAGGCGCCAGCCACATACACCACAGCTGGCAGGTTCGCATCCAGCCTGGGCCTGCCAAACCACAATGACAACTACAACCAAAAAATAGCCAGGCGTTGTAGTGGGTGCCTGTAGTCCCAGCTACTTGGGAGGCTGAGGCAAGAGAATTGCTTAAGCCCAGGAGTTGGAGGTTGCTGTGAGCTGTGACACCACTGCACTCTACCCAGGGCGACAGCATGAGACTCTGTCTCAAAAAAAAATAAAAAGAACAGTGGCTAACATGTATCACCCGCTGTGCTAAGATAAGCCCTGGTATCATCCCAGCACACAGGCAAGGAGCCTAAATACAGGGTTTTCAACCTTTTATATCTTATGACACACTTGAACATAGAGTTAAATTTCCACCATGCACTTAAACTATGTTGATCAAACAAAAGAATGAAAAGAAAATATACATACTGTGCTTTGAACTTATTTCAAAAAGAAGTTAATCAATGATCTTTAAAAACTTTCGCAGCACACCTAAGATCCTCTCAGGGAACACCAGTGTGTTACACTGGTTGAAAATCGCTGTGTTAAGAGACGGTTGTTCAAGGTTGCGTGCTGGTAAGTGGTGGGGTGAGGGTGGGAGCATGTAGCATCTGACCCCAGAGCCCCCAGCGTGTGGCCCCGCCAGCACGGTCAGCCCTGGGGGCTTCTGGGTGCAGTGCACGTTTTTGCTTAGAGTCTCACCATGGAGTCTCATCACCCCCAACTCTGAATCCTGCAGTCTGTTCCCTAGAATGTGTGTGAGTCCCAGTGTCCTCCGAGGACTGGGGATTGTGTCTGATTCATGCACATCAGTATCTCTGGGGCTTAGACCAGTGCCTGCCATGTGGTGGCACTTGGAGTATTTTGGGGTGATCAGATCCCTTCCTTAGCTAGTATATACTCTAGGTATTCTTAGCTGTTTTTCCCTACGGTGTCTGGTTCCCCGTTGATAAACTTGTAAGTTCTCAGAACCAGTACTTTCTTCCTCTGTCTTATAGGTGATAAAATTATCATTCGTCATATGATTTGCTTTTGGCAAAAAGAGATGGGAGCAAATGGAGAGTTGCAGCTTCCTGTCACTATCAGGTTTTGCCTCTGTGACAGTTTCTAATCTGTACTAGGTGGTAACTGCTGACTCGCCAACATCTGGGGACATTGCCACAAACACTGTTGCTTTGCTTTTCATCCTCTGGCCTGGCCACGTGTTCTCTGCTCCGTGCTCACCCTTGGTCTGCCAGGGGTCATGTAGACACACACCCCCACCCACAGGGGCTGTGCTTCCCTGCTGTTCCTTTAGAGCGTTAATCATTTAAAAAGCTCTCTGATGCCCAATGCCCATGACACCTGTATGCCATGACTTTCCATCTGTGAAGTTTCTGGTTCTGATTTCTATTCCCTGTTGTTGGTGGCTTCATGTAAAGTCCTTCCCTCATTGGGGGTGTTTTCCTTTCTAGTGCATCATTCCGTCCACATACAAACGTGTGCCATTTCCACTCTCATAAAATGAACACTCTCTCTTGACCCCACTTACCAATCTCCAGCTGTTATCTCCTCTGCAGACTAATAAAACAAGCCAGCCATACTCACCAACCAGTTCTTCTATTTTTTTTTCCTGAATACCCACCATACACTTTGCCAAAGAAATCAACAGTAAATTTCACCTTAGTAAATCCTTGTCCGTGCTCTGCTTTTCTTTTCACCATCTATGCTTATCAGACTACATGTTAGATTCATGTTTTTTTTTTTTTTTTGAGACGGATTCTCACTCTGTTGCCCTGGGTTAGTGTCATGGCATCATCATAGCGGGGACTACAAGCACCCACCATGACACCCAGCTAGTTTTCTATTTTTAGTAGAGACAGGGTCTCACTCTTGCTCAGGGTGGTCTTGAACTCCTGAGTGCAAGCGATCTAGCCTCCCAGAGTGCTAGGATTATGTGCCAGAGTGCATGAGCCATATTCCTAGTTATCTTTGTGTATATTACCATCTACGTCAGTGGTTCTCAACCTTCCTAATGCCGTGACCCTTTAATACAGTTCCTGTGGGTCGCAACCCACAGGTTGAAAACAGCTGGACCACATCAACTCCACGTACTGTTGATTTTGCTCACTGCCTGGCACAATGTAGAGGCTTAACAACGTGGAATGAACAAATAACAGAAGAACTAGAAGGCAGGTGTTCATGGTTTTGTCCTGCCTCCTAATTCTTCTGTCTGTATAAACATGCTTGAACTTGCCCGTTCTGGGGCAGTTCCCCAATCTTCTGGGTGGTTGTCTTCATGGTGCAGAGTGGGTCAGAAGGTCTGAAGGATCAGTGCCCTTCTGTGCCCCGCCCAGAGCGGGGCTCAGGCTGCCTGAAGACAGTCCGGTTTTATCTAAAATGGTCATGACTAGACTGTTAGTTCTCTGTTGCTCAGAAGATATTCTAATTTCCTTAGCAAGATATTAGAATACTTTTTTGCCACTAAGGAGGGTGTTGTGACATTTTGAGAGCCCCTTGGAGAATCTCACCAAAGAGCTTTTATTGTCACTACCTTGTATTATATTCATTGGGCCTATTTATATATTTCATGAATGCCTCTTCTCACCAATTTTTTAGAGCATCTTCTTTCCTCTTCCTCCCATGTGCTGATCTACCCCCCGGTAGTGGGCCCCGCTCTGGCTCACCTGTCCACCCCTATAGTGGGAAAGTGATCAGAGCCATTTTCTTATACAGTAGGTGAAGTTTTCGCATTTCTATTCTTTTTTCTTGGAGCAAAGACCCATCCTGAACTGAACACGTGTCAGATGAGAATCCCTAGGAAGGATTCTGAAAAGTCCTCTCCCCGGCAGGAGCTGCCGTACTGGCCAAGCCAGCCAGCTGCCCGCAGGTGTCCAGAGGGGTCCCTTGTGCCCCATCATTGGTTCTTGAGGGAGGAGGCTTATTACCACCACCCACCCCTCAGCAGTGAGGGCTGTGAGAAAGGAGGACATGGCAGAAGGAGAGGTCAAAACGGCTTCCCAGGGGGTTTGGTGACTTTATGCAGCTTGAAAGACTCAAGCAGGGAAGAGGGGTTTCTAGGGAGGGAGCAGAATGTAGAGGCAGGTGACAGAGAGCTTTGGGAAGGAGGGAAAGGGCAGGTGAGGCTACAGAGGGGAGGGGAGAGAGTCTATGACCACAGACCTAGATGCCCACATCATTGGTCTCTTCCCCTTCCCTCCTAAGGCTGCGCTCCCTCTAGTCACAGCTGGACCACACCTGTCTCTGTGGGCGGAGCCCCGAAAGCTGGCCTGTTGCCCGCTGCTTTCGTTCCCTGGAGCTCAGAGCTGGGACCTGGGCAGGGTGGAAAGAGCTTATTAGTCATTCCTCAGCTTCTTGTCACTTGGACCCAAAAATAATATTTCAAGTACAAATTGTGGTGAAGCCTTAACCTTGTACCATTTTAGGCTCGAAAACGACTTTATATAAGATATGTTGTGCTAAAAAGATTAAAATACGCTCTGTAAAAAATAGGTGGCTATCATCTTACATGTCTTATTTTGAAGATGATCCTATAGTTCAATCTGAATCCTTAGAAATGAAAAATAAACTGTCTTTTCAGAATATACTTGAGGCCAAGAACTAGGTCTCAGGACTGCTGAACTAAGAGCTTTTCAAGAAATGGAAAATAATTCTAGGTGTTTCTTTTCAAATGAGAGCAACAGTATTTATTATTATTTTAAGTGAATTGACTAGTTCTGCTGTAAAATTCAACCTTGTATTGATTTCCCTTTGCACCTTGTTTGTGTTAGAAGCACAGTTCAGCACTGATGTGTTTTTGTGAGTAAACAGTTTCTATGAAGCTGTGTGCTACTGGCGCCACGATCTCCAGTCAAAAGCACGTACTTTCAAATTTATACACAGAAACCCCTAGCTTCCCTTCCCAAGTTTTTCATCCAACGTTTTCATTGGGCCTTTACAACATAAAAGAATGTGCTAGATACTCAACTGAGTGTTTATAGCATGTCCATTCAAATCAGTGAATGTCTTATTGAGAGTCTACTGTGTGCATAGCCGAGGGCTTTAGTAGAAACAGCGATAAAAAGCTTGTGATCCTTGTTCTCCAAAAGCTGTGTACAGTAGGAAAGAAAAAGCTTAGTTTCGGGTTGCTTAGTGTTCTTTTTAAAATAGATTTCATTATTTTCTCAAAGTCCAGCTGACTTAGATAGATTACAGTCAATGGTGTGAAGCAAGAAAAGTTACAATGAATGGACTCTGTTTATAAACATTTTACCTTGTCTATTTGTGCATTTAAGCTGTTAACAGTCGCATGGGTATTTGATTTACCAAAAAGTCAAAAAGATTTTTTTTTTCTCTTTTCTTACCTTCTGGAAGAAGCTGGTATTAGCGGTAAATGGCCAGAAGAGAAAATTTTCAGAAGTAACATATAATTAGTGTGGGTACCTAAGACATATTATTTAAATTTAAAGCACTTAAAAATACATTCAGAAGCGCCACCTGTGGCTCAAAGGAGTAGGGCGCCAGCCCCATATGCCGGAGGTAGGGGGTTCAAACCCAGCCCCAGCAAAAAACTGCAAAAAAAAAATATATATATATATATATATTCAGTGCTTCATACACGTCTTTTCTTCAGGGATGAACAACAGTGTGACAAGGTGAGGTGGGCCAGGCCACCGGTGTTGACATCAGTATGAAGCCCCTACCCCTATAGCTGAGCACCTTAGACAACTTCCTTATTAATGTTTTGGACATCAATTTCCTCATGTGTAGAGAGGGGATAATAATACTCGCTTTATTATTAGTGGGGTTGAATTTAAAAATATATGAAAAGCATTGTTACAGTTCCTGAGAGATTCTATGTCTTTAGTAAGACATGCTCGTTATTAACAGAAAACTTTTTAACATAATTTATGTAGCAATTTATGTAACACACTCACAGCAGACTCAGATCACTTCCCAAAATGTGCTGCTTTACTTTTTCTCCCTTCAAGTTAGAATGTTTCACCATTGTGTTACAACACAGGTTCTGTTTCAAAGTAAATAGCTTTTGCTCCAAGGCTGTTGACTAAAAACATTAAAACTTTTTTTCAGAAATAAAGGTTCTGTCTGTCTGTATTGGCACAGTGATCTTCCTTATCCTACGTGCTACAGTTGCCTTCAAGGACAAGTTTGCACGGGTAAAGAAAAAAGTATTACGCAAAGTGAGATGCTTATCATTGATGTTTGGGGAAGAATCAGACGCAGGTCCCCCACCCCCAGATCCACACAGCTGTAGTTCCAATCTGGACTCTGTGGTACCCACGACCCTAGCCAGTCCTGGAGACGTTATTTCTACAAGGAGGATCAGACTGCCTTTTAATAAGGCCTGCTGGGACGAGGAACCGGAGCTCTCCACTCAGTTCCTCCACAACTCCACGAGGCACTGTCAGTTTGTAGTCAGAGTTCATTGAGTTCTTGCTGCTGCTAGAAGACGTTCCCGGTCCACCCAACGTGGAGGAACCAACTCAGACTTCAAGTAACTAGCAGGCCTTATAACACCTATAAAAAAGGACAGTGGTCCCTTGAATGAACTCACATTCATTTAGAGTTTGGTCGTAGCCTCACACTTTGTCACTGGGCTGCATCAGAGAGGAGAAACCAGAAGGGAGGATCCCTTTATGTTTGTCTGGGGAAGCAGGCAGTCCTATTGGATTTTCATTAGGAATGCTGGTAGCCCTGCTTTTTAATTACTCACAGTAATTTTCATCAAGCAAGTCATCATATTTCCAAGTGATTTGGGCACTGGCTCAGGGCAGCATCAATTTCTGTAATCCCGGGCTCCCCCACATTGATGCAAGTTGGGGGCCCTCTTAGAACAACACATTCTTTACCTTAGGCCAAGGAAGAACGTTGAACTAGAAATGAAATTTATTTTTTCTATCTCTATTTCATTGGAAGTGTCTTACACAGGAGTAAGTCATTTTTTTTTTTTAGGAGGAAGACATTTTAAGAACAGCTCATTACATTTTTGATAATGGCTTTACTTACAAATGAAAATGGTGCATGTGAACGAGTTTTCTAAATGACCTTGGAAAATGACGTGAAAGTAAACAATCCATCCTGCGCTGAGATTTGACCTGCTTGTTTTTTCTCCTACGAACGTTAGGTTTGATTTCATTTTTAATAATGGCTTTATTGTTTACTCTAGCCTGTTTCACTCACATAACTGTTTGCTTTGAAATTCGAAACCACATATTTTCTCTGTAACTCAAATAAGAATGGGATCACACAAGTGACCTTTTAGCCAGAAACTGTGCAGTTCATCCGCTGTGACAGAAGTGGCACAGACTCTGTCACCAGAGAGTAATAGAATCATTTTCACACAAAAGATCATTCAGTTGCTGGCCGTAAAGCTTGAAATCTAATGATGGTGATTATCAGAGCCAAGTTGTGGACGCGGGGGGACAGCGTTTAATAATAGCTTACATTTACTGAACAAACTTGGCACCCGAGTCCAGGTGGAGCGCTTTCAATGCATTGTGTCCTGGAGCTTTCACGCCAGCCCGGAGGTGCAGGAACTGTCATGATCCACATTTCCTAAGTGAGGAAACTGAGGCACACTGAGCTGGCTAAGCCCTGGAGCAAGTGCATTTGACCCCCGGACCCGACTGAACTGAGGAGTGTCAGCCTGGGGGCTCAGCTGAGGGTGGTCCTCTCAGAGCCAGGGTGCCAACCAGAGTCTGCAGACAGGCAGCACCCCCCATCCTGCTTTGGAGACCTATTTTATTTTTTGGGTGAGATTCGTTAGGGGAAAACGGTGTGTGCTGTTTGTTTTGTTATTTTTTTTCCATTTCCCCTTGAATTCTCCTTTCTATCCCTAGGTGAAATCTCAGACCAGATCCATCATCTTTTCAGTTCATCTTAAATAATTTAGAACCCTCAGATCAGTTTCAGGCATGGAAAAGTTCTGGCTATCACTATGAGAACTCCAACCTCTGACCCAGTTTAAATTGGCTTCTCCCTCCCCCAGTCACCTTGGAGACCTCTTGGAGGACTGCCGTCATCTCTCTTTCCTTGCCCCAGTCCTCTACTGTTCCTTACCAGGTGTCACTCCTGACCTGAGAGCTCGCAGCAGGCCCTTGGTGAGTCGCACGTGCAGAGGACGCACAGTGCTCAGGGAGGTTACAAGGCTCCCTCCTGGGCTCTTGCAACTGCAACCTGGGGCCCCCTGGGCATGGCATGGTGCAGAGCTGATTCTCTTTGGGGGCTTTTTAGTTCCCTGGAGGCAGGTGCGTCTCTTCTCCAGCTAGTGGTATCCACAGCCTTTCCCACAGTGTGAGGCTCCAGATGGACATTCCCCCTGTTGGCTTCCTGTGCGGGAGCCCCTTTGGTGATAACATGTATAGGCCTAGGAATTCCTCACTCTTGAACTCTCAGAAAAGCCCTTCTACTTGCCTGGGTGGTCAGGCTGGAGAGGACAGCACAGACTCTTCCCTTAGACCTTCAGACGTGAGGTATAAGCCAGTCCCCAGGTCCCTCTGCTCAGAGTGACTTTTATCAAGGTATCTGGATGGCCCCTGAGTTCAGGCTCAGCCTGTTTGAAGTGAGGGGAGGTTGCGGCCACCAATGTATACCCGAGCACTGAGCAAAGGGCTTGAGACTGGCCTGAAGCTCTTTTTCTGTGGCAGAGTTATTCCCTTTTCAGCAAACTTGGCATCTTTCTTTGCCCACCTGACATCATGCAAAACCTTTGTGGGTAACAAACTGTACCCACCCACTCATCCCTCCTGAGTAGCCACGCGGAGGATGCTGTCTTAACCAACATAGTACACACACTCAGGAGTGTTGAAATAACTTTCCCAGGTTGATCAGAACGCGTGTGCAGGTCCTGTCTGTGGCGCCAGTGTGCCTCTGCTCGCCTCAGGAGTGCCGCTGGGTGGACGTGCCTTGATCCATGTCCATAAAAATGTTAGAGGTTCGGAGTTGGCCTCCCTCTCATCCCCACACTCCTTCCAACATCCATTTCCCATCCTCTGGCCCTCTAGAGCGTGTGTGTCAAAAGAACCAAGACTTGAAGGGGTTGTTGAAAAAAATGGGGAAATGTTTTACCCATCTTGTGGAAAAAATTAAAGTGCCTAATTAAAACAAAATTATAGAAACCTAGGGCAAGAGGATCTTTTACTAAATGGCATTAGAAGATGTACTCCAGCCAACTCAAAGAATAAACTTTAATAAAATGGCTAGAACCCTGAAACCAGAAGTTTAAATGTTATTAGGAAAAGTCTGTGGTTTCAAAGAATTTACAAAGCGATAGTGTTTCTGGCAAGGTTATTTTACTTACAGCCCAGAGCAGATGGCTGATGGCTATAGCAAGGTCAGAAAGAAGAGGGTCCAACTGTCCAAATTACAGATGGTGAGGGATTTTGCCCTGGAGATAAGGAAGGAGATCCATTTCTCAGTAACTGAAAAAGTGCAGGTCCCAAAAGGGTGGTGGTTCTGACTCAATGTCTCCAGATGGTGGGCCCTCTGCTTTCTTCATTTCTGTTCAAGTTACAGCATGCCAAGTCAGCCTTTTTTGGTGCGTCTTTTTACTCGGTTTGCTCATTCACTTTTGTTATTCTCCTTTACTTTTGCATCCTTTTCAAGTTTTTCTCACGGTAAAAAAGAGATTCTGTGCTTGCAAGGGAAAGGGAAGATGTCAGAAAACACGACATCGATGGAATAGCATTGCTTCCTTTCACATGCAGAAATGAGGCACAATTTGTAAGTACAGTTTGCTTTTAAATACGCTTTTTGCAACAACCATATTATTATTAACCATTTGTGATATGTAGTAAGGGGCCAACGTGTTTCATGAAACCCTGTTGATTGAAGACATCGCAGGCAGAGGAAATGAGGGATGCGTGAATGAACGGGCACAGCCGGTGTGAAGGGGCTGCTGCAGTCCACGTTGGCTCACGCCCGGAGTGCAGAGGAGGAAGGCGGCGGGGCTGAGGGTGGAGAGTACATGACTTCCCACAAACCGCCTGGCAGTCCCCTGAGAACCCAGAATGAATCGGCCTCCGCGTGGGCCTCCCTGCCCTCCCTGTCCTGTCCGCCACCAGGTTCCGCCTGGTGCACCTTTTAAAATATCTCATGAAACGCAGACTCTCAATCCCAAGACACCCTTCTGATAAGGTCTATGTGAGTGAAAAGTGCCTCTGTGCTCTTATTTAACCCACTTTGTAGAAGTAAGGACTGTTATTATCCCCATTTCCCAGATGGGAAAACTCGGGCACAGGAAAATGAAGTGACCTGCCCAAGGCCACATGGATGGATCAGAGCCAGGCTCAGACCCATACCCAGTGCCTTATTGGGTGACACTGTGTCTGGGTCATCTCCCCTCCCAGGACTTATCTGTCTGTAAAACACTCACTTCCATCTTGTCCTGTCCCCCCGCATTGTGGCAGATAGTAACCATGTCACTATTGCCTAATTACCTCACTACTCTCTGCATAAAATCCACAGTCCATCTGCCCTTCCTTCACCCCCCATAAGCCTCTGACTGCTGTTCCCTGCACTTGTACCAGCCAGTAGACTTTTTTTTTTAGTTTATTGAACACACCATGAACTCAGTAGAGGGCTGACGCCGGCCACTGTCACCTTGTTGGCCTTTGTTTGAATTTGTCCCCTCTTCATCCTTCCTCTACCTTTAAGTCCTTATGCAATTATTATTCATCAAATGTATTTTGTATCTTTAAATTGTGACATTTTTCCTTTATATTTTATATGTAATATCTCAGTCACTAAGTACTAATTACTTAGTACTAATTGACTGAACACAGCCTAATTTAGTAAGTACTCATATTTTTAGTTCATTTCTCTTAAATTCGTAAAGAATCCAAAAATGAACAGTGTCATGTGAAACATGAGTTTTACTTCAATGACAAGGATGCACTCGTTCTTACCTGGGGAGAACCAGGAATACAGACGCGACCATGATTGCAGGGCAAGTTGGATACTTACACTTACAGTCAATCCACACAAATAACTGTTACCAAAGAAATTACAAAGCAGAGTTCCAGAGAACGGTTTTACATATGTTGTAAGAGTTTTGTGATCGGCATGTTAGGAAACCAGCAGAATCAGTTCTTTTAGAACTCTTAATTACCTCAAAGGCAATTTTTTTCTCTATTTGGCTCTAGAAAAGTTTGAGCTGAAGACATTTTCCAGCTCACCAGATCCGACACGTTCATTTCTAAAGATAAGAACATCAAGACACTGAGATGTTCAGTGACTTAGGGTTGAATTAGTCAGGCTTGCTGTTTGTTGCAGTATCACTCTTTCCTGCTGCAAAGCACAGAAGTGACTCATCTCACACACTTAGGAGCTGCTCTTGGTGAATCCAGGTGCTGTTTAATTCCCAGGGTCCCTGCTCTAACTCCAGTGCTTCTTTTCCTACTTAAAATTGAAGACTAATTAGCCATTAACTATCCTTTGCCCCTTAATTAACAGAAGCACTATTTAAAGGGGAAGTAGCCAATCGGTGTTCTCTAATGCATAGTATTGAACTTCACAGTCAGGAGAATTTCGCAGAGCTCTGCACTCCTGGCAGTGTCAACACTTAGCTGCAGTCCCCATGGCTGGCCTTAGCTGGGGACCCCTGTCCCCAACCCCTGCACTCGCCGTCATCTGCCTGAACTCATAATTGCCTAGATTACAAGAGTTTTGGCTTGAGCACTTTTTTAAATAAACTGCATGCGGTTCGTTTTCTGTGTCTGATCACCTCCAGGGTCGCAAACATTCTTAGACCCAGCATGCTGGTCTCCCCAGTGCTACATATCACCTACTGCCCCTGTGAGCCACCAACAGGTTGGAAACTAGAAAGATTCAGGCCAACTTGGTTTTCAAGACTTGGAATTTTCTAAGCTTTCTATTTCTGTGCCTAAAAAGCCCAGACTTTCTTGATTTAGTTAGAGACAAGAAACTTTGGCCCCTTTCCTCTGTGCTGGAGGCGTTTAGCTTCTAATAGGATGCTGGCTCCTACAAGAGTGGGCCTCTTCCTATCTCCTTGCTCCTCAGAGATAACAGTATCACCTGGGATCTGCTGAGAAATGCAGAACTGGGACCTCACCCCAATTTTACTGATTCAGACTGCATTTAAAATCCCCAGGGGATGCATAGCCACCTTGAGGTTTGAAAAGCACCATTAAAGTTTGTGGTGGGAGATGCCATTTCTCCTCCTCGTCCCCGTGTCCCTCATCCCCCAGCTGGCTCTGTGCAACAGAGGCTCCTCCCCAAACAGGCCTCACACGCAAATGATGAGCGAGCTCTGCCAGCCCCAACCCCATTCCTCTACCCCACAGTCACCTCCAGTCCAGGGTCCTTTTGAGTTCACTCCTGCCTGATGTGAGCAGGCCATTTTATAACCAAGTTTCTTTTACACAGTCCTTTTTAATCCCCTCATGAAATTTTCAAATGGATGTTAAAGGGGGTAGCCAGAATGGTTTGTGAATAGAAGTGTTCCCCTCCTGAGCCTTAACTCACAAGTCAGGCAGACCGTATAATTACTTTTGTTGATAAAACTCAACAAAGCTGAGATCTAATTTTCCTTCCCTGAAACAACATGGAGCCCCTACCAGCCCAGCAGTTGGCCTGTCACATCAGTGCCCAGCCTAACCAGAGGTCCCTGTCCAGTTCATCAGCAGCAAGGCCACAGACAGTAGAGTGCCATGTGCCCCAGGGTTCACCTGAACAGACTGTCATCGTGACTTTTCTTTTTACAACGCTGAGGTATAGTTTCTGGGTATATCTTTTACCATTGTTGCAGGTACCTGGCCTCATCAGGTATGTCCTGCACTGCAGAAGCAGATTGTTTTCTAGAACTCTACCGGTCTGTGCTTGCCAGCATTGTTTGACATCAAAAATAAAAAAGGCACAGGCTTAAGGATTAAGTATCATGAGAAAGAGCAGCCTGAGCCACCTTCCTTATTTCTGAAGTAGGTTTAGTTTTGTGGGCTAAAAGAGGTAGAAAACTTGGAGTCTGCCTTGTTGTCCCAGAGCACCCAGTTTCTCCAGCTTTTTCTGTTGCTTTTGAGTTTTCCAATAAGATGATGTTTGTTTGTTTCCTTCCCAGAGTTCCTATCAAAACTATAAACTCTAACCATGGTCGTCTTGAAAGACCATCACTAGGTTGAAAATTATTAGGGAAACTGGGAAGAACAGAGGAAGAGGGCGAAGGAATGGAAACAAAAAGGAAATGGAGTATGAGAAACTTAGAAATAAGTGCTATTTCTGACATAAACTTTTCATACTGGTTTTAAGATTAGTAATTGCTTGTTCAAGTGCTGGAGAAGCTGTCCCGAGCGTGGGTGTCCGCCCCATGGATGAAGAATGTGGTATGCAAAGAAGACAAGGCACTTGGCAGGGAATGCTCCCAGAAGACAGGCTGGCACTCCTTAATCCTGTGAGTTGAGAGTGACCATTTTTATTTAGTGTTGCAAACCGTACCAAAGCCCACCTTAACAGACAGACAGGCATTCGGAAAGGCCACGAGCCAGTGAGGATAGCCAGTTAGGTTTCTGGTCCTAGTATGATGGAACTAGAAGAGAAAAGATGGTCAGAAGAGAAGCACAGATTTATACAAGCTTTAATGCCAGTGGATGTCACGTGAAAACGACAGCTCCTCATTCACAGCATTGTCCTGTTGCTTTTGGACTTTTTCATCTCATCGTGGTTTTAATTTGCATTTCCCTCAATTAATGACATTGAACTTTTTTTCATATATTTATTGGCCATTTGTCTCTCTTCTTTTGAGAAGCTTCAGTACATGTCTTTTGCCCATTTTTAAATGAGGTTATTTTTCTTCTTGCTCATATGCTTGAGTTCTTTGTAAATTCTGGATGTTAGCTTTTTATCAGATATATAGCTTGTGACTATCTTTCGCCCGTTCTGTAAATTATTTGCTCTGTTGATTGTTTCCTTAACTGTGCAGAAGCTTTTTAGTTTAATCAAATCCCATTTATAATTGTTGTTGTTTCCATGATCGTCCTTGGGGTTTTAGTCATAAATTCTTTTAGCTAGCCCAGTGTTTAAAAGAGTTTTTCCCACGCATGCACAGAAGGAAAGTAAAACTGAGTGGGAAACAGTAGGATGAGGAAGAAGAAGAAAGGCAAAAATCTACCTGATGTATACAGTGAATACTATCTGGGGGACAGGCACACTTACAGCCAAGACTCAAGTATTGCAAAAGCAATCATGTAACCTAAACATTTGTACCCCCTCCATATTTTGAAATTTTTTTTAAAAAGCATGCATTATCCTAAGAACAGTCAATGATGGTACATACAAAAGTTCAGTCATTCACTGGTATACTGTTTTGAAACTGGAAATAGTGGAAAGGGATTGCAAAAATATCATCCAACCAACTCATGCCCCAGGATGAAGGACACAGCCTATCTCCCACCACCCACTAGGTGTTTTCCACTTTGGCCCTTGAAACTTCTAGCAGTTTGGAAGCACTAGAGGTTATCAGTGGAGACATCATGTCATGCTCAGGAGAAGCATGACCTATCCTGGAGTCAGCCCTATCCCCAGAGCCCTGGATATGATCCAACAGAGTTGCATCCAAGTTCAGGCTCTGCTACCTGCTCCTGTGTGGGAATGCAATTGTAAAGGAGGTGAGACTGTACCTCCAACCCATGAAGGGCTCCTACAGATACCTTCCCAGTGAGGTGGAGGATGACCAGACCCAGAAGCTCTGCAGGCAGAGGCATCAGGGTGCCCTTCTGGCATTTTATTCAAAATATGTTCAATTTCATCACTTTAATTTCATCTTCATGGGCGGAGGTAGTTCGTTGTTTTTTGTTTTAAAGTAAATTGAAGTATCAAAATAGAAGTGCACAATTGAAGAAAATTATGTATGAATTGCCTTGGGCTTTTTCACATTTTGCATAGAAAATATTTTTATTAGAGAAAATCCTTTTGCAGATTACTACAATTCTCTCTAACAAAATATGCTGATGGGTTGCACACGTATTGAGGAGTTTCAGAGGATTATAAGGAGAAGTATCTTGGCCTTTGTTCTTCTGTCTTCATTTTCTTACCTTGAGAGCCGATGATCTCACTTTATTTTGTAAATTAGTTATATGACATATTAGTTTGAATACATTACTCTCTTAACATTCCTAGTTATCACTAAGATGCTGATAAGGACATTAACCAGTTGCTTTGGAATACTGATGCATTTGTAAATGTTCTTTGCCTGTGGCAACTAGCGAGGGGAGTTGTTTCCAAAGGCCCCAGGGATAAATGTTTATTATATGTCATATGAAATCGCAAGACTTCTTGTAGAATTATATTGGAAGTATTGATAAATGTCTAATTATAGTGGAGAGGGTGTGGTTACTTTGGTAGTCAAGTTGGTCAGAAAGTTGAGTATAAGCCCCATGAAAGTTTAATTCGTACCCAAGTTTTCTGTAACATAACTTTAAGTATGATTGACATTTTAAGATTTTATTTGCAGCCTCATGAGGGGACTTGGGAATGTATTTACCGCAAAGAAGCTTTTGAAACTTATCTACTTACTAACTGTGAAAAATTATGGAGCATTTAGGGTATAATTATCTATTTTTGTGGTAACCTAGAAGTATTTCTAGTTGTGCTTTTTTTGTGTGTTTTTTTTTTACTATTAAAAATAAACTCGTGTGTCGTGGATGAACTTCATACATTCTTGGTTTTCAAGAGAAAGTGTGTTTAAATACGTCTGTTGGCCAAAGTATGATAAGCGAAACATACTGACCTTTTTTCTTTCTTAACTTCTCACACACACTGCTGTCAATCTCATTTCTTGCCCATCTTTTCAGTTTTAAAGAGTTAAAGAAGCGACTGTCCCCAGTACTACTTAGAGATTGGTAGCAAGGGTCAGAAATTTTGCTTCACTGTAAAAGAAACATTCTAATTCAGGACATTGCAGCAAGAGGCGCGTAAGGGATTCTTAGTATCTCAGCCGCTCTGAGTGAGCTGCGGAGCCAGCTGGGTTGGCGAGACCCTGGTTTTCTCCTTGGTCTAGAATTTCCTGGGGTTTGATCCGAGTGACGCCGAGGGGCGTGTCCCGGAGGCGGAGCTGACCAATGGGAGGCAGCTGGAGAGTTCGCGGGTGGGAAACCTCAGCCCGCTGGGTCTCCGGCACAGCCGCGCCGGCGTGGCCGCGGGCGGGCGCGAGGTCGGGGGTGCCCGGCGGCCGTCGCGGAGCAGCTCCCCGCGCCGCCTGTCTGCGTCCCCCGGGCGGCGCTGCGGGCCGTCTCTGTTGCTGGAGCCGTGATGTCACCCGCCCCTCCTAACCCGCGGTTGGTTGTTTTGTGTTTCAGCCCTGCCTGCAGTTGAACACAAAGACCAGGAGGAGACTCCCACGTCCTTCAGGGAGGAGAAAGGAGGCAGCAGCGCAGATTAAAGGAACTTGCGGCGTGTGGCCTTTCCGTGCAGGGGCGGCCCGGAAACGGGGAGGAAAGTGCGTCCGAGCCCGCGAGGCGGTGAACGAGCCGTGAGATGAGGCGCCGCCGCTGCTGCCGCCGCCGCCGCTGCTGCTGCTGACCCCGGCGCCCGCGCCCCGCCCCGCCCGCCGCTCCTCGCCTCGTGTACATGTGTCTGCTCAGGCCGTCCGGAGGCGCCCACAAGAGAAGCCACCACGGCCGCCGGGGAAAGACCGCCCGCCATGCCCACGGAGAGCCTACAGACAGGTAGCATGGTGAAGCCGGTCAGCCCCGCGGGCACCTTCACCTCGGCCGTGCCCCTGCGCATCCTCAACAAAGGGCCAGACTACTTCCGCAGGCAGGCCGAGCCCAACCCCAAGAGGCTGAGCGCCGTGGAGCGGCTGGAGGCCGACAAGGCCAAGTACGTCAAGAGCCAGGAGGTGATCAACGCCAAGCAGGAGCCCGTGAAGCCGGCCGTGCTGGCCAAGCCGCCCGTGTGCCCGGCCGCCAAGCGCGCGCTGGGCAGCCCCACGCTCAAGGTGTTCGGCAACCACGCCAAGACCGAGGGCGGCGTGCAGCGGGAGACGCTCAAGCTGGAGATCCTCAAGAACATCCTCAACAGCTCCGAGGGCTCCAGCTCGGGCTCGGGCCACAAGCACAGCTCCCGAAACTGGCCGCCGCACAGGCCCGACGCGCCCGACCTGCACCGGCACTCGTTCGCTGAGTCGCTCAAGGTCTACCCGACGCAGGGCCGCGGCAGCCCGCAGGAGGGCGGCTCGCACGTGGGCAGGCGGCTGCTGGAGCAGTCGGCCGAGTCCTTCCTCCACCTGTCGCACAGCTCCTCGGACATCCGCAAAGTGACCAGCGTGAAGCCCCTCAAGGCAATCCCCTGCAGCAGCTCCGCCCCTCCCCTGCCTCCCAAGCCCAAAATCGCAGCCATCGCCACCATAAAGTCCCCCGAGGCCGAGCCCGTGGAACCCGCCTGTGGCGTCAGCCGAAGACCCTCCCTCCAGCGGTCCAAATCAGACTTGAGCGACAGGTATTTCCGAGTGGACGCGGACGTGGAGAGGTTCTTCAATTACTGCGGACTGGACCCGGAAGAGCTGGAAAACCTGGGGATGGAAAACTTTGCAAGGGCTAATTCTGATATCATATCGCTCAACTTCCGCAGCGCAAGCATGATAAGCTCAGACTGTGAACAGTCTCAGGACAGTAATAGTGACCTTAGAAATGATGACAGTGCCAATGACCGCGTGCCGTATGGCATTTCCGCCATCGAGAGAAATGCTAGAATCATCAAGTGGTTATATAGCATCAAACAAGCTAGAGAATCACAGAAGGTCTCCCACGTGTAAGAGATACAGTGGTGGAAAGAAGAGGGGTGGGTCTCCTGTCTGTGCAAACGCAGTTGTGAAGGTTGTGAGGTCTCCTTCAAGTGTTGTGAGCTTCTCCACTCTTTGTGTTGCTTGTTGTGCAATGTTTTCAAGTTGCATGCCTGTCAACATGGGGACTGACCTGGCTTCCACCTCACCGTTGCTGCAGAGCCTGGCTGTGAATACATGTCATCTGCCAAAAGTTTCCGGCCAGAATCCAATTAGGGCTTAGCTTCTAAGCAAAACTGTTTACACGAAAACGGTATATACAACTTAAATATTTATGTGATTCTTGTGTTTTTATATCCCGCGCTATTGTGTCTTAATTAAAAGTTTTATCAACTGGCTTTTAAGTTGAGAGCAGAATCTTTTTGAAATAAAAAGCCACTTTGCCTACCTGTGAAACTATAACAATGGGAAAATAAATGGGATCTGCTACCGAAACAGATAGTGACTGACGGAACAACATAGAACCAGGCTGGGTTTTCTGTGGAATAAAGTAGTGAGCCTGATGTTTATCATTTACATGTTGAAATTCTCTTGCCACTTAGTGAAGCAATCGTTGGGTAACAATGCTACGTTTTGTGTCCAAGTCAGTGTGTAAATAATGGTGGTTCTGTGTAATACCCTAAGAAGAAATGATCAGATACAATGAAGGATGGTTAAATCTAGGAAGTTGGGTGTTTGGGGGGAAAGGGGGAGGAGGATTGTTGATGTTCTGATTTGGGATAATTCAGAAATTTCTAGCATTAACCTTTTGACAAGAATGGCCACTCTAAAACAGACACTGAATACCTTTTAAGAAAAAAGGTGTGGGTTTGTTTGTTTCCTGAGTCAAGAACTCCTAATTTCATGGGTTTGTCTCCCCCTCTCGTTGTTCTATTTGGGGAAGAGGGTGGGCCTCCTGCAGGTTTGAGCTCTCCGAAGACATGAACATAAATCGGAAATACCAGCCATATCAGTAAGGCCTCCCATTCAGAAGTGAACACATTTGGTGGCTGAACCCTATCTGAGAAGCGTGATTCTGTTGTCTTGCCTATGTCTCTCAGGCTGTGGGTCTTTGTTACAACTCTAAGAAACTGTAGAAACGTGACACCATGTAGCTTTTCCACCCCCTGGTCTCCAGTGCTGCCTATCAACTTGTTCCCTCCCCCTCCCCGCCCCCAAATAACCTGTCTTCCAGATAGTTGGATTAGCTGTTAACCATCTGATGCCATGGTGTGGCAGTAGAGACATCCACCTGTAATTGGTCTGCCTCGTTGCCACACCCTGAAATTCTCAGCAGCACTACCTTAGACTTCATCAGCTAATAGGAAACTTTTTATGGTGTAAATGCTGTAAGACTTTGTACATACTTCAGTTGTTATGAAATCTAAGAAAACAAAAGCAAGTTATGCTAATAAATCACTCTGGTGCAGGCACTAATGGTGGTGGTTTCTCTTTGTCCTTCCCTGTCCAACACAAAAGCTTCACTCTGGAGTGTAAGTGAGAAGCAGATTTTTGATAGTCTTGAAGAGACATTATTTCATTGTTATTTTCACCATTTCCCAATTACTCTGACCAGTAGTATTCTTCATCATAGCTATAGCAGTGTCCTTTTGGTATAATAGTTACATCAGGTTTCCTAAAATATACTGCTGTTTACTTATTTCACGCTTCTGTTATTTTTGTCTTGTCTTAAACATCGGTATTTTTCGCATCTTCCACAAGACTCTTCAGGGGTAAATATTTATGAGTTCTTACTGTGGAGGCATGCCTTTCAAACGAGTAGCCATGGTTTTATTTGTACCAGACCAGCATCAATACCCCAGCATGTGTCCATACACTGGTCCACCCCTTCATCCTTTCCTCTGCATCAATGCTACTTGGCCAGTGGCTCTCTTATAGGCATCAGTTGTAGGGACTGGACTGGCATGATCAGCAATACAATCTCTCCCTTGAGAAACTTGTATTTTCACATGTATTTTAAGAGAAATAGCATTCCTCTTAGCGGACATGTCCTATCTCCTATGAACTTGGACATTAAGTGTTCAATGAGTATTCAAATGATTTGAAGATTAATGTTTCTTCCAAAGTTTTTTATAATATGCAAATGTAAAAGAAAGCATTATTTTAAAAAAGTATTTTCAGAAACAGATGATACGATTCTCAACTATTACTGTTTATAAAAGCAAATTTGTTTCCTTGACTCTCCTGGTTTTGAATTCTTCCTGGTTCTTTTATTCACATTTATTTGAACTAGGACCCTACTTTCCCAGAAGAAACGTTTTAGAAGGCAATTGTGAGTAGTGATGATGTAATGCATTCAAGATAGTAGAATAAAAATAAGTTTTTATTATAAAAAAGAAAAGTTTTATTCTAAAAACTCTAAAGTTTTATTTCCTCACAATTTTGTAGAAAATGTGGCATTTTAAAACATACATGACTTAGCATTGACATAGCCATCCTTTTCTGGTGCAACTGAAATACTGAAAATAGATGTTATTTTCCTAAGAAAGCCATTTGGGTAGGTGCTTCTCAGCTAATTTAATATCACTGATTTTGCCATTTTACTCATAGATTATGTTTGAATCTTCCAGTATTTCAATACTACCTGTGATCTGTGCTCAGACAAGACTATAAAATCATCCCGCAATAATTCACTCTAATCCTCTGTAACCTTATTTGTACAGTGGACAAATGGAACACTTGGTTCCAATGGAAGATGGGAACTCATCACTTTCTTTTTGTTCTTGAATTACAGTTTCTATAAAAGACATTTCATATGCTTAATATTAAATCCTGAGAGTGAGATGGTTCTTGTGAAGAGCTTACTCTAGCTTATGGAAGTATCATGTGTGGGTGAGTGCACGCATGTGTATATAAGAAAGTCGGGCTATACAGGTATGGTGTTGTCATACGTTCACACTTTTTCTTCCTACACAAGTCTCACCGAAACATGAGTGCACTAGATGGCCCTGGAAAATAGCTGTTTGTTTATGAAAACCACCACAGTCCACCCTCTGCCATTGCCTTTATTCAGGTTCTCACCATCTCTTACCTGTTGTACTGTTGTTTGTAGAAGTTAGGAACCCCCACCTCTTGACCAGCCTCTTCCCTATCCCTGCCAAAGATACCATAGTCCATTCTGATCGTGTCACTCCTTTGTGTAAAAATATCTCCTGGGTTGAACAGGATACTGATAAGATAAGTCCTAACTTCTTAATACAGGAAATTTGCTACCTACCTCTCAGATCTCAGTCACCCAGCCCAGGCCCCTTCCCCTCATCTACAGGAAAGTATCCATTGCCACTGCATTAGTGATATATTGTATAATAAATTACCCCCAACTTCAGCCACTCAAACCATTAAACACTTACTCAGTTTCTATGGTTCAGGAATCCCAGGATAGCTTAGCCACATGGTTCTGGCCCAGGACGTTTTGTGGGGCTACAGTCAAGATGGCAGCCAGGGCTTGACTGGAGCTGGAGGACCCACTTCCAAGGTTGCTCTCATGGTATCAGTAAGAGGCTCCAGTTTTTTTACAACATGAGCCTCTCCCGAGGGTTCCCTGGGAGTTCTTATAATGTGGCACTTGGTTTCCCCCAGAGGGAGTGGACCAGCAAGAGAGAGCAAGGAGGAAGCCACTGTGTGCTGTACAGTCCTATGTCCTGAGTCACCCACCTCCATCACAGTCAATTCATTAGAAGTGGGTCATACTCACAGGGAGGGGCGTGGGGCCTCATATTTTAAAGTGAGGAATATGAAGGGACTTGCGTACTTACCTTAAGACCACCCCCTGCTGCTGAGGTTCAGTAGCTCTGCATTCCGTACAGGATGCTTTCTCCTCTGTCCTGGATCTCACCAGACGCTCTTTCCACTTGCAACACAACTATTAACTGGAGAGATTTGTTTGAGTTTCTATGATTAATGCCTTTTCCCATTAAATTGTAATTTCTGTCACAGCCATGGACCCAGCCTTTACCAGCCTAAAGGCTAGGCTCCTTTGTGTGAACTGTAAAGAAGTATGCCTTCCTCAAAACATTTTATTTCCTTTCAGGGACCATAACATGAACCATGGCCCCAGAGTTGTGAGGCTTAATCAGTGGGGTTTTTTTACAATCATATTTAAGTCAGGTGCCAAACTATGAAGGTTACTACACTGAACCCAAGGGGATAATTGTCCCCACTTTAGAAGTGAAGAACTTTAGTGTCATGGAGACTAAGCACCTTAACCAAGATCCCAAAGGAATTCAGTGGCTAGATGAAACTTGAACTCACTGTAATTCCAGCTCTAGATGGAACTTGAATTCACTCTGATTCCAGCTCTGCCCTCCCAACAGCCCAGTTAAAGACAGGGGGAGGCAGACTGAGTGAGTGTGTTGTGTTTAAAAACTGATGGGCCCTTAAATTCATCCTGATAATTTTGTCTGCTGCCAGCGGTCAAAATTTCAGCAAATTCATTCTTACCTGGATGGTAATCCATACATTTAGAAAAACTTCAGCTCTTCCACTCTAACATATAACCCACCAAGTTCAAAGAGACAAGGCCATTAGAATTGTGTTCTTTCCGTTTGGAGTGTGTCACATTTTTAACGTTGCATCCTGTCTTTTTGGATCAAGGACTTTGAGGAGAGAGGAAAATGCCTGGCCACAATTCAACAATCAGGAAACACATTTTGACTATTTGGTGAATCAGCATTGCTCTACTTTCCCATCCTTGAGGGTGCTGCAGCTGGTTTGTTCTGCACAGAGGGAATAAAGAGGAGGGAATAAGGAGGTTAATAGCACTCCGGATGAACTGGAGAGACTCTTGACTAGAAAGGAGGGCTACTCTCATCACCATTTTGAAAATGTAAAGTCTGACTGACTTGTCCACTTCGCTTCAATAACAGAGTCCTGTCAGTTTCTGCAGTGCCGTCCAAGAGCTGCCCTGAGAAGGGCCCAGGCTCCTGCACAAGTCACCTTCAGGAGGGTTTCCCCTGTGTGCTCAGGTCATGCCCTGGAGCTTTGGCAGAGGGAGATGGGCTCTAGCAGCCCTTTGGAAGCTCTTCCGCCAGTGCCAGTGGCCCAGGAGTCCCAATGTTTGCCTCTATTCCCTTGCACATTAAATGATGGGAATGCCATCTGAGGTATGTGTGCCCTTGGCTTCAGAGCTCTGTGACAACACAGATGTTGGGGAGCATTGGGATGAGGTGTAAGGACTATGAAAAGTCAAGAGAGGCAAGGAGGATAACAGATAGGGCCCCGTGGGGACCCCGAAGCACTTCACTGAATAGCATTTCGTTCACTACCTGAAACAGGATTAGTTGAGGAAGGAAACAAAGTCTATGAAAGGATTCTTCTTCTCTGAGAAATTGCCACAAAATGGAGTCTTGTTAAACTTTCAGATTGACAGAAGCTGAAAGAATGGAACGGTGGCCAGGTGCACACTAATGTACAAAACTGTGAGGATAAAAATAACGATAGTTTTTCACTAGTCGAATGCTCTGTTCGCTCAATATTCATGAAACAACTATCAGGATGTCTTAGATGCTATGCTAAGCCCTTTGTCACATTACCTCAATTTATTCTCCCACAAACTTTAGAAGTAAATTAAAATCCATTTTACTGATGATAAATCTGAGGATTAAGCTACTTCTCAAAGGCACACATCCAGTAAGTGTAAAAAGTGAAACATAAACCCAGATTAATAAAACATCCTAAGATCCATTCTATGCATTGAATATAAATGTTTAATATCTCATACGGTGGGAGCTATTTTTGCTCTTTTCCTGTAAGTTGCATTGCAGAACATTACTCAGAAGCTTAAAAACACTGGTACACAGGCTCATTTGTTATTCTTCCATATAGTGAGTGACTCAAAACTAAGTCATATTTGAACACATCAGGACTGAAGCTTCTGAATTGTCCTGAGAGGGACAATTCGTGACCAACTGTCCCTCTGCATCTTGTACGGAGGAGAAAACAGATCCAGACAGATAAGGTAAGAACTTACACAGGGCTGGAGCCGGGGACTGTACTACCCTGACCTCACAAAGGAACCCCGACCTGGGACCGGAGGGACCATGCCGAGTTAACAATTCCATCATGCCAAGTAGGAGCAGTTTGATTAACGTATACTCTATTATTTCTACACAGCGTGCCTTGTGTCAATCATCATGTGCACTGGCTCCTCTCTGCTGTAACATGTCCCTGCTGTGGCTCATTGGCCACCCCTCATATTATGCACAAGTAAAATCGTCCAGATATTTAAACCTTGGAAGGTTTTCTGTTAATACACAGGAACTGATTTCATATTAATTGTGGAAGATACACTTAATAAAGATGAAGACATTTCTCTAAAAAAGTTTCTAGCAAGTTTGCATTGCTGTTTTATCTTATAGCACCACTATTTTATTATTATTTTATTAACTCTACCATCCACAAACACCCAGTGAACTTAGTGCTCAGGACTGTTTTTCTGGGCCTGATCCCTCTGCCTCCTGGTAGCCAGTCATTCTGGTTTTCCTTCCTCTCTCCTGCTCTTAGGACGATTTTACTTGTGCATAATATGAGGGGTGGCCAATGAGCCACAGCAGGGACATGTTGCAGCAGAGAGGAGCCAGTGCACAGTTGTCCCCCTTCTCTTCCTCCTGACCTGCAAGCTGCAAAGTCCCCGAGGGCAAAGCCTCATTCGGATGCTGCGTGAGGGCCGTGGGGACAAAGGCCTCCACCCCAATCTAGCATGGACCTACCGACCCAGGGGATAAACTTGGTCTTTGTAAGCCACTGAGGGCCTGGGGCTTGTTCCTGACTTCAGCATAACCTATCCTGTCCTGACTATGGCCCCAGTTAAAGCGCACCTAATCTGATAATCCGAGGGACAGATAAAGGACAGTTCCACACTGTCCCATCAGGAGAGGAATTGTAGAGAGTGAGGATCAGGAATGTGCCTTTTCACAAGTGCCCCACATGATTCTTACGCATGTTAAAATTCCAGAGTCCCTACTGTCACACATAATTAGTCAACTTTCAAAGTTACTCACTGGAAATCAGACTGCCGCAGCTGGCTGATAATTGAAAACACTTTGATGCATTTCAGAATCAGAATGACAGGATCTAAACTTTTGGAGTCTTCTTTTCAAAATTAGAACACACACACACACACATTTATCGCACCTTCCCTGCTCTGGTAACCTCAGCAGATTGGAATCACATTGTGACCTCTGTCTATGACCAATGCCCCAGCCCACCTGGCCACTGATGTCTGGACTGTAGCTGTGAGCAGGTGCCCACTCTGCTCTTGCTTCCCTCAGTTTATTCCCAGAAAGTAACCAAAAGTGATCTGTGTAAACCGGAAGTCACATGGTATCATTCTTCTGCTGAAAACCTTTTGGTAGTTTCCACTGCAGTTAGAAGACCATAAAAAAATGCCACAGCTCAGCTGGCAAGACCCCGTGGGTGTCTCCTCACCCCCAAGCTCCTCACCCATGGGCCTCTTCTCTCCCCCATCACCTCTCTTGGGCAGCCCCCTTTTCTGTTTGTGGAACCCACAGATTCTTCTGTCCTCCAGGGCCCAGGATTCAATCTTGCTGCTGATGACTTGTCATCTTAGATTTCGCTTCAGGTGACACATGCTCAAGGTGCCCTGCCGGCCACCCTGTGTAAGGAGACTCCCGCATTATCAACACCCTCTGCTAATTTCCTTCCTGGCACTTTGCAAGCTGAAGTTAGCTTATTCATTAAGGTATTGTCTACCTTGGTCACCTTTGACCAGCCCTCCCTCACCCCCACGCCTACTGCAGCACCTGAGGCAGGTTGGTGAAGAGTATGTCTCATTGGAATGAATGAATGAATCCAAACCAGACTCCTTGACTAAATCCCACATGCAGCCCCCACCACCTGGTCCTTCTGCCTCTCAGGCCTCTATCCCTCACACCCTGTAGTACAAGTGGGAAGCAGGCTTGTTACTGAAGTGTTTCTCTCTTCCTTGCTCTTGGAAAATGAACCCAATAGTGTGTTTAAGGTAATAGGAGCCCAGAACATGGACCCCTCTGTACAGAGAGATTTGACAAGCAAGGATTTCTCACTTCTTGTGCAAATGCCTTAAAAGGAAGGGGAAGCCCTGTCCACTGTGCACCACAGCCCAGAACCAGATAAGCTCTGCTGGGGCGGGCGGGACCACTGATCCAGGACTTCAAGACATGACTTGGAGCTGGACGCCCTCATCTTTTCCCAAAGGACAATGAGTGGCATGTTTTTCTTTGCCAAAGTCCAAAGGCTCATGCTGTAATATGTGAAAATATATCCTCAAGGTAGTGCCACTGGGTAGTCATCACGGATGCCCTCTTGGCAGACCGTCTTTAAGGCAAATCTGGTTCAGAACCCCCTCCCATTACAGCCTTTCAATGTGTGCACACCGACCTCTCAACCACAGGGTCATGTCCTGCTCTCTGGAAACTCTGCTCGCTGGGGGAAAGCCAGCCATGCGTGAAGGCAATTTGCTCCCTCAGCTGGAGAAAACCGTGGTGGCTCGTAATTGATAACATGTGGAAGTTCAACTGGGAGAAGGGAAAACAGGAGAAGGAACTCTCATTACACCACCTCCTAGGCTGCTTGGCTTAGCATGTTTGTTTTTTGTAAGTGTAAATAAGTTTGATGCTTTCGAGGATTTCTAGGCATGCAACATCTTTTCTGCTTGTTTCTTCCTTTTTATAGTAGATGGAGAACAGCAGCCAGGTGAGTTATTTAGGTGCCTCACAAACCCAGCTCCTGGCAGATGGGCCTCCAAATGTTTCCATCATTATCACCTTCTCCTATTGAGTTCTAGGCCATTTTAAGGACTCGAGCTACTGAGCTTTTTATTTTGGTGGAAAACAATGAAACATTCATTTATTATCTTCACAGGCATGTAGTTCTTTCATGAATAGTGTTTCCCCTTTTCTCCCAACGAGCTGACAGCTGCAGGTGATTTAGGAATTTGGGGCTAACATCTGTAGCTGCAGCAAAATCACCCCCCTGGGTCTGGACAAAGGCTTGATGTGTTTTAACCACATATTCGGATTTCTCAGAGCATGTCCGTGTTGGAACATCTGATCTAAACTCACTTCCCCGAAGACCCCTTGCTCTGAGTTTATGGACCTCCTTCCATCTGCTGAGAATTCTTTGGTTCAAAGAATCTGTGAATTGAGATCTGGATAGTGTCTCAGGTCCGCCAAATGTTTTCAGCATTTAATTCACCACCTGATGCCTTTTAAATCTAGTTTAGTAGATTGAAATGGATTTCTGTACTTTCTGCTGTGCTCAGACATACGCACATTTTGGATTTCTTAAGGAATTTATTCCAGACAAATGTGCTAAGATCAAATTACACTTCAGTTATTTCTAAAATTAAATTTTTTTTTTTTTTTATCTTTTCAGGGGGATTTGAAATGATACACAGACCAGCAGATAGTAAAGCTGATTCCAAGCTGGGAAAGAAATGTAAAACATCTTCTTTTATTGAGCTTGTATTTTCTCTTAACTCTCTTTTTCTGGTGATTGTGTTGCTTTTTTCACACGTTCAGATTTTGAGGGAAAGAAAGAAAACAGTAGTGAGCCAGTGACTTGCCTAGTGGGAAGTCAAGACAGCTGCATCTGTGATGTGGCTCTGTTCAACTTTCCTCTTTTTGTCCCGCTGTAAGGTCACCTCCCCGAAAACAGACACTCTTTATCCCGTTGCAGTACCACCAGGGCTTGGTAACTATCTGGCATGTGTTGGGTTTAAGTGCTTAATATTTGTTGAACAGATGTTAGACAGAGAGAACTAGGATCACTTTAGGATTCCTAATTGGTGGAGAGACCAGGAAAGTTTAGTGGGGCGACCCCCATTAGTATGTCCTATTCTTTCCCAGGCTTCCCAAACACATATACTGGTGGGTATCCCCCTGCGGCCATCTCCATGTCTCTTCTCTGAGTTGCTGTGATGTGCCCACCAGGCGCTGCTCGAGACCCTAAGGATACAGACACAGAAGGGCCACCGGCACCCGCTAGGAGCACTGGGCTGCTTATAGAGACAGGGAAGAGAGGCCACAGGCTGAATGAATGAGACAGATAGAATGTTAGCTGATTGCACACACTTAGGAATAACAACAACAACGAGAAGAGATTGGAAGTGGCCTTGTGCAGGGCATCTGAGTAAAGACAGTGGGTGAGAAGGATCCCAGCAAATACCTGGAAAAAGCGACCAGGTAAAGGCACGTCACACAAATCGCATGGAGGCCATGGAGGCTGATCAGTAGGGGCTGCTGACCACTTGGCCTTCTAAGTGAAAAAAAATATATATATAGACCATTCCCTAATCAAATGCCATGGAGGGGAAACTCCAGCTGCAGGGAAGATGAACTGAAGTGTGCTTTCCAGGGTGCAAACTGAGAGGCAGTTTTAGCACAAACTGTTTCCCAAGTGTCTGAGTCAGGGAGCACAATTGTCCCACTCAGGGACTTGATTCTCTAAAGATCCTAGGAGTGAGCTGAGGGGCTAGGGGCAGTGGCAGGGCGGCGGGCTGCAGGGCCTGCCCTCATCACTGACTGCTTTGTCCCAAATGCACCTAACCCAGCCTGCCACTTTAACATACCCAAGAAAGAGAAGACAGTCAAACTGCTGTGTCAGAGGACAGAAGCATGATATCAACATACGTTCTCCTGACATATGTCACTTTGTAGTCAGTCCTGCTGTTATTACCAATTGCCAATGTTAACTAGTCTTAATTTTATTTTTATTTAAAGAACATCAGGCGGCGCCTGTGGCTCAAAGGAGTAGGGCGCCAGCCCCATATATTGGAGGAGACAGGTTCAAACCCAGCCCCGGCCAAAAACTGCAAAAAAAAAAAAGAACATCATTTATGTAACAAAAACATAAGTAGTAAGCAATGATATATGATTTCAAGTAAACGTATGGTTTTCATGTTTTTATATTAAAGTCATAACGTGTACCATGTATACATAACTATGTATCATAGAGCACTTATACTTTATACGTACATACGTGCACTATAGAGTGTGTACATAGTTACACATATGCACATACATACATGCATATGTGTATAAAGTTGTTCTTCTTTGGTTGTGTCTGGGTGGTCTTTCTGAAGATCTAAGCTCCAGTTGCAGAAAAGTGCCAGCCCCAAACCTACCAGGAGAACAAAGACAACAGAAATGAACAAAATAATGTGGACCCTGTGGGTGGAGTGTCCAGAGACAGAAACATTAGGAACCGAGACTGAGCCAGCAGCAAAAGCTGAGGAATTCCTGAGAATTTGAAACCCCTGTCTCTGCAGCCCAGCCAGTGATTAGCGCTCGCCCCTGCTGTGGACTCCTGAGAAGCAGCAGAGGAGTCCCTCACCCAATGCCCCTTCCTCTCATCCCCTCCCCCCCAGACCCCCTATACCCCCACACCCCTGTCAGAGAGCAGCACAGAGGGTGAGAATTTGATTTCCAGTTCCTTCTTTCCCTGCTATGAACTTTCAGTGACTCACTCAAATTCCTTGAACCTCTGTTTTATCATCTGGGAAATGGAAATGCTGTTGCTGCCTTCCCAATTGTGCAGATTATTATTAATTTTTTTTTTCTTTTTTGGTCAAGGTTAAAGGCGCATGCAGGGTGGCACACAGCAGATCCACCTACCTTCCCTCAGGTCTCTGGACTCTTTAATTTTGTGGAAGGGCATTTCCACTGCTCACCTGAATATGTTCTCACTATAAAGGGGGCCAGAGCTTTAGGGAATGATTAGCCACAGAACTTCTCTCTCGTATTTATTTAAATAAGAATTACTGTCAGCCCAGGCAAAGCCCTGGGTTTTCAGGAGCATACGGAGAAGTCAGACAAGTTAGTAGGGGAGAGAAGACTGAACGTCTGGAGCTCGGGCTCCGTCCTCTCCCTCAGTTTTGAGTTCAAATCCTACAAAACCCAAGTCAGCTACCTCCTTTCCCAGCCTTCTTCTTCCTGCCCTCCCACAGGAAGCATTCTGCCTCCTGTGTATGCTTGTGCCAATCATTCACTGTAAAATAAATCATGTATAAGGAAGAGCTGTGCCGCAACCCGACATTGGCGCCTGCCAGACCTCAGGAGAGCTGCGCCATGACCCACGACCCATGATAGACACCTGCCAGACCCTGGTAAGAGCTGCACCGTGACCCGTGACTGGCGCCTGCCCAACTTCCCTACAAGCGGCGCTGTAACCCACGACCCGCAACCCACATCCACCAGGCCTCCACGCACCATGACCAGGAACTCCAGAAGCCGTGCAACCACGTATCCTCCCTCCTGTACCTTCCCTGCCTCCACACCAGCTGCTATTCTGGCCAGGGACTCTAGTGGCCACGTGCCCTCCAGAGCACTCCCTGCCTCTGTGCAGAGCCTTTCTGCTGGCCAGAGACTGCTAGAGCCTTGAGCCCTCTGTGCCAAAGTCACTGGGCGCCAGATACTCCCAGAACCATGTGTACCATCCCCGCCCTGATGCTGGATCTGGGTGTATCACACTCCAGAGCTGCTCCCACAACCAGAACTCCCTGGCTGGGCCAGCCCCAGAGGAGCTACACAGGGATACTCCCTACAAAGATCCAGCAAAAATAGAGTGATCCCGCTGGGGTCTAATCTTGGAGAGACACCTCTCCAACTCTGAGGAGGGCCACAGGCAACAGTGAAAAACAATCATGAGGCAAAATCAACAGAAATACTCTGGCAATATGAATAATCAGAGTAGATCAACTACCCCAAGGAACAATGGGGCAGACACAGCACGAGATCCCATGCACAAACAAATAGCTGAGAGGTCAGAAATCGAATTCAGAATCTGGACAGCAAATAAGATCGAATTAGAATTCCAAGCAGTAACCCAAAAGATGTCTCAAGAATTCAACAAATTCAAAGACCAAATGACCAAAGATTTTGACACATTGAGACAAGAAGTTGCAGCCCTCAAAGATCTGAGAATCACAGTAGAATCCCTCAGTAACAGAATGGAGCAAGCAGAAGAAAGGATTTCTAACATTGAAGACAAAGTTTTCGAACGCTCCCAAACTCTCTAAGAGGAAGAGAAATGGGGGGAAAAAACAGATCACTCTCTCGGAGAGCTCTGGGATAATCTGAAGAAAACTAATATTCGTCTTATAGGTATTCCCAAAAGCAATGAAGTGGCTTCACAAGACACAGAGTCTCTTCTCCATGAGATTATGAAAGAGAACTTTCCAGACGTGCCAAGAGATTCTGAAATTCAGATAGCAGACAGTTTCAGAACTCCAGCACAACTCAACCCAAATAAGACACATGATAATCAATTTCACTAAAGTTAATATGAAGGAGAAAATTCTGAAAGCAGCCAGACAAAAGAAAACCATTACCTATGAGGGGAAGAATATTAGAATAACTACAGATCTCTCTACTGAAACCTTTCAAGCTAGAAGAAGATGGTCATCGACTTTTAATCTCCTAAAACAAAATAACTTTCAACCCAGGATCCTGTACCCAGCTAAACTGAGTTTCATTTATGATGGAGAAATTAAATACTTCAATGACATTCACATGTTGAAGAAATTTGCCTTAACGAAACCAGCTCTCCAGGATATTCTCAGACCTATCCTTCATAAAGACCAGCGTAATCCTCCACCACAAAAGTAAACCCACCCAGAAAATTTTGATAAAATTCCAACTTCCACAGTCACAAAAGGATAAAAAATGTCCACTGGACTCTCGAAAGGCTTATCAATATTCTTAATTAATGTGAATGGTTTAAATTGTCCTCTAAAGAGGCACAGTTTGGCTGACTGGATACAAAAACTCAAGCCAGATATCTGCTGCATACAAAAATCTCACCTTACATTAAAAAACAAATACAGACTCAAGGTGAAGGGATGGTCATCTATAGTCCAGGCAAATGGAAAGCAGAAAAAAGCAGGCATTGCAATCCTATTTGCAGATGCAATAGGCTTTAAACCAACCAAAATAAGGAAGGATAAGGATGGACACTTCATATTTGTTAAAGGTAATACTCAATATGATGAGATCTCAATTATTAATATTTATGCACCCAACCAGAACACACCTCAATTTATAAGAGAAACTCTAACAGACATGAGGAACTTGATTTCCTCCAGTTCCATAGTATTTAGAGATTTTTAACACCCCCGTAGCAGTGCTAGATAGATCCTCAAAAAGAAGCTAAGCAAAGAAATGTTAGATTTAAACTTATCCATTCAACATCTGGACTTAACAGACATCTACAGAACATTTCATCCCCACAAAACAGAATACACATTCTTCTCATCAGCCCACGGAACATACTCCAAAATCAACCACATCCTAGGCCACAAATCTAACTTCAGCAAATTTTAAAAAATAGAAATAATTCCTTGCATCTTCTCAGACCATCATGGAATAAAAGTTGAGCTCAATAACAACAGGAATCTGCATACCCATACAAAAACATGGAAGCTAAATAACCTTATGCTGAAGGATAGATGGCTTATGGATGAGATTAAGAAGGAAATCACCAAATTATTGGAACAAAACAACAATGAAGACACGAACTATCAGAACCTCTGGGATACTGCAAAGTCAGTCCTAAGAGGAAAATTTATAGCACTACAAGCCTTCCTTAAGAAAACAGAAAGAGAGGACGTTAATAACTTAATGGGACATCTGGAGCAAGCACCTGGAGAAGGAAGAACATTCCAACCCCAAACCCAGCAGAAGAAAAGAAATAACCAAAATCAGAGCAGAATTAAATAAAATTGAAAACAAAAGAATTATATAACAGATCAATAAATCTAAAAGTTGGTTTTCTGAAAAGATCAATAAAATAGATAAACCTTTAGCCAACCTAACCAGGAAAAAAGGAGTAAAATCTCTAATTTCATCAAATAGAAATGGTAAAGATGAAATAACAACAGACCCCCTCAGAAATTCAAATAATCCTTAACAAATATTACAAGAAACTTTACTCTCAGAAATATGAAAATCTGAAAGAAATCAACCAATACTTGTAAGTACGCCACCTATTAGGACTTAGCCAGAATAAAGTGGAAATGTAGAAAAGGCCCATATCAAGTTCTGAAATAGCATCAAATATACAAAACCTCCCTAAAAAGAAAAGCGTGGGACCAGATGACTTCCTGTCAGAATTCTACCAAACCTTTAAAGAGGAACTAGTACCTATATTACTAAACCTCTTCCAAAATATAGAAAAAGAAGGAAGACTACCCAACACATTCTGCGAAGCAAACATCACCTTGATCCCTAAACCAGGGAAAGACCCAACAAGAAAAGAAAATTATAGACAAATATCACTAATGAACATTGATGCAAAAATACTCAATAAGATTCTAACAAACAGAATCCAACAACACATCAAAAAAATTATAGATCATGACCAAGTGGGATTTATCCCAGGCTCTCAAGGCTAGTTCAATATACATAAATCCATAAATGTAATTCAGCACATAAACAAACTAAAAAATGAAGACCATATGATTCTCTCAATTGATGCAGAAAAAGCTTTTGACAATATCCAGCATCCTTCATGATCAGAACACTTAAGAAAATTGGTATAGTTCTTAAACTAATAGAGGCCATCTACAGCAAACCCACAGCCAATATCATATTGAATGGAGTTAAATTGAAATCATTTCCACTCAGATCAGGAACCAGGCAAGGTTGCCCGTTGTCTCCATTGCTCTTTAACGTTGTCTTGGAAGTTTTAGCCATTGCAATTAGGGAAGAAAAGGTGATCAAGGGTATCCACATAGGGTCAGAAGAGATCAAACTTTCACTCTTTGCAGATGACATGATCATACATCTTGAAAACACTAGGGATTCTACTACAAAACTTTTGAAGTGATCAAGGAATACAGCAATGACTCAAGCTACGAAATCAACACCCATAAATCTGTAGCCTTTATATATACCAACAATAGCCAAGCTGAAAAAACAGTCAAGGAATCTTTCACAGTAGTGCAAAAGAAAATGAAATATTCAGGAGTTTATCTAACAAAGGACGTGAAAGATCTCTATAAAGAGAACTATGTAACTTTAAGAAAATAAATATCTGGAGATGTTAACAAATGGAAAAACATACCATGCTCATGGCTGGGAAGAATCAACATCTTTAAAATGTCTATACTACCCAAAGCAATATATAATTTTAATGCAATACCTATTAAAGCTCCATTGTCATATTTTAAAGATCTTGAAAAAATAATACTTCACTTTATATGAAATCAGGAAAAAGCCTTGAATAGCCAAAATATTACTCAGAAATAAAAACAAAGCAGGAGGAATCATGCTACCAGACCTGAGACTGTACTATAACTCAATAGTGATCAAAACAGCATGGTACTGGCACAAAAACAGAGAAGTAGATGTCTGGAACAGAATAGAGAACCAAGAGATGAATCCAGCTACTTACCATTATTTGATCTTTGACAAGCCAATTAAAAACATTCAGAGGGGAAAAAATTCCTTATTTAACAAATGGTGCTGGGTGAACTGGCTGACGATCTGTAAAAGACTGAAACTGGACCCACACTTTTCACCATTAACTAAGATAGACTCTCACTGGATAAAAGATTTAAACTTAAGACTTGAAACTATACAAATACTTGAAGAAAGTGCAGGGAAAACTCTTGAAGGAATTGGCCTGGGTGAATATTTAACGAGGAGGACTCCCCAGGCTATTGAAGCAGTATCAAAAATACACTACTGGGACCTGATCAAACTAAAAAGCTTCTGCACAGCCAAGAACATAGTAAGTAAAGCAAGCAGATAGCCCTCAGAATAGGAGAAAATATTTGCAGGTTATACTTCCAATAAAGGGTTAATAACCAGAATCCACAGAGAACTCAAACGTATTAGCAAGAAAAGAACAAGTGATCCCATCTCAGGTTGGGCAAAGGACTTGAAGAGAAACTTCTCTAAAGAAGACAGACGCATGATATACAAACACATGAAAAAAAGCTCATCATCCTGAATCATCAGAGAAATGCAAATCAAAACTACTTTGAGATATCACCTAACCCCAGTAAGAGTAGCCCACATAACAAAATCCCCAAACCAGAGATGTTGGCATGGATGTGGAGGAAAGGGCACACTTCTACACTGCTGGTGGGAATGCACACTAATATGTTCCTTTTGGAGGGCTGTTTGGAGAACACTTAGAGATCTAAAAATAGACCTGCCATTCAATCCTATAATTCCTCTACTAGGTATATACCCAGAAGACCAAAAATCACGATATAACAAAGACATCTGTACCAGAATGTTTATTGCAGCCCAATTCATAATTGCTAAGTCATGGAAGAAGCCCAAGTGCCCATCGACCCATGAATGGACTAGCAAATTGTGGTACATGTATACCATGGAATACTATGCAGCCTTAAAGAAAGATGGAGACTTTACCTCTCTTATGTTTACATGTATGGAGCTGGAACATATTCTTCTTAGTAAAGTATCTCAAGAATGGAAGAAAAGTATCCAATGTACTCAGCCCTACTATTAAGCTAATTTATAGCTTTCATATGAAGGCTATAACCCAACTATAGCACAAGAATATGGTGAAAGGGCCCAGGAAGGGGAATGGAGGGGGGAGGTTAGGATGGAAGGAGGGTAATGGGTGGGGCCACACCTACGGTGCATCTTAGAATGGGTACGGGCGAAACCTACTAAATGCAGAATACAAATGCCTACATACAATAACTAATAAAATGCCATGAAGGCTACATTGAACAGTTTCATGAGAATATTTCAGATTGTATATGAAACCAGCACATTGTACCCCTTGATTGCAATAATGTACACAGCTATGATTTAACAATAAAAATAAATAAATAATAAATAAATAAAAACAAAACCCCCATAATCTGTAAACACAGTAAGGCAAAGTACAATAAAACAAGGTCTGCCTATATATGCCCAGTGTTTACATAAACTGCATGATTTTTATGACTCTATTACAGATAAGAAATGCTAGGCGGTAAGTAATAGTCATGGAAATGGAGTAGCACATAAACCCAAGACTTTTTAACTTGTAAACAAATGTTCTCTCCCCACTCTACTCATGCTTTTCCCAAGACCGAGTATACCTTGTTAATGATAGCACTAAAAAAAATAAAAAATAATAAATACATAAATAAATAAATCATGTATGGCCCAATGCATGGCCTCCATTGTTTTTTAATTGTCAGAAATTGTACTTTAAATCTTACATTATTCTATTTAACTTTGCCCACTGAGGAGCCAGTGGGAAAACCCATCCATCTAAATGTTCACACTGTGGCTTCACCTGGGAAACCCCATTTTGCATACACACCGCCTTGGCATTAACTTTAACATGCATTTACTTTATACGACTTTCTGTTTTTTTTTTTTTTAAAACTATAAAAATTCACTGTAGTCCTAAAAATCATTTTGTTTCTAATGGGATGGAGAGACCTGTATATGTGTGTTGTTAATTAAAGACCAACATAGATAATCCATGCTCAGAACTGCACATTCCTTTCCCTTGCAGTGTGAATGCCTGAAGTTCAATCCATTTAAAGCAATTACAGTTTCATTATGCCTCACTCACACAGGAATAAGAATATTAGTGCCCTTAGCACAGGACAAGTGAACACAGGAGGAGAGAACTTTCCCTGAGTACTTATATACTGTTTTGAGCTTGATTTATTGAAATAAAGCTTTTTGTGAAATTCATTATTTATCATGACTTTCCATGGGCTAAAAACATGCTACACACCATACCTAGTAGATAAGTGTTTAATCTGTTCATACTAATTCAGGTCTCAGTTTTATAGAATTATTTTATGATACTGAACTTGAAACAGAAAAACTTAGTGCCTTAGCACAGTCTCCTGTAACAAAATGCCACAGACCTGAAAGCTTAAATGACAGACATTTATAACTCATAGTTCTTAGGCTAAGGAGTTCAAGACCAAGGTGCCAGCATGGTCATGTTCTGGGCAGGACTCTCTTTCTGGCCTACAAATGGCCACCTTCTCACTGTCCACAAGTGTCTCTTGTATCTCTTCTTATCAAGCCACTAATTTCATCATGATGTCCCCACGCTAATGATTCAACTATCCTTTATAAAGTTAACAAAAGGCCATAGCTGGGAACTGTGGTAGGGACCTGAACCCTGCAAAGGTATAGGCAGAGTTTATATAAGTATACACATTCATGCCTACAGAGTGTGCCAGAAAAATGTATACAAATTTTAAGAAAGGAAAAAACTATTAAAATTGTAATAATATATACCATTAACAAAAGATGAATACAAGTCACATTGAAGCCCTCTTACAATTGGAGAAGTCAAATGTGACTTGAATATAACAAATTTAATCCTTTCCTAAGAAAGGTGCCCTCTGTGTATCTATATAAAACAGCCATCATCTCCCTAGCTTGCTTTCCTATAATTGGTTACCACTCAGGAGTCATGTAGCTGATGGTCATAAGGAGTCTGAGCTTTCTTCATTGCTTCTGATATCGGAATTTCGCTCTTCAGTAGGTCCTTGGTCTCGGGAATTTGAAGAATGAACCCACGGACCACAGATCAGTGGTAAGATAGGATTTTTATTAGAAGTTAGAAAGGAATACAGAAGAATTAAAAAGCACCAGAGTTTCTGGAAGGGGGACTGAACTAAACTAACTGGAGAGTCTCTATGTGGGCTCTTTATCTAGGGGTATCAGGTCTAGAGAATTACACTTGGCCAGCACTTGGCAAAGAGAAACACGTTTTCATCATTAATGAGTGTTATTGACAAAGGAATGAATGCAGTCCCTCCAGCTCAAGGAAAAAGGTCAGGGCGTTCCCTTCATGAACTTGCCCAAGCCTAGGAAAACAAGCGCTGTCCAGCCTTGAATGGGGGGAGAATCCTGTATCACTTCCACATGTAACGTCCACCCTTGTGAAACCTAAAGCTGGTTTTTGAGAGTTCTTCCAGGCCCTGCATTCTGGTGGACAGCCGACATCCAGACTAGTGGCCCATACTAAGGAGCTGATTCAACTGGCCTTGTGACCCCACCCCAAAAACTGACTCAGCACAAGAAGACAATGTCTACACCCATATTATTCTACACCAGGGGTCCTCAAACTTTTTAAACGGGGGGCTAGTTCACTGTCCCTCAGACCACTGGAGGGCTGGACTATAGTTTAAATAAAAAACAAACTATGAACAAATTCCTATGCACACTGCACATATCTTATTTTGAAGTAAAAAAACAAAATAGAAACAAATACAATCACACCGCCTCATGTGGCCTGCGGGCCGTAGTTTGAGGACCCCTGTTCTACACCAACCAGGTCAATCTGCAGACACACTTAGCCCTTTTCCCACCTGACTATCCTCAAAACCCCTTTCTGTCAAATTCTCAAAGAGACGGATTTGAGAAATTCTTCCCATAGCCCCACATGGCACTTTCAATAGTACACTTTTCTCCTCTGTGACGCAGGCTGTCTGCTTCCTGTTGAGCAGCAGGCAATGGACTAAGCTGGGCCATAGCAATGACCTCATCTGAATCTGACTACTCCCAAAGGTATTATCCTGGGGGCCAGGGCTTCAACATAATGAACTGGGGGGACATTCAGTCCATAGCAAGTAGTTTGCTGAAAAACAGGCCAAGAGGAGAGACTCCGTGCAAACAACTTTATTGTTGCACCAAAGTCCTTCACTTGCAGATCTCCTGCTCCAGGCCCAGGAATGCTGAGGAGCTACATGATCATCCAGCATCCAGCGGGATTAAATGAACTTCTAGATGCTATTTTAAAGTGAACTACCTAGAAAATTTTGAAGTGTTAAAACCAAAAGGGGGTTATGTTTTCTATGTGGATGTTTCTGTCCAGATACGGGCCTTGTTCGCAGCTCCTTACCCCAGCAGAGCTGGTATTTTAAGCATGTTGATTTCACTTCCATCCTGAGACCTTGCGGATAAAATGGATGTTCCTGTAGATAAAACACAAGGTTGCATCCACACCACCCCACGGCTCCCTACACACTGGTCAGTCACAGAGCAGCATAAACAGCAGGCCTGTCTCTCCAAACAGCACACCGTGTGTACCACACAGCTTGTTAAATCTCTACCAACAGTGACCTCTGGGTGAGGTGGCAATTCCCTAGAATACACAGCTGACCGTGAGACACCACAGGTGCTCTCCACAGAAGGAAGGGGAAATTTTTTGTTCTCAGGGCGAGGTAGCTAACAGGGACATGACATTCTCCCAGAAAGTTTAGGGCTGAAGTGGGGGAAGGAGCCAGCCAAGGACAATTCCAGAACTTTCTAAAAGTCTAACCAGTTCAAGGAGCAATCCCAGCCTAGATTTTTGGTTTTGGTTTTGTGTTTTTATTTGCTAGTGCTCAAAGCAGGTTAACCTCTGACAGCTATTCTTTCTCAAAATGAATACCTAAATATTTTGACAAGCAGCATGTCACTGGCTGGGTCTGTGACCACACTGAGAGGCTACTCAGCAGAAGGGGAGCAGCTTGCAGGGAGCACCAGGCTCCTGGCCCCAGCTCTGTACACTCAGCCTGTGAAAGGGGGGCATGAGCAAGGGGCCTGTGTGGGGGTGTCCTTTTCTCCTGGACTGTTTCTGTTCCACTTCCTATGAGAAACTTCTTAATATAAACCACCTATTTTCACCCATATTAATTTCACATATTTCTCAAAGTCCTAAGGAGGTAGGTTTGTGGACATCACTGGCTTTGCCTGTGCAGTGCCCCTGCCCCCACCCTGTCCAGCTCTCAGCAGAACCAACCCTGGCTGAGGGTACCCTGGGACTCAGGCAGGGCCCATTACAGAGTCTCCTAGCTCCTGGCCACATGCCCCTGTCAGGGGCCCTCCCGTGGGAAGTGGGGGAAAAGCTCTACCAGAACAAGCCAGGGGAGGGAGCTGGAGCTGCTGGGGCCACCACAGAGTAGGTCACCCCCATCCACCTTTCAGTTCTGTAAGCAAAACAAAAACAAAACTAGAAAAACAATTCTCCCTCTTTTTTAATCAGTTTGAATTGAGTTTTCTGTTGCTTTCAAGAAAAAGACTAAAGCCCTACGTATAGTATCTTTCAGAAAAATTGTTAGTTTAAGAGAGTTAATAATTACACAAGGTTGGAGCCAGTTTCTTAGATTCACGTTCTCCTTAGAAATTTTGTTCAAACAAAGATTTCATTAGAGCACTACAGCAGGGCCGGAAAGAGAGGGTCAGCTTCAGAACTATGAAGACGGACCCAGGCTGAAGGCCCTGGGCAAGGGCCAAGGACCCCACTTAGCTGCTCCAGGTCAGGGGCTCCCCTGCTAAGAGGTGAACTTTCCTCTGTAAGCCATAGGCACTTTCAAATATAAATTTGTTTCTATTCTTTTCTTATCTTTTCTTTTCTTTCTTTCTTTCCTTTTTCTTTTTGAGACACAGTCTCACTTTGTTGCCCTCTGTAGAGTGCTGTGACATCATAGCTTACAGCAGCCTCAAACTCTTTGGCTCAAGTGATTCTCTTGCCTACGCCTCCCCGAGCAGCTGGGACTACAGGCGCCCCCCCACAATGCCCAGCTATTTTTAAAGACCGGGTCTAGCTCTGGCTCAGGGTGGTCTCGAACTCCTGAGCTCAAGCAATCCACCTGGAGGGCTAGGATTACAGGCGTGAGCCACTATGCCTGGCTAAATTTGTTTTCATCACTCAAGTGATCCATAGTGGTTATAGAAAACCTGAAAACAAAACTGAGAAGATAAAAAGAAAATATTGTAATTTCTCCATATTTCTCATGATTCATATAGGTGAAAACATGGCTAATTCTTATCTATCCTCCCTGTCCTGTGAGTTCAGAGTGCAACTCACAGACAGAGCTTAATCTTCCTCACTGGAGTCCCCAGGTTACAAACAAGATAGGTAGATTTGTTCTTAAGTTGAATTTGTATGTAAATTAAAACAGGTTCATTTACCCCTTAAATGTAATAGCCTCCATTTCTAAGCACAAGTTTTATGTCAGTGGGGTGTTTGTAACTCAGGGACTTACTGTCATAGCCTCTGTGGATAAATGTGAGTTATATGTAAGTCAGATGATTGTAACCTAGCACTTTGCTTGCCTCCTAATAAGTATAAGAATAGTAATAAATAACAGTGAATGGCTGAATGAATGAATGAATGTCCAAACCCCATGGACAATTCAATTTGTAAGGCTATGCGCAACAGGAGCCAGGAAGCGAGGGATGCCTACAGGAATTGTCTTTGGAGTCAGACCTGCATTTGTTCGTGGCTTGGAGACTTATTTTGAGCTTCAATAAATACTAGATGGAATTATTTCTTCTCCCTCAGGATATTTAACCCTGGCTCATCCTTTCAGCTGCACCAAGACCTTGCCTAGCCCTTGTCCTGGGACTGAGGAGTGCACAGACCTGAAGTGGGATACATTTCCCTCTGGATATTTCCCATCCTCATATTCAGAAATAGGATCCCTTTTGAAATCTGGTTTAGAAATTGGATCTGACAAAAGGAGAATTATATAAGTGATCAAACTTTATTTTTATTTTAGGATGAAATATAGTTATAGAGTAAATGATACATTGATCATTCTCATGCCATTTTCCAAAATATATCTTGGGAACCATTCTGAAAACAGAACTTCAGAATATTCTAAGAAACAACACCTCTGTGAAAATGAGTATATCATCTCCCACAATAACTACTCTGAGGGTGAGCCTCATTTAGATGTATGAGTTTCAGCAAGTTTATTGAAAAGCATATGTCCTTATAGTAATGCCATACGACTGCGATCATTTCAGAAATCCTCAGCCTTCTTAGCTGGGAATATGCAAAGCATCCTTTGAACTGGGTTAGGTCCCACTTATTATCCCATTGATTTATTGTCATATGTATTTAATAAAGTTGTGACTTATCTAACATGGAAAATTTTTCATATATCCGTTGTTATGAATAGCCCAACAGTAATTAGCAATTAGAAATAACCTTTTCTTTTATTATTGTATTTGATAAAATACAGATAAAAATCATTATCTGAACCTACGTTTGAGCTCTTGCTCTTAAAATATTTTCTTGAAAATAAGGCAGAGATTAAAAACATATTAATATATAGTTCTATGAAACTACATATTAGTTTTCTTTCTATAAGATGTAAAACTACATGAAAGAGCTATTTTAATGAATGCTACATTAAAATAAAGTATATCATACAATGCTTGATTATGGATACTGGTGTTTTTCCCTGTTAGGCCATACTGTATTATCGTAAAAGTTGCATGTTATGTTCTATCAGCTTTAATTATGAAAATATACCCTGTCTCTAAATGAGAAAAAAAAAACATAAGGTAAGAATGGGAGCGGAGGTCGCCTCAAGTGTAATCACACTTCAGCCTTGAAGCAGCCTTGAGAGAGAAATTATGGGACTCACCCTCGTGCATGGCTGCAGAACCCGGGTGTGGTTTTGCTTTCGCATCCACAATCCACCTTGTTACTGCAAGGCCTGAGGGCCCAGAGTCAAATCTGTGGGATGTGGAATTCGAAACCTGATACCAGAGAAATCTTTCTCTCTTTTTTTTGTCCCTCCTTCCAAGACGCAAGCACATTTCTTTGATGGAGCCTATCTGGGATAAGGGTCCCGGGTTCAAGTCATGTTTCCCTCCAGAAAGGCCCAGCTCACCAAGGGCGTCCCCTCTCTCCCTGGTGACAGAAATTCCTGCAGAGTGGCCATCAGTTCTTCAGGAGGACGGGTGGAGGTGGGTGGCGGGAGACGTGCTGAAGGGAAACCCTCTGAGGGGCAGCACCCTGAGTAAGAAGGGACATGCAGCTGCCCTCAAAGCCGCTGTTCTCAGCCTCTGCTTGTGGGTCCCTTTTCTGGAAATGTGCTTTCCACCCCTAGCCCGACCAATATCAGATGCCTGCTCCTTCTTCAAATCTCAATTACACACTTCTTACGGTGATTAGACAGCCTTCCCTGACGTCCTAGTCATGTGATCCTGTAACACTTTGGGCAGGTATTGTACAATTTTAAAGGTTGACTGGTGTGTTGATTGTCTTCTCTCTCTGGCATTAGACAGCAAGCTTTGTGGAGAGAGGAACTCGGAAGTCTTGTTGACCTTCGCATCTGCAGTGCTTAAGCACCATTCCTGGGACACAGCTGAAAGTTCAAAATAAATATTTGTTGAAAGAATAAATAAACCTTATAAATTCCTTGAGGCCAGTGTTTATCTTACTCTTATATCATCAGAGTTCTATTAGGGCAACTAGTGAGAATGTTCAAAGAATGATGGGTTAGAAGTTCACCATCTGGCACCAACATCATAATAATTGAGTCAAGTAATTGTCATCAATTGCTAAAACTTATGAATGTATGTTCGAGGAGCCTCAAAGAATCCCCCTCACGAGTTACTTGTTCATTAGAAAAAGACAAATAAGGAAGCTTATAGCAAAGAAACCTGGTGGACCGCTGAAATCACTGGACCCAAGTTCTCTTCAGTGACGTTGGGACAACCCAACATCATGTCACTCCTGAGGTGAGGCAGGAAAAAGGAGCGAGCATCTCCGGGGTGGGGGTGTGGCCTATGTGGAACAGAAATTGGAATGGGAAAGGAGCAGAGACTGTCACTGGATTCTCCCGACGACCCAGGACATATGATACCTGGGACATAGAAAGGGCTCATTCCAATATTATAAATGAGGAAGCAGATTCAATGAAATTAAGTGACTTAGCCAACAATCAGTGCAAGAAGGTGTCAGAATCAGGTCACTAGCCAGGACTTCCAGCTTTGGGTCACATCTTCCCCCGTCCTTCTCATGCTGCCTCTCCCAGGGTCTCAACCCCACAGTGATGGGAGGGAGAGCTCATAGAGAACGAACGGAGAAAGTCTGCAGGCTCACGCTCCAGGCCTGCCTCCTCCACCAGCTCGCCCTGGCACCACAGAGAAGGAAGGGATCCTCTGCATCCCTGGGTCCTTATCTGTAAATGATGAAAGGTGGATATATCTCTCTACACTTCCCTCTGCTTCAATGATTCTAGAAAGTAGGTCTTTCTGTCTATACTTTTTTTTTCATAGACTTGGCAACCATTCATTTCCTATGATCTGGAAACTTGTTATGAAAGTTTTAAGGGAAGCAATTTCTTTCAGAATCAGATGTTTTGGTGAAATGACTACAGTAACTTAGATTTGAGACAGTAACAAAGAAAGCAGAAATCATATTCCATTAGGTAAACACCTTCCAGTTGTACTAGAAAGTGAAATAAAACTCCCAGAGCCGTACCCAGCCCCACCTCATACACAAGCTCAAAATCTATTATTCTTTCATTCATTCATTTAATCATGCCTTTGAACCATAATTTTCAAAGCCATTTCTTTATCTCCCAAAACCTCAGAAAATCAAAAACTCTCATTATGTAAAAATCCCCTAGGACTTCAGAAATCTAAGTCTTTATTGGTTGTACTAAACAACAAAATGACAAATGACTTGCCCCCATCCTAGAAAGGAAAGAGAGTTTTTGTTAATTTCCTTTATTCTATAAACACTTAATGAATACCTACCATGTGTGAGCATTATGCTCTGGGATTTCAGTAAGGTTTTATGTAGGACATGAATCGGGAAGGGCATAGGACTAGCAGACTTTGTGCAGGTGGAAATGGAAGGGGGCCTGCCACACAAGGGGTGGAAAATACAGGACTTACACACAGAAGCTCTAGTCATTCGGTCCTATTGCCTATCAGGGTGTTTGAATTTCAGTGGAACAACATGGAAAAGGTAGCCCAAGGGTTAAGGAATTTGAACTCTCTTTGTGTTCTTTTAGAATTTGAGGACTATGAAATCTTTGGCAGACACTCCATGCTTTAAAGGTTGTTTTCTTTGTTTGTTTGGTTGTTTAAAAGATGCTAGCCCAAGAAGGTTTGTAATGCTTGGTATGGTCCCTATCAAGGGTAATACAGACAGCTAGAAGAGAGTTAGAGCTCAGATCATGGCACTGGAAACCCACCTCTAATTTGAATGGATACATAAATTTAGCATAGAGAGCTTGAAGGATCTGGAAGATCTTGCCACATTCTCCTTCTGCTGAGTCTGAACCTACACCTGTGCCATCCCTGGAGCTCCCATTCCTTGAAGGGCCTGGATCACGCCCCATGCCTAGGCTAGTTAAGAAGAGCTGTGCTTATAATAAAAGGATTTTTTCCTTCTGGGTAGATGCCCAGTAATGGGATTGCAGGATCAAATGGGACGTCTAGCCTGAGTGCTTTGAGGTTTCTCCACACTTACTTCCAGAAAGGCTGTATACTAGTTTATAGTCCTACCAACAGTGTAAAAGTGTTCCCTTCTGTCCACATCCACTCCAGCATCTGCGGTTTTGAGACTTCGTGATGTGGGCCATTCTCACTGGGGTTAGATGGTATCTCAGGGTGGTTTTGATTTGCATTTCTTTAATATATAGAGATGACGAACATTTTTTTCATATGTTTGTTAGCCATTTGTCTGTCTTCTTTAGAGAAGGTTCTATTCATGTCTCTTGCCCATTGATATATGGTATTGTTGGCTTTTTTCATGTGGATTAATTTGAGTTCTCTATAGATCCTAGTTATCAAGCCCTTGTCTGATTCAAAATATGCGAATATCCTTAAAATGTGGAAGCAGCCTAAATGCCCACCAACCCAGGAATGTATTAACAAGCTGTGGTATATGTATACTTTGGAATACTATTCAGCTATTTAAAAAAATGCAGACTTTACATCCTTCGTATTAACCTGGATGGAAGTGGAAGACATTATTCTTAGTAATGGAGAAGCATGAATCCTATGTACTCAATTTTGATATGAGGACAATTAACGACAATTAAGGTCATGGGGCGGGAGGAGAAGCAGAGAGAGGGAAGGAGGGAGGGGGGTGGGGCCTTGGTGTGTGCCATACCTTCTGAGGGCAAGACATGATTGCAAGAGGGACTTCACCTAACAAATGCAATTAGTGTAACCTGGCTTATTGTACCCTCAATAACTCTCCAACAATAAAAAAAAAAAAAGAAGAGCTGTGCTAACATGGCAGCTGGGAAGAGGTACTTGTGTCATGCAGTGAGCTACTTGAGAGCTGAATATACTTGATATTCAGGCAGTAGCTCTTGTCTGGGTTTCCAGTGAATCTTATGGACAGTCCTGGGAACCACTATGAAAGTACTCACAACATCTCTGGCTAAGGCCAAATTCTTGTTTTGGTGACTGTTGTTCTGGTCCTATGTTGGAAAGATGCCAGGGCTTGAACCTTTCTCAGAGGACCCTCGAATCACAGGCTGAAGACTTCTTTGGAGGTGGCAAAATCAAGACTCCAAGACACCTACACCCTTAGCTATTTCTGTTGTGTCATACAGGAAACCCAGGTGCAGAGAAAGAGCAGGTGATATATAGTATGAGAGGAAACCATCAACAAAATAAGTGACGGTTTCCATCTTGGCTGTAAGTATCTGGGAGCCTCACAGGAGGGCATGCCTGCTTATCTGCATGCTTTACACAGTAAAGTATTTCCATGAGACTATAGGATAAGAGTTAAGTCCACAAAATGAGCATAATGTGCAGCAGTGCCATTCAAAGAGGGGTCTGAGAAGAGGTGCTGGTCTACAAACGGACTGTTACTTGTTCACAAAGAGATAAGCGCAGAAATACCAAGTAAACATTTAGAAATGTTTATGGCAATTTGACATGGCCTCAACATTCAAGCATGTGAGCAGTGGATTTATTACATGGAACAGAACAAAGATGAAAAAACACTGGTCAGCAACAGATTGCAAATGAAAACAACAATGGCAAACAAAATACCAAGTGATCCTTCGTCCCAACTGGTTACAGTAGCAATGGGTGGAGAGAGCAACACAGAAATGGATTTCAGTGGTTTATTCTCAGTGTGTTCTAAGTGCCAGCCGTGTGCCTGCAGCTAGGGAGGAGTGAATATCGTCCTTGAGGAGCTCACAGTTAAGCTGGGAAGACAGAAGGGGTCAACAAACTTACTTAACCCAATCAAATAGATGCTAATAGAGCTTACTCTTGGTACTCCCCAAGACCTCCAAAGAAAGGCTGCTCTTCCTTGGTCTTGTGAGATGCCTGATGACAATAGTGGTGGTGTTCAGTTATTGAGCATTTGCATTGCACCAGACTTGGAATTAACCAATTTGCACTCACTATCTGTTTATTCCCCATAAGAACGCTCTACTGTGAGTACCTTATGGTCACTTTCAATTTATGGTTGTATGTATTGGGGCTCAGAGAGGGCTAAAAACTTGTCCAAGATCTTAGAAAAACTTGTCCAAGATCTTCAGAAAGCTGAAATTCACAGATCTTCTGATTTCAGAGTCTAGACACTTAATTCCCACCTGCATTGCCTTTAATTTAACATACTGTGCTTGCTTCTTTGGTGGGGAGAAAGATGGAAGGAATAGCACCTTGCAAGTGGCTGGCACATAGTAGGTGTATGTGATGGATAGTTCACAGATGATAGTGCACACAGCCATGTGACTGGTTGGACTGAAGGAATGAAGACTCAGGGCCAATTCACTGCCTCTGGCAGCAGGAGCATCCCATATTTCTTTTTTTTTGTAGAGACAGAGTCTCACTGTACTGCCCTTGGGTAGAGTGCCATGGTGGCACACGGCTCACAGCAACCTCTACTCCTGGGCTTACGGGATTCTCCTGCCTCAGCCTCCCGAGCAGCTGGGACTACAGGAGCCCGCCACAACGCCCGGCTATTTTTCTGTTGCAGTGTGGCCAGGGCTGGGTTTGAACCCGCCACCCTCGGCATATGGGGCCGGCGTCCTACTCACTGAGCTACAGGAGCCGCCCAGCATCCCATATTTCTGCTTGACTCTCCTGTGCTTCTGCCAGAGCCATTTGACAATCTTTGGGTATCCCAGGGCCTGAGGAAGATGAGATACAAGTGGAGCAGATCTTCACCCATTTCATAGTTGAGAACCAAGCTCAGCAGAGCCAGCCTGGATCAGTCCACACCAGCCTAACTGGCAAACATGAGAATAAGAAATAAATCCTTATTGTTGTAGGTCACTGTATGAATAAATCTAATTGTTTTGCATCAATACCTAAATAATAAAATGTTCAATAAATAATTGTTAACCAATAAATCTTGTGCTATGAAACATAGAAAAACAGGCAGCTGACTCAGTAGAAGGAGAAAGGAATCCTCATAGACAAGAAGCATGTTTTCCATGAATGGCTCGCTGATGCTTAACCCAGTACCTAGCACCTAGTAGCAGACTAGAATCAACTAGCTAAATGAATACACAAATTAGATTAATATAAAGTGACATATATGAGCTCAAAAATACCTTTTAGTCTAAAGGATTGAAGTTATTAATAATAAAAGTAACATCTTAAAAGAATTAATGTCCCTCCAATTTTACTGATGAAGTGTCTCAAATCTGAAATGGCCATAGACAGCACTTTATCCCTGCATGCTCACTGATGTCACATGGAGCTGATGGACAAAAATGCATTCCTCCTTTTTTCTCTCAAAAAGCGGATGTTCACTCAATACCTGTATCTCTCCTTTACTGCCAGAGCTCAAAACGGGTGAGAAATGCCGCTAGATAGACACTTTGCCCGTGACTGCCAATAGGAAATGAAGCTGGGGTGCCAGAAAAACTTTAGGAAAGGCTGTTCTCAAAAGCTCCTTGCCACATTTTTGCAGATGTGAGAGGTTTAAATGGACATTTGAACTTCTGCATGCTTATCAAAACTGAACTTCAGAACCAGTCACATGCAAATATCTAAAGCAAGAGAATAAGAAAGAGCAAGGAAGCTCATGAATAAAAATTATATTTAGCAATAAATGAGCCCCCCCACACATACATTCCTGGTGGCTTCCCATAGAAGACAGACAGCATTTTGAACAGATCAGTCAAAATCATCAGCATACGTACGTTACATCTAAAACGCAGTAATGCAGAATTGCTAACAACATCAACAAAACAAACTCTGTAAAATAATTTAAAGAGGTTTATTCTGAGCCAAATATGTGTTACCATGGCCCAGGGAACACTGTCTCAAGAGGTCCTGAGGAAATATACCTGAGGTGGCAGGGTTATAGCTTGGTTTTATATATTCATGGAGATGAGGATTACAGGTAAAACCGTAAATTAATACATGGAAGTATGTAGTATGTTGGGACATCTTGAGTGGGGGCTTACAGATCGTGGGTAGGTTCGAAGATTCCTCAATTTGTAATTGGTTAAAGAAATAAAGCTTTGTCTAAACTTAAGGCTTGAAATACTTTAAGTTACCATCAAGAAGTCTGTTAATCAGAGACAAGCCACAACATGTGAACTCAAGCTATCTTGTGGGCAAGTTCATGGCCTGAAGGTGTGATTTAACCTTTCCCTTCCATAACCTTAAGTCCTGTTAATCATTTAATATATTGTTATAAAATGTCTGTTTTGTCAGTCTTAGGATCTCTGTTTTAACATTAACACTGGTCAGTGGTTGTATCTAAACTTCCAAAAGGAAGGAGTATAATACCTCCCTTCCTTTCATAGATAGGAACTCAGTTTTAAGGTTTTTCTGGGGTCTCCTTGGCCAAAAGGGGTTCCACTCAGTTGGCATGGGGCTGTGGATTTTATTTGAGTTTACAGTAAACAGCACTCAACGTACCCTTAACAGGCACAGATCTAACAAAATGCAGTGGATTTGTGTTTTGTAGCGTATCTAGAAGTATAAATGTTTTTTTCTAAAGAATATATTTCTATTCAATTTCCATGAATATTTGATACATGCATAGTCTTGGATTTTCAATTTGCTGCATAAGCAGATGGCTGATGTGTAAAAACGTGGAACTTATTAAAACATTGAATCCCAGGCCATTTGGTTTATCTTGAGTATCAAATTGAGTACTGGAATGTTTTAAATTAAAGTGCGTAATTCTTGCCACCTTGATTAGATGCTAACATTCTGCACACAGATTAACTAATGAAATCACAAAGTACGGAAGAGTTAAGAAATGAGACATGATGGGGCCTTTTAAAAAATAATTTATTCCTTGGGATGGAAAAAGTAAAAAGAAAGAATTTTATGCCAACCTTTTTCACCCAGTTATAAAGGGATCTTGTTTTCCTCCATGGAACTCCTCCATGCTACTTGTCCCTATTGTATCGTGTATTAAAACAAGTTGCCTGCTGGTTCCAAAAGTCTCTGCCTGTGCGTCATTTGATGGGCTTTGCCTCTTCCTCTTGGTAACACGTGTGGATTCCGCTTGGTGTCCTAAGGGCCACCCATAAAGTCTCCAGACAGAGGGGAAGTGGGAAATTGATGGGAAATGTGCCTTTATTCACAAAATAAAATATTCAACACAAAATTTTACAGAGAGAATACTTTGTAAATATTTCATAAAATTTCTTAATTAATATTTGGTAAATAAAGGTACATTTAGTTATGATTTCCTATTTTCCCTTCTATGTGTGGTGACTCCATGCACGACTTTCAGGACACCCTGTATTTTCTCCTCTCATTTAACCCGGAAAACAAGTCCATTTATTCCTTTGGCTTCCCAATTTGTTTGACAATGATAATGACAACTAAATAAGGGTCTATTATACTTAGTGACTTCTTGGTTGGGCAGAAGGAATGAGCATATTTCCTGGCAGGAAGTAAGAAGGACTGGGACTGCGCTGGTGCACTCTGCACGCTCCGGCCGCAAGCTGGGGACTGTCCCAGCTCCTGGCCAGGCAGCTGCTCCCACTGGGCGGCAGAGATGGGGCATGCCTAACATCATGGAGTCCTCAGGGTAAGAGCCACCAGAGAAACAGGCCCCTGCCCTTGGTGGGCCGATCCCCTTTTGCAGATACCCTGTCTCCTCCATCTCTGTGGACCCCAAGCCATGTGTCGCTGATAAACAACCTGCATTCTCTTCATCTGCTTTCTCTCGCCTCTGCCACCTCTCAACCCACCACAGTCAAGCTTCTGACACTTTCAGGTCATTGAAACTACCCTTGTCAGGATGGCCAGTGGCCTCCGTGTCTCCCACCTCTCTCTCCTCTCCTAGGGTCACCTTCCTCCCACTGGCCCTGCATGACCTCCGTGCTCTTCTGGTGTCCAGTCTGCTCTGCTGCCCACGCCTTCTCAGTTGCCTTTGCTCTATTTTACCAGAACTCTAAAAATAATGGCATGCTTCAGAGATCGCTTTGGGGCCATTTCTCTGCCCTGCTTTATTTTTTTCTCTATTCTCATTCAGTCTCATCTCCTTACCGAGGACTTTCCGATTTGCTCCTTCAGCTCCAGCATGTGACCTGAGTTGGAGATGTGTAAAACCCACTCTCTGCTTGTTATCTCTACTTGTATAACTTAAAACCAAAAGCAAAATAAACAACAAGCACCAAACCCTCGATTTAACTTCCCAACACTCATCCCCCACCCCCACTCTGCCTATCCCAGTGACCCACACTACCATCCCCTCTCCACTCCCTTCCTCTCTTTTCACTGTCCCCACCTCACATCAGTAAAGTCTATTGACTATTCCTGCAGAACGTGAAGCACACCTGTTTACTCCTCTTCACCTCTACAGCTACCACTCTCCTATAAGATGCTATCGTGTGTCATTCTGTCACCAAGAATATGGCACCAGACCAATGGTTTTCAAAGTGTGGTTCCTGGATCAGCAACAACAGCATCCCTTGAGAAACTGCTAGAAATGCAACTTCTGAAATATTGAATCAGAAACTCTGGGGAGGGGCCCACTAAGTCATCTGGGTTGTAGTAAGCCCTCTTGTGATTCTGATGCCCTCCAGATGACTAGTTCTCTTCTGTTTCATTTTTGTCTCAGATCAGACCTTCCAATGGCTACAACCTATACTTATTTCTTTCTTTTCAAACCATAGTACATCATATTCTACATGTCCTGGCCCCTTTCTAGGTCTCAATCTCACAGCATATTGTCCATCCACCTCAGGGTCTTCCTCATTGCCATTCTCTGTCCCCTTGACTCCCAACTCATGTCTACTTCTGTGCCTCACACTGACTGTTCACCATTCCTGACATTGTCTTCATTCAGCTTTCAGCTGAATTGGAAACTCCACTAAGAATCTCCCCTAACCATCGCATTTACATACCAATTTGTTTTCTGTTGCATAATCCACTTATCTTCTTCACAGCATTTACCATTACTTAAAATCATATTATTTATCAGTATACTTGGTTATTATTTGTTTCTCCCAATAGAACTTAAGCTTCAGCAGAGCAGCAGCCTTATCTGTCTCACTCTTTACTCTAGTGCCAGTACCTAGAACAGTGCCTGGCACATACCACGATGAAGAATAAAGCCTTTTTCAAACCATGACAGTGTTACCAGCAGAATCAGGCCATAGAAGCAAATTCAGATCCACAATACCCAGGTGTATTCCGCTGGGGACAAATTGCTTCTCCTCCAGAGATGCTCCAACCTGTCCCTAGGTGACAGCTTGTCCACCCAAGATGTGGCACATTATTGGGACTTATGGTGGCCTGCTGTTGCAGTTGACCACAGCAAGTTTTCAATAGGAGGCTAGTAACCACAGCTTTATGTTTCAGCGTCTGACAGGGCGAGTTTCCACCTTACCCTTCTTTTATATAAACATTTTTCACTTCTTGAGGATGTATTATTTTAATTGAACTTTAGAATTCTTTTCCAGTTTCCAAAACTCCCCAAAGGGATTCTGATTAGAATTCCATTACATTTATAGATTAATTTGGGATTTAATGAGGGCTATAGAGGAAAAGGTTTATACTTAGACATGTGAAGTAATAAAGGTAATCTCGGAACAATTTCCCATCGGCTTACTTAATACCCGACATATTTAAATGCCTTCTAATAGGTCCCCTCACAAGCATTTTGAAATTGACAATTTTCAAATATGTCCTGGAAGAAAAAAAAATTAAATTTTCCCAAATGGCTTGTGGGATTTGCTCACAGGAAGAATTCCAAGAAGAATACGTAATAATATTCTACAGTTCCATAAAAAGTATCAGATATTTCAATGTGTTAGTTACATCTAAGCCTGGGAACTATAATCAGAAATATGGTCTCTGTAGCTAAGTGTGGAAAAATAAAATTTTCAGAATGATTCCTTTAAATTGTTTCTTACATTTTAAGGGAGTTGCTTTTCTCATGTACCGGCTCTGTATTGATGTGGGCTGGAATTTCTTTTCAGATAAAAGAATTAATATGCATTATTTTCTTGCTAGCAAAAATAAATAATATATAAATAAAAGATTATCACCATTTATTTTGTTGAAGGGTGCTAGGAAACTACATATATAGTAGATAAGAAAGATATTTTAAAAAATACAGAGTTCTTAAAAACCGAAAATTAGGTAGTTATAGTTACAGATATGAAAATTCTAAGTCTTGATTTCTTACTCTTGAGGAAGCTCACTTCATAAATTATTTGGTGAACTTATAGAGCTCATAAATTGTATTAACCTTTAGCATAATTAATATTATATTGCATTTATTTGGCATGTCCATATTAGAAAATATTAATGCTAAACTAATCTAAGACATGGAAATATATAGTATACATGTTATGTGTGTATGTCTACATATATATGTATACATACGTACCTGTGTGTTTATGTACATATATACACATGTATATATACTGTACATATATACATATATGTAATATGAGATTTACTGTAATGTATTTGCTTTTATTGGTATAAAAAAAACTACAGAAAATTTTACTATGTTGGCCTTTATCCTTACGCTCCTAAAGAATCCAGTCAGAAATGATCTTTCTTGAACTTCAACCAGAAGGAGATAATAACCAGAATGGATGTAATACAAAAGTAATTTAAGACTATGTAGTTATATAAACATTGTCATAACATAGGCATCCAAAGTAGAAAAAGAAAAAAAAAACCGTAAAATTCTTTAGTTCTCACTTAACAGACGACTCATATTAGAACACACTATGCCCTGCTAATTAAATTTCTATGAGGTATGTAATACACACAGTAAAGTACACAAATCTTACTTGACGGATTTAACCTATGTATACACTATGGATGAACCCACCCCCTCCCCCAGGTCAAAAAGTAATACATTTTCAACATCCCAGAAGGCTTTCTCCTGCTCCTTTTTGCCAATATTCCCCCAGCCAGAGAGAATCACTATTTTTACCTCTATTACTGTAAATTAGTTTTGCTGCTCTTGAACTTCATGTAAGTGGAGAATTATATACGTGTATACAATTATGTGCCACATAATGACATTTGAACCAACAACAAATCACATATACTATGTATGAGGGTGGTCTCATAAGATAATAGTACTGTATTTTTACTGTACCTTTTTAATGCTTAGATACACAAATACTTACCACTTTACAACTGCCTACAGTATTCAGTAGTGTAACAAGCTATATGGGTTTGCAGCTGGGAGCAATAGGCTATACCACATAGCCTAGGCATGCAGTAGGCTAGACCACCTAGGTTTATACACTCCAGAATGTTTGCATGATGAAATCACCTTGCAATTCGTTTCTCAGTACATATCCCCATTGTTCAGTGGCACATGACTTTAAACGCAGTACGTGCAATTTTTGAACTAGCTACTTTCACTCAACACTGTGAGATTTGTCTTCATTGTTGCATGCACACCATTCAACATCCATTTCTGTAACTGAAGAGAAATAGCAAATTGAAGACAGCTTGGAGAATAATAAAGAAATAGTTAAAATTTGATTAAACATTAGGTCTACCAGTTCATTTAAGTTCTAGATCCCCAAATGAAAAGCACTGATATTACCACCTTTCTGTTCACACCTCGCACATCCCCAGAATGGCTCCGCCATGACCTTCCTGGGGACCTCAAACCAGACTGGCTGGACATATGAGAGGAAAGAAGAGAGGATAATGGTACTGGGAGTCATCTTACAGGGTTGGGACAATGCAAAAGTTTTCCGAGTAGTTATCAATGAGTATCTTGAATATTTTATCAAATAAAAAGGAGTAAGTCTCATTTCTGCTGAAAACATAGTAATAGGTTAGAGTCTTAAATCATAAAGGTGATGGCACTGAGTTAAAGATAAGAAGGATTTAATACCTATAAAAACATCGAATAAGGCTTGGCGCCCGTAGCACAGTGGTTACAGTGTCAGCCATATACACCGAGGGTGGCGGGTTCGAGCCCAGGCCGGGCCAGCTAAACAATAATGACAACTACAACAAAAAATAGCTGGGCATTATGGCGGGCACCTGTAGTCCCAGCTACTTAGGAGGCTGAGGCAAGAGAATCGCTTAAACCCAAGAGTTTAAGGTTGACACCACAGCACTCTTCCGAGGGCAACATAGTGAAACTCTTGTCTCAAAAAAAAAAAATGGATGGTGCCTGTGGCTCAAAGGAGTAGGGTGCCAGCCCCATATACTGGAGGGGGTGGATTCAAACCTGGCCCCAGCCAAAAACTGCAAAAACAAACAAACAAACCAAAAAACAAACAAAAAAAACAAAAAAACGTGGAATAATGCAGAATATGCTAGCTATTCTCTGGGCGATTTGGAAAAAAAATAGGAAATAATTATGTTTGATAAGCACATGAAAATGTTTGGTTTTACATAACAACAAAATAAACAGATATTCGAACAATAATAAAAAGAAATGTTAACATTTAAATTTACAAAAGTCAAAAATATACCAATATCAGTGCTGGCCAGAGTGTAGGGAATGAATCCTCTTAAAACACAGTTGGTTTGACATAAATCAGTACTCACTTCTTCAGAACAGTTGGTCAATATGAATCCAGGACCCGAAACATCTTTATACTCTAGTTCAGTAATTACATATCTAGGAATTTATTTTAAGGAAATAAAGATGAAAACTGTGTTATATGCAAAAAGTTCATCACAATATTATTTATAAGAGCAAAAGATTTTTAAAATCTTACTATGCAAATAATAAGACAATAATTGAAAGAATATCATGTCACCATATGATGGAATATTATACATCAAGTTAAGATTATTTTTTAACAGAATGTTGAATGGCATGAGAAGATAAAAAGAAAATAGTGTCATTTCTCCATAATTCTCACTATACATATAGTGAGATGATACCAGGTGAAAAAGAAAGATATGCAATTATACGTGGAAAATGTTGTACACTGTTTCCTGTGTAACCTGTGTAATGCTTTTGAAAATTGAGCTTCCAGCAACCTTGAGCTCTGACTCTCTGCAGAACACAGTTGATGACATTGCGCTGATGGAACCTGGTAAACAGGAAGGGCAAGCAACCCAGGTGCCCTCGTAAGACACGGTGGCCAAAAATGCAGTTCCAATCCAAGAGTTTCTGCAGTGAGGGTCTGCCTTCAGGAGCAGAGGACCATTTGAACAGCAGTTTCCATGTGCTGCTGGCCCAAGGAGAGTTTAAGGACTTGGCAATGGGGTATTAGATGATAAAGAATTTGTCTCATGGCAGAGCAGGCCCAGGAGTAATTCACTGTGCCACAGAAATGGTGCCATAAGGGGCCTATCTATGGCCTGTGGACGTTGGTAGGGGTAGAAAACCTGGCTGAGAGTAGACTGCTGTTGCCCTAGAGCCCACGTTGGAAGATAGCAACATCTGAGTAACCCACATCTAACGAGGCAGGTCTTCCACTTTTTATTTTTTGAGACAGTCTCAAGTTGTCACCCTGGGTAGAGTGCTGGGATGTCATAGCTCACAGCAACCTCCAACTCTTGGGTTCAAGCAATCCTCTTGCCTCAGTTGTTCTATTTTTAGTAGAGACAGGGGCGGGGGGTGGGGAGGCTCACTTTGGCTCAGGCTGATCTCGAACCTGTAAGCTCAAGCAATCCGCCTGCCTCAGAGCTCTTCCACTTTCAAAGAGTGATCTTATATTCAGACTTGCTCAAAGATAGTGTGGACTAATCTCTCAAACAGCATCTGCTTCAAAGGAAAATGTCATTCTAAAACTGCAACATCAATCTAAGAGTATTTGCATTTTTATTTGTTCTAGGCAGATTATCTAGCTGGAATTAATGAGCAAAATTTGTGACTTAGCTAGTAAACAATCACTAGAATTCTCAGGCCAATTTTTAATGGAGTGTATAGAGGCTAAGACAGGTGGTATAAGACACTTACCCCTCTCCCCACTCACCTACACCCAGCTAATGATCGTCTCTCTGCCTAGCTACCTCGGTCACATGAGTTTTTGTCTTTAATCAGAGATGTTCTGACTTTAGGTCCTCATGATGTTTTAGTGGTAGTTTGTTTGCATTCAGTAACAGGAGGGATAGAATGGATTTGTGACTGGATTCTTTGGTATGTCATTTGAATTTTTCATTTACACAGCTGGTTTTATTTGCTGTGAGGTATTATTGCAAGAATGACAGAAGCATGTGTTATAGTAAGCTGCAGGCTCATTTAAACATTTTATCTTCCAAATCCTGAACTGCAATTGACCTCTTCAAAGTTCAGATTTATACTTACTCCTGGAATTATTAAAATTCCTATTTTTTATAAAGGAAGTCATAGGGGAAAAAAAACCACTGAGAATAAAATTTGTCTCCCAAAGCCTACTAAATAATTATAAGTGGAATTAAAATAATTGATTTAATTTTTCTTAAATCACTCTAGAAATATGGGAATTACTTATACAAGTAAAGTGATTCCATATTTGTTGGTAATCCATTTGTTTCAAAAATAGTTTATGCTTGGTTTTACTTTGCTATTGAGTCTCCTGATTGTACGAAAGTCAGGTACAAGGGCCTCTTGAATTTTGTTCTGTCTTCTAATAATAGGAAACTTTTCTTTGAATATTTAACTCTGTGTTTTAGTGATGACTTTCCCTTTATAGTATCTATTATAAAGCTACCAGGCCAGAGTTTTTCAGCCTCTCTTATCTCACAGCACACTTGAATCTATAGTTAAACTTCTGAGGCACACTTAAATTAATGTTGATCAAAAAAAAAAAAGTTAAAGTAAAAAAAGAATATTTGAACTGCTTTCAAAAATAATTTAATTAATGATCTTTAAAATTTTTCGCAGCATGCCTCACATCCTCTCACAGCACACCAGTGTGCCTCAGATACTGGTTAAAAATCACTCTAGCAAAATACAGTAATGATGAACCATTAAAAGAGACATAAACTACAATCGTGTGGAGTGGTTTATATTAATCTTCATAAATTGCTGCCCTTTGGGATATTCTGAGGTAATAAATCACTTCCTTTTAATCTAGTTTCATTTTAGAAAGATAAAGTGCATTATTTGTAAAAATACTATTTTACCCCCAAAGGCACTGTTGATTATCTTGGAAAGAACAGCAAACATGTTTCCGCAAACCTGAGGAGTGAAGACTGCGTTGTGCATCAACATTAAATGCCATAAAGGGCTTGGGCCTTGCCACTCACGCCCTGCATTTGTTCTCACCTCCTTGGAAGGCGGGGTGGGGAAGTTAGGGGGGAGGAAGATGATTGTTGTCAAGGTAACAGCAGGACCAGAGCAGGAAGGCAGAGTTCACAGGCTGCTTACCAGGAAGGTGCCCACTTTGGGGTGGCAGGACCAGCTGGCACAGGAACCCAGGTGGTCAGACGTGATGGATGGAGGATGATGCCTGAGCCTAGAAACTATTTGATGCAGAGGAAGAGCTTGCTTTGTAGGTGACAGAAGGAGCCTATTGACAGGTCTTTAAATAGGTCTTTAGGATAAACAGTGACTACTTTAGGTAGGTATATAGGTAAACACTACAAATCAGGAAAACCCCAGCCCCTGACCCCAAAGCTCTCTGTTACACATTAGACAGATAGTATCTATCACTTCATCTGTATATTTTATAATATTACAATATTTTAATAACAGTAGTAGGCAGGCTCTTTTTCAAAAATTAAACTCTCAGGAGTGACAACACCATGTTAGCATTCATTGTGAAAAACAGCTGTTTGGGAACTGCCTGACCATTGACTATAGCTAAAAGAATCTTTTAAACTAGTACTTCCCTGGGAAAATTTCACTTAGTAATCATGCATTCGAACAAAACAAAAATGAAAACGAAAACAGAATCTTAGCTTAGACACTGCTGTGTATTAGAAAATACAAACTTTATTCCACATTCCTGGGTTATAAGCAATAAAGTTTCAATTTTCCAGAAAGTGGTTTTTTCCTAAGTTAATTGTACACTCACAGACTTACTTTGCTCTTTTAACATTCTGAGCGTTACTTTTACACTTGTGTTTTCCACCTGGCCACTTTGGTGATTCTTTTTCCTGATTAAAAACATGCTAAACAACAAACCTTACTTAGAAAACCCAAATTAGTTTGTTTCAATTCACAGTAGTTTTGCCATGGCATCTTAATGTGCCAGAGCTAAGTGAACTTGTGGTTTAATTTTTCTCACCTGTGAATGTGGACCAGGTTTGACCAGCAGTAGTCCTAGAAACACTGCCCCCAGGAGGGCAAAGCCAGGGGTGTCTGCATTCCTTCACAGGGAGTCTCAGGGAATTGCTAATCAGCTGATGAGGGTCATAATTTTTACAATAGCTCTTTTTGTTTGTCTGTGTAGATTTCACTGAGAGATCTCTATCAGACTAGTTGACCTAGCAACAAAGGGTTGATTTAATTTTCTCTTTTTTCTACCTGTAACAAGGGGCATATAGAAGACTTGCACAAACAACAGGTGTTTTTTAATCAATAGACCCTACTATTTTGGCCTCAGTATGTCGATATTTAGAGCATCAAAAGGAAAATGATTTATAAGTGATGACACATCTATACTCTAGGGTTATTTAAGAAAAAGATGCTGTTTAAATAAGACATTAAAAATAGCTATTATTTGTGGTTGGTAGGCTCCATATTCACTGTAGATTTATGGAACCTAATAGGAAGACACTATTCTAATGACTCTTCTAAGCCATCTTGTTATTATTATGCTGGCCTTTTAAAGAAGCTATCTACCTATAAAATTCCAGAAGATCCTACTGTAGCCTTGAACTTAAATCCTGGCTAGGACTTCTGCTGCGGCAGTCACTGTGGACTGGGTAGACTTTGGACCTCTCCTACCCTCCTCAGGCTTTCTGACCAGGTGTAGAGTAAGAGGCTATAGCAAGGGGCTTACTTACGAACACAGTAAAAACAGGAAAATATTTAGACATAAAGAACAATTGAATCTGTATCTTCTTTTCCAAAAATATTTTCATTATCAAAGCTAAAAATACAAAATGTTTGGCTAGACTTTAAGCACCAAAGTCATATCTAACTTAATTGCAGGGCTATATATTTAAGAAGTGCAAGCCTGGCATGGAAATTTTTTTCTATTATAGATGGTGTATTCTCTAGACTCATTTCAGTAGTAAATGAATCTTATGGGCATGCACTCTCGTTAACAGATAAATAGATAGATGAAAGATAGACACAAATGCATCTGTAGAAGGACATGTAATTGATACCAACTCTCTCCCTTCACTCTTTGCCCATTTCTTATGGGATCTAGGAACAGAGAGTTTGTCAACTACTTTCTCTGAGTCCACGAAATAAATGTCCAACGTAAAATGAAGGTATCTAAGCAGAGATCCCTTGACATCACAGGGATTGAGGTGGTGTCCCATTCCCCAAACCATATAGCCACCTATCCAGGATGAACAGAGTTTTCAGGTAAAGAATCCATGGATACACTAATTGTGCTCAGGCCAGCCTTGGGCACCAATTCGCAGGTCCTCTCTTTATCCAGTAACTCTCCCCAGGAGAGTCTCTGTGCTGCATTGCGTATGATAAAAGCCTCTTAGAAGGAATCTCTTCAATACAGAACGCTCGGTGATACCCCTCACTAAAAGAGAGCTGTTCTCAGTAAATCAGGCTGCTTCTAATAAAGCCCATTTTATGTTGCTAAGGGAAAAACAGCACTGAATCATTAATCTTCTAGAATATTTTTTTCAACTTAGCAACAGAACGTATTTCTGAGGAAAATTAATGAATCTACCGCTCTGTAAATTAAACAGTGGGTTTCTGAGTCTGTAAATTTGATTTAATGATTGTTTATGTATAAATAGATTTATGTCCACATTTTCAGGTAAATTGAAGCAACACATCACCTATTTCATTACATAGCTAACTCTGGAGGGGTCAGTTGGATGAAGACAATTGGGGAAAAATTATAAATATAGAAGAGCAGAGAGAGGGAAGGAAGGAGGGGGGTGGGGCCTTGGTGTTTGTCACACCTTTGGGGGGCAAGACAGGATTGCAAGAGGGACTTTGCCTAACAAATTCAATCAGTGTAACCTGGTTTCTTGTACCCTCAATTAATCCCCAACCAAAAAAATTATATATATATATATATACATATATATCTTTTTAAATGAAATGATAGGAAAGAAACTGTGGCCTGGTATTTTTTCTTTTTGGTTTTGACAATGAGGAAAGAAAATTACAAATGCTTTGAGTAATGAACTTGAGTTCCACATAACTGACAGTAGAAGTGAGATTAGCATGTATTTTGATTGACATCAGAAGTCTATTCCTGTTTATTTAACTCTGAGTTACCATTATTTTGATATTAAATTCATGGAGAGAGAAAAAAATACCATCATCTTGTCAAGCTAAGCAGGGAAATAGATATGATTTCCTACTGGGAAATTATAAACGTATCTTCTATCCTGTTGGGATGAAATCAGAATTGGAATTCATTTCCTATTGGGGTTATGCTGGCTATCTCTGTGACACTCCAAGTACAAAAGTAGTAAGATTGTTTATACATCAGAATTATGGTCATGAAAAATATCTGTGTAGGAAAAATGCAGCGAGCAGCCTACAGTACAAGAATATGAGACAACGAAGTGCATGTGTGGGCACTTTGTATTTTGAAAGTAAATTATTTCAAAAGCATAGGCTTTTCTTTAGATGGTTAGTTTTTCCTTCCCCCATCTGAATATGTCATTTTTTTCTTTATAATAGTTCAACAAGTATTTATTAAAGGCTCATTTTATCATATTAATACTGAAACGATGGGTGTACATCATTTTTGGTTAAATATAGTTACGTGTCTATCAGAAATGAAGGGTATTTAGAGTTTCTGCGCTTTCTAGGACAAGGCATGGCCTGTGCAGGCTTTTCATGAAGGGAAACCTACCTCTATAAATTGGAAGTTCGTGGGACTTAGCAGTTCCTTGGGGCTTTTTACTGCCTTAGGGGATATTTGAAAATATGAAAATATGAGTTCTTGGATAAGTAACGCATTGTTAGTATGCATATAATGCATGGTTAGTATGCGTGACATACTAACACCATGTAGACCTGGGATAATTAGCGAAATTAAATTTCCCTTTTGGTAGCTAGATTCATCCCAGTGGCCATCGTCTCCCCGCTGCTTTACCTGGTATAGTTCGCTTCATCTTCCTAACAGAAACTCTGGCCAAGTCCCCTGGTATCTGCAGATATAATAAAGGGGAGGGTTTCTGCCCCATCATAACGTCCTCAAGGGGGAAGCCAAAATACAAGTGAAATGTAAAGATTCAATGGATCTTTAATAGATTATCATTAAGTCTTATTAATCTATCTTTCAGCTTTTCATGGAGTAGAATCATTTCTTCTTGTGAAGCTTACGTGTGCAGAAGTTTATTCTTCTCCTTATTTAGACTATCAGGACATAACTTTTGATATAAACACATTTATTCATTCATTAAAAAAATGGTTACTGTCAGCCTACTATATGTTAGACACCTTCTAGGCCCCAGGTTATAGGGATGAATTAGACAAAGACATTGACTTCATAGGGTTTGCATTCTAAGGGAAGGTCTAAACAACAACAACAACAAAAATTAGTCTGTGGTTCTATGGCCACCATGATAAATGCTGTGAAGAAAAACAAAGCAGAGGAGGGGGAAGGAGGATGGCTTAGGAAGAGGAAGAGGCTATCAGGGGAGAGTCTTCTGAGAAGGTGACATTTGAACATTGACTTTTGCTGACTATGGCAATGTACAAGCCTCAGGTCTCAGATGGGGCATCTCAAGTGAAGGAAACAAAGAGAATGAAAGCCATGAGAGGGGAAGAAGCTTGATATAAAAGAGCAACGTAAAAGCTGATGAAGCTAAGATCAGCAAGGAAGGCTGACATTAGGATGAATTCAGAAAGTCCAAAGCCAGATCATGAAGGGTGTTCTTGATCATATGAATAAACCTGGATTCCGGTCTCAGCTTGATGTAAAGCTACTGGGAAGATTACAGCTTACAAATGACACAAGCAGATTTATAATGAAAATAAAATCCTATGGTTTCTATGAAAATAAAACTAAACGTGGAATGAGGAGGGGATGAGAGATACCAGGGTCAAGAATAGAAACAAAGATGACCAGACCAGAGATGATGGTGGAGATTAGGTAGGAGGTAGAGGCTGAAGTATCAAGATGTCAGCTTGGATATAATTCAAAGGAAGAGCTGAGAAGGTTTGCTCATGGGCTGGACGTTAGAAGAGAGATGAGTAGTGGGGACAAGGATACTTTAAGAATTGTAACCGGAAGAATAGAGTTACTATTTATGGAAATAGGGGAGACTTGAGAAGAAGCATATGTTGGGAGGAACTTCATATGACCTTGTCAGGTTCAAGATGTCTATCAGAGAAGTAGACATAGAGTTCACGGAAGTCCTCTGGGCTGGAAATATAAAGTTGTTGAATATGAGAGTACAGCTGGTCTTTAATCCCAGGGGATGGGGAAAGTCACTCTGGGAAGTGAGCACAGATAAAGAAGGGGTCTGAGGACTGAGCACTGAGGCCTTCTACAATTTCGCTGAGTGGAAGAGGAGCCAGCAGTGAAGACTGAGGCAGAACAGGAGAATAGGAGGAATGCCAGGAGGTTACAGTGCTTGGAAAGCCACAAGAAAAAAGCAATTCAGGAGGAAATTGATCCCTATGTTGTATGCTCCTGACAGGTTGACTACAATGACCTTGGGTCCTTGTTTCAGTCTGGAGGCATGAGTAGAGCCAGAGTGCAGCAGGTTGAAGAGAGAACTCAGACAAGAATCCCCACAGATAACTCTTACCTAAGTGGGCTACAAGCCAACGTGGACTCAGGCAGTGGCTGAAAGAAACAAGGATTCTTGCAAGAGCATTTTTATTTTTTATGGGACTTATAGCATGTTTGTTGATGATCATGATCTAGGAGAGAAGGATAAAGTGAAGAAACAAAAAAGAGTGAATAACAAGACCAAACTCCCTGAGTAGGTGAAAATAGACCAGGTCTACGATGATTAATTTTAGGTGTCAACTTGACTGGATTAACAGATACCCAGATAGCTGGCAAAGGATTGTTTCTATTTATTTTATTTACTATTTTGCAGGGACCATGTTAATCTTATCTGTATTGTTCCAACACTGCTACAGCATTATTTTGGGGTATGTCTTGTGTGTCTTCGTAGGTGCTTCTATAGTAGATTTGAATCAGTGAATCCAATGTGTGTGAGCACCATACATCAGCTGACGGCCTTTTTTTAAAGGCAGGGGAAAGGCATTTTTTTTTTCTTTCTCTCCAGAGAACCTGGGACACTCTTCTTCTCCTGCCCTTGGACATTAGATCTCTAGGCTCTCTGGCCTTTGGACTCTAGGACTTGCATCAGAAGCTCCCAGATTCTTAGGTCTTTGGCCTTGGACTGAAATTTACACCATTTACTTTTCTGGTTCTGAAGCCTTCAGACTTGGACTGAGTCCTGCTATGAGTTTCCATGGCTCTCCAGCTTACAGACGGCTTCTCACAGGACTTCCCAGTCTTCATAATTGTGTTAGCCAATTCCCCGAATAAATTCCCTCTTATCTGTACCTATATATGTGTCCTATTTGTTCTGTTTCTCTGAAGAATACAGGAACCAATCCACATGTCAATTGGTCAGTCTCAGTTAGGAGTAGACATAGTTTAAGCATTGTAAGAGGAAGGAACACATGCACACAAACAAATGGACAGAGATGTCAAGAGATTGGTAGATTTGGTGGTGGATGACAGGGTAGTTCTTTTCCTAATAGCTGTCATTTTTATCCTCTAAGAGGAAGAAGAGAAAAGATGTAATTGGAGTTTTGAGGAAAGGTAACATAGTAATCTCAGATAGTGGGAGAAAAATAATTGGCTAGGATATTTTTTTTTTTTTTTTTTTTTGTAGAGACAGAGTCTCACCTTATCACCCTTGGTAGAGTGCCATGGCGTCACACAGCTCACAGCAACCTCCAACTCCAGGGCCCAGGCGATTCTCCTGCCTCAGCCTCCCAAGTAGCTGGGACCACAGGCGCCCGCCACAACGCCCGGCTATTTTTTTGTTGCAGTTTGGCCGGGGCCGGGTTTGAACCCGCCACCCTCGGTATATGGGTCCGGCGCCCTACTCACTGAGCCACAGGCGCCACCCCAATTGGCTAGGATATTAAAGTAACATTTTTGGCAGTGTTGAAGGCTTACTTGAAAATTGTGGTCATAAATTTAAATGTGCCTCTTCAGCTTAGGTGTGGGTTTTTTTTTTTTTCAGCCCATTCTGCTTGTCTGGGTTCCCAAGGAATAAATAGAAAGTTAGAGTTCTTCCAAGTTGGGTAAGGTGGAGAGAGGGTCTTAGACACAGGTTAGTAAACATTTCCTGCAAAGGGCCAGAAAATAAATATTTTAGGCTTGCTTTCTAGGCCATGCAGTCCCTCTCATAACTACTCAATTTGTCATATTAGTGTAAAAGTAGTCCTACACAATACAAAAACCAGTGGCATGGCTGGGTTCCAATAAAACATTACTTATAAAAACAGGCAATGGGCTGATTTATCCTTAGTTTACTGACCCATGATCCAGGGAATTGAGGGTGCATAAAAGGGACCTACGGTAGTGATGAACTGTAGACTGAAAGCTGGGTAATGCATGAAATGGGCACATACTGATGTGATGGGCTGCATGAGGGGTGGAGGTCTCGATAGGGGAAATGAACTATTAGAATAGGGTGTTAACTAAAATGACCTGGAAATAGAGAAACTGGTGCTTAGGGTGTTTGTTGATTGATGTCTAGTTGTTAGAGGCAACACCTCCCTTGCATTGGAGCTATGTGAAGATAAGAACCTGGGAGCCTTGGACTTGAAGGGCATCCTTTAAATGTTGTGGGGATAAGAATGGGTGAGGGCCAAGAAGTCTTTCCAAGAGCAAGTGCTGATCTGGAGATCTCTGTCCAATCAGGGCAACTTGCAGCACTGTAAGCCTCTTTATGGGCCATCTGCCTGGGACTGAAATCTCTGGATCTTCCAAATCATACCAATACCAACAGCATAGTCAAATACAAGTTATTTTGCAAGACTCTCTGTGAGCTAAAGTCCCACTTGAGTTCATTTGTTAGTTACTTCTAGTGTGTGTAGTACCTCTCTTCCAGATCATCTATTATAGTTTTGTGAGGAAAAAAGGAGTGATTATCATTCTTGCAAATCCCCTTAGTTGATAATGTTCACCACGCAACATTCTTGGTATACCTTTAGCAGGTAATGCAGTATTTATGTGGCAGTAAGGGTCTTCTCTTCAGGAAAATTTGGTGGTCATTACTATTATAAAATATTATTGAAAGTCAGTTTCCCAGATTAACTCACCTGTTTTCTTATTCATTTATTTTATATGCTAGACAGATAAAAATATTTAAGGCATAGTCTCTACCCTCAAGATACTTAGACTAGAAGCGGAGTGGATTCTTTAAATAAATAATTTCCAGATACTGAATTAATGGTGAGAACAGAGCAAAAAAAGAGCAATTTATTTGTTTATTCATTCACAAGTATCTTTTTTTAGTCCTTTCTATATGCCATGCAAATAAAACTGAATAAGCTATTTTCTTTGCTGTCCAGGTGCTTAGTGGCTAGGTATGGAGTTGGATATGTAAATAAATAATTGCAAACAACTACACTCATCGCTGCAATAAAAAGAACAAATGAACTATAGTGATAGGATAAAGGAGGTTAGGATAGACCCTTCGTGGGAAATAAAAAAAAGATTTCACAGAGGGGAAGACTCCTGAACAGGGTCTTGTGGGTGATTAGGTAAAGGGGACTGGCAAATGCATAGGGTCTGAGTATAGCTGAGCATGGGGACAATAAAGGTGGGCAACGGGGGTCATGGAGTTGGAAAGGTGGAAATCAGGGAATGGGAAAATGCCAGCAGGAGAAAGTGAGACCTTTTCAGGTAGGCTGTGGAAGACCCAGAAGGGCTTTAATCAGGGAAATAGAATTATACTTTTACCTCTGAGAAATGGTAGAGAATGGATTGGAGGAAGGTGAGAGTAGTGGCAAAAGTTTTCTAGTTTTGTTTTTACTGTTTCTTTTTATTTCTAATTTTGCTTGTGACCAATTGAATGGATGCCATGACCATGAACAACTCAAGTTGTGAAACACAAAACTCAGAATGGGATGCGTCGTTAGGTTCCTTCCAATCTATGTGACTTTAAGTTCCATCCTTTGCACAATGGTTCCCTGTGCTCTTATCTATGGCAGCAGCTCCAGGTCATGTGACAAATATCCCTAGTAAGTCTTTTCCTGACACCAGCTTGGAAATTCCTGCAAAACGAAACTTAAGTCTTATTTAACTTGGTGTATATCTAGCCAAAGGTCTCGTTGTGTAAGTTCAACAGCTACCACTGAACCAAACCAAATACTGATTGCTTTACGTTCAGTAATTGAATAATGGGAATAGGGGAGAGAATAACGCCTGTTAGCAATATGCCTGGTAACCTGAAGCAACATCTGTCAATGGAGAGAAGGCAACAAGCTCAAGCTCTTGATCCACAGCTTAGCTAATATAGCAGAACTGAGTAACACAAAGGAATAAAGAACGTGAGCTCTACTAGACTCAATGCGATTCTAACTTCTTCAGAGGAGTTTCTCTCAACCTGCTTGTAATTTACTTCTTAAGATTCTTCCTCATTGTACATGAATGTGACATAAAAGCTATTTTTGAGGCAATATTAAAAAGCACTAAAGTTAGGGTCTAACTTAACAGGATTGTCAAAAGCAAAAGTAGAAAATGATGTTGCACACAGATAACCAACTGCTTATGTCCCTCTTGGTTTATGATGCTTCAGGCTTTGTGTTCTCTGGACTTTCATCACATGCACCTGCTTAAAAGGAAGCCACATCAGCCCACTGTACAAGCAGAAGAGCTTTCAAAATATTTTATTTTAAAAAATTGTTCCCCTGTACCCTGCTTAACACCATTTGATGATAGTGGCACTATAGTGTATCAGCCATTGAATAAGACATGGCATCAAAAACGAATTCTATGTTACATTCTTTCCTTGGTATAATTTAAAATATTTTGATGCCCTCCAGTATTATGGGATGGATAAACACAGCTCTGTCTAGAAGTCCTAAAATGCAGCTGCTATCTTGAAAGCTGTGGGGGTTTTTTAATTAATAAGTGACCAATGGATAATTAACATATCAAAAAAGAAAATTAGCCTTAGGTTACCTGCCAGGATGGAAGGGGCAATGTGCCCAAATGTTACCAGTAAACCATATATGTTAAAACACATCTCTCTGGTTATGATATCACAAATAGGTGAGTTCTTTCCAGACTTACAGTATATGACATTTACCTCTTATTGGTGCTAACATTGTTGCCTTTATGGCCAGAGTATACACATGTACAAAAGTACATTCTCAGTGAGGAGGCGATGAAACCCCCAACTATGTGACTCACAATCTCTTCACAATGACACTAACAACACTTAGCACTTACATAATAGACCCATATACTTTTAAAAATTTGCTGATCACAAATCAGTTGTCTATAGCACATTTCTGTGGATGAAGTCTTGTGGCATTCTTTCATTTTCATAGCTGAGCTATCACTGCTGGTGAACAGGTTGTTCTGGTTTTCCGAAGAGAAGAGGAGAGAGAGGGGGATGAGGCATTCCTCCCGGAGGAATCTGACCACATGGTCACATTGGTTAGAAATCAGCTTACTATTGAATTTTCCTATGTGAAAGTCAGCGAGTAATCACGGAATGTCCAGCCCTACAGAATGTACTGAATCATCTTGAAGCAATCACTTATCCACTGGTTAAAACATGATACTGGTTAATTAATTGCCAAAAGCCCAAAAGGTCTTTCATCCGGGAGATTCTATGACGATGACACAACCACTTTGCTCTGGGTAAGTCACCACTTAAAATTTCCTTTTTTGTATTTAATGTTGGTCACTTTGTTCTGCATGACAGTACTATACACATGAAAGTGCATAACATTTAAGTAAGGAAAAGCAAGCGTGATTTGGGCTGAATAAGAAGTGGATTGGAATGTGTCACTGAGGAAGACTGTGGAACCGCTGTCACTCTGTGGCAATTGAAGCTGTTTTGGATGTGATACTAGAAAGTAGGCGTGATGATTAATTATATGCATCAACTTGGAGGGTGTTTTGGATGAGATTAGTGTATAAATTGGTGAAATCTGAGTAAGCATAGCACCCCCAGTACTGTGGGTGGTCCTAATCCAATCAGTTGAAAGCCTGCAAAGAACAAACAGATCTGCTTCCCCGGGTAAGAGGGAATTCTCCAGCAGGCTGCCTTTGGATTTCTCTGCACCATCAGTTCTCCTGGGTCTCCAACATGTTCCCCCACACTGCAAGATTTGTACTTACCAATCTTCATTAAAGCATGAGCAATTCCTGGTAATTATGTGTTTTATTAAAAACTAATTTATAAGGATAATAAGAACCCTATTGATTCTGTTTCTCTGGAGAACCCTGACTAATGTACTAGGATACTCATCAGCAGACAGTCCCATGTACCAGCTGTTTCCAATAGATTTATGGAAGCCTCCGGACCTCCTATTTACCGAGTTTTAAGAGCATGTCAAAGGATGCTCTTGCAGATAAGCTTTGTCATCTCCATGGGGCTTACTTGTGAAGGGGCAGGGCTGGGTGGCCGTGATTGTACTGGGAACCCAAGCCCTGTGTCTACAATTTACTGAACCCAGATTAATAACCAACTAGGAGGGCTGGATGGTGGCAGATTGTAGGTCAGGGTGAGCCAACAAACTCTTGAAACTAGGTATTTAAACGAAGGTGTGTTGAAACAGGGCAGGTAGGCATTGCTGACTAAAAAAGTACTTGCAAGATTTGCTGCCATTGAAACTCCAAGGCAGATAAACACAGAGGGGTGAGAAGTAGAGCACACAGCAGAATAGCTGGTGCCTGTAGTGGGCTCGGGTGGAGGGGCCCCCGGCTGCAGGGAGCATCCTGCCTCCCCACGCCGCGCACCACCATGGCTGAGAAATGTGCTCTGTGTCCAGAGCCCGCTGAGACAGCATCCAGCTCCGGTGCACCAGTATTTGACCTTGGATAAGCCCTTACCTAGGCTTTACTTTCCTCAGCTATAAAAGACTTAACTTTGGTGTGTGAAATTCTGTAGAATCCAGTAGTTTTAAATTAGTCGTATGAAGTAGGGATTGTTTTATAGAAGAGTCTCCTTCAATTTTATTAGGCTCTGTATTCTATCAGTCTCATGTGGCGACAATGCGCTTGTTTTCCTGAGGGAAGTAATTTTCAGATCCCCCCCCCTTTTATCAGAGAGTACTTCATTAAAAAGAAGTCTCTAGGGGAGCATAAGACTTTAAACAAAGAAAACAGACAGGAGCTGAGGAGTGCGGAGGTTGGGAGCAGGGCCCCCTGGCATTTCCTCTGGTTCTCTGTCCCCACGTCTTAAGCTCTGCAGACTCCAGTGTGAAAGGCTTCGCCCTTTGAAAGCAAACAAGATGAATAAGAAAGAGGGAGAGTGAAATGAAGCTAAAAACTGCAGAAGCAGCTGAAGCAGAGGGGTTTTTGAGATACACTGTCTGGAAATACTTTTTTGTTTGTTTGTTTGTAGCAACAGAGTCTCACTTTATTGCCCTCGGTAGAGTGCCGTGGCCTCACACAGCTCACAGCAACCTCCAACTCCTGGGCTGAAGCGATTCTCTTGCCTCAGCCTCCCGAGTAGCTGGGACTACAGGCGCCCGCCACAACGCCTGGCTATTTGGAAATGCTTCTTACCTGGGCTAGTGAATTGCAGCAAGGGGCACAGGCTAGAACCTCCCCAGAACCTGGGAGGGCAGCGGCCTGAGAGGAAGGGTATTGTGAGCAAACAGCAGGAGAGAGCAAGATTGCAGGGAGCGGTGCTCCTGGGTTCTGGCCTTAAGTGACATAAAAGACACTGTGGTGGTGCCTGTGGCTCAAAGGGGTAGGGCGCCGGTGCTGTAGGTGGTGGGTTCAAACCCAGCCCCACCGAAAACTCCAAAAAAAAAAAAAACAAACAAAAAAAATAAAACAGTCAAAGAAAGACTGATAAAATGAGAACATTTTCCAATATGGTTAAGTAATTTAAAGGAAGGAGACTTTTAAACTGAGAAGAGGAAGATTTCGAAGGGATTTTGCTTATAGATGTGCTGGGAAGGCCCAGACTAGGTCTTTTTTCAGTCACTCAAAGATGCTGAGGAATCAGCAGGAAAGGTGAGGTAAGGCCCTCCAAAAAATTCTCTCCTCTGTAAAAGAAATTAGAATATTGACAAAAGTGGTCAAAATCAACTTTTTTTGAACTCTGGAAATTAACCAAAGTTTAGGGCAATCCAGGGAACATTTATTCAATTAACACAGCTACAATTCACCCAGAATAGTGAGATTGGTAGCCTTTTAACTTGTTCCGTTCTCATCCTGCCTTCCTGAATGCTGAGGTATCTTAAAAACTAATAGCCCCAAAAGACGGTGACACCGGCAGCTTATTAGCGACTGGAGAAGGCAAAATGGGATTGCTGGAGCTCCTGCCGCCCCATTCCTAGAAAATGGTCTGTACTTGACCTGACCGGCGTTTTTTTTAGTACCCCACTTGCAAGGTTACTTTTATTTGACCTGACTCAGAACTCATTCATGACAAACAGCCTTTCTCTCTTGGACATGTGTTGAAAACAATTAAAGGCAATTAAATATTATGGCTGCCTGAAGCAGAAGATAACAGTTGAAGCAAACAAAGCCCTGACCAAAATGATTAATGAGAAAAGCTGGGACATGTCTACAGGCGACTTTTAAAGTCTGCAAAATATTCCTGAAAATCTCGAGGGCCACATGCACGTGTAGGGCTATGTACAAGCCCAGGGTTGCGTACATGCCCGGGAAAACCAGAGACAGCACTAAGCTCTCACCTTGGGCTAACCTTGAGTCCCTGTGCAAGCAAGAGGAAAAGCCAAGGCAGAGTTGCAAACTGCATGGTTGAGTGCTGAAGGCACATCCCAACACACACACCCACAGCCCCTCAGCAAAGATGGGGAGTTACTGGTTCCAGGAAGTAATGAAAATGTTTGCCTGATCATTAGCTAGCAAATGCGCTAACCGGACAGAGACTGCAGGGCCAAACACACCACAAAGACCACAGACCTCACAGACTTTCAGAATTAGTTTGGAAAACTCACAAACAACGATAACAACAAACAATAAGAACCCTGGGTTGGGAAGAGAATCTAATTTCCAGAGTTGCAACATTGCGTTCTTTGCAGCCCTAAACAAAGATGGAGGCTTTACATCTTTTGTATTAACCTGGATGGAGCTGGAACACATTCTTCTTAGTAAAGTATCACAAGAATGGAGAAGCAAGGATCCAATGTACCCAATACTAGTATGAAGCCAGTAGACGAACTAATACACACCCACATAGGAGAAAAACTCACTTCAATTCAAGTTGGAGTAGGAAGGAGAGGGTAGGGGAGGAAGGGCGACTGGTGAGCTCCTACCTAATGGGCACAGTGTACGGGTACAGGGCACACCTCCTGGGTGTGGGGCACAACTACAACAGGGACTTCACTTAACAAATGCAAACATTGTAAACTGATTTTTTGTACCCTGATATTAACCTAAAATAAAAATAAATAAATAAAATTTTCTCATCATCCTGACTCTGGAAGAATCTAAAGTGATTTACATAAACACTACTTAGCTATGAAATGCTTGAAACATTCGTGATTAAAATTTTCCTCACTTGATAAAGGGTGAGATCCATCATACTGAGAAAATGGTTTTGCCGTCAATACAAAGTTTTCTTCATAAGATATCATTATCTAGCCAGCTTCATTAATAAAATAAATATAAATTTCTCTTTTGTATTTAATTGTCATGTATGCGGTTGATTATTTTAAACCTAAATCCTTGTTAAATTTAAGGCAAATGTATGTTTGCTTTGAGGCTAGTGACTTAATTGGCTAGAAATTTAATTGATGACATTTAAAGTGCAGAAAAATTTGTACACAAAAGCAGACACTAGAAAAACATCCTCTTTAATTGCACCTGGATATCATATGTGACAAGAAAAATTAAACTGGGATCTAGAGACCCTTTCTTATATTGTGGAAGGAAGCACTTTTATGATTTTACTTGGATTACCTTCAAATTCTTATTTGCTGTCTAAGTTAATCAATGAACATTTTTGTCTTTCATTTATTATGGTCACATCTCTTTAATAAAATTGCTTTCTTCATGTCAGATCAAACAGAAACTACTAGAACAAATTACAATTATATTTTTTAAATTTTCTAGAACATTGATAATACAAGGATATTCAGCTTAATAATCTATATGGGTCCATGTTGAAATGATTAAAAGATATTATATTACAGGCTAATTCAGACGCCTGTGTTTTGGCCTTTCCCCAGTATTGGTTCCATCTTGCACTCTGCATGTCTACGGATACTAATTATATATCACAATTCCATATTTGGTCAGCACTTTTCAGTGGAAACAAAACAGCCCTGAGGCTACAGATGTATTAATGTCAGATTTTAACAGATGCATTGCCACCAAGTTTTGGAACTTTCCACCTATTTGCACTTTACTACCAGGTTTACAAATAACCACAGCTAATACATCCTGAGCACTTTTATATCTACCATACATGTATATTGTTCAAAGTTCATTACATATAGTCATACATGTAATATTCACAACGTGATGAGGTAGGTCCTCTATGATCCTCACTTAACAAATGAGGAATCGGAGGCACAGAGAGGTTACATGCCATCCAAGTCAGCAGCCGAATGAGGGTTTGAACCTCAGAAATTTGGAGCTATCTCCCACTCTGTGAGTGCTCTTCTCACTTTACTACTGATTCATCAGCTCCTTTAAAAATCCACCCTTTTGATAACTTGATAGTCATCACCTCTATGGAGAGATAATCCAGTCTTTAAATCATGTTACTAAGATATGTAACTATGAACAGATAGTTCTGATAATCTCAAAAATTATTTTGCTTTCAAATTTAAAAATATATATGTGCTCAGTTCAGCAGCACATATACTAAAAATATCTATTTATTAGCCTTAAGGTTGGGGAAGGAAATCAGCAGGTGTTATAACTAGTAGTTTCATGAAATCATGTTATTATATACCTATTTTGAAGTAAGTTCATATCATTGAATTATTTAATTTATTTACTACATGGTAGTTATGTAAGAATTATAAAATTTTTTTACATCATAATGCTAAGAGCATATACCTGGAAAAACTCACTGTATCTATCCTTGTACTATACTGCGTCCTGTAGCTTCAGTACCAGATGGGGGGAGAAGGGACAGAAATAAACAGAAGGAGAAGTGTTTCCCATCCTGGTTCAAGGGGGATACTCTGATTCCTAGGTTGTGTGCATAGTTAAAGCCATTTTGGTTAATATTTGAAAATGGTGGGTGATGCCTGTGGCTCAAGGAGTAGGGCGCTGGCCCCATATGCCGGAGGTGGCAGGTTCAAACCCAGCCCCGGCCAAATACTGCAAAAAAAAAAAAAAAAAGTGGTATTTTCTAGCGAACTTTCCTAGAGTGAAATGATCAAGGGTGCTGATTTGCATGGGTCTGAACATCTTGGAGTTTTCACATACAAGGTGAGAAACTCAACCTTCACGCTTCCCAGCTTTTTCTGGGCCACATAAACAACAAAAACTTAAGATTGCTTCTGATTTTTACAGATCATGATGTGTTTTAACCTCTGTGCCTCTCCCAGGTGGGTGTTCATCACACCTATACTGTAAACGTCATTCATTTTAATATTGTGCTGTTGTGTTTTTTGGATGACAGCATTCTCCAAACAAAAGTATTATAAATTCTTCCATGGGATGTGTGTCTTCGTAAATTGCATTTTGCATCTCTGCTTAACTAAAAACCACACACACACACACACACACACACGCACACACATACACACACACAAGCAATCATAAAATTATCAGGTAAAAGAGAAAGCCAATTTGAAGGATCTAAATATTTGCAAACAGCTGTTTGTAAGAGGCACTTTTTCTTAGATGGGACTCAAAGGCATCCTGCCAGATTCCAAGATAAGAAAGCTACTTGAATGGTATTTTGTCTACTTCTGAGAATTTAAGAAGGAAAACAGATAGAAGTGGTCCTTGGATACAAATGGAGAGCAAAGAATGTGTTGCAGGTAGAAAAATAGCATGATTTATCTTTTCCTTGGAAAATAATTAAAGGGAGAACCAAAACAGTGATGCAAACTCTGAGCTGTTTATAAATGTCTTTTCTGCACCAGTGGAACCATTATTTCAACCTTCCCTGTGATAAAAGGGTTATATATAAGAGGGAAAAATTATGTAGCTGAATAGCTTTTTCTATTTAACAGTTAGATGATTATTAGGAATAGACTTCAAGAGTCACCTAGCAATTTGCGACTAACCCATGATGGTGAGTGGGCGATTTGGTTGGGTTTGCCTCATCCAGTTTACTTGTTGGTAAAGAACAAATATATACATTGCAAAACTTTGGGACTCCGTTGTTGTAAGGGTCTTAGGCGTGGATCCTGCAGCTGAATTTGAAATAGTTAAATCATTAGATCAACAACAATAAATAATATACTATGTAACAAATGCATCATAAAAATAGAGAAACCCAAACTTTTCTCACATTAAAAGCAACCATGGGAGAGAAGTGTGTGGCTATCTGACACGATAGTGAGCTTCACTCCATAGGCGTCTTCTCCAAAAATCACATCAAAACTGTTTCTGAAGACAAAATGGCCAACTTACAAGAAACAAGAGGAAAATATCCCATTCATCTTTATTGCTGTCTCCCCACCGGTGTCAGGAAGGGCTTGGGGTAACAATTTATTGAGCTGAGAGGGACATCTGATCTGAAAACTTTGCCGGGAGTTCTGATTATGCCAATCTCTGATGCTTTGAAATGGTGGCATGTGGCGCCAGCACCAATGGCAATAAAGGGTCCAAAAAGAGTGAACCTCCTGGGATTATCAAGTGATGTAATGTCAGAATCCCATTGTCAACTATTACTCACATGTACAATGATAATCATCAGAGGGATGTGTTAATAAAGTGTAATAGCCTTCATTTCATACTCCCGAAAGTTGAGAAATGCAGATTTCCATACTTCACGCAGTGTTGTAGCATCTGCTATATTTCTGTCTTGTTTTTCAAGGATTTCAGAAAGGCTCCATGCAATCGTGCTTATTTTTAAATGAATGAATGAATTACCAAAAAGACCTTGAAGAAGAAGACATTGTCCTAGTATAGAAGACTTCTTCCGTGTATTCCTGTATTCGTTTTTGGCCTACCAAAACAAACAAACACAAACTGTGAACACTTGAAGAAAATTAAGGCAACAAAAAGTAATTACACTATAGTCTTAAATGAGAAAAGTTAAAAGGACAAACTGTATTTCATCCTTGTCTCATACACAGTGCATTTGTAAAACTAGCCTATTACTCTTCTCACTCTTCATTTTCAATCTCAGGCTTTTTTTTTTTTTTTTTTTTTTTTTTGCGATAGAGTCTCATTATGTTGCCCTCAGTAGAGTGCAGGGGAGTGCTGTGGCGTCACAGCTCGTAGCAACCTCAAACTCTTGGGCTTAAGCCACTCTGTTGCTTCAGCCTTCCAAGTAGCTGGGACTACAGGCATCTGTCACAACAGTTGGCTATTTTTTATTGCAATTGTCATAGTTGTTTAGCTGGCCCAGGCCAGGTTTGAACCCACCAGCCTTTGTGTATGTGGCTGGCACCCTAACCACTGTGCTACGACCACCGAGTCAATCACAGGGTTTTTTGAAGAGGAACAAAACAAATTCTTAGGTCCAAACCGTATTTACTCATAAACGGAGATATTTTAGAATGGAATACAGATTTGCATAGCTCTGCCCATTAGAAACATAATAAGAGACACCTATGTACTTGAAAATTTTCTGCAGCCATATTTTAAAAAGAAAAAAGTATTACCATTTCACCACATAACCAATATATAAAATTATTGGGATATTACACATTGCTTATGTTTCACACTAAGTCTTTGAAATCTGATGTACATTTTATACTGATAGCACATTTCACTTGTACTAGACACATGTCTCATTGAAGGGCTCAGAAGTCAGATGTGGCTACTGGCCATTCACTCCCACATGAAACAGCACAAAGACAGCATCCAGTCTTGTCTTTGCAACCAGACCTAACTTTGTTTAAAATATGACTGTGTACATATCAGCTATGTGTCCTTTTAGGCAAGTGCCTTAACTTCTCCTTTTTGTGTATAAAATGGAGAGAACAAGATGTAATGTGTAGAGCAGCAGTTCTCAACCTGTGAGTCACGACCCACAGGAACTGTATTCAAGGGTTGTTGTGGCACTAGGAAAGTTGAGAACCACTGGTTTAGAGCTTTGTGAGAATTGAAGTAAATCCTCTAAACCTTTTCTTTTTGTTTTTAACATGGTCATACCCAATAAACAGCTGCCAGTACAGTACAGTATATTACCATAGTGCAGCTAGAATTTTTTAAAGTCCTTTTAAAGTAATTATCCAAATGTTGGAGTATCTGCTGTATTTCTGGTAAAGGGAAGGCACGCATAATACCCCTGTCAGCCTGTGCCATCTGGCCATATAGCAACATTCAAATACTGGAGTGAGTCACTCTCTTTGTTTAGGTTTTGAAGTGTGTGTGTGTAGTACTGTGATTAGACTTTGGGCATTTCTGAACCTCACATTGAGAACTATAAACCTTTTGCCTTCAAGCATACAATCCCCATAATAACAAATGCAAATGAGCCTCTCCAACATTCTAGAAACTATTTACATTATTGAAGTCATTGATGATCTTAGGGTAGTGTTCAGCCAAGCACAGTGAATGAATTCCCAGAGCCTAGAGATAGCTCATCAACTACGCCGTCCAGGGCTGTAATAATTTTCTCATTAAATGTTTTGGGAGAATTTATCGCCTTTGTTTGAGTCCTAAAGAATGGTTAACACTCACTGGCTACTCAGAGGATACTGCCAGTCTGGAGACGAGGAGTTAACAGCTTGATCATGATGTCCCAGATGGAGAGGTTTACTGACCCCTCTAATATACACCACACCATGACTGAATCTGCATTTCCAAAGCGAATGGTTTGGTTTCTTGGTTTACATTGTGAAATTATGTTTATCAAGATCTCTGCACACTGGCTAATCACTAGTTTTTGAATGACCAAAAAGACACAGCCCAAAGCAAGTCACAGCAGGTCACTTTCCCCGAGGAGCTAATAAGAGAGAGTGGCGATAAATGACGCAGTCAGTGACTCCGGGAAAGGTCTGTGGACACCACCCCTGAAAACTTGCATTAAAATGATATGCAGCAGAGTCTGTTCTTGAGGAATTGCATGCTTCTGTGTGAGGGAGCATGAGGCAGGTTCCCCGTGATAAGGGAACTTTTTTCTTTTATTTTCCCAGTTCCACAACATGGAACTAAAACCCCAACAGTAATCTAAACAGACTTGCAATGACTAAAGCATCCTCTCTGATTTTCACTACTCAGCAGCAGAAGCAACACATTCTGAGCATGTAAAGTAGCTCAGCTGAGTTGAACAGCTGAGTCGATGCTTTTCATAAAAAGCCACTCACAGCCCAAACCAGGGGAATCAATATCTTGACCCATATTAGCAACACAGCTGAGGATTGTAAGGCTCATTGAAATAACACTGAGTTCCAAAATGCGATGTCACTTGACGAGGGTGAGGGGAGGAGACTGACACTTATTTGAGACTTGAAATAAATGCTTTTTTGTCATCCTCCTACCAAAAGAACCTTGGCAGTGAAACATCCAAGGCTGATCTAACATAAAGTAGTGAAACTGCAAACCAGAAAGGAGAAAGAAGCCATTTCTGCCTGTCTGGGACGGATGGAAGAATTCTATTTCACTGCACTGCACATTCTGTGGCAAGATGCTGAGCACGGACAGTATAGTCCATAAATCCACAACCTTGTCTGGAGTAAGAGCATTTTATCACTTTTCAAACTGCAGGGCCAGGTGTTTTCTGGTCTTAAAAGACCTAGTGCCTCTGTATAAATCAGTGTGGCAAGCTGCCCCAGGTATCCAGTTCTTGTCTATCAAAAGACAATAGCAAATCATCGTCCAACCCCATGAGTGTCTGCAGGACACTCCACACAGCCAGAAATCCCGTGGAGAGCTAAGTTGATGTTCAGTTTACAGGCTCTTGGGGAGATAATATTAAAGCATAAATATGCAATTTGAAAAAAAATGGAATCTCTCTATGATGTCCTGGCTAACCTCAAGCTCCTGTGCTCAAAAAATCCTCCCACATGCCAGGCATGGTGGCTTATACCTGTAATCTTAGCACTCTGGGAGGCCAAGGTGGGCAGTTCACTTGAGCTTACCAGTTCGAGACCAACCTGAGCTAGAGCGAGACCTAGCCGGGCATTGTGGCAGGCACCTGCCATCCTAGCTACTCGGGAGGCTGAGGCAAGAGAATCACTTGAGCCCAGGAGTCTGAGGTTGCTGTGGGCTATGATGCCAGACCATTCTACCAGGGCAACAAAGTGAGACTCTGCCTCAAAAGAAAAAAAAAAAAAAAGATCCTCCCACCATGGCCTGCTGAGTAATATGCAATATTACTCAGGGCTGCCTCCTTGAGGGATCTGGAGAGGAAGTCAGTTTAAGGAATGAAGAAACATTCTTAGAAGAACTTTGTGACAAACTGGGATGATGTGATATGCTGAAGATATCTCTGCATAGTTAAGTAAGACTCACCTAAAAAACCTCAAAGGCACAACCTTTTTCTGGTTCTACATGTAGTTTTCTCAAGTGCAAAAGACTTGTCAAGTTATTAAGAGCATTTGCTTATTAAAATGATTGTAAAATGTTTTGTGATTCTAAAATGAGCTATAGAAAGTTCTAGAAGTTAGATAACAAAATAAAGCCATGCTCTTACTATAAAATAAAGCAGATCTTTTCAAAATATATACTTTAATGTTCCATGTCACTTATTTTATATCCATTCTTTTATATATCCATTCTTAGGAGCGTGGGCACCATCTTGGACAATGATTTGGGAGCACGCCAAAGTATGCAGCCTTAAAAAATACACAAAAGGTGACAGGAAGAAGTGGCTGCTTACAGGACACACAGACTTGCTAATAGAAGGTTAAAATCTCTGCCTATATCCAGTGCCCCTCCTTTGTGACATGTATGGAATAAAGGCGAGTAGACCAATTCCCTGTAGCCTAGCAGTTGTCTTTGTCTCCAGAATTGGGTCAGCATCCCCTCCTGCAGAGATGCTTGGAAAACCTGACATGTGGGCAACACTCTTCAGAAAGCATTGGGCTGCTTGTGGGTCCCTGAAATGGAGGAATGTGGTGTCTCCCAGCTGTGACCCTGCAGTGATTCTGGGCACTCAGGCTCTTGGTGCCAGAATACTTTCAAAGGGCCAGGAGATCTTTGTGCCCCAGGAGATCCATTCAGCTCAGTTGAAGAGAGAGTGATTATGCTATTGATTCCAAGAGAAAAATGTAGGGTGAAATAATGCTTGCCATGGGGTAAATGGAATTTATTTGGGGGTATGTTCAAGATGGGTCATTAATAAGCACATAGGGAATACAAAATTAAATATTCTATGCAATTTGGAATTCATTTGGGCTATGGCCACAGAAAGATCTTTTGGTTTTCAGGTTAGATGCAGTTCCTAGGTTGTGATTAATGACTTATGCATAATTTTTGGCAAGAGTAAGGCTTACTCTCGGCATGTCTGGAGAAAGTCCAATTATAGCAATTCTATCTCTTCCACTCCCCCTTACAGATAAAAATGGGTGTGATATTCATTGCCTTTTTTTTTTTTTTTTTCCTGTGATCCTGGATAATCTTGAAGCCCTTGGCAACCTTTGTGTTATTTCCAAGTTTTCCTACACAGGTCGTACACAGTCAACCTTTTCAGAGGGAAAGTAACAAAATAAAATAATTAAAATCAAAGTGCATGTTGTTAATAACTAACATCCACTCTTTCCATTTATCAGCTGGATCCTGTCTGATTTTCTTCAGTCAAAAGATCTTTGGTATCTTAGTAGTAGTGGTGTTCCACATTATCTCAAGACATAAGGATTCAGCTAATGATTCTTTCTTCTTGAAGTCATATTAAATAGAGAAGCCACCATCTACATCCCTTCTTATAAAGCTTTATGGGAATCTTCAAGGTCTCAGTAAATGGCTAATGTCTAGTTTCCACTTGATTTCAGAACACTTGCAAGGTCACTGCAAAATCATTTAACTTGAATCATGGCAAGCAAAATCCACTCAATCTGGACTTTCTGTTCTCATGTCAAGGAAGTTCACAGAATTGCAGGCACAGCTCATAGGACCTGTGTCCCTATATGCTTGTGGTGACCAAGTCCTACACGTCTCTGCACCGCGCACTGTCACACCTGTCTGTACACCTTCCTGTATAGTGGGACGTTTCAGTGAAGTAGGAAATTTAAATTTTCTCTGAAAATTGTCCTAAAAGAAATAAAAAGTACATTTTATTCTTCATTGGCTCAAAGCAGAAGCAATAGCCAGCTGTGCAGCCCGACCACCAAGCACAGCAGTGGCTAACATCCTGGGGGAACCTGTGAGCCCACATTGTGATAGGCTCTTTGTATGACTTGCGTAGTGATTCTTCTCTTCACCCCTATTTTACGATGAGAAAACCGAGGCATTTAAAGGTGAAATGACTTATCCAAGATCATCAAGGTCATGCCATAAGTTAATGGCAGCACCAGGAAACAATATGAAGGGGAAAATAGCAACTAAAAGATCATTGTTTACTTCTGTTTTGGCTTTTAAAACTATCTGTTAATGGAAAATTACACTTAAAATGATTAAATTTCTGTTGCAAGCATACTTTACGGAGGGATCTGTGACTCCCTTGTCAGGTCACAGATGAGCTGCAGTTGTATGTAAAGGCAGGGGAGAGTGTGCATTTTCCTGTGGATGAGGTCAAAAGCATTTATTAAACCTTGAAGGGATCTGAGACCATACCCATCCCCCTCAATAATATGCTTTTACTAGGACCAGTGACTCAGTCCCTGTACCTTTCCTTAAACTGGGAGGCAGGACTAGCAGTTGTGCAAGGCCGGATTTAGTAACGTACCTACTTTGGTAATTCAGTAATTTCCTAACCTAATAAGAGATGTTAGTGAGCTAGAAACTACACCAGTACTATGCCTTTGTATCAGCTGAATCAATATTTTGCTGTACTGAACCCCAAGGGAACCAGGAAACTATGCTGGCTTTTCAATTGTAGCAACTCAATATTTTAATCCTGTTTCACTAGCCTTGCAGTCAGTGAAACTTCCTAGCACAGTTAAGAGTTTGTTCATCACTTTTACACTGCTTGGTGGGACTGCAAGCTAGTACAACCTTTCTGGAAGGAAGTATGGAGAAACCTCAAAGCACTCAACCTAGACCTCCCAATTGATCCTGCAATCCCATTACTGGGCATCTACCCAGAAGGAAAAAAATCCTTTTATCATAAGGACACTTGTACTAAACTGTTTATTGCAGCTCAATTTACAATCGCCGAAATGTGGAAACAGCCTAAATGCCCACCAACCCAGGAATGGATTAACAAGCTGTGGTATATGTATACCACGGAATACTATTCAGCCATTAAAAAAAATGGAGAATTTACATCCTTCGTATTAACCTGGATGGAAGTGGAAGACATTATTCTTAGTAAAGCATCACAAGAATGGAGAAGCATGAATCCTATGTACTCAATTTTGATGTGAGGACAATTAATGACAATTAAGGTCATGGGGGGGAGGAAAAGCAGAGAGAGGGAAGGAGGGAGAGGGGTGGGGCCTTGGTGTGTGCCACACCTTCTGGGGACAAGACATGATTGCAAGAGGGAGTTTACCTAACAAATACAGTCAGTGTAACCCGGCTTATTGTACCCTCAATGAATCCCCAACAATAAAAAAATAAAAATGGAAAAAAAAAAAAAAGAGTTTGTTCATCAATGTTGTGCCTCCTCATTCCATCCACGATCTGCTTGGTTATTCTCATGGAAGTTTGGACAGTCTGTACTGAGGGTCTGATTACCAGAAATAAAAATTCTGAAATAAAATCAGAATTTGAAATAAAATAAAATAAATTTGAAATTAAAATTTTCAGTAGGGATTTTATTTTTTTATTTTTTTAAAGCATTTTTTCCTTCTTCACTTTATTTTTTGCTACAGTTTGTCAGGGGCCGAATCTGTCACCCTCGGTATGGGGCCAGCACCCTACTCACTGACCCCCAGCCACTGCCCATCAGTAGGGATTTTAAAACCCATTTTTGATACGCTAAATGCCACTGATAAAGGCAGTTGTTGGGGGTTGGCTTATCCAGAAGCAGGCACTGAGATAAAATTCGAGGGCAGGCATGGTGACTCACACCTGTAATCCCAGAATTTTGAGAGGACAAAGAAGAATGATCACTTGAGGCTAAGAGTTCAAGACCAGCCTGGACAACATAATGAGACTCTTTTATCTATACAAAAAATAATTTTAAATAATTAGCCACATGTGGGGGTAGTGTGCATCTGGAGTCCCAGCTACCTGGGATGGTAAGGTGGGAGGACCCTTGAGCCCAGGAGTTTGAGGCTACAATGAGCTATGACTGTGCCTCTGCACTTCAGTCTGGGAGACAGAGAGAGAGACCCTGTCTCAAAAAAAAAAAAAAAAGAGAGAGAGAGAGATGGAGTTTGGCATGTTAATTATTTCCTGGAGATCAACACCTGTAGACAGGCAAGAAAGGAAGTAGAATTGGGCAGAAGGAGAAGCCAATTGCGGTGTAGACACAGCAAAGTCCCAGTTGAGGCAGCCAGACCTGCAGCACGTGTGGCCTGTCGGTCAGGCCCTGATGGACATGCCTGACAGGCCTGAGCCCAGTCCCCATGCACCTCTCAGGCTGTGGCTGCTCTGCTGCCCGTTTACCTCAAAGCTGACCGGGGCAGTACAAGGGTCACCCAGTGGCAAATGTCTCCATCTCTCTTCCTGTGTGGACAGCACCCCTCCCTCCTGTCCTGGCCTTCAGGGTCAACGACCCCTTCTTGCCTGTTGACCCTTTGGCACAAGTGTCTCAAGTGTCCAAGAGGTAGCAGCAGCCTATAATTCAATGGGACACTTGCTGTGTCCTCGGGTGGAAATAGTTCATCTTTATGAACAGGGGCCTCTGACCTCCCATAACCAAGAGTTATGGGAATGCGCAGCACAAACTCCCAAAGTGGGTCACCGGAAGCGATGGTAAGCAGAGCCCCCTCTCCTCCCGCCCCTGTCCCCAGACCTGAGGATTCTCCCTATGGAGACAAAGGCCCGCAGCCAGGGCTGGGGTGCAGGGTGCATCCCCCGCTCCCCTGGGCTGGCCCTTCAGCTGCCCTTCACCGTGCTCTTCCAACACCTTGTCCTGCTTGCTGGTGGCTCTGGACGGTCAGCTGGGTCCCGCACGTCTCTGGCTCCCTCGCTCGTAATGCAGCGTGTTGTGGAAACCCGTGGCCGTGGACAAACACTACAAGGTTTCGGTAAAGGAGCCCTTGTCCTTTTAATTCCTACTCCCTGCTACTTCTCAAACGGCTGGAAACTGCACCCCCATCAGCATGTATATATCCCACTTCATCTGAAATCTCTAACCTTGAAAGTCTTAATTCTTCCAAAACCAAAAATGGTTTGATTCAATTTTATGAGTCAGTGAGAGAGTGGTAAGAAAAATCAAACAGCCCCACCCCTGAGTCCTGCTTTTCTGTTAAATCTTATTTTCTATATGTATGTGTGTGTGTATAAAGTTGGTACTTTGAGCTACTTTGAGGGAAAATTCTGAATTTAGAAAATGATTCTTGACAATAAATATTGTTGAAGAAGTGTGTGGTTTGTTGTCATTTCTGAATGAAGAGGATGTCGGTTGTGAATGGAGAAGACACCAGTTCTGAGTGTGGGTTTCTAACTGAGCAACATAGGCTTCCCCTCAAAAATGATTTCATTCTTGCTTTGTTTTGTTTTGTTGAGATAGTCATCCTGGGTAGAGTGCTGTGGCGTCACAGGTCACAGCAACCTCAAACTCTTGGGCTCAAGTGATCCTCTTGCCTCAGCCTCCCAAGTAGCTGGGACCACAGGTGCCTGCCACAACACCTAGCTAATTTTTCTATTTTTAGTACAGATGGGGTCTCACTCTTGCTCAAACTGGTCCCAAACTCCTGAGCTCAAGCAATCTACTTGCCTCGGCCTCCCAGAGTGATGGGATTATAGGCATGAGCCACCGCACCTGGTGTCAAAAATGATTTGGAAGAAGACATTTTTACCATAAGACTTCCAGATTTCTTCTGATACATAGAAAGTTTTATAGTTCCTTGGATTGGATCCATTCATTTGTGAGTTTAAACTTGTGCCTTCAGATACCCGTCAGATCACACAGGGAGCCAAGCAGCACCAGGGGCAGTCACGTGTGATGACTGAGGGCCGTGAGTGGGGCACAGGAATGTGAGGACAGAGGCTTTAATTTGAGTTTTCAATTGTCAGCTTATTTTGATTCCCCCCATGACCCCCACGTAAGTGTAATCATCTTTTTCCCTAATGATAAATATTGCTGGTAGTTAAGCTTTTAACAAATGGGTGAATGAAAACTATAATACTACTCTTCCTTCAACACCATCTTTACCGGTTTTAAAGTATAATAAAATAATTTGAAAGCCTCATGCTAGATAATGAATGAATATGGCAATTTGAGGCTCTATTATTATCAAAATGATTCTTATCTTAGTCTTTTATGGTTGTGTGATTGTGATAATTGAAAATAGATAGTAGCAACATCTCCCTGGAGGAGTCCCTTTTCAGGCAGGGAAGACATTAAATCAAAGAAATATATTACCTGGAAAACAAATCTGGCCAATGATCATAGAAGGTGGTTGCAGCTCTTGCCCCAGCTCTGTATTCCAGTGGTACTAATTAGACTCAGAAGACTATATTTTCACTAAAGAATGACAATTTCAATTTAAACTCTCCTTACTTGGCCCAGTTTTAAGAACTATTTAATGCATTTTACGGTGCTGCTGATTATAAAGCTCCAGAGAAAAGGTTATAGCAGAATGCTGATTAAATCTGCAAACTCTGAAATTGTGGCAAATGGGCTTTATATGTTATATACAAGTCAACTATGCATCTTTCTGTAAGTAATATTTATGTTATAGGTAGACTCACAAAAAAGTATCGCAAAATCGGGCAATTCAATATTTATAGAAATTATTAAATTAGTTTACTTGGAATGTCTCTAAAAGGAAGAAAATGAACACTTCTTCTTCTTATCAGTAATTAAATAAACCAAAGCAATTCATCACACAGAAAGTTAGCTATAAATTTGCCCCTTAAGTGTGGTAAGTATGAGCAAGTGTCTTCTTTAGAAAAAATTAATATATTGGCAATTCTGTTTGAACAGTATTCAAAATGTCACAATATATTATTATCTGAACAAGAAAATAAGAGCTAGTTATAAAACCTCCACTAGACTCCTCAAAAAAGCATCGAACATTTTCATAATTCTTGAAAACATCAACTGCTCTTTCAGTTTTCTTACAGAACAATTTTAATGCATACAGGGCTTATTCCAAAAGAATTATAAATATAGTTGAATTAAAGATTAATGTTCAAATAATGTACTTTGATCAAAATTAAATCCAATTTATGTGAGAATTAGTCACTATTTTCTTTACTTTTTTCCTTTCCCTCACACCCCCCTCCTTCTCTCTCTGTCTTTTCTCCCTTTCCCCCATGCCCCACCGTGTCATTAATTGTCCTCATATCAAAGTTGAATACATAGGCTTCATGCTTCTCCATTCCTGTGATGCTTCACTAAGAATAATGTCTTCCACTTCCATCCAGGTTAATACAAAGGATGCAAAGTTTCCATTTTTTTTTAGTGGTTGAATAGTATTCCACGGTATACATATACCACAGCTTGTTAATCCATTCTGGGTTGGTGGGCATTTAGGCTGTTTCTACATTTTGGCAATTGTAAATTGAGCTGCAATAAACAGTCAAGTGCAAGTGTCCTTATGATAAAAAGATTTTTTCCATCTGGGTAGATGCCCAGTAATGGGATTGCAGGATCAAACAGGAGGTCTAGGTTGAGTTCTTTGAGGATTCTCTATACTTCTTTCCAAAAAGGTTGTATTAGTTTGCAGGCCCACAAGCAGTGTAAAAGTGTTCCTTTCTCTCCACATCCATGCCAACATCTGCAGTTCTGAGATTTCGTGATATGGGCCGTTCTCGCTGGGGTTAGATGATATCTCAAGTTTTAATTTGCATTTCTCTAATAATTAGTAATGATGAACATTTTTTCATATGTTTGCTAGCCATTAGTCTGTCTTCTTTAGAGATGGTTCTATTCATGTCTCTTCCCCATTGATGTATGGGATTATTGGATTTTTTCTTGTGAATTAATTTAAGTTCTGTATAGATCCTAGTTACTAAGCTTTTGTCTGATTCAAAATATGCAAATATCCTTTCCCATTGGGTAGGTTGTCTATTTGCTTTGGTTGTCTCCTTGGCTGTACAGAAGCTTTTCAGTTTAATTAAATCCCATTTGTTTATTATTGCTGTTATTGCTATTGCCATGGCAGTCTTCTTCATGAAGTCTTTCCCTAGGCCAGTATCTTCCAGTGTTTTTCCTATTCCTTCTTTGAGAATTTTTACCATTTCATGCCTTAAATTTAAGTCCTTTATCCATCTTGAATCAATTTTTGTGACTGGAGAAAGGTGTGGGTCCAGTTTCAGTCTTTTACTTGTGGATATCCAGTTCTCCCAGCACCATTTACTGAATAGGGAGTCTTTCCACCAGTGGACGTTCTTGTTTGGTTTATCAAAGATTAGGTGATTGTAAGTTGTTGGTTTCACTTCTTGGTTTTCTATTCAATTCCAAATGTCTATGTCTCTATTTTTGTGCCAATACCATGCTGTCTTGACCACTATGGCCTTGTAGTATAGCCTAAAATCTGGTATGGTGATGCCCCTGAATTTGTTTTTATTACTAAGAACTGCCTTACCTATACGGATTTTTTTCTGGTTCTATACAAAATGCAGAATCATTTTTCCAAGTCTTGAATAGGATGTTGGTATTTTAATAGGGATGGCGTTGAATTGGTAGATTGCTCTGGGAAGTATAGACATTTTAACAATGTTTTTTTCTTCCCAATCATGAGCATCGTATGTTCTTGCATTTGTTAAAGTCCTCTGCTATTTCCTTTCCTAGGGTTTCATAATTTTCTTTATAGAGGTCCTTCACCTCTTTTGTTAGGTATATTCCTAAGTATTTCATTTTCTTTGGGACTATGGTGAAGGGAGTTATGTCCTTAATTAACCTCTCATCTTGGCTGTTGTTGGCATATACAAAGGCAACTGACTTGTGGACATTGATTTTATATCCTGAGACATTACTGTATTTTTTGATGACTTCCAAGAGTCTTGTGGTTGAGTCTTTGCGGTTCTCTAAGTATAACATCATATCATCAGCAAAGAGGGAGAGTTTGATCTACTCTGCTCCCATTTGGATGCCCTTTATTTTCTTGTCTTGTCTAATTATATTGGCTAGAACTTCCAGCACTATGTTGAATAGTAAAGGTGACAGAGGACAACCTTGTCTGCTTCCAATTCTAAGTGTAAAAGCTTTCAGTTTAACTCCATTCAGTAAAATATTAGCTGTGGGTTTGTCATAGCTGCAATCAGTTTAAGAAATGTGCCACCTATGCCTAAACTCTTCAGTGTTCTAATTAGAAAAAAATACTGGATTTTATCAAATGCTTTTTCTACATCTATTGAGAGGATCATGTGATCTTTATTTTTGCCTCTGTTAATACAGTGGATAACATTTATGGACTTGCGTATGTTAAACCAGCCTTGCATCCCTAGGATGAAACCTACTTGATCATGATGTATGACTTTTTTAATGATAAGCTGTAATCTCTTGGCTAGGATTTTGTTGAGAATTTTTGCATCTATATTCATTAGTGAAATTGGTCTAAAGTTCTCCTTTACAGTTGGGTCTTTTCCTGGTTTTGGTATCAGGGTCATGTTTGCTTCATAGAATGTGTTGGAGAAGATTCCTTCCTCCTCAATTTTTTGGAATAATTTCTGCAGTTCGGAAATAAGCTCTCCTTTGAAAGTTTGATAGAATTCTGGGGTGAAGGCCATCCAGACCAGGGGATTTTTTTTGTTGGGAGATTTTTTTATTGGTTCTTTGATCTCAGTGCTTGAAAATGGTCTGTTCAGGAGATCTATTTCATCCAGGCTAAGTCTAGGGAGAGGGTGTGATTCCAAATATTGATCCATTTCCTTCACATTGTAAAATTTCTGGGAATAGAGTTTCTGGTAGTATTCAGAGATAATCTCTTGTATCTCTGTGGCATCAGTTGTTATTTACCCTTTATCATTTCTGATTGAGGTTACTAGAGATTTTACTTTTATATTTCTGTTTAGTCTGGCCAAAGGTTTATCTATTTTATTTATTTTTTCCCAACTCCTTATTTCATTAATTTTCTGAATGATTCTTTTGTTTTCAATTTCATTAATCTCTGATTTAATTTTGGATATTTCTCTTCTTCTGCTGGGTTTAGGCTTAGATTGTTCTTCTTTTTCAATTCCATAAGATGGCTTGTGAGTTTGTTGATGCGTTCTCTTTCTATCTTTCAAATGTAGGCATCTAAAGTAATAAATTTTCCTGTCAGGACTGCTTTTGCTGTATGCCACAGGTTTTGGTAGCTTGTGTCTTCATTGTTGTTATGCTCAAGGAAGTTAATGATTTCCTTTTTTATTTCTTCCTGCACCCAACCATCATTCAGCATAAGTTTGTTTAACTTCCATGACTTTGTGTGAGGTTGAATGTTTTTGTTGGAGTTGAGTTCCACTTTTAGTGCCTTGTGGTCTGAGAAGATGCAAGGTAAATTTTCAATTCTTTTGATTCTGTTGAGGTTTATTTTGTGTCCTAGGATATGATCAATTTTGGAGAATGTTCCATGGGACAATGAGAAGAATGTATATTCTTTATCTTTGGGATGGAGTGTTCTATGTACATCTATCAAGGACAGTTGTTCTAGGGTCTCATTTAAATCTCTTATATCTTTGTTTGGTTTCTGTTTATAGAATCTGTCCAGCTCTGAGAGAGGGGTATTAATATGTTGTTTAGGATATTGCATCCTCATTTATAAGTGAAATATGTTTGTAATTTTCCTTTATAATAATATATTTTTTCCAATTTTAATATCAGGTATATCCAGATGAAGTAGAATGATTTTGAAGTATTTCTTCTTTTTCCATTGTCTATATGATATGGCATGATCTTTTTTTTGAAATTATCCTCTATTTTTTGAGACTTTGGGGCAAAAAAGAAGTTAACTGATGAATCCATACTGAACCTCAGGGTCAAAGCATTCTATGGTAGACCTACTCTTATATGACAATGTGAATGTTACTTTTTTTGCATTATTATTATTATTATTGCCCAATCTTTCATTGCAGCAATCACCTGATTTCTTTTCTGAATGTATTTATCTTCGTTCATTTTTTACGAAGTTTGTGTTTCTAGTCCTTATCTTAAACATTGGTATTGTTATTAAATTTTAAGCCTTTTTAATTTTGTGAAGGCAAAAAGTGGAAACCAAATAAACACATGTATATGTATAGAGAAAATTAAAAAAAAGAATTATAAATATAAAGACCAAAGCATTAGTTTTCTTTAGGATCATTCTTCATCGGGAAATTTTATGGGAGTTTAAACTAAGTAAACCAGCACTAAAAAAAAAAAATGACATTGTTAGGAAAAACAAAGCAATGGGATCTACATTCTTGTTTCAAGAATTGTTATCTTTTTCACCTTAAAACAATCAATTCCAATTTCAATTAGACAATCGGTTCTAATTTTATTAAAGGCTCTCATATTTATATTTAATGATTTAAGTCATATTATCACTTTCATCCCTGAAATTTATTGAATATTATATGAACAAGAGCAATGAAATTGTGTCAAGATCTTTGAACAATAGCATTCAGAATAACAAACAACCTTGTCAATTTTTAAAATACTTGTGAGAAGTACAAGCAATAATAAATACATACATGAAAAAACATAAGGCTCTCATAAATAAAAAGTCCAGCTTGAATCTTCAATAACTATGTGTTAGTTATTAAAACTCTTTCCACATCAAGGGAGACATGGTTATTTCCTAACAACAGCTCCATGGCATACTAAGTTAAGCCACCCAGCTTCTCCATCTCAATCCTGTCACCTTGAGGACAGGGGTTACAGCACTTCCCTCCAATGGTTTCTGGGAGAATACACCAAGTGTAGGAGTTGGCCCAGAGTTAGGGCTTTATAAATTGTATGTATTGTCATCAGAAACTAGAGTGAATAAATGGAAAACGCAGTGCCTGTTTAAGCCTTGAACTAATGGATTTCTGATATGCAGGTGACAGGAAACTGCACGGCTCAGTGTTGTTTGTAACTTTGAAATGTATGTCTATGAATTTCTCCAAAAAGATAATACTATTTCAACCTAAATAGATGACAAGGACATATTTTAGCAGTCAATCTGTCAAAATGTGTGATATTAGAGTACATACATCCATTTCTGCTCCAAGTCCAGACACAGTTGAAGAAATTGAGGCCTATGGAAGTGAATTCACCTGTCCAGAAAACATCATGGTGCAATCAAGATAAAGGACTTACTGTGTCCAGATGCCAGCTCAATACCAGCAGCCTCTACCTTTTAAGTTCACCTGTTTAGCCAGCCAAAAAATATCTTTTTCTTCAGCCACAAGTAACTTAAATTCATTTTCAGAGTTTCATTACTGATTACGTTGATAATTCTACATGATTTTCTCACCACTACTCTTACCTTTATCACAGTTGAAAATGCTAGTGTTGGTTAATATCCATGTTGTACTCTTTTGTTCCCCCAGAGCACTCTGCTGGGGTACATTTCTAGCTGTTATTGCAGTAGGTAAGCTATGAGACCATGGAGTCTGCCCAACAGAATGTGATGTGTCTAGCTTCCAGCCTGGTCCCTAAGATCTTCCTACTCCCAGTCTTATGACATGATTAAGAAATAAAATTTATTGTTTAAGATTTTGAGATGTGGGTTTGGGTGTAGTCTACCCTCATTGATATTCGTATTTCAAATATTTTCATAATAGCTCCTTCTCCCAAATATTTTCATAGATAGCTCCTCCTATCTATGAAAGATAGTCTTCTAGAATCAGAACTTCTTTCATTTACACCCTGAAATAGAGCAAAGTGTTGTGTAAAGATGAAAACAGATTTTGTCATCTCAAGCAAACCATCAGGGTACAAGAAGCAATTGTGGAATTTCTACCCAGGAGGACCTTGGGAGGGGCAATCCCATTGAAACAAGGCTGGTGGGCTTATCTGCATGTTGCAGACACTCTTTTTTTTTTTTTTTTTGAGATTGTTTATTTGAGATGGCTTGGTTGGAAATGGTTTTGATACCAACTACAGGCCTAGGGAGAGATATCAAAGGCATTTGGGGCTAAATCTTGGGGAGTAAGACTTTTAGTTAATGACAAAAAGAAATGTCACTTTTTGCAATTAAAATATTCTGCAAGGGCAATTTATCTATCTACTAACAGAAAACACTGGTTATCTTAAAAATGTAGACAAAGATATATTTTTGTATCTTGTTGATAAAGACCAAATTATAATAGCATAAGTTTCCATTCAAATTTAACCATGATAATTTTATGCTATTTGATGTAATGATTCCAATTTGTGGACTCTACATGTAGAAATAAATATCCTAGTATTTATGAACACATGTGCAAAGAATTTGTTTTTCAGTCTTGTTTCTGGTGGACAAAAAGCAAAGGATTAAAGGCACAACCTCAACTTCTAATTGTATGAGAACGATTGAATGTACTGTGGCATATCTCGGTGCTTTAGAAGCAGAAAGAGGGACGGAGGGAGGGGGGTGGGGTCTTGGTGTGTGTCACACTTTATGGGGGCAAGACATGATTGCAAGAGGGACTTTACCTAACAATTGCAATCAGTGTGACCTGGCTTATTGTACCCTCAATGAATCCCCAACAATAAAAAAAAAAAAACAAAGAAAATCAAAAATAATAAAAGAAATGTTCCTCAGGGATTAGAAAGAATGAGTCAGCTCTGTGAATACTGCCGGACATGATGTCCACGATAGGCTACCAAGTGAAAAAGATATGTGACATAATTTGTGTTATATCATGTGATTTTGTAAAATCAAAAACAGAAACAAAATTCCGACAGCAGTGATCTGCATGGGAGTAAAGATGGTTGGAGAAAGAGGCAGGTCTCCCTACTATCATAGGTTACCTTACAGTAGTGAATTGTAGAGGAGACGGGGATAACATTGGCATTTTCTTTACACATTCCAATGTTGCATTACTTTGAGAAGTCACGCTTTCCAATGTTCTAAAGGCTACTAAGATGGAGAATTCCTTGAGGATGGTGGCTAAGAGCCTGACCTCTGAGGCTAGTCCCCTGAGATCACTGTCCTGCTCCTCCAGGTTCTAGTTATGCAACAATGGAAAAGACAGTTCATCTTCTTTAGTTCCCATCACCTCAACTGTGAAATGGATCATAATAAAACTCAACTTCTACATCCTTAACAGATACATAAAGTGCTTAGCACATGCTTGGCACATCACAAAACTCTGGAAGTGGCCACTGACAAGACAGGGACTCTCAGGGGCCCATTGGTAGTGTTTCCATGCTGCAGGTAATTAGGTGGCTGGAACTTTAGCTTTTTGGACAAACCAGTTGGTTGACATACATTCAAAAAGTGTTTCCATTTAATGGAAACTTATGCTTATATAAAGGGGAATAGAAATAAGCCACTAGCTAATGGCAGGACCTAATAGTTTAGTAGCTAATATCCTCATTTCCTGATATTCCCTCTTTAAAAACATACCATGGTGATGCTGGTCGGTTCAGCTAGGGGCTTCAACACCTCAGTCTGTGCGGTGGACTCTGGAGGGCTCTGGGATGGCTGCACTTTGGAGTTTTGCTTCTAGTCTTAGTGCTGAGTGACAGGAACCTGAAACACTTGAGTTTATAAAAAATATAAAGCTTAAGTACTACAAGTCTTTTTTATCTCTGCCTAATTGAGCCTCTCTCTCTTTCTCTCTCTCTCTCTCTCTCTCTCTCTCTCTCTCTCTCTCTCTCTCTCACACACACACACACACACACACACACACATACTCGCACTTGTGGGTGGCTATGTTGTTGGCCATATTCTGCAGCTTTCCTTCCCCTCCCCTGTTTTTCTGCAGGTGAAGCTGGAAGGAGTGGGAAGGTCTGGCCAGGTGCCATCCCCTGATGCTCCAGACCTCTCTGAGCAGTGCCACGGCCCACTCCTACCGGCTGTGAAGAGGCGTCTTTGGCGTCTCTGACAATACACAGTCACTCTTCCTGGCACAAACTCATCCTGGAGATCACAGAGGGCCACTTCCCTGAAAGGCTGAAAATACAAATAATGCGGACAGGAGAAACTGACTGTAGCTTCTGGTTCCCCCCGCTGCCCTTGCCCGCAGCACGCAGCAGGTGCGGGATGGTACCTGCCACAGTGGGAAGTGGCACAATCAGTTCCTTAGGTGTCCTCATCACTCAGAACTGGCCCCGGAATTTGATCAGGTCGAAGCTTGCCAGTGTCTCTTCAGCATCTCTTAATTCACTCAGCCCGGCCAACGTGCCAGGCCCACACCTGAGCGCTATTTTCAAATGTGAAGCTGCCAGGCGCTTTCTCCCTCCAGGTCTCCATCCTCGGCCTCACTGTTTCCCTCAGGAGGCCACAGTGCTTCCCTGAAAATACAAATTACTATTTGCTTAGTGCTCAGTCACCACCGAGGGAGACAGGTATGAATTAGAGACATTTCTTGCCCTTAATAGCTTAAAAATCCATCTTTAACCTGTTTTCTTTATAACATGTCATAATTGTCCCTAAACATTCGATCCTGTACATTCAATCCAGGTATGTTTATTCTGATACATAACAAAAAAGGTGCCTTGGAAAATAAAGCATTGCTTGCATACTCTTGACATGTGAGCAAATGTGTCAAAATGCAAGTAAGTGGTTCAGTGTGCATTCTTTTGTCCCCACAGTGTAGTAAAAACCCATTCATCTCCAAGACCCCAGATGTAAAGAAACAGCAAACTCAAAAGAAAATGTTTGTCAAACTGGATCATGGATAGCATCAAAAAAATATATAGTTCTAGGAAAACATGATGTCTTCTGATGAGACATAGTTGACTTAGAATGATCAGTATTTTCCTTTCTTCTCTATGGGCTCATTTAGATGTTTTAGACTGTGGCACACAAAAAGATCGTGGGGAAGTGATGCTGTTTCCCAGTACTGAAATAGAAACTGTTTTCTCTCCACTGGACTTTGAAGATGCCTTGTCTGGGCCCCATGTCCTCCTGTTCCATTGATCTCTCTGACTACAAGCAAGTAGCACAAGGAACAAATCAAAGTGTACTCCAGTGGCCTCATCCACAACAACACAAATACCTCTATTTGGGTATTTTTCCAATTCTGCTGTGTTTGTGGGAGTCTGACGTTATCATATTTATCTAATAATATTCATTCAGGTCTCATTGATTTTACTGTTTCATTCCACTTTGACCTTTGTTAAATGGACACTGAAGGTAGTTCCCATCCACAAAGAAACATTTTCGAATGTCACACCCAGCACAGAGGAACAGCCTGATTCTGGCAAGATGTGGTGCTGGGTTACTGAGGCTCCCAGCTATAGAAAATCACTTGGAACACCGAGACCAAAAACAGAGCTTCTACTTAAAAGATTAAAAGGGTTGGTCAGCGCCTGTGGCTCAAAGGAGTAGGGTGCCGACCCTATATGCCGGAGGTAGTGGGTTCAAACCCAGCCCCGGCCAAAAAACTGCAAAAAAAAAGGATTAAAAGGGTCACCTTGATTCCTCGTGAGAATATTTTTCAACTTACTGAGAACCAACTGGATTTATGTCTATAACACAAAACAAGAATAAGGTCACAATCTGCATGACTCAAATAGCACCTTGGTGGTGGGGGGGTGTTTCCAACAATTAAATTAGGGAAGGAAAAATAAAGCCGCCTACCTCCCAGAGACATTCTAAGGACACAGGAAATAATAATTGTGAAGGCTTTACATCACACGGGAGGCAAAGTGTTCTTTATCTAAAGTGTAAGCACAATTGCTCTTATTTGCAATCAGCACACTGATTACATGATAATTATCTTTGAGCTCTGTAGGCCTTTGTAAAGACTAGTCTTAATTTGCCTGTTTGTAATGTGTTTGTTTTGTCTGTGCTCTCATGTATGTATAATGTTCCACCCTACATGTTCATGTATTCATTTACCTACCACATACCTGGTGAGTGCTGTTCATGCCTGACACTGCTGCAGCTAAATCCAGTTCCCTGCCCTCAAGAAACGTACATTCTAAAGGGAGTCCTAGACAATAAAGAAGTAAAAGTGTCTCCGAAGGTGATAAGTGCCAAGGAGAAAAGGAAAACAAGAAAGGTGCCTAGAAAATGTTGGGTTAGCAATTTCAGACCGAGCAGCCTCAGAAAGAAGGGGAGTTTTGAGTGGAGATCTGAAGGGAGAAGGGAGCAAGCATGAAGCTGTCAGGGAGGGGAGAGGCTCCCAGGAAGACAGAAAATAGGTGTGGGAAGAGTGAGGGGGGAAAGGCAGGGAGGGCGGCAAGGAGGCCACTGCAGGAGTGGAAGGTGCAGAGCAGGACAGCAGGAGACAGAGCCAAGGAAGTCACTGAGTGGTGGAGCCCTGACATGCACTGCAATGTCACCAGGGACTCTGAGCAGGGCTGCGGCAGGACTTCACTCAGGACATCGTAAGATATACTGTTGCCGTGCGTGGATGGCATAGACGCAACCAGTGTGGCAGCAGGGAGACCGCTAGAGAAGTTACAGTGATGCAGGTGCAAGTGAAGGTGACAGGGCCCAAGCGTTAGCAACAACATTGTAGGAAATGATTAGATGCCAAGCATATTCTGAAGGGAAGAGCAGACAGAACTGGCTGATGTATTGGATGTAAGATAGGGAAGGGGGTGAAGCAAACAGGACCCCAAATGTTTTGACAGGAGCAAATGCAAGGTTGGGGTTAAAAGAGTTGCAGGCTTGGGGTGAAATCCACAACTTCAGTTCTGGACACATTATGTTTGAGATGTCAACCAGCCACCCAAGTAGACAGGTTGAGTAAGCAGTTGAATATGAAAGTTAGGAATGTCAGGGAAACATCAAGCCATAGGTACGTATTTGAGAGTCACTGGGAACAGATGTTACTTAAAGCCATGGGACCAGATGAGATCTCAAAGGCAGAAGTGAGAATAGAGGAAGGTGCTGGAGCACGGGGCCTTAAGACAGAGGAAGTGGGACTAGCACAGAAAATCAAGAAAGAGTGGGTGTGAGAACCAGGTCTGTGCCATGTCCTGGGAGCTGAGTGGAGAAAGAATTTTGAGGAAGAGACAGATCCACTGTCAGCCATCATGAAGAAGCCAGGATGACCATTCAGCAACAGAGAAGTCATGGCAATGCTGAGGAGAAATTTCAGTAGCATGGCAGAGCAAAATACGTTCAAGACAGAATGAGGATGAGCAGAGACAAATTGGAGCCTCTAAGTGGAGACAAAAGGGACTTTTCCTATAAAGAAAAGAGTGGCTGCTGGAGGAGCTGAGCGTTTCCTTTTGTAACAATGGGAGAAGTAACAGGTTTGTTAATGGTGTTAAGTGCTCTGACTTCTGCAGCACATCACAAACTGAGTGGCTTGAAACATGAAAAATTTATTCTGTCTCAATTCTGGATCCCAGAAATTCAGAATCGGTTTCATCAGGGATAAGCTCCATAGGGTATGGTTAAGATTATTTATATGGGATAATTCATATCAAGCAATTAACCGAGGGCCCAACAGGGGCTAAGTATTTAGTGTATGGTAGCTAGAAATGACAGAACAGTCTGATGAATGATAACCAAGCCTTTGGAAACATCAGCAGGACAAGTATTGCCCATTTAATACACGTGGATATTTGTCTACGTATTTCATTCCTTGCTTATGCTTGTGAGTCAAGCCAGTACTGATATTCTAATGTGGGGATTAAGAATCAGTAAAATGGTCTTTGGAATTGCAAGACCAGTAAAATTTTTTTAAAATGTTTAAATCTAGAAAAAAATTATTTTGTTAAGTTAGAAAAGTCTGTTTCCTAGAACTAAGAAGATGGAAATGACATAATCACAATTTAGAGGTCAGTCCTTGAAACTGAATGAATTTGACTCTTTGATTACTCATTTATTTTTTTAAGGACTTACGGATACTTTCTCTTAAACCAGTGCTACCTACAAGTTAGTGATGGGGAAATACAAAGCTCTGACAAATTTAACTGTGAGATCCAAAATGTGGATGGATAAGCGAACATGCTGGGAGAATTTTACTGCTTCAGCTGTAAGCAGAACACAGAACCTCCCAGGTCTGCACAAGCAAACATTGGGAAGATGGATGTGCTGTCCACTGGGAACCCTAAGTCACTGGGAGGAAGAAAGGGCCTGTGCAAACCATGAGTCCCATTACTCACAATTGTGATCATCATAAGTATCTTTCATATATTTTTGCCTTATGGAGACATTGTCCTCTTTGAAAATTTCTTGACAACAATCTCAACATATCATTACTCATTTTTATCTTCCTCTTCTCCCTTTTCATCACCAGGTAACTGCTCGGTCCCTCTGGAGAGGGATATTCCCTGGGCTTGGCTCCCAGAGCCGAGCAATAACACTGGTGCCTAGGCGATGACAGAGGGATCACAAATACAAAGGCATCACTATCAGGCACATTGACTGCAGAAGAAAGGCAAGGTCTTTCAAAGCAGGTCCCACTCGAGCAGTGGAGAAGAGACCCCGAGGTCTGACCACACCATCTCTTGTAAGCTAACTGAGCTGTCTATTTTGTCCCACTTTTCCTTTGCAGGATAAGCCGTTGCCTCCTGCCTTTGGGTAACTGACAGGTTGGGGTTATATAACAATTTCTCAATATGCATGTATCTTCCCCAAACCTCCCTGAAGAACCCACCAGATCAAAATTTGCGATTTTAATTATCTGATAATGGACCAAATGAGCCCAGGTCCATGGGCTCCTCACTATCTGTTCCGACTAGAAGACAGACCCTAGCATGACTTGGTGCCCACTTTCCACCCTTACCCACACCCCTCAATCACCACCCTTTGTCTTCAGTCTACCACAACTCCTGCCCCCTGCCAAGGTGAGAACCTGGGAGCCAAAAGTGCACATCTCCCTTGTCAGACACGGCATCCCCAGAGGGCAGGATGGGCCGTGACTGGGTGTGTGGTGGCCGTTTTGGGCGGTGGCAGTGCTGCTGGAGAAGAGCCACTGCAGCACTGAGGGCCTGTTCTGTGTGAGGCTGGCAGTGCACCGCCCAACAGTAACCTTTTTAACTTTTTTAATCTATTCAAGCTTTTCATAACAAGTTCCCCAAACCTGACGATACTTTATAAAAGTTTCCAGTGCGTGGGTTAGCATTTGAAATGTAAAGTTGAGGTGCACTCCAGGAACTTCTATTTTTTAATGTGCTTTTGGTGGCTTTGTAAAGTCAATGGGAACTGTATTACATTTGATGCTATTTAAAAGAGTAGCCCTTTCCCTCACAGGGGAGTGCTTTTTCTAAAGAATTTCTAATGATAAGCTCTTCAGCTTCGAGTTTCTTAGCAATATGTATATAAGATTGATTTTAAGACAGACCTTGCTAATTCACACTTTGCTAGAAGCAAAGGCAAACTCTGCCATAAGCAGTTTTCTTTTACCTAACTTTGTGCATAATAAAGCTAGGGGTGGGGTCTGAGGTCCAGCCCAGGCTAAGCAAAGAGAAAGAAAATGGAAAATCTGGATGTTGTATCTGAGAGGTGAAACAGGTGGAAGCATTAAATGACATTCTGTCACATAAGGGAGAGAGCCATTTATTAGACTAATTTTTTTCATGGAAAATTAGAGCATTGGTGAAAATGTGGATATGTCAACGTACAAAGAAAAATATCATTGTGAGAAGTTTAGAGAGGCCTTTACTCACAACACTAAACACGTCTTTAACTGGTTTGCTGTTCCAACATTTCCAACAAAATGTAAGATAGGAAAATGTACAGCTAAAACACAGAGGCAGAGGTGCTGTGAGGGGACTTGACAGAGAACCATTCAGAACTGCATTCTCTGAACTCAGGCGGGGTCTGAGACTCGCTGTCTACAGCAAAAGACAGCAGATCTTGAGAGAGGATCATGGGGACTGGAGGAATTATTGGTGATGGGAGAAATATTTTCATCTCTCCTGGGTCTCCTTTAGCAATATTTGAATACTAAAAGAAAATCTAGTAAAATGTCAATTTTCTAAATTCAAACCCAAGTGAACCCGAGGCCAAAAGGCACAAATTGTAGTAGAAAAGAGGAAAAGGAACAAAAGGAAATACTCAAAAGCACCTTTTTCGCTTTATCTAGCAGGTTGTCTCTATAACAAAGATAGAAAAATGTGACTATGACTTAGGTCTTGCACCCCAAAACATTACTGAAAATAGCTGCTTATCATTACTTTGTAGTATTTATTTTTCTCCTTTAGCTTCAACTCCATAACCTTTAAGTAAGATTATGTTTAACAAAAGAGATTGGGAGCTACTTCCACTTTCAGCTCTAGAATAGAATGAGCTTAGAAGTCATCATTCCCATCCTTAATATAAGAAAAAGTGAAACAAACTGAAAATGAGTAATTCCTCTTGGACTCATTCACAAACTGAGGTTACAAAACAAATCCTTATGTCGAAATCTGGAAAGTTGGGAGAATCCAGAGCATCACGCCTGAGATCTGCAGGAGCCATAAATGAAGAAGAACGTTCAAATGAAAATATTGATAAATTTCTGGGGTACTGGCTGAGTATGGACTACTATGAGAGTAAGAAATTCCTGGGGCTGCAGTCTTGTGTGTGGGGTGGGTGCTACATTAGATCCTCCAATGTTCCTAGCAGGGGGAAGGGAAGAGTAATCATAATAAAATAAGCCAAAAGGCTTCTTTCTTACAAAGACTATACTCCAGAAGAAAATACTTTTCCATAGTCTTTTATCACAAGCCTGGGAAAGACAATTATTCAACTCCAGCTACCTCTAGCTTTTCTCTCACCAAATGAGGAAAGAAAACTTTAAAAAGTTAAGAAACCCTTGTGAAGGTATCAGCCCTGGGACACAGGCCCAAAGTATGAGATTTAATCATGAGATTATAAAATATTTCCCTTGCTCCACACCCTAATACCTTGCAGGGTTCCAATAAGATTACAGTGGATTACAACTGAGAGAAATGGTGAGATTCAGACTCTATCTGAGGAGGAGTACGTATGGAAGCCCAAAGACAATAAAGGAAACAAAAACAAGAACAATGGAGTAATGTAAAGCCTCTGTCAACCACATTAGACTCTGCCCAACTCCTACCTAGATTACCATAAAACCTCACATTAAAGCTCTTTTACCTCAGTTCCTATTATCCAATGCATCAAGTCTGGCTTTCGAGAAAAAAAAAAAAATTAGAAAACACACTAAAATGTCAGAAAAAATGTAACTTGAAGATAAAATTACAAGCCTCAGAATAAGACTCAAATATGACATAAACTTAGAAATTATTAGACAAGGAATTTGGAATAGGTATGATGAATGTGGTAAATAGTCTAATGAAAAATAAGATAGTTATATATGAAGAAAAATGGAATTCTAAGAAGGAATTAAAAGGATATGCTACAAATTAAAAACACTGACTGGACATGGCCAACGAAAGGATCAGTGAACTTGAATATAGGTAAATAGAAATTTTTCAAACTGAAATGAAATGAAAAAACAAATGAATAAAACAGAACAGGTCATCTAATGAGTATGGGACGATTTTTTTAAAAGGGTAACATATATGCAATGAGGATGCAAAAATTAAGAGAAAGAGAAAATGGAGCAGAGAAAATATTAGAATGGATAATGGCCAAGATTTTCCGAAATTAATGACAGACAACAAATGACAACTCTGATAAGATCAGAGACCAACTAGCAGGATAAATAAAAAAAAAAAAAATTTACACTTAGGCAAATCATGTTCACACTGCAGAAAGACAAAGACAAAGAAGAAAACATGAAAGAAACTAGAGAAAGTAAATCATCTTACCTACAAGAAAACAAAGAAAGCACCAGTCTTCTCATCTTTAATTACTCACAAAGAGTTTAAATACACAATTAAAAGACAGATATTATCAGAGTATATTAAAAAACAAGACCCTTGTTGTCTACAAGAAACCCACTTTAAAGTCTCTGATAGGGTTAAAAGTAAGGAATACTTTAATTTGGGGGGAAAACTGGCTTCAGAACAACAAAAACCATCAGACATAAAGATGGGCCTTAAATAATTACAAAGAACCTAATTCTCCAAGGAGACATAAGAGTCCTAAACCTCTGTATACCTGTATTAATTAGAAAGATTCTCCAGAGAAACAGAATTGATAATACATAGATAGATAGATACACAGATGAGAGAGATAGCTAGAGTCTTTTCAGAGTCTTCCAGAGACAAAAATAGAAAGATAAATGATGGATATATAGATACATAAATTGGTTATAAGGTATTGGTTTTACACTATTTTGGAGGCTAAGAAGTCTCCTCATCGGCCATTTGCAAGCTGGAGTCTCAGGAAAACCAGGGGAATAGTTCAAAGGCACAAGAACCTGAGAGGTAATGGGGTAGACTCCAATTGAAGTTTGAGGGCCTAGAAACCAGAAGCACCCAGGGCAAGAAGAGATTGAGGTCCCTATTTAGTCAGTCAGGCAGAGAGCAAATTCAACCTTCCCTGTCTTTTTGTTCTTTGCATGCCTTGACAGATTGTATGGTGCTCATCCATACTGGGAAGGGCAACTACTTCACTCAGTTCACCAAATAAAATGATAATCCCTTCTGGAAACACCCCATGGAATAATTTTATAGTGGAGAACCCTGACAAGCATTACCTGAGCCGGATGATCAAGGTCAGCATCAATACCAAGTAGCCAGGTGGATAGTGTGCATCTGTGACACCATGTCACGAAAATGATACTTTCGAGAAACTGTAGGATTGAATGGCAGGTGTATTTTTAGATCTCTAAGTGTTCTCCAAACATCTTTCCAAAAGGAACATATTAGTTTGCATTCCCACCAGCAGTGTAGAAGTGTTCCTTTTTCTCCATATCCACGCCAACATCTCTGGTCTTGGGATTTTATGATATGGGCTAATCTTACTGGAGTTAGATGATATCTCAAAGTAGTTTTGATTTGCATTTCTCTGATGATTAAGGATGATGAGCATTTTTTCATATTCCTCTACTAGGTATATACCCAGAAGACCAAAAATCACATTATAACGAAGATATTTGTACCAGAATGTTTATTGCAGCCCAGTTCATAATTGCTAAGTCATGGAAAAAGCCCAAGTGCCCATCACTCCACGAATGGATTAATAAATTGTGGTATATGTACACCATGGAATATTATGCAGCCTTAAAGAAAGATGGAGACTTTTACCTCTTTCATGTTCACATGGATGGAGCTGGAACATATTCTTCTTAGTAAAGTATCTCAAGAATGGAAGAAAAAGTATCCAATGTACTCATCCCTACTATGAAACTAATGTGTGGCTTTCATATGAAAGCTATAAGCCAGTTATAACCTAAGAATGCGGGGAAGGGGAGAGGGAGGGCGAGGGAAGGGGGAAGATAGGTGGAGGGAGGGTGATTGGTGGGATTACACCTACGGTGCATCTTACAAGGGTACATGTGAAACTTAGTAAATGTAGAATATAAATGTCTTAACACAATAACTAAGAAAATGCCAGGAAGGCTATGTTAACCAGTGCGATGAAAATGTGTCAAACCGTCTATAAAACCAGTGTATGGCGCCCCATGATTGCATCAATCTACACAGCTATGATTTAATAATAATAATAATAAAGAAAATGATACTTTAGGTCTGGATTGTTCCTCTCAAAAACATAACTCAAGTCTAATGATAACAAAAAAAATTACAAAATTCTAATTGAGGAGAGACTTTCTACCACATACCCAACGAGGACTCTTCAAAATTCTCAAGGTTATTCAAAGCAAGGAAAGCCTGAGAAACTCTCACAGCCAATAGGAGCTTAAGGGGAGATGACAGCTAAGTGTGCTGTGCTGTCCTGAATGAGATCCTGGCTTATAAAAGAGGCATTGGATATAAAGTAAGGAAATCTGAATGAAGGATGGACTTTAGTTAATAATGTATGCACATCGGTTATATAATTGTGGCAAAGGTAGCATGCTAATATAAGATGCTAAAAATAGGTTAAACTCAATATCAGGTATGTGGGAATTCTCTGTACTATATTCACAATTTTTCTATATTTCTAAAACTGTTCAAAAGTACTTTTATAAAAAAATAGTAAGATAAACTTATTTTTTATTCTTCTTTCAAGCTTTAAAAGCAACCTCAAAGGATATGTTAAGATTCACTGGGGAACTACATTTGAGAGGTTAAGTTTGTGAGCTGCCTTGTAAAAACACAGCCCAGAGAAGCTACTCTTGGACCAACCAATTCCTCCCAGAGGGAGTTCATCAACAAATACTGTTGTCCCTGAAGACAACTGAGGAAGTAGCTACTACAGCCACTGGTACTGAGTTTGAGTATGAAAAGCAGTGGAATTAGGAAAACTGTAGCCAAAGGGAATTGAGGTGAAAGCTACTGCCTCCCCAACTCTGCATTTATATACCCCTCAGAGAGGGATCAACCTGTCCAAAGCAATAGACGCATATTAATTTCGAAGACTGTAATCCTTAGAGCCATGTCTTCAGGTCATCATGGGCTCAGACAACAGGCTTTGCCTTCTTTGAGAACCACAGAAATATTATCTGCAAATATCTGATTTGCAACTCAGAAGTTGTAGTTGCCACAGAAAACTAGGGACACCCATGTCAGAACTATATGACTGTGTATCTTTTAAGTAATATGATAGCTTTTAAGCAATTTTTATTCTCTTTAACGGTCCAGAAATCTTATTCCTGGCCTATTTCCATTTAAACATTTTCTGACATCATTTTTGGTTCATTTTAGAACTACGTACAAATCTAAATTTAGTCTTTACATTTATTAACTATTGTCTTCTGCAAGAGAAATTCAATCAATATATCCCTCCCTTAAAAGCTATCATATTTATCTCTCACAAGACAGCTCAAGAATTTCATTGAGCCAAAAGCAATTGAGCAAGTAAAATTTTTATTGAACTGGACAAACATAGATAATATTATATGCATTTATCTGCTTGTAGTGCTTCACTTAGAAGAATTTTAAAAATCTCTTTTATGCTTGCTCTTCTATTATTTTATCATTTTCTTTTGCCTGCCTACTTCTCTGACCAAGATAATTTCAAATTTAATCATTCTCACAATAATGTATTTCAAAATTATTTAAGTGCATAAAGGAAAAACAACTTCACTGTTGTGCAATTATTAAATTCCTCAGGATCTGAGACTTGGAATGAGCATATATGACTCAACAAATGTAGGCCTCAAGAACCAGGTCTTGATAATTTGGAAAGTATTAGTGGGGTAGGAGTTGTCATGTCATTCTGTCACACTTTCATTCTTTTTGTGTTGCTGTCTACTAACCTGGGATAGTCAAGTTATGACCAAATAGTCAAGAGTCAACTTTATGTTCTTTAAGAAAACATACCCTAATGGCCTTATCACATGGCACACAAAAAGTCCTCACGTGCCCCAAGCAAGTTCTTCCCTCCATATTTCTTTCATCTCCTCTAGTTTCAGGCAGTAGTAAGTTGCCTGCTTTCTCTAGGGCTCCATTTCCTCAGTTGTATGAAGTCTGTGATTCTATGTGACAACAATTGGGATCTAATACACTGTATTGTCCTGGGTCCTTAAAAACTATGAGTCTGTTCCACCCCCCAACCCCCCTATATTTCATTGAAAGACGACTCTGAAAAAAAATGCAGGAGAGAGAAACAGAGAGATTTTTAAAAGACAACCTTAGCTTCCTGATGGAGGAGCTAAACTTTTGTTTTTAAGCCATTGGAAGAGACTACCAGGACCTTACTTATTAGCCCTGACAACTTGCTATTAAAATGTAAATTCTATTCTGTTCAATGTACACAAAAGTCTAACAAAGTCATTTATTTTCTATTTCTTTTTTCGAGCTTAGAGGAATAAGAAGTTATCCATGTTTTCATTCATTTTTTCCTCTTCAATGTTTTCCATGGATCCACCCTGCAATGGTATCCTTAGGAGTTAAACACAAAGAAACAGAGACATACTGAACATATTGATTACCAAGTAAAATGGTTTCCTTGGCAACCATAACCCAATGAAAGCCCTTAGAGCTGCCTTCTTTCCTCATATGAATTTTTTTCTAATGATTTCAGGCTTTGCAGATGGCAGAAACAGATACAAAATACCTGTTCCAAATGTGTTGCTACAAAAATAAAGCTGATTCAGCCAGAGATGTTTTGCTCTGTTCTGTGATTAGCTAATTTGTAGTATAATTTTTGAATAATTTTGAAATGAAGCCATTCTTTGTTTTTTGAAATTTTTTTAAATTTCAAAATATTACAGGGGTGCAAATGTTTTTTGGTTATATGCATAGCTTCCACAATCCTTGTGTCAGAGCTGAAAGTGTGCCCATGTATTCAATGTACCCATTAGGTAGGATTTTGCCCATCCCCTTCTTCTCCTAGACCCTGCCTGATTTCAACTGGGTTTTACTTCCTTCTATGCACATGTGTGCTCATTAGTTAGTTCCAAGTACATGTGGTGTTTGTTTTTCCATTTTTTAGATACTTCACTTAGGTTGAGGATCCCCAGTTCCATCCAAATTGTTGCAAAAGGTATTACTTCATCCTTTTTATTGCTGACTAGTATTCCATGATATACATACAACACATTTTGTTAATCCACTCATGAACTGATGGTCACTTGGGTGGATTCCATAACTTTGCAATTGTAAATTGTGCTTCAGTAAACATTCAAGTGCTGGTAGATCTTGAATGATCTACAAAAGAACTACTTTTAGTTCTTTAATAAATCTCCATATTGTTTTCCATGGAGATTGTACTAACTTACAGTCCCACCAAGAGTGTATAAGAATTCCTTTCTCTCTGCATTCACATCAGCATGTATTGTTTTTGAACATATAATAAAAAACATTGATTTAATTTTTATTTCCCTGATAATTAATGACCCTGAGCATTTTTTCCCTATATGTTTATTGGTGCTTTGTCTATCTTTACAAAAGCTTCTGTTCAAGTATTTTGCCTACTTTTTTTTTTTTTTTTTGAGACAAAGTCTTACTTTGTAGCCCTCAGTAGAGTGATATGACATCACAGCTCACAGCAACCTCCAGCTCTTGGGCTTAGGTGATTCTCTTGCCTCAGCCTCCTGAGTAGCTGAGGCACCCGCCACAATGCCTGGCTATTTTTTTGTTGCAGTTTGGCCAGGGCCAAGTTGGAACCTGACACCCTCAGCATATTGGGCCAGTGCCCTACCCACTGAGCCACAGGCACCACCCATATTTTGCCTACTTTTTAATAGGTTTTTTTGTTTTGCTTTGTTTTCACTGATTTGTTGAGTTCTTTGTAGTTGGTAATTATTAGCCTGTTACAGGATAGCTTATGAATATTTTCTCCCATTCTGTAGATTGTCTTTTTGCTCTGTTGATCATTTCCTTAGCTGTGAAGAAGCTTTTTAATTTAAACTACTCCCATTTATTTATTTTTGCTATTGCTGTAATTGCCATTTGGGCCTTCTTCATAATTTTTTTTTGCCTAGGCTGATAAACCAGATGAGTTTTTTCTACATTTTCTCCTAGAATTTATCCATCTTGGATTAATTTTTCAGAGTGGTAAGAGATATGAGTCCTGTCATATTCTTCTCCATCTTGCTATTCAGTTTTCCTGGGATCATATATTGAATAGGGCTTCTTTTGCCTGTTGCATATTTTTGTCTGCTTTGTCAAAGATCACAGGCTGTATATTGTCGGATTATATATGGGTTCTCTATTCTATTCCATTGTTCTCTGTCTCTATTTTTATGACAATACCATGCTGTTTTAGTTACTATAGCCTTGTAGTATAGTTTTAAGTCTGGTAACGTGATACCTCAGGATTTATTCTTTTTGCTTAAGATGACTTTACTATTTAGGCACTTTTCCTGTTCTAAATGAAGCATAAAGTAAATTTTTGCTAGATCAATGAAATATAACATGGGTATTTTGATGGAGATTGTATTGAAATTGTAAATCACTTTGAGTATTATGGACATTTTAATAATGTTGATTCTACTGATTCATAAGCATAATATGTTTTTCCATCTGCTTGTGTCATCTGTGCTTTCTTTACACAGTGTTTCATGGTTCTTTTCATAGAGATCCTCACCTCCTCAGTTAAGTATATTTCTAAGTGTTTTATTTTCTTTGTAGCTATTGTGAATGGTATTGAGTCTTTGATTTGACTGTCAACTTGAGTGTTATTGGTGTATAGAAATGCTACTGATTTTGTACACTAATTTTGTAAGCTGAGATTTTCCCTATGTACAGTATTTTTGGGGACACCTGTATGTAATTACTATTTTTCAAGTCTTAAAAAAAGATTAGAGACTAAGAAGATTTGAGCATCGGTTTCAATGGCCTTATGCAGACAGTCATTTGAGACCCTTTGCCGAACTTTGTCGTTATTAAAGGAATTAGGTATATTGTTTTCTAGATTATATAATTCAGTATTCATAATGTAAAAATTTTATTTATTTTTATTAAAAATGAAATATGTGCAACATATCCACTAAAATCATTATTGAGAGAAATTAATGAAGACCTATGTATGTGGAAAGGTATACCCTATTCACACATTGGATGAGTTAATATTGTTCAAATATAACTGAGTCAATGCAACCTCAGTTAAAATCTCAACAGGATATTTTTCCTTTGTAGATAAGTACAATTCTATGTCTACTTCTTTAGTCCAGAGCCCATTAAATTCTCTTTCTAGTGTTTTCTAGAAGGCTTTGTTTGAATCCATGTTTCTATAAAACTAAGCTATAGTCTTATAATGAGGACATCTGACACCCAGATTTTGGTCTCTAAATTCCATTGCCCAGTTTAAAATGCTAGACCTTCTTGGAGAAAAGTCTTGTTACAGGACCGGCAGGTAAAGTACAAGATGAGATTGGAAGATTTTATGACAGAAAGTAAGTGTAATGATCAGTTTAATGTGTCAATACAGTTAGGCTGTATTGTTACTCAATACAACTCTAATTGAGGTGTTGCAGTGAATGTAATGCCTTTGTGATTGACATACACAACTAACTGACTTTAAGGAAATATCCTAGGTAATCAAATCATTTAAAATCCCTCAACAGCAGAAATAAAAGGAAGAAATTCCCCTCTGGATTATAGCTTCAGATCCTGGAGAAGAGTTTCAAGTCTGTTAGAGTGATCTACAGGCTTCTGATTTGCCTAGGCAGTTGCACAATAATGTAAACCAATTCTTTGCAACAAACCTATCTTTGTCTCTCTCTTCCCCTTCTTCCCCCCACTATTTCTGCTTCTCTGGTGGAACCCAAACTGATAAAGTAAAGGCGAACAAAAGGATAACAGCAAATCAAAGAGACATAGTGGCTAGCTGGATGAGGTGTCTACTTACCCAATATGGGAATTTGGGGCATCAAAACAAATCATGGGTTATAATTTATGGCAGAAAGTAAGAATCTATAGGTAGGTCTATGTTGTCATAAACAAATGATAGATAATTGAGTAAATAATAAGTGGAAGATGCAAAATTTCTTCCTTACAGTGGAATTCCAACTAATAAATACAGAAGGAATGGTGTAGCATCAATTATTGCTAAAGCTTGATAAAGGTTAATGGGAAATAAGTTATTTGCATAGTCTCCAAGAACCTCCTCACAAATTATTAATTATAGGGGAAAATAGTTACTTTACAGTGTGTGGTCCTGGATTGTATTATCTTACTTAAGGGATTAAAGTTAGTACCACGAGTATTGGGATAAACCAAACCCACATGCCTCTTGATCTGATGCATTGAGAGGGACACAGCCTCACTGCAGAGTATACCTGATACTACACTTAACCAGAATCTAAATCACATGGAAATAGCAATACCCCAGATGAGGAACATTCTGTAAAATGAATGACTGTTCTCCTACAAAATGGCAATGTCCATAATGGTTTAAAAAATAAAAAGCTGGGAGACCATCTTGGGTTAAATGAGACTGAATCATCATGACACCGAAATATAATTTGCAATACTGGATTCAATTCTGCATGAGAAAATAAAATTAGCTATAAAGGACTATATTGGGGTAATTGACGAAAGTTGTCTGTGACTTGGCTGTGTCTATGTTAAATGTCCCAATTTTGAAAATTGTACTTTGGTTATATACGATAATTTCCTTGTTCTCAGGGAATATACTGTGAAGTATTTAGAATTTCAAGAGCTCAGTGTCTCCACATTACCCTCAAATGGTTCAGAAAATAGTCATAGATCAGTAAATATTTAGTGAGATAATAATAAATCAGTGGGACAAAATATAAACAATTGATGACTTTGGGTAAAGGAATAGGGAGTTTCTAACACTATTCTTGCAACATACAAAATCTAAAATTATGACAAAATAAAAAGTTAAAAAGAACCAAACAAAACATATTTCATAAATCTCTTATGCCAAGATTATATTTTGTAGTAATAACCATATGGGCATAAGGAAAATAGAAAGATTTGAGATATTATTTGTATTGAAAAGCGATCAATAAATATGATGAAAGATCAACAACTAAGACAGAGCTGGTTTTTACATTCTACTTTGTTGCCAGAACAGAAAATCAGAATTTTGTTTCCTGCTTGTTTTACTTGCTTTTTTTTCCCCCCTCAGTTTTCTGATATGCTTTCCAGTCTCTTATGTCTGAAATTCTATAAATCATTGATTCCAACTGGATCACTCTTCACAAATGGCCTCATTGTTAAAGAATTACCTCTTTTTGTAAATTCCAACAGAAGGTAATCAAATAACAGTGTTTATCTTCGCTAAATAGCAGAATATTTAACTTGGAAAAATGCCTTTTCAACCGAGTCCCAGGTTTTTCTGAGTGGCTTTGGATATTGTAACCGAAATAATTTTAGAAGAACTTTTCTTCTCAAATTAGAAAGTAGATGGGTCAAGACTTATTTTATTTGCAAGGAGACACTACAATTGGACTTTGAGAAAGGGAAAAAAGGCGTGATTATATTGCTGTGTTGTTGAATTGAGGAGAAGGGGGAGGGACTATAATTCGTAATGTGGGCTGAACTTTTCCCATTTGTAGAGACCTCTATTGTGGAAATAAATGGGTTGTATGTGTTTTTTGTTTACATCTCCCCCCAATTTTGGGTTCTCCGATCCCAAATAATTTTTTTTCCAAAGCTGCAATTACTGCTATTACAAATAATGTGAAGCATTGCAGCTGGTCCTGGGGCTGGCATATTTCCAACACATAATCACCTGCCGTGTGCACTAATTCCTGTCATGATTAAACCCCTTTATTCAGAGCAGGGTCTGACAGCTCTATTGTTTAAAATGTTGCCCATTAATAGTACAGGCATGGGCTTGTCTATACTATAACTAGTTTTCTCACGTATTTTCTATGTCAGCCTCAGTTAAGCTGTTGCACTGTGAAATCTGATAAGTGATCACTTTTCCTGAAGCCTGGTATTGTCAATAAAAGACTAATGATATGTGAGACTATAGCTTAGTTCTATATAAACATGGATTCAAACAAAGCCTTCTAGAAAACACTGGAAAGAGAATTTAATGGGCTCAGACTAAAGGAGTAGACATAGAATTGTTTGGGTTTCTTTTAGATAAAGGACAGTTATAACATTTTCCTTTATGGGAAAACAAGCTTATGGCTGAATTGGGGGGGGGGGAATGTCAATTTAAAAATACATGTACAATATATCTTCAATATATTGTCAATAATGAATGGAATCTTTCCAAAATCTTTTGATTCTTTTTCTAAACCTTGACTCTAAATACTAATTCAATGTGGCAAATCTTATGAAGGAACTCTACAGGGATATAGGGCCTACTTCAGCTAAAAGAAGAATTTAAGTACCTTCTATAGGTGACCTTCAAAATAGCAGACCACCACCACTTATTCTGTTGTTTGAAGTGAAAATTTTATGTGATCCTAAAAAGCTCCTTTGAGGAAAATTGGCACAGTCATAAAGTGACCCAAATGGAGATGCCAGAAAGAATAAGGAAGGCTTTGTGTTAATGCTTAAATTCCATCTCCCAACTATATCTTATTCAAATTCATGCATGCTTTGCTAATATCTTTCACCTGCCGGGGTTTGCATTTGTGGTTGCAACTAGATTCCTCCAGTTCTTAATCACACAGTAACCCCCTTCTGCTTATGTAACCTGCAAGGTCCATACGATCACATCTGCTCTCATTCCTATTGTTTAATGTTGCCTAAAGTTTGATCACAGACCACAGCGAGTTACAGTGATTGCGCAAAGAGGCAAATGCCTTTCCCAGATCTATCAGGTCCATCAGCTGTAAAGATGGATGATGGATATATAGTCTCAAAACTCCCAACTCTGGCATTTCCAGCTTGCACCCAGAGGTGGGGCTCTTTTTAATAGACTCAAGACCTTCACTCGTATGTTCTGCTTAATCACCAGCTCCTGAACCTTCCCTTACAAATAGTGAAGACTTTATTCCTACTGGATCAAAGAGCTTGAAAGGCCAGACCAAAAAAAAAAAAAATCATCTCCCCAACCAATAAGAGGCAAAAGATGCACACTCAAAAATCACTTTTGTCCTTGGGTCAACCTCTTAGTCATCTGAAGGAAGAAATGTTTGAATGGAGATCATCTGGCAGTCTCATGGGATATAAACTGAAAAGAATTGATACTATGGGAGAAAGATTTGAAGAGTGGAGGATTATACATATGGTTTTAGAATTCCGTTTTTTGATCAGCACACTATACAGTCATTTGATGCTTGCCTGTACTTTCATTCTACGAAGCATGTGGATGAATGGGTGTGCAGAGGCCAGGCACCCAGCCTATGAATGGTGTAGCGGCTCTGTCCTGTCCAGGCTTCCCCCATTCCCTCCTCCTGCCTTAAATCCCAACAAGCTGCCAACAGACCACTTCAGTGAGGACAGAAAGATTTCATCACTTAAAGGAATTAGGCAAATATGTAGATAGCAGCACAAATTGGTACTTAGACTCTGCCATGTTTCTAAAAATAACAGCAGTAACAATTACCCTTGAAACTGCTTGTTAGGATGTCTGAAACTCTTTCAAAAACAATAGTTAGGAATGCCAATGAATCATCAATTGCTTTTGTAAAGCCACCTGTTAATTGCTAAAAACCGCCTCTGCTAAATAGTTTGTTGCAAAGTTATTCAGTCTTTTACAGATGTAACTCACCTTTCCTTAATTTTGGGGGAAAAAAATACGAATCTAATTTTGTAAATTGTATTACATTTTAAACATGTTTGGAGAGCTCTCTATCTGAAGAAAAGAGCCCATACTAATTCCATTTGAAAGGGAGAGAAAGAAATTAATATTATAAATAAAAATTACCTATTTATCCTACTTTACTGGCTCAATAAAAATTTCCCTACTTTTGTGTATTTCTTATGTTTGATTCTCACATCTTTTGGAAGCCTTAGGACAGTTACTTATAGACTCTAAGACTTAAGTTGCCTCAACTGCAAAATGGGGGATACCAAGTCTTACGGTCAAAGACTGGTGGCATACGAAAGCACTTTGCACAGAGCAAATTGATCAAGACTCTATGATATTCTATCAATTGGTTCTTTCCAAGGCAATGATGTGTAATTACGTCTACATTCTTAGAGACTTACAAACACCAAGGGTATGTGTCACCCAGGTTGCAGGTCAGGAGCTGATTGTTGGCAGGCCTGCTCCTGCTATGTGGAGCCAGCTGGCTGGCCACAGTGGCCCCTACCGGACAGGTGGGTGTTGTTCCAGTGGGGAGAGCAGAAGCGCAAGAAAAGTGGCAGAGGTGCTGTCACCTCTTAAAGATCCCTCTCAGACTGCCATTCTGTCCCTTCTCATCCTGCATTAGACCCAAGTGGATCATATGGCCAAGTCCAAAGTCCATGGGGCAGGGATATATATCCCCTACCAGGAAGAAGTCACATGGCAAAGTGTATGGATGGATCTTTTATTCAAAGAGGGGAGTGAAGATTTGTGACAATAATACAATTAATATAGATACCAAGTGACAAAAAAGAGCTCAGTGGAGTTTGGCCAAAAAAAAAAAGAGGGAATTTGCTAAAAGATACCATTTGGGACACCCCATACAATCAAAGAAAGAGATGGGTAATCAAACTAAATCACGGGCAGACACAGATCTGGGCTTCCCTAACAGAGGAAAACAGCCTTGACACAGCTGGAACTCTACATCTCTCACATCTAGGAATGTTGGCTTCATCTTTTTTACCCCAAAGAAGATGGGGTTCCATCACACGGTAACAAACAAGGCTGACTGTGCCTTCAGAGTCTCACATTCTATAATTTTCCTCTATAGAGAGCTAGTCTTTCTTTTCACTAGTCCTAGTTATGAACTTTTTGGGGAAGAATATTGAGTCAGATGTCTGTGTTTGGCTGAATCTTATTCAGGTCTCCCATTGACTATTAGACTGAACTGGGCACATTTTCCACAGAAACACCTGATCACAAGGATTAGTTTGAGGACAAAACAAGTGGTCCCCACACATAGTGCACGTCCTAAGTTCTTACCTGAAGGTAAGTGGTGAAAGAGAGGACAAATTTTCCAAATTAAAGTACACATACCCACGGAGGGTGGGAGTTAAAAGCAAAGGCTTGGAACAGTACTGCCTGGTTTCAAGTTCTGGCGTAACCAACCATCATCTATGGACTGGTTCAAGTTATTTACCAACCTGTCACTCTGTGTCCTCACCTGTAAAATAGAAACACAGTTTGTGTGAAGGTTAAGTAAGTTAATACACACAAAGTTCTAGGACAATGCCTGGTACATAGCAAATGCTCAGTAAAATGTCAACTACTTTGTAATTGGTCTAGGCTGCTGTATGGTGGAAACGTATGCATATAATTATATATAACATACAGGTACTGTATTTAATACATACATACTTAATATGTGTATACACACACGCATACGAGAAGGAATGGTCTTTCTTTCGCAAAGGAGAAAGGCCACCATTATATAACTTTGTATTTATGTTACTGCAGAATTTCCTAGGCCACTTGCATCTTAACGAGCCAAGCAGCAAACGGGATGGGGGAGGTGCCTACAGATGGTGGTTCTGCTCTCGGTACAGATGGCTTCTCTACAGCCCTCCAGTGGGGGCCTTCTGGGTTCACCTTGACATGTGTCAGTGATCTCAGTCTCTTGGCAATGAAACAACCTCAGATTCTGTGAGTCTGCAAAACCTCTCTCCAATGTAGCCAGGTGCCCTGTGGTGGGGAGACCACAGGCAAAGGACAGGGCTGTCACCCTTCCCACCACACCCTGCATGAGACTGGCTTGATGCCGTCTCATAATGTTCAAATGATCTACCATCTATTTGAGCCCACTGAAATCATATTAAAGTGAGTACTTTTGATGAAGATACAAAAACAGTGGGGGAAATTTCTGAGGTTTTTTGTTTTTTATTAAACCATAGCTGTGTACATTAGTATGATCGTGTGAATCCTAGTAAATGTGGAATGTAAATGTCTTAGCAAAATAACTAAGAAAATGCTACAAAAGCTATGTTAACTAATGTGATGAAAATGTGTCAAACGTTCTGAGGTTTTTATAAGAGGTGAGTAGTTTAAATTCTTGACAACTTTTCCTTGTTTAGAGAAATCCTCTAAAGTATGTTTTTCATTGGCAAAAGCCACACACTGAACCAATTTATGAACCCAAACAGCATCACATTATCTGATAAAACTATCAAGTCATACTTAGATTATCCTCATACTTTATGTTTCAGATATGCAAATAGCCAAACTGCCACAAAGAAGACAGAATTCACAGGGCAGCTGTTTATAGCATAGTGGTAAAGAATGAGGGCCTTACCATAACTCAGAAATGGGTATAAATCCTGCAGACAGGCCTTCTTAGAAAATTTGTCTTTGTTTACTTTCAGCACATAATGGTTTTTCCCTGTTTTGACTATTTCTTTTTTCTTTTCTTTTCTTTTTTTTTTTTTTTGAGACAGAGTCTCACTATGTCGCCCTTGGTAGAGTGCCGTGATATCACAGGTCACAGCAACCTCAAACTCTTGGACTAAAAGATTCTCTTGTCTCACCCTCCCAAATAGCTGGGACTACAGGTGCCCACCACAACACCCAGCTATTTTGTTGTTGTTGTTGTTGCAGTTGTCATTGTTATTTAGCAGGCCCCGGCTGGACTGGAACCCGCCTGCCTCAGGTGTATGTGGCCGGCATCCTAACATCTGAGCTATGGGCGCCGAGCACCTGTTTTGACTATTTCTTAATTTTTTAAAAAAAATTTTGGACACATTTCAAATAGAATGATGCAGTCATTGTATGTCTGCCATGCTACAATAAGCATCTCTTAAGCTCAATCACAATTTCGCTATCACTACCTAACAAAAGCAACGATAATTATTTACCATCATTTAATATGATTTCCATAATTATTTTCTCCAAAATCTCAAAAATGTCTCTTTCCAGTTGGTTTGTTCAAATCACAGTAGAAACGGGGACCAATTCATTATTATTTCTCTTAAACGTATTTAAAAATGTATTTAGAATGCAGTAAGATTCACTCTTTTGGGTGTACAGTTCTATGAATTTTGACAAATGCATGCATTTGTATAACTGTCACCATAGTCAGTCACATCATTACAAAAAAAAAAAAAATCCGTCTTTCTGTTCTGTTGTGAAGCCCTCTCTCTAAGAGTGACTGAATTATTCTGTATCCCGAAACTGTGCCTTTGCCAGCATGCCATGTACTCCTGGTATACCAACCTGTTTATGCACATATCAACTGTAGGACATACACAATGTTTCCAATTTAGGGAGCGGGGTTCATAAGTACAGTTACTATACTATCTCACATGCAGGCTTTTATGTCAATTTTTCATTTCTTTTGGGAAAATGCTAAGAGTGGCATTTGCTGTATCATGTGATAATGTATGTTTAATTTTATAGTGGTCAAACCATTTTCCAAAGTAGCTATACCATTTTGCATCCCCATTAAAAAAATGGGTGTTCCAGTTTCTCCCTGAGCTCACCAGCATTTTATGGTATCACTGTTTTTTATTGTAGCTATTCTGATGTGTGCACAGTGCTACATCATTGTGGTTTTAATTTGCGTGTGCCTGAGGATTAAATAATGTTTCCTTTAAATCTGCTGTTCATTTTTTTAATGGGCTGGGTTTTTTTTTTTTTTATGTTGATGAGTTTTGAACATCTTTTCTATATTCCAGATGCACATACTTGGTATGATGTGTTTTAGATGCATTTTCTAACAGTCTGTAGCTTTTCTTTTCATTCTTTTAAGAGTTCTTTCACAGAGCTAAGGACTGCCTTTGGATGGTATCCAATTTGTCAAGTTTTATTCTTTTCTGGACTCTACTTTTGGTATCATAATAAAACATTATCTAAACCAAAGTCATCAAGATTTTCCTCTGTATTATATTCTATGCAAATGTTTTGTAGTTTTACATTGTGCATTTAGGTTGGTGAGTCATTTTGAGTTAATTTTTGTATAAGCTCCAGGATATAAATCCAGGTTTATTTTTATGCATATGGATGTCCAATTGTTTTGGCACAATTTGTTGGAATGCCTATATTTTCTCTAGTGAAATGCCTCATCACCCTTGTAAAAATCAATTACTTACATTTGTGTATTTATTTTTAAACTTTTTATTCTGCTAACATTGATCCATACATATTCTTTCACCAAACCACATTGTTTTGGTTACTGTACCTTTAGAATAAGTCTTGAAATGAGGCAGGATGAGTCTTTCAACTTGGTTGGACTTTTTTGAAATTGTTTTGGCTATTCTAGTATCTCTGGTTACCTGTATAAATTTTACACTTACCTTGTAAATACATACAAGAAATCCTTGTGGAATTTTTATTGGGGCTATATTCAGTTTAAGAGATGATTTTGGGGGGAACTGTTATGCTAACAATTTTCTTTCTTTCTGTTTTATAAAACCATAAGTAAGCAGGATTTATTCCTGGAAGGAAGAGATGGTTCAACATATAAAAATTGATCACTACATTAGCAAAATGACTGAAAAAGGACAATCATCTCAATTGATGCAAAAAAAAAAATTAACCAAATTCAGCACTCCTTAATGATAAAAATCCACATTAACCTATGACTAGAAGACAGTTTCCTCAACTTGCTATAAACCACATATGAAAAACTAATGAGATCATTTTGATAGTGAAAAGCTGCATTTTTAATATCTAAGATCAGAAACAAAATGATGATATCTGCTCTCACCAGTTTTTATTCAATGTATCAAGGGAGGTCCTGCCATGAAAATCAGGAAAGAAAATGAATCTAAAGCATTCTAGATTTAAAAATACACACACATGCAGGTCCCCAGACCAAGCACATAAAATCTCACTTTGTCACCGGACTTACAGGCAGGGAAAGTCAGACACAGACACACAAAGTCATAGACCCAGAGCTATGCTGTCCCAGAGACACTAACGGACGTTCCCCGAGATGCACACACTGAGCGCCTTCTGTACTTGTCTCCAAGTTTCTCTGCTTTCTCAGGAATAAGCCCCATGATGCATTGCCTATTTTTGCTCATTTTCTTAGTTCTTGTCTTCTAGAATGTCAGACACATACAGAGATATTAGCACAGCTGTGTTCACTACAACTATAAGAGAACCTGTTACAATGAGGCAATTCATACTTACTGAATTTCAAAACTCACACAGATACCTACAAACAGGTTTTACACAAACCGTTTTGCAGGCCCACTCTTCAGAGAGTGAAATGTTTTCAACCCATCCTGTGTGACAGAAGGGGTGCCTTCTACCCTCCAGGTGTCTTTTTAAAAAGCAGCCCTTCAAGCCCATCTTGACAGGGAAAAAATTTCATACCATCTGACACAGAATACAAAAATTGCTTTGCTACAAAAGCACAAAATGGGAGTCCAAGAATGCAAGAGGAAGGGCCTACTGTGGACTGAATAAGGATGGCCCAGCCTTTCAAACTGCTTGTTATAAATGCTTCTAGAAACATAGCCCTCATCACCTGACCCTTTGTCGGTTTGCTTTTCCACAGGAAACGTAGCGAAGGCAGCCAATGTATGTATTTCATGGCTCAGCCACACACCCTACACTGTGGCTTGCTCACTCCCTGCCACCTCCACTGAGGTCTCATCTGCCAGCAGACCTCACTCCACACAGCCTGGCCATGCTTGCTCCACTGTATCCACGGTGGTGTTGAATGTTGCCACCTGACCCACGTCTGTGGTTGAGGAATGGTGGAGGCCCAGAAAATTGACCCTACAGGTCTCCAAGTGAGAGAAAGATCATGTCCGAGACTCAGGGAAAGACCAGAGGTTGTTCAGAGGTTGGGTGGTGACCTCATTCCTACCATGTCCGTTTTAGGACTCTGACTTATGGTATCCAAGAAAATAGTGGGAGCGGTTATGACAAAGGAAGGGCTTGATAGCCTTGTCTGAGTCAACAAAGGCAGAAATCTTCAGGGTGGAATGTGCCAGAAAACATGGGAAGGTAAGATGTTTGAGTATGCCTGAGAGCTGAGACATGCCCAGGCGTGTCTTTGTGAGCCCATCTACAGTCTTGAGACGGTGCCGATTGGTTATTGGTGTGGAGCTGATCTGCAGAGAGTGGATACTGTGTGATGGAAGGGCTGGTGTCCCATGACATGGGTCCTATTACTCTTTCTACACACCTCTCCTTTCAGAATCACCTGAAGTTGCCACAGAGAAAATGTCCAGGGTGAGGGAGGTGTAAATTTTTAACCATTTTCCCCGGCAAGCACCCACACTGTGGGTTTGTGATATAAAACCAGAGCTGGATGTTAAACTAATCTAGGAAGATGTGATGCTGGGACGTGTGGATGAGGGTGTGTACAGGCAGATCCTCTGTGTCAGAAGCACATTCACAAAGACCTGAGGACACTGATGCCAAAGGAAAGATGCTGCAAGCCCTCTCCCGTCTACACCGTCAGGTGGGCGTTACTTCATGTGTTCAAAAGAAACTGCAGCTCAATTTACAATCGCCAAAATGTGGAAACAGCCGAAATGCCCACCAACCCAGGAATGGATTAACAAGCTGTGGTATATGTATACCATGGAATACTATTCAGCCATTAAAAAAAATGGAGATTTCACATCCTTTGTATTAACCTGGATGGAAGTGGAAGACATTATTCTTAGTAAACCATCACAAGAATGGAGAAGCATGAATCCTATGTACTCAATTTTGATATGAGGACAATTAATGACAATTAAGGTTATGGGGGAGGAAGCAGAAAGAGGGATGGAGGGAGGGGGGTGGGGCCTTAGTGTGTGTCACACTTCATGGGGGCAAGACATGATTGCAAGAGGGACTTTACCTAACAATTGCAATCAATGTAACTGGCTTATTGTACCCTCAATGAATCCCCAACAATAAAAAAAAAAAAAAAAAAGTTTGTGTTCAGACAGCTTATCTCCAGTAGGAGTTCTTTCATGCATTCATAAGGATCTAGGACAGTGGTTCTCAACCTTCCTAATGCTGCGCCCTTTAATAATGGTTCCCGTGGGTCACGGCAGGTTGAGAACTGCTGATCTAGAATAACAGAAGGCTTTAAAACACTGCTTGCATTCATTGGGTTTCCCTGCAGTGTGAATTCTTTCATGTTTTTGAAAAGAACCTGAACCACGCAGGCTTTACCTCACTGTTTACATTCTGGAAGTTTTTCTCCAGTCTGAGCCACTTTCATGCAGCTGAAAAGCACTGGGATGAAGATAAGCTTTACACACTGTTTGCATCAGCAGTTTTTCTCTCCAGACTGGGTTCTTTCCTGTGCTTGTCGTGCACTGGACACACTGAAGGGTTTGCCACATTGGGTAGGTCTGCAGGGTCTTCCTTCATTACGAGTTCTTTCCTGCCCTTGACCGACTGAGAAGACGTGAAGGCCTTGTCACAGTTTTGTGTTTATTAGGTCAAACTGAAGCGTAGGCCATTACGTGCCTTCCCAAGCTTATATTCCTGGGGTTTCTTTCCAGAATGATTACTTTGTGCTTCTAAAATAACTGAGAAAATTGAAACTTTTACCACATTGTTAACATTTATAGCATTTCTTTCTAGTACGAATTGTTTTATGTCTTCTAAAAAGCACGGAGGAAACTTCACCACTTTCTTTACATGGATACAGGTTTTCTCCACCCTGAGTTTCGTCATGACTTTGAAGGTGCGTGAGCAAACAGAAGGCCTCACCACATTGCTCGCATTCATCTGGTTTCTCTTCAGTATGGTCCTTTTACATCTCTGAAAGGCTGGTAATATATAAAGACTTCTCCACGGGTTTAGTTGGTAGGGCTTCTCTCCAGTGTGAGTTCTTTGATGGAATCAAAATAAATTTCGACATTAAAAGGCTTTGCCACATTCTTTACATCACAGTATTTCTCTCTAGTTTGAAAGGGTGTAAATGTAGTAAACAAAGGCTTTCCCACATTCCTCACATTCATAGGGGTCCTCTCCTGTGTGGGTTCTTCCATGGTTTTGAAAGCAGTGGCAATTACCAAAGTTTTTCCACCTTCTTCAGATTTGTGTGGTTTCTCTTTATATTCCCAACACTCCTTTGGTTTCCACTGAGGTGAGATCCCATGTGCCTTTTAAGGGATGTGTGGTGTATGGCCATTTTCCCACACATGCTGCATTCATGTAGTTTTTCCCTAGCAGAAGTTATTTTGTTCATATTAAAAATTGACATTTGATTAATTGTTTTTCCCCTCCATTGACTACCTTCTTTATTTTCACTAAGCCACTCAACCACAGGACCTCTGAGATTCCTCCCCTAGCTTTTGTGACATCGTCAATGTCCTGGTGTTTAGACACTGTAGTCTACTAACTGTATAATATTAATAGCTTCATGTCTAAAAACAACAACGCACATACCTTCATTTTAAAATACTTAATTATTTTAAAGTATTAATGATCGTCTGAGCCTACAGCAAGTCTTAATCTTTCCCTTCAGTGTTGATGGTTGTAGACTGACCAGAGTGCTGATTGCTAAAGATTGGGGTACCTGAGGCAATGACTTAAAATAAGACAATGAAGTTTACTGCATCCATTGACTATTCCTTTGGTGACAGAATCCTTTGTGTGCAATGCTGTTTGATTGTATTTCACCCATAATAGAATTGCTGTCAAAATTGAAGTCAATCTTCTTAAACTCTGCCCCTGCTTTATCGACTAAGTTTATGTAATATTCTAAATCCTCTGTATTGATTTCAGCAGTTTTCAAACATCTTCACCAGTAGTTTCCATCTTAGAGAATCACTTCCTTGGTTGATCCATAAAAAGCAACTTCTCATCTATTAAAGTTTTATCACAAGATTCCTGCAATTCAGTCATACCTTCAGGCTTCACTTCTAATTTTATTTCTTTTTGTATTTTCATCAAGTCTGTAATTACTTTCTTCTCTGAAGTCTTGAACCTCTCAAAGTCATCCATATTTGGAATCAACTTCTTTCAAACTCCTATTAATGCTGATATTTTGACTTCCTCTCATGAAATGCAATTGTTACGGCATCTGGAATGGTGAATCCTTTCCAGATGTTTTTCAATTAACTTTGCTCAAAGTCATCAGAGCAATCACTATCATGGCTCAATAGCCTTATTATATGTATTTCTTAAATAATAATATTTGAAAGTCAAACTTATCCTTGATCTGCAGAATGGATGCTGTGTTTGCTACATAAAAACAACGTTAATCTCCTGGTACATGTCCATCAGAGCTCGTGGGAGACCAGGCGCATTGTCAGTGAGCAGTAGTATTTTGAATGGAATTTTTCTTCTGAGTGGTAGGTCTTAACAGTGGGTTTAAATATCCGGTGAACTAGGCTGTGAACAGATATGGTGTCATCTGCTCTTTGATGTTCCAATTATAAAGCACAAGCAGAGTAGATTTAGCTTAAGGACCCGGGGGTTTTCGGAGCAGTAAATGAGTGTTGGCTTCAACTTAAACTCACCAGCTGCATGAGCCCTTAATGGGAGAGTCAGTCTGTCCTTTAATGCTTTGAAATCAGGCACTGACTTCTCCTCTTCAGATATCACACTTAGATGGTATCTTCTTCCAATATAAGGTTGCTCCATCTCCATTGAAAATCTGTAGTTTACTGTAGCCACCTTCATGTCTCTTAGCTGGATCTTCTGAATAACTCGCTGCAGCTTCTACATCAGCACCTGCTGATTCACCTTGCTCTTCTAAGTGGTGGAGATGGGTTCCCTCCTTCAACCTCCTGGAACAGCCTCTGCTAGCTTCAGACTTTTCTTGGCAGCTTTCTCACCTCTCTCAGCCTTCATAGGATTAGAGAGTATAGGGATCTTGCTTAGGTTTTAATTTAAGGGAATACTATGGCTACTTTGAGCTATCTAGACCACTAAAACTTTCTTCATATCAGGAACAAGGCTGTTTTGCTGTCTTATAAATTTGCATATTCATTGCAGTAGCATGAATTTCCTTCAAGAACTTTTCCTTTGTTGCATTTACAACTTGGCTCTTTGGTGCAAGTGGCCTGCCTTTTGGCCTATCTGGGCTTTTGACATGCCTTTCTCACTAAACATAATCATTTTTAATCAAATCCCATTTGATTTAAAGTGGGAAACAAACAATTCTCCCTTTGAGTTGAACACTTAGCGGCCATTTGTAGGGTTACTAATTGGCCTAATTTCAATATTGTTGTGTCTCAGGGAAAAGAGAGGCTTCTTGAAAAGGAGAGATATTGGAGAACAGCTGGTTGGTGGAGTGGTCAGGACACACAGGCCATTTATGGATTAAATTAGCTGTTTCATATAGGTACAGTGTCCCAAAACAATCACAATAGTGATCACAATCACAATAACATTAAAGATCACTGATCACAGAATGCCGTAAGACATAATAATAACTTGGAAGTTTGAAATAGTGTTAGAAGTACCAAAATGTGACACAAAGGGCGGCGCCTGTGGCTCAGTCAGTAAGGCGCCGGCCCCATATACCGAGGGTGGCAGGTTCAAACTCGGCCCCGGCTGAACTGCAACCAAAAAATAGCCGGGCGTTGTGGCGGGCGCCTGTAGTCCCAGCTACCCGGGAGGCTGAGGCAAGAGAATCACTGAAGCCCAGGAGTTGGAGGTTGCTGTGAGCTGTGTGAGGCCACGGCACTCTACTGAGGGCCATAAAGTGAGACTCTGTCTCTACAAAAAAAAAAAAAAAAAAGAACAAAATGTGACACAGAGACCAGAGTGACACATGCTGTTGAAAAATGGGGCTGGGTGGTGCCTGTGGCTCAGTGAGTAGGACGCCGGCCCCATATACCATGGGTGGCAGGTTCGAACCCAGCCCTGGCCAAACTGCAACAACAACAAAAAATAAAGAAAGAAAGAGAAATGGGGCTACTAGACTTGCTTCACACAGGGTTACCACGAACCTTCAGTTTGTAAAAAATACAATATCTGCCAAGCACAATAAAGCGAAGTGCAACGAAATGAAGCACGCCCGTACCTTCTTAGTCTTTATGTTTATATCATACATGTTACATCTCAAAAGAATACGATACAGACACCGTGAATGTCCTGAGTAAGAGCATATTTCACCTGAACATTTCTTTGTACTTTTAGCCCCATTTACCTTCTACTAGAATTTTGGCATACAATTTTTTTAAAATTTATTAATCCAATTATGTGACTTCCCCCCAATAATAATTTTTTCATGTGATTTCCCATTATTGTCACTACCAGGTCCTTGACTGTAGGCTGTTGCATTCTCTTATTTTTCCTATCTTCTCCTGTATTTCCCACTCCTTTTAGGTAGGTAGTACTGGCTAGTGTATTTGGTCTTTCACCCATGACAATTTCAGTAAACAGAATGCCCAGTAGAGTTGGGAAGTCCTTGGAAGATTTCCAGGCCACCTCGTTGTGTCTGAAACAATATCCGGCTCTGGCACCAGGTGCTGGGCTACCCATTGAGATCTGAGAGTTCAAGTGCACTGGTACTCTGGAGCTTTGATTCTTAAAGGATATTGTCACTGGATATAGAATTCTTGCCTAACAGTTGTTTCAAAAGATGAAAATGCTATCTGTCCTTTGTGTTTCCTGATAAGAAGTGGCCGATTAATTATAAATATTTTTCTATTTCGAATAAGTCAGTTTTCAAGACTCTTTTTATGTGGGTTCCAATAGTTTTCTATGCTGTGGATTAGACTTGGCTTCTTTGTGTTTATTGTGATTGGCGTTTGTGTAGCATTTTTTACCCAAACATTTTGCTTTCATCACATTTGGGGAAATGTCCAGCTATTATTTCTTTAAAGATTGTTTCTTTCCCATCCTCTCTCTCCTCTCCTGATATTCCTGTAATAAGTATGTTTGGTTATTTTACTGAGTCTAATAGGACACTGTTAATATTTCAAAATCTTCTCTATTTTTCACTTTGGATATTTTCTATTGATCTGTCTTTGATTTCTCTTCCTCTTCCCTCTGTTATTGTGACTATTGGTTTATTAAGTTTTTCCAGTGAATCCTTATCATAATTAGAGAGTTTTATAACTTCCACCTGCTTCTTTTATTATTGTTATTTCTCTGGTGATACTTTTATTTACTGAAAACATGTTCTGTTTCATTTCATTGACTGTTGTTATGATAGCAGCTTTAATATCCTTATACATCAATTCCAGGATCATCTATAGTTTGGACATGACTCATTTTTATTTTCTCTTGAGAACATATTCCATTTTCTTGGATATTTTTTGATAATTTTGGATTGTATGTTAGTCATTATGAAAGTTAATAGATCCTGGATACTGTTATTTTTCTCTGATAGTGTTGTTGTTTTTTTTTTCTTTTTAACTGGTAATTTTCTTGGCTGGTCTTGAACTGCAACTTGGACAGCAGTACGGATCTTTAGTGAAGCTGCTTTGAGTCTCTTCCATGCCTGTATAATTCTGGGGTCAGTCAGAGATATGGTGAGCAGAGATTGGGGGGCCCTTCTCCTCTCATTTCCCTTCCAGCATTACCCCATCGATTATTCTTATCGATAATTTCCTGGCCTCACTTTGGTTTCTCGGAATGGAAAATCCGAGTTTTTCATATGGACCACTGCCGCCACCACCTGAGCCTTACCCCATCTATTATTCTTATCGATAATTTCCTGGCCTCACTTTGGTTTCTCAGAATGGAAAATCTGAGTTTTTAGTATGGACCACTGCCACCACCACTTGAGCCTTGCACACCACACTTAGCCCTGGATTACAAGCAGCAGAGTCAGACACTTGTCTAGACCCTTCAAGCCTGCACTGCCCATCAGAGCCTGTTGACTGCTCTTCACCATCTAGTTCTATTAGGTGATTGTCTTTATTGTGTTCAGTCTCATAGTTGTTTTGTTTTCTACAGGGGAAGGAAATCATTCAGTAGAATCTTAGTCTATCATGCCCATGACTGAAAGTCTGTGCTTAAGTTTACCTTTTAAATAATTTTGCACCCAGGTGAAACTCTGGGAATATTTTTTAAAAATTACTTCTGTAATCCAAATTCAACAGAAGAAAGGAGGCTAAAAAAATATCTTATCCACCAATTGAAAAAAATCAGCGATGATACCAAATCAATCAATAAATGCTTAGGCAATGAGGCTTCTCTAACTCTTGCTGCACCTCAAGGTAGAAGGAGGGTAGAATAATAACAATAAAAATAAAATAGAAAATATTTATCAAGGGCTTACATTCAATCTTTAGAATCACACAATGACTTTTGGTACTATTTCCATCCCTGTGTACAGCTGAGGAAACTGAGGCATAAAAAGTTAAATAAGTTGACTGAGGTCATGCAGAAAGAGAGCCTGGACCTTTGAAGGGAATCTAAGAGCAGCAAGGGCTGGAATTGCATCACTGCACTTAGCTTTGAAAGACTGGCAATATCCCAGCACAATGCTTCAGAGCAAAGGGAGAAAATCAGTAGGGCTGGCGGAGGTACCTGAGTGCAGGCTTGCAGAGTGCCGCTGATTGCTGCAGGAAGCACAGAAGACAAGCCAGGATCTGCCCAACCTACCAAGAGAGGAGCTGCACAAGTCACAGGAAAAGGCCTGGGGTTGGAGCAAGGAGGCTGCAGAGTGCAGAGACCTCACAAACCGGAGCCCTGTGGGAAGATGCCAGCACTAGGGCAAGGCTCACACCAGGCTGAGGAACCAGCCACACCTAGGTGGACACCACACGCTGCTTGAAGAGGCAGCGCTCAGTGCAGAGACCCCTCTGCTGTGACTGTAACCACCTCCTTAGCTCGGATGCCATCAAGGGAAGGAAAAGATCGTGAAGGGAAGAATCACGAGAGACCAGAGGCAGCGCTGATGCAAGTTGAAGCTTTGAATTGACTAAGTATTCTTAAGATGTTTTTTTTTTTCTTTTGAGACACAGTCTCACTCTGTCATCCTGGGTAGAGGGCCATGCTGTCCTATCTCACAGTGCCTCGAACTCCTGTGCTGAAGAGATCCTCTTGCCTTGGTCTCCTGAGTAGCTGGGACTACAGGTACCACCACAAGGCCTGGCTAGTTTTCTTTAGTAGAGGGTACTCTTACTCAGGCTGGTCTTGAACCCCTGAGCTCAGTCAATCCACCTGCCTTGGGCTTCCAGAAAGCTCAAGACTTTTTAAGATTAAAAGACACGCGTGTGTTAAAAAGTTCAAGGTTTCTATTTTTTTCCTGCCCATTCAAAGTTGACATAGAAATTTAAGGTAAGATGAAGTCAGTTAGAGAAAAGCTTTAACTTTACAATTTTGGGGGCACATCTGAGTGTTACATGTACATTTTTACCCTTGTCTTTCACACCAGTGAACAGATAATTGCAATACAATTGTGTTAGGTGGTCCTTGGGAAACTGCCAAGTCTTCTGTGGAGATCCCACCTATAGGCTGAGAGGCAGAGAGTGAGCAGCGCGAAGTGTGCTCAGGGCAGGGGAATGTGTCATGATCCTGCCTTCAAGTCGTTCTGCTGATTGAAATATTTAGAAGAAACATGATTTGTGTGTGGAACCTCAAGTATACTATTAGGGCAGGAATTTTCAGGATAAGGAAGAAAGCAGATGGGAGGGTAGAAGTTAGCAAGAAGTAGGTCATGAGGGGACTGTGTGCTCAGTTCTAATTAAACAAATTCAGAGTAATCCCCCCTAAATATACAATAAGCTTTATTATTGAACAAGAAAATCTGGTTCTAAAGTTAAAATTGAGTGAGACAACCAGAAGGTTTCTGTAAAGTTAGAGTAATAGGGATCATTTGTTATAATGTATTACAATCTTTGTCACAAATCTGTAATATAAAAGACTTCAGAACTTCATTGATTAAAGAAATAGAATAGAATGTCTAGAATTAGATTCACATATTTATGGTAATTTAGTATATAATAAAGGAAGCATTTCAAATTAACGGGAAATTAATTATTCAGTTTATGATGTTTGAACAATCTGGAAAAGAATAATATAATTGGACCTATACCACAAAACTTATGCCAAAATAAATGCTAGAATTTCAGATGAATAACAGTTTAAAAGTCAAAAATAAAATCATCAAAATTCTAGAAGTCATAAAATTAAAAAAATAATAATCCCAGAATGAGGAGGATCTCTCTCAAACCAAAACTTTTGGATAAGTTTGGTGACATAAAACTGTTTCTCACAGAGAAAAATGCCATAAGGAAATCAAGACAATGACAAGCTAAAACACAAAAACAAACAAAACCTTTCACAAAGAGTTAATTTCTTTCATTTAGAAAAAGAAAGACCAAGAGTACAATGGGCAAAAGAAAGGACTGATAGTGCACAGGAAAAGCAAATATGAATGCTCTTAAACATACAGTAATTAAGTTCAAGTTCACTTGTAATGAGAGAAGTGCAATTTACCATTACCAAGAGCGGGGCGCCATAACTCAGTGGTTGGAGTGCCAGCCCTGCACAGCAGGGCCAGCAAGTTTGAAGCTCACCTGGGCCTGATTAAAGGGCAAAAAAAAAATGCGGTTACCATGGCACACAGATTCTCAGTTCTCAGATGAATGAAAGTCTAATGCCACAGCTTCCTTGGCTGTCTCGGGAGGGAGACACCCATCCTTCTGGGGAAGGCCCCACCTTGGTGGGCCACAGTTCTGGAAGGATGTGATTCTCACTCTCTTAGCATCCCCCATGGAGCTTTAAAGTTCCCAGTGCCCAGGCAATAACCTGCATCTTTGAGTATATTTTTAGGATATAAAATATAATTTTTTTTTATATTAGAGAGTGGGAAAAGAAAGGGAGTAAAAGATGAGTAAGAAAGGAGAAAGCTGAGAGCAGAAAGTGAGAGAAGAGAAGGGAGGGGCGAGCGAGAGAACTGCATGGCATCCCAAAGAAAGGAAGAGTGCCCACCCATCTCCGAGTATTTTTAAGATGCTTGAGTGATTTCAACATGCAGGCATGTTGAAAATCACTGCTAGAAAGAATTTAGGAATTTGGCCTAAAGGTATACTCATTCGTGTATAAAATTATGTGGAAAAATTAGTCTTTGAAGTATGGTTTGCCGTGGCAAGGACAGGCAATGTGGTGAGCATCCCTCACCAAGGGGCTGGCTACAGAGCTCCATGTGCCCCTGAATGACAGAGTGCATGCAGACAGCAATGCTATAGATGCTGGCTTGGAGGACTTGCCATAATGTACAGTATTGTTAAGTGATAAAAAGTGAAGTATAAAGAGTGTGAATAGGCTGGGTGCCCATAGCTCAGTGCTTAGCGTGCCAGCCACATGCTCTAGGGATTGTGGGTTTGAACCTGGCCTAGGCCTACTAAACAAACAAACAAAAAAATAGTCGGTTGTTGTGACAGGTGCCTGTAGTCCCAGCTACTAGGGAGGCTGAGGCAAGAAAATTGCTTGACCCGAAGAGATAGTTTGAGGTTGCTGTGAGCTATGACACACAGCACTCTACTGAGGGTGACACAGTGAGACTGCCTCAATAAAAGAGGATGTTTGTATGTGCATGAAGGCCTCTGGAAGATGTGGAAGAAACTAGAACAGGCACATGACTCTGGGTAGGGTGACCTACTGGCTGGGGAACCGGGATCATCTTTCACTATATAATGTTTTATTCCCTTTGTGCTTTGGAACATCTATACTTATGAACTATTTGGTAGAATCAGGTGTACCGGTCCATATAGACCTGCCCCACCCAGGTGGGACTGACCTGCCCAGGCAGGGTCAGGGTCATGACCCACCCAAGAAGGGTCAGACTAGGTCTCTCCCAGGATATAGGAATGCTGCCAATTACTAACCTCCTGGCCCTATAAGATCCCCCTCTGCCATAACCCACATGTGGAATTCCTCTTCCTGATTTCACCCCACCTGCATGCAGATCAAATAAAAGCCACACTGACCACACACCCCGGGTCTCCGTCGTTTTCGTTTCATCTCGTACCTCGGAATAATCTTTCATCTTCGGGTCAGTAACCTCTCATCTGGTGCCATGACTTGGATTTTCATCTTCAAGTCTGTAACCTCTATTTTTTAAAACTAAATTTACAGAAACAGTTGTAGCCCCAGTCTCAAAGACAGACATGGACTGTTTGCCCTGCACAAGTTTTTAACAATTATGAATTCACTGTCAACGTTCAAAAATAAATAGCCATACATAAAAATCTCACTTTTTTATATTTCTTTAAAAAATTGGAAAATCTAGCAGCACTGGGCTATATTCCCCGGAGCATCAAGGAGCTGAGGGTGGGTGGGTCGCTGCAGCCCCCTCAGTCGGGGCTTGAGCACTTTCCTTGGTCACAGGAAACCTCTAGACTAGGGGACAGAAATGTTTTGGGTATTTGAAGCAGGAATTTATTGTGTTCACTTTTTGATCTTCTAGCATCTTATCTAGCATATAGTAAGTGCTCAATAATTTCATTTTAAAATGGAATCAACATTTCCATATGTATTTTTTCTTAGCTAGTGAGAAAATTTAATTGAAAGGATCAAGCAGTGGTTACTGGTCAAACCAATCCACAGTGATGTCCTTGAAGTATTCAGATGCTAATTTTTAGCTAACGGTAACAAATAACAATCAGATTCTCATAACACTGTGTAGGACCTACGTAAACTTGATTCTGGACATAGTTTAATTCACAAGGGCGAGAGAATGACAGTGTAATAACCGATAATTAAACCAAAGGCATAATTTTCCAAATTACTTTTAGTAAGACAGAATAAATTATAATTTTCTAAACATCTAAGACTACATAAAACTCAAAGCAGTCTATTTTCCATTTGAGATCAAAATAAGTCTCCTTTTTCCTATCAAAACATAATTCTTGGCACTGAGGCAAATCTGAATTCATTTGATATACTTTGTCAAACTTTTCCAAAAACTTTAAGCCCTCTTTTACAGAAAAATTCTCATGTTACAAATATATATTTACATATTGTTTTTCAAAGACCAATGTTATTTATGAGGTTAATAGACCTGTAATGGGACCATGATACTATAATGATAGGAAAATAAAAAGCTATTCATTTATCCGAAGTGTTCCTAAATGGTGCAATAAGAAATGGGATCACAGAATGTGTGTACATATGTGAATCACTAAGAGTTCAGAAATTAAGCTCATTTTAAGAAAACACATTGTATTCTATTTGAAGGAGAGGTTGCAAAATTGTGATGCATAACAAAAATGTGCATAAAAGCTCCAAAATCAACCATTAGCCTAAATTGGCAATAACCGCAACTTAAATGAAAAATTATACCCAACTAGATCCTTACCATGGCTATGAGACTTCTAGTTTTGTGGCCTGCAGTTTTTTACTGAGATAACAACCTCTTAGCTCTTGTTCCTCTGTCGCCCTTACTCCCGCCCACCCCCACCCCCCAGCTTCCTTCTGCACGGCCATCTTTGGCAATGCTTCTAAATTTTGAAAGCAAAATAAACTGCTGAAGTAAATGAAGAGGATGAAAACATTATATGGGATGTACAAAAACCAATGTGAGACTATGCAATGAGAAAGAAAATACCAGAAGGAAGGCAGAGCAGCTGTCTAACCACAGAGCAACAGAAACACAAAACAAGGGCCTGGCTATTACTCCTCTAGCTCTTCTTCCACATTATTTCCTGAACAGAAGGAATGTGGAGCCAAAATTTCAAACTCTCAGAAAGATAATGACTTGGAGGACGCGTGGGGATGAGAACGAATGATAAAGGAATAGAGCATGGTTTTAGCTGCCAGTGAGTTTCCCTCGGCTCTGGCGTTGGCAATGTCAAAACGATCTTCACTGCTGTCTGCCTTGTCCATGTCCCATTCTACTTGTTGATTTTCAGCTTCAATCTCAGTGCCCAGGGCCATGGTTTTTAGATCTCCAGGGTGCTGCCCCATGAGTAAGGTCCCTGCATTCCATCCTCTCTGGCTTCAGGAGTTACATGTTTACTGTGTCCTCCTCTGGCTGCTCCTGTTGTTGGTGGCTGAGGCTGATCTTTTGTCTCCCGGCTACTTAGATATTACGTTGCTAGGTGAGTTGTTTCCACTGACTCCCTGGCCTGGTATAGGCCTTACTAGACTAAAAGTTCTCAATAGCTAAACCCAGGATTCTTCCCGTATTTTCCAGGGACTCATCAGTGACCTGGTTAGCCCTCAGCTGAATTTCTTCTGGTGACAGGTTACCCATGATGAAGCACTTTATCAGCCACAGACACAGAAATGGGTATTTCAAGCTGTTCTGGTCACACCTCTCCAGCTCAGCAGCTCAGACACCCCCAGACCAGACCTGGAGCTATACCCCTGTCACCAAAATTTCCATATTAGTTATGAACTCCAGTTTACTGGCATGAATGCAGAAAAGGACCATTGAAATGAAATAATTCCTAATGTACCCCAAATGGCCACACTTGCCACTCAATACGTGTGTATTATATTGAAAGGTCTAATTGTTCTTTAACATCCACCAAAAATAAAATAAAATAAAATGAAGGTATGTGAAGAGTAAATGTTTCTGGGGAAAAAAAAAGGACTTTTTTTTTAGGCAGACTGTTTATGTACTGAAACATTCCAAGAAACTAATTTGTAATCTGGTCAGGATGTGCTTATGAGCTAATACATTCATTTTTCTCTCTCCCTCACACACACACACAAAAACCCACAAAAAACTGCCCATCATCTAGCATGCAATTCAGAGAATGGAAATTGGCACAGGAGCTAATTACAGCTCACAAAGAAAAAATCTGCTATTTTGATGAATATGTGTTTTCCTAGAGTTTCTGTTATTTCCTTCAGTAATTGCAGAAAATAGTTTTAGTGGAGACAATTGTTATGGTTCTCTATGTATTTCTATTCTAAGTCATAAATAAAGCAGTATTCCTGGCAAATATTTTGGGATCCATCTGGAAAGAGGGAATGATTACAATTCCAGAAGATAAGCTTTTACTGTTTCAGTGTCTCTCCTGTCTTAAATTGTTTATTAAATTAAAAAAAAATGTTATGATGGGCCTTACGAGAGTCAGAAAATTACTCTTACACTTTCAGTTTTGAATAAACAAAAATCCATATAGCTCTTCTCAAAAGAATGTATTTGGAAAACAAATACAAAAAAGGGTAAAAATAATTGCATTCCCTAAGTTTGTTGGGTACAGGTTAGGATCCATTCGGAAACTCTAGCTCACAGCCAGCTGTTTCTTTTTGGAAGGCATTGGGGACATTCTTTGGCAGACTTCTTCTTGAAATAAAAAAAAAAACACACACAAACATTCTATTCTAGAATATTATGTAGTTCCAGGGCCTACTGTTGCCCCAGCTGTTAGGACAGGGAGCCTGAGGGGACCCATGGAATGTGAAAACGGAAGAATTAATTCATGAAAGAGAAATCTGTCTTAAAACAGCATCAAAGTGCCAGCATTTTGTCGATTTATAACTGTGACTTTCCAAATAAATTCCACAATTTATTCTGTAATGAGTTCAAAATCCTGCTATTTACTGCCATGCATTCCAAATTTAAAACACATTTTTCCATACAGCTAATGTAATAAATGACACTTTGGGGGCTCAGGAGTACCCCAAATCCCTTGACCAGTCATAGTGTCACCAAAATACCACCAATTTTAAATGAAACAAAAATTGGACAACATACAAAAAATGAAATTTGTGTTTAAAATAATCAATATTTATCTTAAAGCCTGGTTCTTGAAATAGGAAGAAATTAACTGGACTTAGTAAAACAGTATTAAGAAAATGGGACCTGGGCAGCGCCTGTGGCTCAGTGAGTAGGGCACGGGCCCCATATGCCTAGGGTGGCGGGTTCAAACCCAGCCCCTGCCAAACTGCAACAAAAAAATAGCCGGGTGCTGTGGCGGGCGCCTGTAGTCCCAGCTGCTCGGGAGGCTGAGGCAGGAGAATCGCCTAAGCCCAGGAGCTGGAGGTTGCTGTGAGCTGTGTGATGCCACGGCACTCTACCTAGGGCCATAAAGTGAGACTCTGTCTCTACAAAAAAAAAAAAGAAAGAAAGAAAATGGGACCTATTTGGTCCATTTCAGGGGCTTTAAAGTTTTGTCCCCCTAATTTTACATGAAATTTCTGTCCCTTGAGAGAAATATATCATTGCTCATCTCTTTACATCTATTAGGGTATCAAAAAAAGATTTTTGCTCAGGGAACTAGGCACAAATTGGAAAGCAAGGGGGAGAATTAGAGAGGATGTTCACAAGAAACTAAAAGACATGAAGCCTTCAGTGAAATAACTCGAGCTGACAACAGGGAGAACTGAAAATGGGAGTGTAACTGAGAGTGAATTCTGAAGAGAAACGCTAGGAGACGACCCAGTCGAGTGCAAGGTGAGGTCCAGGTCCAGGACCCCGGGGGTTTGTTGGTGTCCCATGAAACTGGGACCCAGTTGGTGGTCCTCAACCTGTATCACAGGGCTTGTCGTAGAGCCTGCATCAGGCAGGGATTCATCAACATGTGTGGAATAAGTGAGTGAAGAAATGAATGACTGAACAAACCCTGTCTCCTGGGGAAACTTCCTTCTCAGAACTTCCTCCCGGGTTCTCCTCTGGTGACCTCTCACCCCAAAGTCCTCTCAACCATTAGCATGTTCTGCTCACGGGAAATTCACATTTCTGGCAGGAGGACATTTTACTCCACGGCTCAGGCTGTGAGAGACATCAGATCCTTTTTTTCTAAATAGCATGAAGATGACACTTACCAAGGTACCACCAATATATTCAATCTCTCACATGTCTCCTTCCTCGGGGACCCATCTATGGGGGTAGATGATGCCCAGGAAAGAGCAAATTATCCCTGAGCACCCAGTCACCGAATGGCTAAAGCTTCAGGGTCGACCAGGGATGCAGAGTTCCACAGTTCAAGGTCACCAGTGGCAATGCCTGCAGGTCGTCACCCTCCATCCTCCCCTCTCTGGGGAGATGACATCTGAGCTGAGGACAGCTATGAAACCAACTGGCTATGCAGCAAAATAGGAGAGTATTTCAGTCTGGGACTTGCAGTGTTCTGGTCCATTGGAAAAAAAAAAGATCAGTGTAGGACCTCCTTCCAGACCAAACTCTTGCCCGGGTCACAGCAGCATTGGTCCTGGCAGAAGGAACCAAAGGGAGACTAAGATTTGTAGGGCAGGGCAAAGACTGAGACAGGTTTGGAACAGTCCCTGGGGACAGATAGCACCAGGGGTGCCAGGCAGAGCAGTAATGGGCTGAAGCCACTGTCTTTGTCTCTGATGGGCCTTTTCTCCTCAGCTCCTGTCTGGCTGAATAGAACATGGGAGACGGGGCAGGCTGGCGCTCTGAGTTGGTCCCTGGGGGTGTGGCTCAGGCTTTAGGCTGTACATCCATCCACAGTCTTGCTTCCCTTCCCCTACAGGATCTTAGAGGGTTTCTCCAAGGTTTACTCATGCACTTGAAGGTGAGAGATGGGAGCCCAAAAGGTTCAAGGCAACTTCCCCCAATCCATGCAGGACTGCAAAAGAATGCCAAGCCAATTGTGGTTAATATTTCAAAGTATTTTTCTATCATGGAATTTTTTTTAAAATTTTTACATAGTCTTTATAATAGACAATAAGCTTTTGTTTTATTTGGCAAGAGGACTTTACTATAACCATTTTCCCAAGGAGCCACTTGAAACTAGGAGTGGCTAAATGACCCATTCACAGTCAATCAGGGACAGAGGCTGAAGCAAGGTCCAAGGAATTGGATCACGAGCTCCACATTCTTTGCTACAAGTTGGCAGCTAGAGTAGCCACAACTACGTAGGTACATTTTTTCATGATGGGCAGAGCATCAAACTGAGCTTGGATCTCAGCTTCTGTGTTCTTCAGTCCCTCACAGCCAAGCCTCCTTCTCTTCCACCTGCCAACTTGGCCTTGCCTTGGGTCATCACACGGCCATCAGCCCTGTGCCAGACTCCTGCCTGTATCCCAAATTCCAGATGTCCCCAGGGTAGGGACATGATGGCCTATGACCTCTCTAGGCCCTGTCCTGAGATTCGAAACCTGCCTCTGTGCTGACCTCTGCTCCCCTTCTCCACTGATCACGACTCACTCATCTCTCCACCGACTATTAATATCACTTACTAAGCGTGGATTGCGCACCTACTGTGTGTGGGTGTATATTAGTTGTGAGAATTAAGCAACAAGCAAATCAGAGCTGTGCCTTCATGATGACTACAGACTATCAGGTGCAACTGATGGTGGACTTGGAATGACAAATAATATGACTGTCGTAAAATAAGGGTCACAGGGAAAGCACAGTCAAGGCCTCCTGCACATCAGATTGGATTTGCACACCTATAACTGGATCGGCTGTTTCCAACTTTTATCTGTCCTCATGGCCTCATGTGAGGTTCTAGCCCATGCCCTTCCACTTTATGTAGCAAAAATCACAGTGGGATAGGACAAAAATGGTATCTCTTATAAACACATTCCCTGTTTGTAGTACATTATTCATTTAAACATTACTTTCAGTATTTTTTCTCTTTAATGCACACCTTTCCAAGAACACATACCCTCTATCACAGACTCTTCTGCTAGAAACGAGCATTATATAAATGTGTCACCTTAACTGCAAACTAGCACACCAGGCTTACCCCAGTGTGAAAGAAATCTTAAAAGAATATATTTGGGGATATATTACCGGTTGATTCTACTCATTCAAATTTTAAAATGTGGTTTGCTCCTGTGGACTATGATTCAGCACAAGTTTGTCTGTGGGCTTCCAAGAGGCACTTAGGGGTCCCTGGGTCTCTCCTCTCGGCACTGAGCTCTCTGTGGGCTGGGCCAACAGAGGAGAGTTTACATTTCCAGAGGGCCCCAGCTCCTTGAGCAGCTTGAAAACATCTGTAGGTCTGTGCTAGGGGGTGGAGGGTGTCCCGGCAAATGCAAACATGCTTCTGCCAGAGGAAGAGAGCTCACTGTGGGGTGGGCCCCGGCAGGGGAGGAGGCAGAATCTCGTGTGACAACGTAAAGCTATAGCTTTGGCTTTCTGCCAAAGACAAGAAAGCGCCTGATTATATTGCATATTTTAGGGTTCTCTTTCTTTCCATTGCAAACGAGGAGGCAGAAAACTTCTCTTTGTCATAAGAAATCAATTTCTTACTTGCCATTTCTGCTTAGCACAATGTTTCTCTGCTATATCTTTTAAAATGCCGTTTGTTACTGCGATTACAGAATGAATTTCAATCCATGTTTAATTTTTTAAAAATCATCTTTTGCTTTTAAAGGGTTTTAAAAAGCATATGGATGAGCATATTAATCACAGCTACTATTTCCAGGGCCCGAGTGAGACATTTATGTTAATGGTGTATGTGGCTAAGCATACACGTCTAGAGATATTCCCAATTACCAAATTCATCTCTTCTGCTGCAACAAGAATATAACTGAAAGAATAAATTATCCTGACAGCGTACCCTGCTTCAGGTTACCTCTCTGAGGTTAAATTGTCCCTGTTTGAATCAAGCTTGCAGAATATCTAATGCCAATCACAACACTTAGGGCATGATTGAATCAGCCAAAACATTTAGCCACATATTCCGGCTCTGCCTCTGAATTGACCTGAAAAGTCCCAAGTGCATCCATTTGGGCTCCCTGGAGAATCAAACCTTATGAAATCATTCTTTATTTACTTGCAGTAAGACTTTTTGCAATCAGTTCCTTAGTGGAAAATTGGCAGCAGTTATTCACAACATGCTATCCATCCATCACACACAGGCCACCAGAGCTCTGGATGCTGAATTTCGTGTAGTGGTAAATACAACAAATCATGTCAGAATTGGGAGAACTACTGTACATTTTTCAGTGACCTGGGTCCATGAGGGGTATCTCAGAGTCACAGGAGAAGTCTCGGGAATGATAAGCCAGCCAGTGTCCTGTATCAAATTCACCTTAGGCAGCATGAAACCAACCTTCTCAGATTTCTTACCTACTATTTTTCCTCCTCTGAGACAGGACAAACTCTTTCCATCATATGTGAAAAGGATGCTCAGATTGGTTTACAGTTTCCAGAGCTAAAGCTTCTATTATTGTTAACTTTGAATTGCAACTGTGAAGATAAGTGATCTTTTCTTAGTCAATTTCAAAAAACACTGTAAACAACTAACATGTTTTTCCTACCAGTCATGATAATCGAGAAATACTAGTCCCGTAGCATCTAGGGCATTGTTTGTCAATGTTTTTTATCTTGCGACACAACTTGAACCTATAGTTAAATTCCCATGGCATACTTAAATTATGTTGATTTTAAAAAAGAATATACTTACTGTGCTTTGAACTTCTTCGGAAAATGATTTAATTAATGATCTTTAAAAATTTTTGTGGCACACCTAAGATCCTCTCATGGCACACTGGTTGAAAAATTACTGATCTAGGACTACATATGAAAACCATAGAACCTAGGTCACAGTTTACGCTGCTGCTTCTAGGTTTGAATTAGAGGTACAAAGATTAGAAAGATTATGCTTTTCTGAAATGAAAAGAATGTCCTGTAACTTACAAAGCTGTTTTCCCACATTATTACCTTTCTCTTCAGCTTATCAAAATAAAAGATGGAGGATCTTGGACTCTAAAACACAGCATCCCAAATCACTATTTGTGGCTTCTTGCTGGGACTGTGTTTATTGTTGGATGCAGAGAAGGAAGATGAATTAAAAGTTTTAGAGATACCACCAATCAGGAATGTCATCAAACAGCCCATCTGTGTCCCTGATTGATAGTAATCAGAAAAACGATATGTGAAACAGGTTCACGGTGCATTTGTATCAGTCCCAGGAGAAGATGCCGAACACCTTGCCAATACCAGGCACCAACAGCAGTCCACTTGCATGAGCCCAGTGAAACAGAAAATTCTCACATGTGAAGCAATTCTCTTACTTACAGATAGGAGCAAGGGATTATAGAAACCTAGGATTTATGACAAGTCACTTCCCTCAAGGCTCAGAAGATCTGCCCAGGGTGGAAGGAGTCTGGTCACTGCATGCCCATGTTGCATCACACTGAGGAGTCCCCAGATCACTATTGTTTTAATGACGGATAGCAGCTGAACTCACAGGACTGTGAAGAGCCCAGCTGTTCCTCCTTATCTCAGGATGTTGGGGTTCCAGCACATTCTACAGTAATTACTGAGAACTACACATGAAAAGAGAGGAAAAAGCTGGGTTGCCAAGGCCACTGGGTGACTTGTCCTCCACAATAGTTGTTACTTCTCCCCTAGAAAACAGAACCAAGGTGTTACTTAGCATTGACAGTTTGACAGGAAGGGATTCTGACACCTTGGACAATCGTCATCATTTTCAGCATCTTTGTATCCAACATTTATTAAGCACCTACCATGTACTTTATTTGTAGTCATTCATTTAATCCCTACAACAATTGTGCCTGCCTGGGTCCTCCAGAAAGCAGACATCAAGAAGGGATTAGATCTGAGAGGTGAATGGGAAAACAGGTTTGAGGGGAAATGGGAAGGGAGCAGGGAGAGATCATGGTACAGGTCTAAGTGCTACAGAAAGGACTGGGAGAAGAGGAAGGTGGGGTAGGAGAAACATCAGACCACAGGGCAGTCTTACTAAAGGGAGTTCTTGAGCCAAGGCTGCCCACAAAGGGCACCACATCACCCAAGAACAAGCCTGCCGTGGCTCCCCTGCTGTGCTCCATCATCAGTTGGGAGCATCTGTGGGACCTGGCTTAGCATAGACTATGGGGTACATCAGCACAGCAGCTGGAGTGGCCTCCAATCGGTGATGCCTCCTATAGTCAGAGATCCAAGAGGAGCACTCTCATGTCCTATTAGTCCAGGTCCTGCCAGAAGAGAGAAGCCACAAGGACAGTTAATTAGGAGAAGTTTAATACAAAGGATTGTTAAATTCTCGGCTGGCTGTCATGGCTAATGCCTGTACACTAATATTCTGGGAGGCCAAGACAGGATCACTCGAGCTCAGGAGTTCAAGACCACCCTGAGCAAGAGCGAGACCTTGTTTCTACTAAAAAATTAGAAAAATTAGCTGGATGCTATGGTGGGTGCCTGTAGTTCCAATTACTTGGGAGGCTGAAGCGGGAAGATCACTTGAACCCAGGAGTTTGGGGTTGCAGTGAGCTGTGATCACATCACTGCACTCTACCTCAGGAGGGGAGAAGACAAAAAAACTCTGTCTTGAAGAAGACGAAGAAGAAGAAGATGAAGACGAAGATGAAGACGAAGACGAAGAAGAAGAAGAAGAAGAAGAAAGAAAATAAATTATTGGAGGTGGAGCAAGATGGCGGCCGAGTAACAGCTTCCCTGCAACTGGGCATGGTGAGTCTGGGGAGAGAAGACTCCAGGCATCTCTGGCTGTGGGATCTGCCTATAATCATCCATCCCTCTGAGGATACAGGGAGTCAGCAAGGGACTTCTCAACCCCAGGAGGAGGACAAAAACAGTGGAAAACTGGCAAGTGGTTGCATATGTTCAATCGACCTAATCCCGCCAGCAGCCGTGAGTACAAGCAGCGGTGAGACTGCAAACCAAAGAGGCCTTACCTGTTAACTGTTTTGGTGTTTTTGGACTTGGCACTCACTTGAACTGCCTTGTGGAGAGCTTGAGCAGGAGTGTGGAAACTTTGGGCATTGTCTGGGGCCCCAGACTGAGCTGCTGAGCCGGACGGAGCTAATAGTGTTCGGCTATGGGACACAGGGAGCTATTGTGAGAGAACTGCCCTGGCAAGCTCTGCCCTCAGGGTCACAGAACAAGGATCAGGCGGGAGCTAGTAACCTAGTGACTGAGCAGCCTAAAGGTGAGGACTGAGGTGCCTTACAGCCTTAACCCTCAGGGGCAGAGTGAGACCAGTTTTGGCACACTGGAGCCTCAGGCTGTTGCCCTGGGTAGAGTGCCTTGGCCTCACAGCTCATAGAAACCTCAAACTCCTGGGTGTGGCACCACCCAGACCACCATAAGAGCTGCGCCATGACCCCTGACCTGAGACCCGTGCCCGCCGGGCCTCCACATGCCCTGACCAGGAACTACGAGAGCCGCACAACCCCGTGTCTTCCCTCCTATACCCTTCCTGCCTCTGCACCGGCCCACTTTTCTGGCCAGGGACTCTGGTAGCCGCATGCCTTCTGGAGCCCTCCCTACCTCTGCACAGAGCCCCTCTCCTGGCCAGAGACTGCTAGAGCCTTGGGCTCTCTGTGCCAAAGTCACTGGGTGTCAGGCACTCCCAGAACCATGCGCACCACCTCCCGCCCTGTTGCTGGATCTGGGTGTGTCACACTCTGGAGCTGCTTCCACAACCAGAACACCCTGGCTGGGGCAGCCCCAGAGGAACGACACAGGGTCACTCCCTACAAAGATCCAGTGACAATAGAGTGATCCTGCTGGGGTCTAATCTTAGAGAGACACCTCCCCAACTCTGAGGATGGCCAGAGACAATGGTGAAAAACAGTCATGAGGCAAAATTAACAGAAAAACTCTGGCAATATGTATAATCAGAGTAGATCAACTCCCCCAAGCATCAATGGGGCAGACACAGCACAAGATCTCATGCACAAACGAATGTCAGAAATCTAATTCAGAATATGGATAGCAAATAAGATCGAATTAGAATTCCAAGCAGTAACTCAAAAGATATCTGAAGAATTCAATGAATTCAAAGACCAAATGACCAAAGATTTTGACACATTGAGACAAAAAGCTGCATCCCTCAAAGATCTGAGAAACACAGTAGAATCCCTCAGTAACAGAATGAAGCAAGCAGAAGAAAGGATTTCTGACATTGAAGACAAAGCTTTCGAACGCTCCCAAACTCTCAAAGAGTAAGAGAAATGGAGGGCAAAAATAGATCACTCTCTCAGAGAGCTCTGAAATAATTCGAAGAAAACCAATATTCGTCTTATAGGGATCTCCGAAAGTGACAAAGTGGCTTCACAAAGCACAGAGTCTCTTCTCCATGAGATTATGAAGGAGAACTTTCCAGACATGCCAAGAGATTCTGAAATTCAGATAGCAGCAGTTTCAGAACTCCAGCACCACTCAACCCAAATAAGACATCCCCCAGACACATCATAATCAATTTCACTAAAGTTAATATGAAGGAGAAAATTCTGAAAGCAGCCAGATGAAAGAAAACCATCACATACAAAGGCAAGAATATTACAATAAATGCAGATCTCTCTGCTGAAACCTTTCAAGCTAGAAGAGGATGGTCACTGACCTTTAATCTCCTAAAACAAAATAACTTTCAACCCAGGATCCTGTACCCAGCTAAACTGAGTTTCATTTATTCTGGAGAAATTAAATACTTCAATGACATTCACATGTTGAAGAAATTTGCCATAACTAAACCAGCTCTCCAAAATATTCTCAGACCTATCCTCCATAAAGACCAGCATAATCCCCCACCGCAAAAGTAAACCCACCCAAAAATTTTGATAAAATTCCAACTTCCACAGTCGCAAAAGAATTAACAATGTCCACTGGACCTTGAAAGGCTTATCAATATTCTCAATTAATGTGAATGGTTTAAATTGTCCTCTAAAGAGGCACAGGTTGGCTGACTGGATAGAAAAACTCAAGCCAGATATCTGCTGCATACAAGAATCGCATCTTACATTAAAAGACAAATATAGACACAAGGTGAAGGGATGGTCATCTACACTCCAGGCAAATGGAAAGCAGAAAAAAGCAGGCATTGCAATCCTATTTGCAGATGCAATAGTCTTTAAACCAACTGAAATAAGGAAGGATAAGGATGGACACTTCATATTTGTTAAAGGTAATACTCCATATGATGAGATTTCAATTATTAATATTTATCACTCAACCAGAATGCACCTCAATTTATAAGAGAAACTCTAACAGACTTGAGCAACTTGATTTCCTCCAGTTCCATAGTAGTTGGAGATTTCAAAACACCTTTAGCAGTGCTGGATATATCCTCCAAAAAGAAGCTAAGCAAAGAAATTTTAGAATTAAACTCAACCATTCAACATCTGGACTTAACAGACATCTACAGAACATTTCATCCCAGCAAAACTGAATACACATTCTCATCTGCCCACAGAACATAGTCCAAAATCAACCACATCCTAGGCCACAAATCTAACCTCAGCAAATTTAAAAAAGTAGAAATTATTTCTTGCATGTTCTCAGATCATCATGGAATAAAAGTTGAACTCAGTAACAGGAACCGGCATACCCATACAAAAACATAGAAGCTAAACAACCTTATGCTGAAGGATAGATGGGTTATAGAAGAGATTAAGAAGGAAATCACCCAATTTTTGGAACAAAACAACAATTAAGACACGAATTACCCGAACCTCTGGGATACTGCAAAGGCAGTCCTAAGAGGGAAATTTATAGCACTGCAAGCCTTCCTCAAGAAAACGGAAAGAGTGCAAGTTAATAACTTAATGGCACATCTCAAGCAACTGGAGAAAGAAGAATGCTCCAACCCCAAACCCAGCCTAAGAAAAGAAATAACCAAAATCAGAGCAGAATTAAATGAAATTAAAAACAAAAGAATTATACAACACATCAATAAATCCAAAAGTTGGTTTTTTGAAAATATCAATAAAATAGATAAACCTTTGCCAACCTAACCAGGAAAAATAGAGTAAAATCTCTACTTACATCAATCAGAAATGGTAACGATGAAATAATAACGGACCCCTCAGAAATTAAAAAAATCCTTAACGAATACTACAAGAAACTCTACTCACAGAAATATGAAAATCTGAAAGAACTCAACCAATACCTGGAAGTACGCCACCTACCAAGACTTAGCCAGAATGAAGTGGAAATGTTGAACAGGCCTATATCAAGTTCTGAAATAGCATCAACTATACAAAATCTCCCTAAAAAGAAAAGCCCAGGACCAGATGGCTTTACGTCAGAATTCTACCAAACCTTTAAAGAAGAACTAGTACCTATATTACTAAACCTCTTCCAAAATATAGAAAAAGAAGGAATATTAACCAGCACATTCTAGGAAGCAAACATCACCTTGATCCCCAAACCAGGAAAAGACCCAACAAGAAAAGAAAATTATAGACCAATATCACTAATGAATATTGATGCAAAAATACTCAATAAGATCCTAACAAACAGAATCCAACAACACATCAAAAAATATATACACCACGACCAAGTGGGATTTATCCCAAGGTCTCAAGGCTGGTTCAATGTATGTAAATCTATAAATATAATTCAGCACATAAGCAAACTAAAAAATAAGGACCATATAATTCTTTCAATTGATGCATAAAAAGCTTTTGATAATATTCAGCATCCCTTCATGATCAGAACACTTAAGAAAATTGGTATAGAAGGGACATTTCTTAAACTGATAGAGGCCATTTACAGCAAACTCACAGCCAATATAGTATTGAATGGAGCTAAATTGAAATCATTTCCACTTAGATCAGGAACCAGGTAAGGTTGCCCATTGTCTCCATTGCTCTTTAACATTGTGATGGAAGTTTTAGCCATTGCAATTAGGGAAGAAAAGGTGATCAATGGTATCCACATAGGGTCAGAAGAGATCAAACTTTCACTCTTTGCAGATGATATGATCGTATATCTGGAAAACACTAGGGATTCTACTACAAAACTTTTAGAAATGATCAAGGAATACAGCAATGTCTCAGGCTACAAAATCAACACCCATAAATCTGTAGCCTTTATGTATACCAAGAATAACCAAGCCGAAAAAATAGTCAAGGACTCTATTCCTTTCACAGTAGTGCCAAAGAAAATGAAATATTTGGGAGTATACCAAACAAAGGACGTGAAAGATCTCTACAAAGAGAGCTATGAAACTTTAAGAAAAGAAATAGATGAAGATGTTAACAAATGGAAAAACATACCATGCTCATGGCTGGGAAGAATCAACATTGTTAAAATGTCTATACTACTCAAAGCAACATATAATTTTAATGCAATTCCTATTAAAGCTCCATTGTCATATTTTAAAGATCTTGAAAAAATAATACTTCCTTTTATATGGAATCAGAAAAAACCTCAAATAGCCAAAACATTACTCAGCAATAAAAACACAGCAGGAGGAATCACGCTACCAGACCTGAGACTATACTATAAATCAATAGTGATCAAAACAGCATGATAGTGGCACAAAAACAGAGAAGTAGATGTCTGGAACAGAATAGACAACCAAGAGATGAATCTAGCTACTTACCATTATTTGATCTTTGACAAGCCAATTAAAAACATTCAGTGGGGAAAAGATTTAACAAATGGTGCTGGGTGAACTGGCTGGTGATCTGTAAAAGACTGAAACTGGAACCACACCTTTCACCATTAACTAAGATAGACTCTCACTGGATAAAAGATTGAAACATAAGACATGAAACTATAAAAATACTTGAAGAAAGTGCAGGGAAAACTCTTGAAGGAATTGGCCTGGGCGAATATTTTATGAGGAGGATTCCCCAGGCTATTGAAGCAGTATCAAAAATACACTACTGGGACCTGATCAAACTAAAAAGCTTCTGTACAGCCAAGAACATAGTAAGTAAAGCAAGCAGACAGCCCTCAGAATGGGAGAAAATATTTGCAGGTTATATCTCCAATAAAGGTCTAATAACCAGAATCCACAGAGAACTCAAACGTATTAGCAAGAAAAGAACATGTGATCCCATCTCAGGGTAGGTGAGGGACTTGCAGAGAAACTTCTCTATAGAAGACAGACGCATGATCTACAAACACATGAAAAAAAGCTCATCATCCTTAATCATCAGAGAAATGCAAATCAAAATTACTTTGAGATATCACCTAACTCCAGTAAGAGTAGCTCACATAACAAAATCCCAAAACCAGTGATGTTGGCATGGATGTGGAGAAAAGGGCACACTTCTGCATTGCTGGTGGGAATGCACACTAATACGTTCCTTCTGAAAGGATGTTTGGAGAATACTTAGAGACCTAAAAATAGACATGCCATTCAATCCTATAATTCCTTTACTAGGTTTATACCAAGAAGACCAAAAATCACAATATAACAAAGACATCTGGGCCTGGAGAAAGACTGCCATGGCAATTGCAACAACAACAAAAATAAACAAATGGGACTTCATTAAACTGAAAAGCTTCTGTACAGCTAAGAAGACAACAAACAAAGCAAAGAGACAACCTACACAATGGGAAAGGATATTTGCATATTTTGAATCAGACAAAAGCTTGATAACTAGGAACTATAGAGAACTCAAATTAATCCACATGAAAAAAGCCAACAATACCATCTATCAATGGGCAAGAGACATGAATAGAACCTTCTCTAAAGAAGACAGACGAATGGCTAACAAACATATGAAAAAATGTTCTCTATATATTAGAGAAATGCAAATCAAAACCACCCTGAGATATCATCTAACCCCAGTAAGAATGGCCCACATCACAAAATCTCAAAACTGCAGATGCTGGCATGGATGTGGAGAGAAGGGAACACTTTTACACTGCTGGTGGGACTGCAAACTAGTACAACCTTTCTGGAAGGAAGTATGGAGAAACCTCAAAGCACTCAAGCTAGACCTCCCATTTGATCCTGCAATCCCATTACTGGGCATCTACCCAGAAGGAAAAAAATTCTTTTATTACACTTGTACTAGACTGTTTATTGCAGCTCAATTTACAATCGCCAAAATGTGGAAACAGCCTAAATGCCCATCAACCCAGGAATGGATTAACAAGCTGTGGTATATGTATACCATGGAATACTATTCAGCTATTAAAAAAAATGGAGACTTTACATCCTTTGTATTAACCTGAATGGAAGTGGAAGACATTATTCTTAGTAAAGCTTCACAAGAACGGAGAAGCATGAATCCTATGTACTCAATTTTGATATGAGGACAATTAATGACAATTAAGGTTATGCGGGGGGGAGGAAAAGCAGAAAGAGGGACGAAGGGAGGGGGTGGGGCTTTGATGTGTGTCACACTTTATGGGGGCAAGACATGATTGCAAGAGGGACTTTGCCTAACAAATGCAATCAGTGTAACTTGGCTTATTGTACCCTCAATGAATCCCCAACAATAAAAAAAAAAAGACATCTGTACCAGAATGTTTATTGCAGCCCAATTCATAATTGCTAAGTAATGGAAGAAGCCCAAGTGCCCATCGACCCACAAATGGACTAGCAAATTGTGGTACATGTACACCATGGAATATTATGCAGCCTTAAAGAAAGATGGAGACTTTACCTCTTTTATGTTTACATGGATGGAGCTGGAACATATTCTTCTTAGCAAAGTATCTCAGGAAAGGAAGAAAAAGTATCCAATGTACTCAGCCCTACTATGAAGCTAAATTATAGCTTTCACATGAAGGCTATAACCCAACTATAGCACAAGACTATGAGGAAAGGGCCAAGGAAGGGGAAGGGAGGGGGTAGGTTACAGTGGAGGAAGGGTAAGGGGTGGGGCCACACCTATGGTGTATCTTAGAATGGGTACAGGCGAAACCTACTAAATGCAGAATACAAATGTCTACATACAATAACTAAGAAAATGCCATGAAGGCTACGTTGAACAGTTTGATGAGAATATTTCAGATTGTATATGAAACCAGCACATTGTACCACTTGATTGCACTAATGTACACAGCTATGATTTAACAAGAAAAAAAAGAAAAAAAAAGAAAAGGAATTATTAAATTTTGATAAAAGAGTGTCTGCAACATACCAAGATGTCGTACGTGGTAGCCCAGGGCTTATGGAGATTACCAAAGGAAGGGCAAACTTGAAAGGGTCTGGGGTTCAGCCTTTGTTACAGAAGGTGCAGTTCGGCCCCTGAATGGTAGGGACATTTGCTGGTTTGCACCAGTGTGGGCTGATGTGCTGTCACCAGGCAAGCAGAGAGCAGCCCTCGGGAGTGTAGGCAGTCAGTCACCAGCCAGTGGTGCTGCTGCTCAGGGGGCGGAGGCTGCAGGGGGAATTGGGGTGCAAGGTGGTAGGAGCCTGCAGGACACTGGTCTCCACATGGAGAGGTCAGGAAGGCCACCAGACAAGGCCAAAGTCCTGGACATGAGGCTGGGGAATGGCGGCCTCCCCCTCGGACCCACTGTGAAGTGGGGACGCCTTCCTCCTGCAGTGTCCCTCCAGCGCACTGTCCCAGGGAAACTGAGCCTGGTGCTCACAGGGAAGGAGACACAGGAAGGAACATGGTCCAGGACACAGGAGCACATGTGGAGACGGGGGCTGGGGGCAGGGTATGGAGCACTGGGGCCTGTGGTCAGCTCAGGAACCCTATGAGGTTAGCACTTGTGTTGTCCCTTTTATAGAGGAGAAAACTGAGGCTTGGGGAAGTTCAGTGACTTGCTAAAGGCCATGCAGCAAGAGGAGCAGCTGGAGTTGAAAACTTAAGTCTCTATGGGTCCAGAACACATGTTCTTAACTGCCATGCTGCATCACAAAAGATACTAAAATCCTTTCTAAATACCCTTTTATAACAGGAAATTTTTATTCTAATGATAAGCCCTGGGATTTGTTAGCATATCATCAAAATAATTTTTTATTTTTTTGGCAGGCTTGAGAAGTCATCTTTGCCTTGTATTCTATAGTAGTTTGACTCCAAGAATACAAATGTGGAGAAAATAAACTCACCTCATATAAAAGGATCAGATACATCAAAGCCATGGGGACTGGTGTCCAGAAGGAACTGTTAGAAGCCCTATGGTCAGTTAGCCTCAGGCAGACACTGATCAGCAGCGGCGCTTCCAGTGTTCAGTCTGTGAAGGTTTTCTCAATTGAGACACTCAAGCAGTAAGCAGTTTAGCTCCCTTTCCCCTAAGGGCTGAATATGAGGAAATGAGCTTGCATTAAAACCAGCCAGATTTCCGCTGAATATAAGGAAGAACTTTTTAACCATTATAACCATTATGATGATGAAACACTAGAATAAGGCTTCTCATGAAGTGTTAAAGTCTCTATTCTCAGAGATATTAAAAAAGAAAATCAAAACTATCTATCTCTATCAGGAATGATTTAGACATCACTAAATGAAGATAGTGAACTCTTAAGGTCCTTTCCTGCCTGACAATTCCAATATGCCTTAGTCATCTTAAATTCTTCCTTGCCAGTAATGCCTTTCAAGGACAATGGCTAATGGGGGTATTATTAATAATAGTTCCCGTTTATCAATTGCTCACATTCACCAAGTGGTTTATGCATATTAATTCCCTAGTCTTTACGACACTACAAGGTAACTGTCATGATTTCTCTTTTACATACTGTGAGGCTGAGAGAAGTCATGTAACTTACCGGAGGCCACAGGAGAAATCCATACTAGTCAGAATTCTAACTCAGGACCTGTGATGCCCAACTCCACTTAGCGTCATGGATAAACTGTGCTTTCCACTCTTTTGCTGGCTACTTAAGAGTCTTTCCGAAGGCTTACCCTCCCCTCCTGAAAACTCTCCAGCACACCGTCAAAATCTGCCAACTCTAATTTGTACAACCAACTCAACATTATGTGCTCAGGAAATTAGCAGATAGGTAGGGCACATGTGGGAAGAGAAAGATAACTGATAAAGACAGGAAAAGAGCGCGCATGGCGTCATATCTCTGTCCCCTGCACTCTGTGAAGTAGCAAAGAATTGACTCCGTTTACAAAATGCATCTGAGGGGGGAAATAAATGACACATCCTTTGCCAAACATGAGAAAAGTTGCCTGTAGCAACCTATGTAACAGGATATGTAGCAACCTATGTAGAAAGACATGTAGGAAGCCGGACAGCAGGTTTGAAGAGACAAAGTGGTGGTTGACCAAGACAGAGGGCTTGCAGAGACAAAGTGGCAGTTATTGGACATTAACAAAAGAGACATTGGCAGTTGGAAATTGATCAGCTGTGGAACTCCAGTGAAGGAGCGGGGCTCGGGGGAGAGGCGTATGTTCTCAATAAATAGCAGCTGCAGAGGTTGCTTTGGGCCTTTTCCCTGACACGTAGGGGGAGGCCCACCTCCTGCAAGCTTCGAGCTTACAATCCGTTGTCTGGCCTGCTTCCTTGGTGATTGCACCGACAGTGGACCCTGTTAGTTTTGCAATGAGAAAGTGTGAAAACTGAACAGCAGTAGCAGTGCTACAGAGGCTACACAGGCATTCGAAATACACAATCCCCAGGGTTTCTCTGAAAGATTAGGTTACCATGTTCTGACAACTAAGATCCCTTCTTACTCCCTTCCATTAATCTTATGCATCTGATGTCACACAGAGTGAAAGAGCAAATCCTTTTTACATGGATGCTTCATTGGGCCACCTCCCACTGAGAGCATTGGCTAAGTGTGGTGGCTTGTACCTATCCTATGAGACAGGGCTCATCAAGGTCTCTCGAGTTACGGCAGATGGCTGACCCAGGATCCCTGTTGCTCCCTCTGGCCAATGTCTTCAACTTGGAAGTTATGAGAACTCTACAAAAAAATTTATTCTCCAAAATGCTCTTTATTTGCCTTGGAAGATTTTTATAAATCACTCCTATATGCTGAACCAACAAAACATCACCTCTGTCCTATACCTCTTTCAACATTAAAAAATATTAAGTGCTGAAAGTTTTAATACAAACGTGAAGAAAAGGCTTTCCATGCCTTCGAAGAGTTCACTGAGTACTATAGAAGATAAAAATAACAATAACCACAACACGATGTGATGTTGTGGAGACCACTCTCTAGAGACCAAGATTTGAGCAGAGCTTTCTGTATTATTATCATCTCAGGCTGCCATAACAAAATGCATAGTCTGGGTGGCTTAAATTACAGACATTTGTTTCCTTGCAGTTCTGAAGGCTGGAAGCCTGCGACCAGGGTACCAGTGTTGTTGGGTTCTGTTGAGGGCTCTCTTAGTAGCTTGTAGAGAGCTACCTTCTAGCCGTGTGCTCACAAGGGAGAGAGAGAGAGAGAAGGAGCAAGTTCTCTCGTGTCTTTTCTTATAAGGACACTAATTCTATTAGATTGGGGCCCCATCCTTAATTCTTCATTTAACTTTAATTACCTCCTAAAAGTCCTTTATATCCAAATACCATCACATCAGGAGTCAGGACCTTAATAGAATCTAGGGAGACATAATTCAGTGCATAACACCTTCAGAATTATGTAAGTTGATCAAGTGGAAGGAAGTTAGGGCAGGGAGGCAAATATACCAGTGTATACAAGTTCAAAGGCTCAGGCAGGTCTCTTACATTAGCAGAACACAAAGTGGCCCAACATGATAACAAAGCAGACACTACAGTGTACAGTGGGCAGAAGGGCAAGTGTTGAATGTTTTCTAAGCAGGGCATACCTTATCATATGGCAGTCCAGAATTTTACAAAACTTTTAATAGAGGAGCTGAGAAGATTTGCATTTTAGGATAAAAAAAAAGATTTGATACATACTTGAAGAATAAATAATAGGATTCAAAGGGAATCAGAATTTGGGACTCAAGCCCTGGACACTGCAACTGTCCCAGGAAAGATGACAAGAGGCTTTGCCGAGGCAGTAGCAAAGCATGTGAGGGTGAAGAAACAGGTTGTAGAGTTATTTAAGGAGACAGAATAGAAGGATGGTGGACTATGGACAGGGGCAGGGAAAAGTAGAGGAGAATCCTAACTCTCTGGAACCAGTGCCTGGGTGGTATTTATGTTTCTATGTTACGAGAGCTTCGTGCTTTGCTTGTGGTTGTTGCTGTTGTTCTCAATTCACTGACTACAATTCAGCCCTTCTCACAATTCTTGCTGAACACGGTGGTGGGCTTAGCATGTGAATGAAAGAGTAAAGATACAAACCATGGTGACTGTAAAAATCTGAGTTTATACTTAATAATGGTAGAGTTTTGGTGACATAACAGTGTCACAATTTGAATTTCATTATTCATTATATTTTATACAATATACTCTTATTTTATTAACAATAAAACTAATGGCAATTATAGGAGCTCATTAACTAACACAGATTTTATGCAGCTCCAGACTAATAGTTGACATATGTTTAGAGTTCCCAGAACCCAGCACTCTAATGCCAACTTCTACCACTATTCATAATTAAAAGATTATCCTTGGAAACTGTGTGTTCAGATACCCTGACAATTTTTCTAATATTATTTTAGACCAGCATTGCCCAATAGAGATACAGTGCAAGCCACAGGTGCAAACGAAAAGCTTTTAAAAAGTAAGATTTGGAGAACGTCTTCCTAAGTAAAATATCACAAGAATGGCAAAGCAAACATCCAATGTGCTCAATGTTAATATAAAATTAGTAGATGAACAACTACATGTTCACACGAGAAAAATACATTTAAATTCAAGAAAAGGAGAGGGGTGCAAAAAGCTCTTTCCTATTAGGTACAATGCACAGGTACATGGGTGCAGGGGGCTCAATTGCAACTTGGACTTTACCTAAAAAATGCAAACAATATAACCTAATTGTATGTACCCTTATATTAATCTGAGTATTTTTTGTAAAAGAGTTAAAATTAAAATGTAAATACCACTATAAAAATAAAAAAATAAAAATAAATACATTTTTAAAAGGCACTAAAATGAAAAAGAAATAGGTAAAAGTATGTTTCATGATATATGCTATTTAATCCAATATATCAAAAGTATTATCATTTAACATGTAATTATCATAAAAATTATTAATGTAATATTTTACATTTTTGTTACACTTTATCTTCAAAATGCAGTATGTATTTTACACTTACAGCATGATTCAATTTGGATGAGTTACATTTTGATTTCTCAATAGCCAGATGCAACTGGTGGGTGCCCCATTGGATAGTGCAAGTTTAGGCCAAGAAGTGTTCTTGAGGCAAGCACTAAATACCTGTAACTATCATTTATTAACCTGCAATCAAGGTAGTAGTTTATTGTAAAAAATATGAAACACTGTATATTGTTATAAAGAACATATATTTATTTAATTCCCTTCATTTTATACTTTAGATTCTAGTTTCCCAAAATTATGTCATAAACCCAAGTTGAATGTTCCTTTTTTCTAAGTAAATTTTCTGTTATATTGCTTATAAAGCCTCCAAAGAACATGCAGCCTGGGATTGCCTAAAGGAGTGTTTGATTGGACCATTTACCTTGTCAGGGAGATAAACAACAAGATACACTCTGCCTCTGGAGATGGGCCTGAGGACATCAGGGGATAAGCAAAAGTTTAGTCTTATTACATGCATAATCTTGCACTGAAAATAACACAGGAGATTTATAAAGCATCATGGAGATCAAATGCAGTGAATGTAATTTAGCTTAGTTTACCAATATTTAATATAACATTTGTCACAATTACAGTAATCTGGCTAAAAACAAATTTGACAGTAACAATCCTGGGATTGCTATTGTAAACACAACTCATTTTTTTTTCCAACTTAAATGATTTTAGATAAGAGAGAGTTTTGAGTTGTGTTTACTGTATGAGAAAACAAATGAAAGCCTAAAGTTCTCTATTGGAACAAAGGAAGCAAAATGAGTTACAGTCTTCCGATCTTTTTCCTCCCAGTCCATGGCCAGCTGGCCAGGTCATCGCTTCTGAGACCACGTGTGTGTTATAACCTCAGGCAGCCTCTCTTTCCCCCAAAAGCATATGACCAGGTGTCTGTCTGGATGTTCTACCGGTAGGAAGAGGTCCTCTCATTGCTGCCTTTCAGGCCATCCCTGAGTGCAGGCCAACATAGCCACATCTGTTTTCCCCTTCTGCCCACATTCAGAGCCAATCCAATCTATCCACCAGCCAAGCTGGGGCCTTTTGCGTCTCTGCCTGCTGCTCATAAGATCCCTTGTTGGTGAGAGGTGAGCAACGAGGCAGAGGTGATGGTGCAGGTTTGTTTTTGACATGGTGTCTGGGCATCCTGCATATTCAGCTCTGGCAAAACGGCTGATTGCTTCCCTTTGTCACATACTCTATCTTAACCATGGCCAGTGGCCCTGTTTATCAAAAGATCTATAATTCTCTGCTGCATATAGCACAGCCTTGTTCAAGAACCCTAGGCATCTGTGCAGTAATTCTCCTTTGCGAGGTTGCCATAAATGCCACACAACAACTTTCCTACGATAGGCCAAGTCAGCTACGATAGGTCATATGCCCTGAGTGGCAAGGCTGTACGTCCTATGGTCTGGATCTGCTGCTGAGGCCTCTGCTGGGCTGGCCCCTAAGAGCTGACATCCTCCATGCTCCCAGTGTAAGGGTTGGAACAGTTTTCCCAGATGTGGAGCATGCTGTCTTTGTAACCAGCCAAGCCCCACCAGGTTCCACTTAGTCATGACTCCAGTGTCCCTGTCATTGGTCTAGAAGTCCATCTCTGATGCGCACAGAACTCCATGCAGTTCTAACCACTGTGGCTTTGTAATAATTCTTAATTTCCAGTAGAGCGAGTCCTTCTCCTTCAACCATAGTTAGACTATACTTGGCTCTTTACACTTCTATGTAAACTTCGGAGCCAGCTTATTAATTTACCCACACCGGCTCGGAGCCTGGAGCCCAGTGGTTACAGTGCCAGCCACATACACTGAACTTGGCCTGGGGCCAACTAAACAACAATGACAACTGCAACAACAACAACAACAAAAAATAGCCAGGCATTGGTGGTGCCCATAGCTCAGTGGGTAAAGGCTCAGTCACATACACCGAGACTGGCAGGTTTGAACCTGGCCTGGGCCAGCTAAAACAACGACAACTGCAACAACACAAAAAAAACAGCCAGGCGTTGTGGCAGACACCGGTAGTCACAGCCATTTGGGAGGCTGAGGCAAGAGAATTGCTGAGCCCAGGAATTTGAGGTTGATGTGAGCTGTGATGCCACAGCACTCTACCAAAGGCGATAGCTTGAGACTCTGTCTCAAAAAAAAAATTTTTTTTTTTTTTAATTTTTTTACTCCCTTTTTTCTACCTATCTCATCCATAGGAAGAGCCCACACCCGTTGGAAGTGCCCACACCCAAAGTTACACGCAAACAATTATTATTTTGATTGGAATTGCTTTGACTATATACATCAGTCTGGTAATAATAAATATCTCTAAACATTGAGTCTTCCACACAAGTGGAATTCATAAAAACTTAGATTTTCTTTTATTTTTTGCAATCATATAGTTTCTACCTAAAGGTATTTATTGTATGTATTTTGTTAGCATCCTCACAAATGAATAGTATTTTACACAATTGCAAATGGTATCTTTTTGTTTTCTTTTCTTTTTCCTTCTGGCAGGTTTTTAAAACTTTTTTGGTTAATTGACAAATAGTAATTGCACATATTTAGGGAGTGCATGTGATGTTTGGGTACATATAACATGTGAAGATTAGATAGGGGTAATTCATGTATCCCTCCTCTCAAATATTTATCATTTCATTGTGTTGGGAACATTCAATATTTTTCTTCTAGCTGTTTGGCAATAGATTATTGTTAACCGTAGTCATCTTACAGTGGTATAGAACACTAGAACTTGTTTCTCCTATCAAGCTGTAATTTGTATCCATTTGTAAATCTCTCCCTCCCTTCCTTCTACACATCCCAGCCTCTAGTATCCTCTGTTGCAGTTTTTACTTCCTTGAGATCAATTTTTCTTAGCTTCCACATGTTTGATGTTCTGTTTCTGGCTTATTTCATTTAACATAATGACCTCCAGTTCCACCCACATTGCTGCAAATGATGAGATTTCATTCTTTTTTATAGCTGACCAGTATTCTATGGTGTATATAGACCACATTTTCTTTATCATTCATCTGTTGTTGGACACCAGGTTGATTCCATATCTTGGCTATTGTGAATAGGACTTCAATAAACATGAAGGTGCTGATGCTTACAATGACTTTTGTAAGGCTGGCTTGTCAATTTTGTTTATATTTTCAAAAAATCAACTTTCTGTTTCATTGAACTTTTGAAAATCTTTTAAGTCTCAATTGTTTTTATGTTGTGGTCTTTATTATTCTTTTTCTAATTTGGGGATTGGTTTATTCTTGTTTTTCTAGCCTCTTGAGAAACTAGAAAGTGCATTACTAGGTTATTTAATTAAAATCTTTCTAGTTTTTTGATATAGGTATTTATTGCCCTCATCTTGACTCTTAATACTGTTTTTATTGTATTCAGTAGATTTTAGAATGTTGTGTTTCTATTTTCATTTGTTTCAGGAAATTTATAAAATTTGATTCTTAATTTTTTCCTCCATCCTTTGGTTGTTCAGAAGCACATTATGTAATGTCCCTATGTTTGTGTAGTTTTGAATGTTTCTCTTCTTATTATGTCTAGTTTTGTCCATTGTGGTCAGGTAAGATATTTACTCCTGTCATTTTACTGATTGTTTTCTGGTTATTTTTTATATCCTTTGCTCCTTATTTCCTCTCTTATTGTTTATTTTTGTGGTTGGGTGGTCTTCTATACTGATAAATTTTGATACTTTCTCTTTCTCTTTTGTTTATGCACTCTACCAGTGCAATTTTTTTTTTTTTTTTTTTTTTTTTTTGCAGTTTTTGGCCGGGGCTCGGTTTTGAACCCACCACCTCCAGCATATGGGGCCAGCGCCCTACTCCTTTGAGCGACAGGTGCCGCCCCCTGTGAATTATATAGACTTATCATTTTTTTCATATGGTCATCATCATCTTTTTACTTCCTTATGTTAGACTCCCAGGTGAGTCACACAGGAATTGTGCTGGTCTCATATTAAGAATCCCTTGGCAGAGTATCGTAAAGCCAGTTTGGTGATGATGAATTCCCTTAGTTTTTGCTAATCTCTAAAAGATTTTATTTCTCCTTCATTTCTGAAGAATAGCTTTGCTGGATATAAAATTGTCTGGCAGTTTATGTATTTTAACACTTTGAATATATCATACTATTTTTGCATATCTTACAAAATTTCTACTGAGAAATATGCTGTTAGTCTAATAGAAATTCCCTTATATGTGAATTGATGGTTTTCTCTTGCTACTTTTAAAATTCTTTATTTGTTTTTGACTTTTGACAGTTTGACAATAATCTGCCTTAGAGAGGACCTATACGAATTGAATCTGGAATTGCATACCTGTGTCTCTCCCAAGACTTAGGAAGTTTTCTTCTATTATTTCATTAAATAGGTTTTCCTCACCTTTCCATTCTTTTCTCCTTCTGTAACTCTCATAATACAAATATTCGTTTGCTTAATGGTGTTCCATAAATCTTGTAATTTTTTTCTTTCTTTTTATTCTTTCTTCCTTTTTTTTTTTTGTCTGCCCATGTTATTTCAAAAGACCCATCACCAAGTTCTTCAATTCTGCTTCATGTAGCTTATTGATGAAGTTCATGGTTGTATTTTTTATTTCAACATTGAATTATTTATCTGTAGGATATCTGTTTCATTCTTTTTATGACATCTATCTCTTTGTTAAATTTCTCGTTTGAAACATAGATTGTTTCCCTGATTTCATTGAAATTTCTAACTGTATTATCTTGTATCTCACTGAGTTTCTTTATAATTATTATTTTGAATTCTATTACTGGCATTTCACACATTTTCTTATGATTGGTATCTGTCATATTCCCTTTCTTTATGTGTCCCCATATTGATTTCTGTGCATCTGGGGGGAAAAATTGCCTCTTCTAATTTTGTGGAGTAAGTTTTATAGGGAAGGGCTCATTTGTGTTTATGGGCCTGGGGTGTTGGTTTGGTGGAGGGCATTGCCTTGGTTCCAGGTGAGTACAGTGTGTGGCAGTCTCTGTAGTTTCATCAGCTATAATTCACACTCATGACATTTGTAAGTTTCTCAGCAGCCTAGATTGAGAGAATTTGTGGTGACATTGGTGTAGCTTTTCTAGAATGTCACAAGACTGTTTCTCAGGTTGGGGGCATGTGCATGCACATGGAGGGTCAGTGAACTTCAGGTATAGCTCACTAGACTTGGGACTTGAGTCTTACTTTATCACCCTTGGTAGAGTGCCATGGCATCACACAGCTCACAGCAACCTCCAACTCCTAGGCCTAGGCGATTCTCTTGCCCCAGCCTCCTAAGTAGCTAGGACCACAGGCACCTGCCACAACGTCCAGCTATTTTTTTGTTGCAGTTTGGCTGGGGCTGGGTTCAAACTTGTGACCCTCAGTGTATGGGGTCAGCACCCTACCCACTGAGCCAGAGGTGTCACCCTATAATTTTGTTTTTTACAGATTGTTGGATTCTATTTTGTTTAGCATTTTGCATCTCTACTCACGAGTAATATTGACTTTTAACTTTTTTGTTATAATGTGTTATCTATTTCTAATATCTAGGCTATGCTTGCCACATTGCCTATGTGGGGAAAGGCTCTTTTGTCTATTTTCTCAAATAAATTTTTAAATATTGGTATTATTTATGCTTTTAAAGTTGGTGGGATTCACCAGTAAAACATCAGGTCCTGAAGTTTTCCTTGTGAAACTATTTTTAATAATACATCCAACTATTTTAATAGAAATACATGTATTTATAGATTCCCTTTCTTTTGTGTCAATTTTAATAAGTTGTATATTTTTAAGAACTTATTTTTATTAGTATGATCAGAAAAATTTCTTAACTATTTAATAAATTGAGAATCTAGTAATGGTGTCCCTTTTTCTACTTTTTTTTTTTTTTGTAGAGACAGAGTTTCACTTTATCACCCTCAGTAGAGTGCCGTGGCATCACACTGCTCACAGCAACCTCCAACTCCTGGGCTTAGGTGATTGACTTGCCTCAGCCTCCCAAGTAGCTGGGACTATAGGCACCCACCACAACACCTGGCTATTTCTTTGTTGTAGTCTGGACAGGGCTGTGTTTGGACCCGCCACCCTCGGTATATGGGGCCAGCGCCCTGCCCACTGAGCCACAGGTGCCGCCCCCTTTTTTCCATTCTGACACCGGTTCTTTGTTATAATTTTTTCTTGATTAAAGTAGCAATTTGGAACAAATGCAACAGAAGGTGAGCAATAGCTATGCACAAAAGACTATGAAACATTGCAGGAAGAAATTTTAATAAAACTTGAAAAATGTAGGATAAACAGAGAGCTATGCCATATCTATAAGTTGGAAGAGTCAATAATATAAAGATATAAATTCTTCCCAAACTGAATTCCAGATTCAATGCTATTCAAATCAAAATTTTAGTGAACACTTTTGTAGAAATTAATAAGCTGATACTGAAATTTAAATTGGGAAGATATAGAATTGTCAAAACAATCTTGAAGATGAAGAGCAAAGTTGGAGGGCTAACTGATGTTACTTGAAATAGTATTCTATTGGGATAACATAATAAAAAAGATGAACAGAACTGAATAATAATCCCACACAAAGATAATCAATTGCTTTTCAACAAAAGTATCAATGAAATTCAATGGGGAAATATACATATTTTCAACAATGGCATTAAACAGCAAGGTAGCTCATATGGATATAAATCATAATCCATTCCTCAGGCCATGTACAACATTAACTCAAGATTTGCTGTATACACAAATATTAAAGTAAAATTATAAAATTCTTAAGTGAAACATAGGAGAATATCTGTGAAATCTTAAAGTAAACCAATATTTGATATTGTCAAAAATGATAGTGATTTTAAAATAACCAATGCTACTTCTCGTAATTAAGATTGTTTTCATCAAAAGATACCAGTAACTAAATGTAAAGGCAGGCCACAAACTAGGAGAAAATTTAGATAGATAAAAGATAGATAAACATAATATCAATTCTCATTATTCAGAGTGTTTTTGTTCTATAGGTTATAGGTAACCACAAACCCTGAATTGATGAATACTAAACTATATTGCTCCAAGGGAGAACAGAGTAAATCTTTATTAATGTTGTTGATAGATTCTTGGATACTGTGAGTTTAAGCAAAATGACATAATAAAACCAACTTTCCCATAGGCTAATTAATATAAACAAGACTTAAGTTCCTATGACATATTTCTGGTCACAGAGACATCACCAAACATTGAATCCACACTTCGCACCCTCAAAAAATTCTAGTTGAAGAAAACATTAAAATATAATACTAGAAAAATATCATGAAAGAATTTTTGTTTGTTTTGTTTTTTAATAGCATTAGGGTTGTGAAACCCTGCCTATATGACACAAAAGCCAGAAACCATAAAAATCAAACATTGACTTGAATCAACTCCATAAAAACATTCTCCACAGGAAAAATGTCACATACACAAAATATATAAACTGAGGAAAATCTTATTTCTAATATAACAATTCAGTTTTATATTAAGAAGAAAAATATTAGAAATCCAAAAGAAAGGTAAAATTAGAGTAACATTTTTCTCTCAACAGGTTGGTAATAACCACACTGTTTGCTTACACAGCACTTGGGTAATGGTATGGGCAACAGGTATTAACATAGGAGTAGAAATTGGTACAACTTCTGTACATATTAATTTGGTAATAGCTACTAAATTTTATACTTGAACTTAGCCAAAAGCCAAGAAGCAATAGCTACTGAATTTTTTTTTTTTTTTTTTTGAGACAGAGTCTCACTTTATGGCCCTTGGTAGAGTGCCATGGCATCACACGGCTCACAGCAACCTCCAACTCCTGGGCTTAAGTAATTCTCTTGCATCAGACTCCAGAGCAGCTGGGACTACAGGTGCCCGCCACAATACCCGGCTATTTTTTTTGTTGCAGTTCAGCCAGGGCCGGGTTTGAACTCGCCACCCTTGGTATATGGGGCTGGCGCCTTACTGACTGAGCCACAGGCGACGCCCAGCTACTGAATTTTAAAATGTCAATGACCTTTGACCTAGAAATATATCTCCAGAAATTTATGTATGTATAAGATTTTTCAATGAAGAAGTACTTGTAACAGTAAAAGGTTGAGCATAACCCAAATATCCAATAACAGGAGATTACTGAAACAAATTTTGCATATTTATAAAATAGACCACGGTTAATTACTGAAAGGCTTAAGATAACTCTAATATATCTTATCACAGATAAGATAGATAGTCCAGTGAAAAGAAGCCAATGCAAACCATTTGTGTAAAGTAGAAAGAACACATTGTGTAGGAATGCAATACCTCTGAATGATACAGAAGAAGCTGATAACCATGATTGTATCTAGTGATGGGTCCTGGATGGCAGGGGGCATGAAGGAGACACTCTTTTCACATTGCGAATATTATACTTTTGTACTATGACCGTGTGGATAAATATGTTGTAAGAAAAGACCACTCATCTCCGTGGTAATAGCCACAGTTGTTATGGCAACGACTCTTAGTTCAACCAACCAGAAAACAGCTGAAAGAAAAAAATCACTTAAACTGTAGGAGATAAAATTAAACCCTCCAAGGGACTAATTTTATGCAAATTTATACAAATTGTTACTTTAGGATATAGTTTTTGGATTCACTCACCAAATGCACAAAAAATATATTAAGAAAATAACAGTCTTTTGATTACCTAGAATTACTATGAATGTGATTGTGTCATCAAAGAGTTAATTAATAAAAACAATTTTTAACAAACTATTCAATATTCAATAAAATGTAGTAGTGCTAATAGATACTGACCCCACAGCCTAAGAGCCTTTGTGTACCACTTATGCAGAAAATATAGCAAGTAAGAAGTGCAGTCACGGAGAAGGAAATAGAGTTTCAGACAGACCACACCACCCAAGACTCTGTCATGTTCAAGTAAATATTCTCAGGTGTTTTACTAATCAGTTTGAGATGAATAATCTATTTGTGTCTATGGCCAAACAAAGCTAATGAGTTTGTTGCATACAACATACAGACTTCTACTATGGGTGCACAAAGAGCTCGGTTCCGCCCAGTTTACCGCACTTGCAAGGCCACGTGCGAGGGCAAATACTAATCCCCCAAATAAAGAAGCTTCAAAGTTAGAAAGTGACACGGAAAGCAAAACAAAACCAAGCGTGTAATTTTTGCTTTATTTGAGCAAGAAATGGATTCAGTTACAAAACTCAAACCTCCCTGCCGAGTTCACAAGGCCGTTGCTCAGCTGTGGTCTCCTAAGAATCACTCACAGCTAGACCTTGGTGCTCCCCTTTGGACATAAACAACATCACATTGAACATAAAGAACATCCGCATTAGCCGAGGGCATTCTGTGACCATGAAACAGGGAGTCAAAACACGAGACCACTTCATAATTTGTCTACGCACTGATAAAAACAAGGTGTGGGCAAGCCACAAACCACCAAACACTTCCTCTCTTACTGTGAGTGACTGACACTTCTTTGCTCATTATAGCTTTGACCTCACTGGTCTTTTTGCTTTGTGGTTAAGAGTTATGAAGAGGCGCTGGCAGAGTTATCCCTGCTTCTGGACAGCTTCCAATGCAGAACAAAGATCCTCTTCCTTAAGCCTTCTCCCAAATGACCAAACTTCCTTTTTCTAAGAAACCCACTCTTCCACCGCCTGTTTCTTTACCCCCATTTTTTTTATTATCATTAAATCATAGCTGTATACATTAATGCGATCATGGGGCACCATACACTGGTTTTATAGACCGTTTGACACATTTTCATCCCACTGGTTAACATAGCCTTCCTGGCATTTTCTCAGTTATTGTGTTAAGACATTTATATTTTACATTTACTAAGTTTTACATGTACCCTTGTAAGACACACAGCAGGTGTAATCCCACCAATCACCCTCCCTCCCCTCCCTCTCCCCCTTCCCCATATTCTTAAGTTATAACTGGGTTATAGCTTTCATATGAAAGCCATAAATTAGTTTCATAGTAGGGCTGAGTACATTGGATACTTTTTCTTCCATTCTTGAGATACTTTACTAAGAAGAATATGTTCCAGCTCCATCCATGTAAACATAAAAGACATAAAGTCTCCATCTTTCTTTAAGGCTGCAGAATATTCCATGGTGTACATATACCACAATTTATTAATCCATTCGTGGATTCATGGGCACTTGGGCTTTTTCCATGACTTAGCAATTATGAATTGGGCTGAAATAAACATTCTGGTACAAATATCTTGGTTATGATGTGAATTTTGGTCTTCTGGGTATATACTTAGTAGAGGAATTATAGGTTTGAATGGCAGATCTATTTTTAGATCTCTAAGTGTTCTCCAAACATCCAAAAGGAATGTATTAATTTGCATTCCCACCAGCAATGTAGAAGTGTTCCCTTTTCTCCACATCCACGCCAACATCTCTGGTCTTGGGATTTTGTGATATGGGCTAATCTTACTGGAGTTAGATTATATCTCAAAGTAGTTTTGATTTGCATTTCTCTGATGATTAAGGATAATGAGCATTTTTTCATATGTCTGTAGGCCATGCGCCTGTCTTCTTCAGAGAAAAAAATACAGAAAAGATTTCCCTCTCTGGCTTAGATAATATCTAAGACTTCCTGCAGCTCTAACTTATTGTGATTCTTTAATATTCCTGTTACTTCAGTTCATCTATCATTTGTTGAATAAAGAAATAGCTGTACTGATCACTGTGGGTTGAGGCAGAGCAAGATGGCAGCCGAGTAACAGCTTCCTTGCATCTGGGCACCGTGAGTCTGGGGAGATAGGACTCCAGGCATCTCTGGCTGGTGGGATCTGCCTATCATCACCCCTGAGAGGATAAAGGGAGTCAGCGAGAGACTTCTGGACCCCAAGAGGAGGACTAAAACAGTGGAAAACCAACAAGTGGTCGCGTATGTTCAATCCGTCTAAACCCGCCCGCAACTTCCACAGGCACGAGAACTTAAAGAGCAAGAGGAAGTGAAAGGAAAATTAGGGCAAGGAAACAGATAAAAGAAATCACTCATGAGGAAGAATCAGCAGAAAACTCCAGGCAACATGAAGAACCAGTCCAGAACAACCCCGCCAAGGGACCATGAAGTAGCTACTGCAGAGGATTCCACCTATACAGAAATGTTAGGAATGACAGAAAGGGAATTTAGAATACACATGTTGAAAACAATGAAAGAAATGATGGAAACAATGAAGGAAACTGCTAATAAAGTGGAAAATAACCAAAAGGAAATCCAAAAACAGAATCAAATAAGAGACGAACGATATGAAGAATATAAAAAGGACATAGCAGAGCTGAAGGAAATGAAACAGTCAATCAGGGAACTTAAAGATGCAATGGAAAGTATCAGCAACAGGTTAGACCATGCAGAAGAAAGAATTTCAGAGGTAGAAGACAAAGTTCTTGAGATAACTCAGATAGTAAAAGAGGCAGAAAAGAAGAGAGAGAAAGTGGAACGTTCACTGTCAGAATTATGGGACTTTATGAAGCGTTCCAACATACGAATTATAGGAATTCCAGAAGGGGAAGAAGAATGCCCCAGAGGAATGGAAGCCATACTAGAGAATATTATAAAACAAAATTTCCCAAATAACACCAAAGATTCTGACACACTGCTTTCAGAGGGCTATCGGACCCCAGGTCGCCTCAACTCTAACCGAGCTTCTCCAAGACACATTGTGATGAACCTGTCCAAAGTCAAGACAAAAGAAAAGATTCTGCAAGCTGCCAGGAGTAAGTGCCAGTTGACCTACACGGGCAAATCCATCAGAGTGACCGCAGACTTCTCTAATGAAACTTTCCAAGCAAGAAGACAATGGTCATCTACCTTTAATCTACTTAAACAGAACAATTTCCAGCCCAGAATTCTGTACCCTGCTAAGCTAAGCTTCAAAATTGACGGAGAAATCAAATCATTTATGGATATACAAACATTGAGGAAATTCGCCACAACAAGACCAGCTCTACAGGAAATACTTCAACCTGTTCTGCACACTGACCACCACAATGGATCAGCAGCAAAGTAAGAACTCAGAAATTAAAGGACAGAACCAAACCTCCACACTGATGCAAAAGATAAAACTAAGCAATGGACTATCACAAAATAAGATGAATAGAATACTACCACACTTATCAATTATCTCAATAAATGTTAATGGCTTGAATTCCCCACTGAAGAGACATAGATTGGTTGACTGGATTAAAAAACAGAAGCCATCCATCTGTTGTCTGCAAGAAACACACCTGGCTTCAAAGACAAATTCAAGCTCCGAGTCAAGGGTTGGAAGACAATTTTTCAGGCAAATGGAATTCAGAAGAAAAGAGGAGTTGCAATCTTATTTCCAGATACATGTGGATTTAAAGCAACTAAAGTCAAAAAAGACAAAGATGGTCACTTTATATTGGTCAAGGGAAAAATACAACAAGAAGACATTTCAATTCTAAATATCTATGCACCCAATTTAAATGCTCCCAGATTCTTGAAACAGACCTTACTCAGTCTGAACAATATGATATCTGATAATACCATAATAACAGGGGACCTTAACACTCCTCTTACAGAGCTGGACAGATCCTCTAAAAGGAAATTAAACAAGGATATAAGAGATTTAAATGAGACTCTAGAACAACTGTGCTTGATAGACGCATATAGAACACTCCATCCCAAAGATAAAGAATATACATTCTTCTCATCACCCCATGGAACATTCTCCAAAATTGATCATATCCTGGGACACAAAACAAATATCAACAGAATCAAAAGAATTGAAATTTTACCTTGTATCTTCTCAGATCATAAGGCACTAAAGGTGGAACTCAACTCTAACAAAAATGCCTTTCCAACCCAAAGGCATGGAAATTAAACAATCTTCTCTTGAATAACAGATGGGTGCAGGAAGAAATAAAACAGGAAATTATTAACTTCCTTGAGCATAACAACAATGAAGACACAAGCTACCAAAACCTGTGGGATACTGCAAAAGCAGTTTTCAGAGGAAAATTCATTGCTTTAGATGCCTACATTTGAAAAACAGAAAGAGAACACATCAACAATCTCACAAGAGATCTTATGGAATTGAAAAAAGAAGAACAATCTAAGCCTAAACTCAGTAGAAGAAAAGAAATATCCAAAATCAAATCAGAGATCAATGAAATTGAAAACAAAAGAATCATTCAGAAAATTAATGAAACAAGGAGTTGGTTTTTTGAAAAAATAAATAAAATAGATAAACCATTGGCCGGACTAACGAGGAATAGAAAAGTAAAATCTCTAGTAACCTCAATCAGAAATGATAAAGGGGAAATAACAACTGATCCCACAGAGATACAAGAGATCATCTCTGAATGCTACCAGAAACTCTATGCCCAGAAATTTGACAATGTGAAAGAAATGGATCAATATTTGGAATCACACCCTCTCCCTAGACTCAGCCAGGAAGAAATAGAGCTCCTGAACAGACCAATTTCAAGCTCTGAGATCAAAGAAACAATAAAAAAGCTTCCAACCAAAAAATGCCCTGGTCCAGATGGCTTCACTCCAGAATTCTATCAAACCTTCAAGGAAGAGCTTACTCCTGTACTGCAGAAATTATTCCAAAAAATTGAGGAAGAAGGAATCTTCCCCAGCACATTCTATGAAGCAAACATCACCCTGATACCAAAACCAGGAAAAGACCCAAACAAAAAGGAGAATTTCAGACCAATCTCACTCATGAATATAGACGCAAAAATTCTCAACAAAATCCTAGCCAATAGATTACAGCTTATCATCAAAAAAGTCATTCATCATGATCAAGTAGGCTTCATCCCAGGGATGCAAGGCTGGTTTAACGTACGCAAGTCTATAAATGTTATCCACCATATTAACGGAAGCAAAAATAAAGATCACATGATCCTCTCAATAGATGCAGAAAAAGCATTTGATAAAATCCAGCATCCTTTTCTAATTAGAACACTGAAGAGTATAGGCATAGGTGGCACATTTCTAAAACTGATTGAAGCTATCTATGACAAACCCACAGCCAATATTTTATTGAATGGAGTAAAACTGAGAGCTTTTCCTCTTAGAACTGGAACCAGACAAGGTTGTCCTCTGTCACCTTTACTATTCAACGTAGTGCTGGAAGTTCTAGCCAATACAATTAGGCAAGACAAGGAAATAAAGGGAATCCAAACGGGAGCAGAGGAGGTCAAACTCTCCCTCTTTGCTGACGACATGATCTTATACTTAGAGAACCCCAAAGACTCAACCACAAGACTACTACAAGTCATCAAAAAATACAGTAATGTTTCAGGATATAAAATCAATGTCCACAAGTCAGTAGCCTTTGTGTACACCAATAACAGTCAAGATGAGAAGCTAATTAAGGACTCAACTCCCTTCACCATAGTTTCAAAGAAAATGAAATACCTAGGAGTATACCTAAAAAAGGAGGTGAAGGACCTCTATAAAGAAAACTATGAAATCCTCAGAAAGGAAATAGCAGAGGATATTAACAAATGGAAGAACATACCAGGCTCATGGATGGGAAGAATCAACATTGTTAAAATGTCTATACTTCCCAAAGCAATCTACCTATTCAATGCCATTCCTATCAAAATACCAACATTGTACTTTCAAGATTTGGAAAAAATGATTCTGCATTTTGTATGGAACCGGAAAAAACCCCGTATAGCTAAGGCAGTTCTCTGTAACAAAAATAAAGCTGGGGGCATCAGCATACCAGATTTTAGTCTGTACTACAAAGCCATAGTGGTCAAGACAGCATGGTACTGGCACAAAAACAGAGACATAGACACTTGGAATCGAATTGAAAACCAAGAAATGAAACTAACATTTTACAACCACCTAATCTTTGATAAACCAAACAAGAACGTACCTTGGGGGAAAGACTCCCTATTCAATAAATGGTGTTGGGAGAACTGGATGTCTACATGTAAAAGACTGAAACTGGACCCACACCTTTCCCCACTCACAAAAATTGATTCAAGATGGATAAAGGACTTCAATTTAAGGCATGAAACAATAAAAATCCTCAAAGAAAGCATAGGAAAAACACTGGAAGATATTGGCCTGGGGAATGTCTTCATGAAGAAGACTGCCATGACAATTGCAACAACAACAAAAATAAACAAATGGGACTTCATTAAACTGAAAAGCTTCTGTACAGCTAAGGAGACAATAACCAAAGCAAAGAGACAACCTACACAATGGGAAAGGATATTTGCATATTTTCAATCAGACAAAAGCTTGATAACTAGGATCTATAAAGAACTCAAATTAATCCACATGAAAAAAGCCAACAATACCATATATCAATGGGCAAGAGACATGAATAGAACTTTCTCTAAAGACGACAGACGAATGGCTAATAAACACATGAAAAAATGTTCATCATCTCTATATATTAGAGAAATGCAAATCAAAACAACCCTGAGATATCATCTAACCCCAGTGAGAATGGCCCACATCACAAAATCTCAAAACTGCAGATGCTGGCGTGGATGTGGAGAGAAGGGAACACTTTTACACTGCTGGTGGGACTGCAAACTAGTACAACCTTTCTGGAAGGAAGTATGGAGAAACCTCAAAGCACTCAAGCTAGACCTCCCATTTGATCCTGCAATCCCATTACTGGGCATCTACCCAGAAGGAAAAAAATCCTTTTATCATAAGGACAGTTGTTCTAGACTGTTTATTGCAGCTCAATTTACAATCGCCAAAATGTGGAAACAGCCTAAATGCCCACCAACCCAGGAATGGATTAACAAGCTGTGGTATATGTATACCATGGAATACTATTCAGCCATTAAAAAAAATGGAGACTTTACATCCTTCGTATTAACCTGGATGGACGTGGAAGATATTATTCTTAGTAAAGCATCACAAGAATGGAGAAGCATGAATCCTAGGTACTCAATTTTGATATGAGGACAATTAATGACAATTATGGTTATGGGGGGTAACAGAAAGAGGGAAGAAGGGAGGTGGGTGGGGCCTTGGTGTGTGTCACACTTTATGGGGGCAAGACATGATGGCAAGAGGGACTTTACCTAACAATTGCGATCAGTGTAACCTGGCTTATTGTACCCTCAATGAATCCCCAACAATAAAAAAAAAAAAAAAAAAAGAAATAGCTGTACTTGGCAAATTTTATTTCAAGATTGCTAGAAGTGGCCTTGGCACAAAGCAGCTGTTAGACATGAGATCCCAGGAAGTTGAAGTGATGAGATTTGCTGATCTGTTTCTGGGGAGCTGTGGAAGCTCAACGTTTTGGATGGAGAGAAGACATGGATGCGAGAGTGGGGGCTGTGGCTTCCAGAGTCCTGGAAGAAGATGACATCAAACAACTGGGCTCAAAAGGATCTCAAAGGCTCTGACAGGTCCTGGGCCTACCACAGTATCATCAAACTGAGCCTCCTATAAAAAAAAAAAATATGTGGGCAAAAAAAAATTCCATATGTCATGCTCACTGATTTAAATTTTTAAAAAATGTATTTTGTCATAAAAATTTGGTTTGAGTTCTAATCTTCTGAACATGCTTGGGTAATTGGGTTCTTTTTCAAAGTCTGAACCTTGAAGAATTCTGACGGCATCAGAGAGATAAGTTTCTGTGAGTGTGGGCTGCACATCAGGCACATCCTTGTACAGACTTTGGCTTTTCTCTGAGATGGGAAGCTGGTGCCGAGGTTTGTACGGGGGAGTAATGCATTTGACTTATGTTTTTAAATGCTAAATTGGCATTATGTAGAGGCCACAATGAATGGAATCAAAATCAAAAGCAGGTAAAAAAGGAAAGAAGTTATTGCAAGAAGCAGGAGAGAGATGTTAATGGCTTAGATAAATCAGGGAAATAACAGCTGAGATGATAAAAGCAAATCCCATTCAGGGATTTTTTGAAGGTTAATTTGATAGATATAGAGTGATGTGGGGTGAAAACGCAGGGATGAGTCAAAGATGACTCCAAGGCTTTGGATCTGAGCAACTTCAGCTGTGGGGCTGCCATTTACGGAGATGGATAGGATTACAAGTGTCCTCCCCATTTAAAGGACAGGAATATTAGGACCTTTGTTTTGGAAATGTTGAGTTTGAGATGTCTATTCAATATCACAACATTGGAAATGTGAAGAAAATAATTGGATATAGAAGTTAAATTTCAGGATAGGAGTCAGACTGATCTGGAATGAATGTATTCTGGTTGAATGAAATGAATGTGGAGTGAGTATATATGAGGGATTTATGTTCTAACACAGCCTCAGATCACAAAAAGTAAGTGTGGATAGAAGTTAGGGACCTAAGCCCTTGAGACAGAATCCAGAAAAAGAGACTAGTGCAATGTGATGGGCAAGGGAGGAAGAAGGTCAGGTGTGAGGGCAGCCAAGTGAAGAACCCTTGTCAGTAAGGGAATGCGATCTGCATCCATGCTTCTGATCAGCCAGTAATGAAAGAACTGGAAAGGGACCACCACCTTTAGTCGTGTAGAAGTCACTGATGACAATGACAAGAGCAGTTTCAGTGGCATACTATGGATGAAAGACCGATGGGTTTGTGTTTAAGAGAGAATTGAAGGATTGGAACGCGAGTCATTGGGTGCAGACAACTCTTGTGGCTCATTAGCCACAGACCTGTGAGAACACACTGTAGTTGAGCAAGTTGAGTTTACTGCTCATCAAAATGGGGGTTAAGAGAGGCTCCCATCCAGCAGGAGAGTTAAAGGACAGAAATTTAGCAAGTAACCTGGTGGATTAGAGCTGCACCAAGAGAGAAGGTTGAAGAACGCCCATCAACCCTGCTGAGGCGAGCTACAACCCCAAGGATACAAACAAAAGGTACAAAATCCATCACCAAGTGGACGGGAGTCACCTCCACCATGAGAACGGCTCAGAGTACCCCACAAACAAATGAGCAGCGTTCAAAAGTCCTCCAACTATACTCCACAGGAGAGACCCTCTAAAAACTGGACCTACCTCCCCTACTAGGGTGACATGGCGCTCTCTTGCCAGGCATAAAACTGTGTAAAACTGTATATATTCTCTACCTGCAATTCTGAGCTGGCAGCACTCCTCTCCACTCTCACTCTGAGGTCTGGAGGCCTGTCCCCTAGGAGTCCAGATTCTTGGGTGATTTCTTGAGGGGTGTGGACAGGGCCTGGACTACAGCAGATCAGTGCTGATTCTGTGGCACAGGAGTGAGGAGAGGACAGTCAGCTGAAAGGGAACCACACCAGAGTGGCAGTGCCCCGAGATGCAGAGCAACAGCCATTTTTGGCAACAATAGGGCTCACCCCAGATATTCCGAAGTCACACCCCCTGTCTCCCTGGGCAACCAGAGGATGCCGGGCATCTTCTCAGGTGGCAACCACCACAGAACAGATCTGGGATGGAAACACAGGCCCCATGAGTAAAGGCTTTGCCTGAGGTGGTACCAGCCTAGGTGGAGCGCAGGGACTAGAAAACGCACACTCAGAGCCCTGAGATTCCCAGGGTGGGGCTGACCCAGAGGACCTCTTTACTGAGCCTAAGACGCACCCGGCCCCCAGGGGACCATCAGCTTAAACAAAGGAGGGCAGGCAGAGGCGAGAAGTGACAGCTAATCATACTGCGAATACAAACCTGCAGCAGCAAAGACAGGGCCTGAGGCACAGGTTCCGTGAACTCAAAACAGCTTCTCTTTTGCAGGAGAATATAGCAGGGACAGAAACAAATTTCCGCAAAGTTGTTCTGTTCTGTCACTAACATCAATCGGGGCGGGGCTAGAACTGAGTGAACAGCCCCAGCCTCCCGAGGTTGTCAGGCCTCACCTCCCCCTGCCAGATAGTGGCAAAGAACAGCACCCTGGCTGAGCAGACATAGATGTCCTTGTGATTCAGGCAGGTGCAAAACCCTGGAGTATCTGCCCATTGGAGGCAACTGGGTCACAGCCCTGCAGGGTTATCAGTGACTGGGTGTGACAGAGGTACAAGGTGGGGAAGGAGGCATCAACCTTCCCAGACTAATCTATTTGCTGGGTGGGTCCTCCTGACTTCGCAGAGCACCAGAGCAAGTCAAATTTGAGTTGTCAGCAGACACCTGCGATCTAGTTGCCAGAGACCTTTTAAACTCTCCCACCTGAGACAGGTGCTGACTGAGACAATTGATCTGGACCTTTTGAACTAAGCCAATCACCCGAACTATCCAAGTGGTGCCCTGGGTGTGTGGTTGTAGGAAGGTTTGATTTTCCTTTTTCAATCATTACCTGTGGGGGGCGGGGTGACTTAATTGCTGGTATTTCTCCACAGCTGAGACTTCAACCCAGAGTAACTGTTTCACTAGGGTCGGACAGAGACCAGCTGAAAACAAGACAAAGCTACCTCCACCACAACAAACAGGTCCCCAGTTTCTCAGGCCATAGCACTGTACGGATCCTCAACAAAGCTCCAGGGGAAAATTCAAACAGTGTAAAATAATCATGGGGCCGGAATCAGCGAAAAAAATCTGGTAACATGAATAACAAGAATAGATCAACCCCCCCCCCCAAGGAAAGATAGGAGATGTAACAGAAGATCCCATTCATAAACAGCTGGCGGAGATGTCAGAAATCAAATTCAGTATTTGGATGGCAAACGAAATTAATAGAATGGAGGAAAATATGGAATTAGAAATTCAAGGAGCAATTCAAAACTTGGAATTAGAAATTCAAGGAGAAATTCAAATGTTGTCTCAAGAATTCAACGAATTTAAAGACAAAACCACCAGAGAAGTTGATGCACTGAAGCAAGAATTTGCAGCCCTCAAAGATCTGAAAAATGCAGTAGAATCCCTCAGTAACAGAGTGGAGCAAGCAGAAGAAAGGATTTCTGACATTGAAGACAAAGTTTTTGAATGCTCACAGACTTTTAAAGAGGAAGAGAAATGGAGAGCAAAAGTGGATCATTCTCTCAGAGACCTCTGGGATAATTCAAAGAAGGGTAATATCCGCCTCATTGGAATCCCTGAAAGCAGTGAAGTGGCTTCGCCAGGCACAGTGGCCCTTCTCCATGAAATTATGAAAGAGATTTTCGAGACATGCTAAGAGATTCTGAAATTCAGATAGCAGACAGTTTCAGAACCCCAGCACGACTCAACCTGAACAATACATCCCCCATATATATCATAATTAATTTCAGTAAAGTTACTATGAAGGAGAAAATTCTGAAAGCAGCCAGATGTAAGAAATCCATAACCTACAAAGGGAAAAATATTAGAATGACTGGAGATCTCTCTGCTGAAACTTTTCAAGCCAGAAGAGGGTGGTCTTCAACTTTTAATCTCCTAAAACAAAATAACTTTCAACCCCGGATCCTGTATCCGGCTAAACTGAGTTTCATTTATGATGGAGAAATTAAATACTTTAATGACATTCATATGTTGAAAAAATTTGCCATAACCAAACCAGTTCTTCAGGATATTCTCAGACCTATCCTCCATAATGACCAGCCCAATCCTCTACCACAAAAGGAAACTCACTCAGAAACTTTTGATCAAACTCCAACTTCCACAGTGGCAAAAGGATTAAAAATGTCCACTGGACTTTTGAAAAACTCAATACCCAAAATTTTACCAGACTTATCAATGTTCTCCATTAATGTGAACAGCTTAAATTGTCCTCTAAAGAGGCACATGTTAGCTGACTGGATACAAAAACTCGGGCTAGATATTTGCTGCATACAACAATCACATCTTACCTTAAAAGATAAATATAGACTCAGGGTGAAAAGATGGTTGTCCGTATTTCAGGCAAATGGTAATCAGAAAAAAGCAAGTGTTGCAATTTTATTTGCAGATGCAATAGGCTTTAAACCAACAAAAGTAAGGAAGGACAAGAATGGTCACTTCATATTTGTTAAGGGTAATGCTCAATATGATGAGATTTCAATTATTAATATCTATGCACCCAACCAGAATGCACCTCAATTTATAAGAGAAACTCTAACAGACATGAGCAACTTGATTTCCTCCAGCTCCATAATAGTCAGAGATTTCAACACTCCTTTGGCAATGTTGGATAGAGCCTCCAATAAGAAGCTGAGCAAAGAAATTTTAGATTTAAACCTAACCATCCAACGTTGGGATTTAGCAGACATCTACAGAACATTTCATCCCAACAAAACTGAATACACATACTTCTCATCAGCCCACAGAACATACTCCAAAATCGATTACATCTTAGGTCACAAGTTTAACCTCAGTAAATTTAAAGGAATAGAAATTATTCCTTGCATCTTCTCGGACCACCATGGAATAAAAGTTGAGCTCAGTAACAACAGGAATCTGCATACTCATGCAAAAACATGGAATTTAAATAACCTTATGCTGAATGATAGCTGGGCCAGAGATGAGATTAAGAAGGAAATTGCCAAATTTCTGGAACATAACGACAATGAAGACATGAATTATCAGAACCTCTGGGATACCGCAAAGGCAGTCCTAAGATGGAAATCTATAGCACTGCAAGCCTTCCTCAAGAGAATGGAAAGAGAGGAAGTTAACAACTTAATGGGACATGTCAAGCAATTAAAAAAGGAACACCATTCCAACCCCAAACCCAGTAGAAGAAAAGAAGTAACCAAAACCCCGCTGGTGTAGAGCAAAAGCAGCCACACAAAAGTAATAAATAAAGCCATCTGTCAGTGTTCCAATAAAACTTTATTTGCAAAAATATGCATCAGGTTTTTTCACAATGGGTTTGCCGCCAGAACACAGGTGTTGTGAAAACCGCCCATACAATCCAAAATGGGGAAGGAAAAGACCCACATCAACATCGTTGTCATTGGACACGTAGATTCGAGCAAGTCCACCACTACTGGCCATCTGATCTACAAATGTGGTGGCATTCACAAGAGAACCATTAAAAATTTTGAGAAAGAGGCTGCTGAGATGGGAAAGGGCTCGTTCAAGTACGCATGGGTCTTGGATAAACTGAAGGCTGAACATGAGCGTGGTATCACCATTGATATCTCCCTGTGGAAATTTGAGACCAGCAAATACTATGTGACTATCATTGATGCCCCAGGACACAGAGACTTTATCAAAAACATGATCACAGGCGCATCTCAGGCTGACTGTGCTGTCCCAATAGTTCCTGCTGGTGTTGGTGAATTTGGAGCTGGTATCTCAAAGAATGGGCAGACCCGTGAGCAGGCCCTTCTGGCTTACACACTAGGTGTGAAACAACTAATTGTTGGTGTTAACAAGATGGATTCCACTGAGCCGCCCTACAGCCAGAAGAGATACGAGGAAATCGTTAAAGAAGTCAGCACTTACCTTAAGAAAATTGGCTACAACCCTGACACAGTAGCATTCGTGCCAATTTCTGGTTGGAATGGTGACAACATGTTGGAGCCAAGTGCAAACGTGCCTTGGTTCAAGGGATGGAAAGTCACCCGGAAGGATGGCAATGCCAGTGGAACCACGCTGCTTGAAGCTCTGGATTGCATTCTGTCACCAACTCGTCCAACTGACAAGCCCTTGAGTCTGCCTCTGCAGGATGTCTACAAAATTGGTGGTATTGGTACTGTCCCTGTGGGCCGAGTGGAGACTGGTGTTCTCAAACCTGGCGTGGCGGTCACCTTTGTTCCAGTTAATGTTACAACTGAAGTAAAGTCTGTTGAAATGCACCATGAAGCTTTGAGCAAAGCTCTTCTAGGAGACAACGTGGGCTTCAAAGTCAAGAATGTGTCTGTCAAAGATGTTCGTCGTGGCAATGTTGCTGGTGATAGCAAAAATGACCCACTGATGGAAGAAGCTGGCTTCACTGCTCAAGTGATTATCCTGAACCATCCAGGCCAAATCAGTGCTGGCTACGCTCCTGTATTGGATTGTCACACAGCTCACATTGCCTGCAAGTTTGCTGAGCTGAAGGAAAAGATTGACCGCCACTCTGGTAAAAAGCTGGAAGATGGCCCTAAATTCCTGAAATCTGGTGATGCCACCATCATGGATATGGTTCCTGGCAAACCCATGTATGTTGAGAGCTTCTCAGATTATCCACCTCTGGATTCACTGTTTGTGACATGAGACAGACGGTTGCTGTTGCTGTCATCAAAGCAGTGGACAAGGAGGCTGCTGGAGCTGGCAAGGTCACCAAGTCTGCCCAGAAAGCTCAGAAGGCTAAACGAACATTATCTCTACTACCTGCCACCCCAGTCTTAATCAGTGGTGGAAGACCAGTCTCAGAACTGTTTGTTTCAATGACCATGTTTCAATGACCATTTAAATTTAATAGTAAAAGACTGGTTAATAATAACAATGCATCATAAAACCTTCAGAAGGAAAGGAAAATGTTTTGTGGACCATTTGTTTCTTTTTGTGTGGAAATTTTAAGTTATTAGTTTTTTAAATCAGTATTTTTTAATGGAAACAACATGACCAAAAATCTGTCACAAAATTTTGAGACCCATTAAAACAAAGTTTAATGAGAAAAAAAAAAAAAAAAGCATCAAACTGGATTTGACCCATGGACTAGTTTACAGACCCCCTGAACTAACTCAACTCATTTCACATGCAGACAAGTAATTTGACACAAAGGAAACACAGGGTGACTCATGTCCAAGATTGACCAGGACAGACTATGCTTGTTTTTTAAATGTAATTATTAGTATAGTCCTTTTCACCCTCAAAAGCATCCTGTTTTGAAGAATAAATGGCACTGATAATGCTGAGGTTTAAATGTGATTAAAATTTGTTAAGGAGGATTGTAATATTGATTACATTTTTAATAACCCAATACTAATCCATTTTCTGAAATTTAGTAAGTAATCCTGGATAAAGAACAAAAAGATTTATTTTGTGATATGCTATATAAGTATAATATAATTTAATTAGTCAAGAAACATATCAAATAGTTTTCTTGTACACATATAAGTTATCTTTTGAAAGAAACAGCATTAAATATTTAGAAACTGTAGGCCGCATATGTGCCAAGTTATCTTAAATTATACCATTGGTCTATCCTTTGACATACTTTAGGAGTTTACTTCTTGCCATTGGATGCTTTTCCTTTATCTTCTAACACGGCCTCAAACTCAAGCATGACCACAGATAGAAGCATTTTCTAGTCTGAACTGTTAGAATAAAGCAGTCACTCAGGGTATTAAAGGAAAGCAAAGGTTTCATGGGATTGAGTTTCATTCCTGTGCCCCTGACTCTTCCTCCAGGCTGTTCCGTGCCTTTTCATTTGCTCCGGAGTCTGACAGTGGCACAGATGGGGATTCCCACACTGCACAGACGTGGCTAACTCAGCATTTCACCAACAGCGTCTGTGAATGAGTTTGCCCCAACCTATTCTCTGGCAGAAACAGGATAGATTGAGTTCTTACTGGTAAAGCATGAGGTTTCAGTTGGGAAGTCAGTAATAATATGCCCCTTGGCATTTTTAAAAGTTTGAAAGGATTTATAGCTTTAAATTGCTTTGAAAAGTATGCTGAGTATTAGATTTATGTTTTTAGAAGAAGTTACATTTAGGAAGTAATTTTACTCATAGATAAAATATTTTATTTTCATGACAGAGATATTTGGAATAAGCTTGGGGGAACCATTCCAAATTAAAATGATAAAAGTTTATTTCACAGTTTAAAATATTGTCAACATTTTTAGCTTATCCTACTAAAGTTGGGCCTGAGGCTTATAAATCATTCAGTTGTCCTCTGCCCAAAATAAAATCTTATCTTTGGAGACATCTGTGTTAGTTTTTAAAATGCTCAAGGGCATATGATTATACTTAGTTATTGTTCCCAGGTTAAATAGGAAAGTAGGAACAAAACAGCTTTATTTAAGACCTTTAGGTAGGGGCAGATTGTGGACTTTATAATTTGTAAAATGGGCTATTTTTCCACATTTTTTTATAGATCATTCTTTTTAACTTAGATTCTAAGCTTCTTGAGAAAAAAGGTCATACTTTTATTTAAAAGTTTCCCAGGAATTCCCTACTCATGCAAAGAACCCTGGTTGAAATTCACCACTCAGTGCAGCTTCTGATAAATTCTTAAATACCAAAAGTTTCATCTAAATTATCTTTGGTGGCTCAGCGCCTGTGGCTCAAGCGGCTAAGGTACCAGCCACATACATTGGAGCTAGTGGGTTGGAATCCAGCCCAGGCCCATCAAACAACAATGATAACTACAACCAAACAATAGCCAGGCATTGTGGCGGGTGCCTGTAGTACCAGCTACTTGGGAGGCTGAGGCAAGAGGATTGCTTAAACCCAAGAGTTTGAGGTTGCTGTGAACTGTGATGCCATGGCACTCTACCCAGGGCAACAGCTTGAGACTTTGTCTCAAATAAATAAATATATATATATATATAAATTATCTTTGGTGCATATATTAGACTACATTATTAAGGCAATGAACACTTTTCAGTTCTCCAGGAAGTTTCATAGCTGAGAAATATCCCACAGATGACAGACTTAAGGCACTGAACTTTTTCTAGACCACACATCTGTGAGTCAAGTCATAGACAAACAGGAAAGGACAAACAAGCTTGCCAAATATAACCTTCACCTTCCAACTCTAGGAAGTGAAACAGGTGAAACAATAACATCCTTGTTTTATATCATCCCCAATTTTGAAGCAGCCCTGAAACTAAGATTCAGAAGGAGATTCCCCTACTTTCTCACTCTTGAGTTGGCAGGATTTATTGAAGGGAAATTCAAAAGGCCAAATCAATGGTAAAGGAGAAAGAGTAGTATCAGATTAGTATGATAGAAACAGGTGAGTGTCCACCAAAATTTTGTCTTACCTTTGAACATGTGGCTTTGAGCAAGTTCTCAGTAATTCAATTCCTCAGCAGGAAAGGGAGATCTGCTGTTTCTTTAGAGCTTGAGCCTTGAGACAGTTTCCTTTCTCTCTCCTTCCTGGAATCTACTAGTAGGATTAATGTGAGCAGAACAGAAAACCAACCTTCATCTCAGCCCATAGAATTAAGACTTCCATCTTTTGATGAGGTATTAGAAAGGAAGCAACCATACCTTTAAAATAAAAACTTCAGACAAACTAAATTTAACAGTTTATGTGAGCAAAGAACGACTCATGAATCTGGCACCAGTCAGAGCCAGACAGGTTCAGAGAGCTCCGCTGCAGCAGAAGGGGCAGTGAGCTCTTCTAGGCTGAAGTTGGAAGGAAGGCAAGGGGAACATGTTTGATGGATTAGAGTGAAAAGTATCCAGTTAGAGATTAGTTAGCAGTTTGCGATTACCAGAGAGCAGTGTCTAGTTTTTTTTTACCATTTATATGAGGCTTTGGTTTGCTTACACAGGAAATAAAAGTTGTGGAGCTGCCCCAGCTTAATGGTCTCTCAATGAAAAATTTTTTTAGCAACTTTTTCTCTACCTCTCACAAGTTCTTCTAAATGAAACAGGAGTGATTATCTGATGAGTGAAACTGGGCACAAGATTCCCTCCTCATGTCTACTTAGCTCTTATACTAGGTACTGTCCTACCCTTAAGGTGCTGCTCTCAGCTAATGAATACACTTCTCCTGCTCCCAGCTAATGAATACACTTGAGCCAGTTTTCCTTGACTAGAGCTGGAAGCATCTGCTTTCCTGGAGTAGAGTGAATACAATATAGGCTGCCATCTTCAGGGCAGCCATTTGGGTAAGTGCCCTCTCAAATACCACTCTTCAGACCCAACTCTTTTTAGAATCAGACCTCCAAATCCAGATTTCAGGGACAGGAGATGGCTGGAAGTGCCCTTAGACTTCAGGCCCAAGCATAGCCTCTGGTCAACTCACTGGATTTACTATATTATGATCCCCACTGACTTTTCGGTATATCTCTCAATTTGATCCAGAACCTTTAGAGAAAGAGAAATGTAATTGTCTGTCACCTTTATATCCTAAATAAGAGGGCAATGTCTCAAAGAAATATTTCAAATTTCAATAAATATTTACTTAATTACATCATTTCTGCTTTGAGAAATTTTGAATCATTAGGGTACCAGGTGAACATCATCATTTTTATTGATTTTATTAATTATTGTTTTACATGGTCTATCTACAGTATCAAAATGTGCTGTGGCTACAAGTCCACAGGTAATTCACACTTCCCTTATCTAGGGTAGAATAGCTAAGCTAGCCAGGGTCATTTTCTTATGCGCCCCAACTAAGCAAGGTCATGTGACTCATTCTCACTGCAGACTGACAGCAGAGAAGAGGAACGTCATTTCTGTGCCAAGGAGCCCAGGGACAGGATGTGCCCTCCTTGGGCTGTCTCTGTCCTTCCACTGGCCTGAACCTGACTTGCATAACCCCGGAGGTCACATCCTGAAGATGGTGGAGCCCAAAACGGCTTGGAAGAAAGGGAATTAGCAATACCCACTTTGAAATCTGGGTTAGAAGCAAATTTTCAGCTCTTGCTGTACTTGAGCCATTATACTTTTGTTGTCTGTTACAGCATAGCCCACCCTAATATTTACAACTTATATGGTATTGTAGCTACAATTCTACTTTAGGGATTGATCCTCAGAAATAATCAAGGAAATATAAAAAAAAAAAAGTACAAGGATGATTGTGAAGCAATGGGGAAACAATCTAAAGTCACACATAAAGCAGTTTTGTAAGTAAACATATGAATGATAGAATACCTTTAAGGATTTAAACAATGATTTAATTTTAAATTAAATGGTAGGATGACAATAACTTTAAATACAGATTATCACTTACAAAGTAGCTGCCACATTCTAGTTACTGCTCTACAAACTTTCTTCACTTCATGTTATTCGACTTTATAGATTAAAATAAAAGTGGTGGGGGGGCTTGGTGCCTGTAGCTCAGTTGGGTAGGGCTCCAGCCACATACACAGGAGCTGGCAGGTTGGAACCCAGCCTGGGCCTGCCAAACAACAATGACGGCTACAAACAAAAAATAGCCGGGCATTGTCGTGGGCGCCTGTAGTCCCAGCTACTTGGGAAGCTGAGGCAAGAGAATCACTTTAGCCAGAGTTTGAGGTTGCTGTGAGCGGTGACGCCACCGCACTCTACCAAAGGTGACCTAGTGAAACTGTCTCAAAAACAAAACAAAAACAAAAATGGAGGCACAAAAATTAAGTACCTAACCTTAGGTCACACAGCCAATGTGAAGGGTAAATGGCAAAACTAATGCCCATATAATGATATGTGGAAATGTATTGAATATGAAGATCAAAATGCAGAGGGCAAAATACACATCCTCATTCCTTTGTGTGAGTGGTCACGTCAATGGGAGGCCGTTCCTGCGTTTGTCCATCCAGACTTACTCATTGATACATGTCAGGCATTGCTCTCGAGCAGGAAAAATGAACTCATAGACGTTAAATTTAAGCAAGGGGAAGGCAAGAAACAGATTAGTTAAATGCTTTGAAGAAAAGTAAAGCTGACTTAGAAAACAGTAGTTTGAGAGGAGAGGGAGCACTTTGGAAAACACTAGCCGTCATTGGCGGGGAAGGTTCCCCTTCCCAGGGTGTAAATCATCGGATCCTGGGGACTCAAGGCCACCCCCACCCCCGGGGCCAGGAATAACTTTCTAGATGGCGGGCCAGAGAGACCGGCGGGGGGACTGTTCCACCACCCTCGGAGACTGCTGGCAAGGCCAAGTGAGGCGCCCGCCCAGCGCCCCTGTATCCTAGCAGGGCTGCTGTGGGGTCTCAAAGTGGGATCACCCGCACAAGGTCGTTGCGCGAATGACAGGTACAGCCAGGATTTAAGCAGAGTCTTCTTAACTCCAGGGGAGGATGGAGAGGAGCCTTCAGATGTCCACGTGGACCCTGACGCTGTATTTGTACCGCACTGTTTTGATAAAGACTGGATGTCCATGTGCCTGGTGGGGTTCAGGATGTGTACCTAGCTCGCAAGTCTCATCACCTTCCTCCTCAACTGGGTTTTAAGTTCCTTACAGGGAGGGATCGTTGTTCTTGTGTCAGTAGCTATCTAAAGTGCTTAATGCATGTTTAGTAAGTAAGTGAACAGGCGGTAAAAACAATGAGTAATTAAAATATTCAAGAGCTGTTTAGGTTTTTTATTATATCTATCATAAACAGATTTTATTTATGAGATTCTACGTGAAAAACATTTTTGGACATTTTCTATAGTACTCAGTCGTTAGTATTTCTTATTATGTTATGGTGGTGGTTGTTGTTTTTAACTTTATACCCAATCCTAAAAAGATTTGAGGAGGATTACAGCAATTATAAAAGAAGCAAACCATACTTCCCCCTGACTTTTTCTGTCATTTTATCTTAAAGGTTCAGAATTGTATTATCACTGCTGGTTGCCCTGTAAAATTAGTATTCCTCAGTAGCTTACATTGCTCTTTTCCAGAAACATCTTTTAAATAACTATCTATGCAGATCACTACAAAAGTAGTGAGACAGACTGTGTTATGGTTCATTATTTCACTTCCAAGAAACACAGCTGACAGGGTCAAACTTTCTGATTTACCTGTGCAAATTTCAGCTTGCTCAGCTTATTGGTGTTCTGAGAAGGCTTTGTATCTATTTGTGCATATTTTATGTATTTGTATTTTTTGTGTATCTCAAAACTTTTGTAATGACCCACATACTATATGCCAGGTTATTTATCCAGACTTTGAGGTACCTGAGTCACATCTAAGTAAGAGGAAAAATCTATAAGTGGTTAGATTATGAAAGAAAGGAAGGAAGCACTTACCCTAAAGATCAAGTTGATCTATCATTTTTCACGTACACATTAACTACTATCCCAGGGAGGAGTGCATATACACATACATAGGTTTATTATAAATTTTACTGATATGAAGCATTGTAGCACATCATCTGCAAATAATATTGAAACATACAATGCTCTACTTTTGTAAATTTCATAGAGCAAATTGATTCTAGAAAATGCTTTCATTTACTCTTACTGAACTCTTATTTCTGCAGCTAACCTGTGGAAATTGAATCATAATCTGTCAAATTGAATTGCCTCCCAACCTACTGTTTTTCCAGTAAATTTATTGTCACTAAAGGTAATATGTGATCTTTAAAAAAAGTGGGAGGGAGAAGGAGAGGGTCATTTGAGAAAGCCTCTCTCAGGGGATGACGTTTGGGCAGGCAGAGTTCTGGGGAAGGATTCTGTTCTGTGCAGAAGGAAGTACAAAAATCAGTATACAGGATCGAACTTGAGTATTTGAGGAACAGCAGGAAAACCAAGGTGGCTGTAATGGAATACATGGACAGGAGCGAGGGAGAAGGAGGCAGGCCCAGTCTACACAAGGCCTAATGGGAAAGAAATTTGTATCTCTTCTGAGTGAGATGAAAGAGTAGGAGGTTGAGTTCCCTGGGACCCAATCTGAGGTGGAAATGTAAGGGTTGGGAGTTTCTAAGATGGAATTTCAGGCACCTATACTTATGGAAGTGTGAAGGAAGCAGGATTTTGGCAGAGAGTGAAGTTAAACTGGGATGTGGCCTATCCCATTGGGAGCTCTGAAGCTAGAATGTCCATTTCAATGCAGGCTTTATACCCTTGCATCAAACATGTGTGGATGCAGGCTTCCATGAGGCTGACCTTGGATGAGGCAATTCTCTTCAGCAGAGACAATGCCTTAAGAAAACTCCCCTCAGGGCTCTCAGCTGTCAGCAGTGCCAGCCAGCATCTGGGGAAACTAGTGCTTCAGGGCTGCAGATGGGTATCTGAGCAATGCACTAGAGCACCTGCTACAGGAGGCCATTGAAAAGATTTGAGCCAAGGAATGGTGTGATTGGAATCATGCTTTTAAGGATCTCTTTGGCTGCTGTGTTGAGAAATGGTTGTTGAGGAAAAAAAGCATAAATAGAACATCAGAGGCTGTTGAGCTGCTGACCTTGCATTGTCTACAAAATAAGCTAGAAAGAGGCAGAGACCAGTAGGAGGCCAAATGACTTCTTAGGCATATCAAGTAATCAGAGCATCCATTAGAGCAGTGGTTCTCAACCTTCCTAATGCTGCGACTCTTTAATACAGTTCCTCATGCTGTGGTGACCCTAAACCATAAAATTATTTTTGTTGCTACTTCACAACTGCAATTTTGCTACTGTTATGAATCATAATGTACATATCTGATATGCAGGAGACCCCCAAAGGGGTTGCAACGCATAAGTTGAGAACCACTGCATTAGAGGATCCCAGTTTTTGTTTTTTTTTTTTAACATGAACAATAATATTTTCAGAAAGTTACAAAGACTTCATCAGGTAACATCAGTTCCAGTTCACAGACAATGTCATAACCATTTACAACAATTATAATAAGTTATTCCCCCAAACTGATAATCCTAGAAAGAAGGACTTTAACCATAAAGGTAACTTTGCTATATCCCATTAAGATAATAGGGATATGGTATAGCTGTTAATTGAAATTGAAATCTTTGGTCCAGGCTACAGAAAAATTTTACTACAAGAAGTACATCAATAGGTATATCTACAAAATTCTATACCACAAATTAAACACTAAATCATCTAGTATATTAATTCATCAAATTATAGGTTTACATAGCAAATATTTTGTCAGTTTGGATCTTAAAATTTCTCTCCTCAAGAAACTCATTCTGAAACTTTTGTATGCATGGAAATCACCTTGGATGCATGTTTGAAATATAAATTGCAAGCTTCAGTCCTAAAGATGCGGTGATAATCTCAGTATGCCCAAACACCCAGGATGACTGTGATGGAGAAGGTTAATGAGCAACCTTTGAGAAACACCAACCAGGGGAAGTCACCAAAAAGCAGAAGTCAACGTTCATTCTAATGTGACCAAATGGTAATCTTGCCAAGCAGAGTAATGGTTTGCCATTGAGAATGTATTCATGGATGTTATTACCATAAATAGCCTCTGTCCAAAAAAGTTGTATGTTACCCTTTCAATTTTCATGACTTTAAAATTTTCCTCTGTCACGAAGTCCTGTAAATCCAAGTTCATGATGCTATCACCAGAAAATTACTCAGCTGAAAATGATTAGCCATAGGCTATACCGCAGACAAACTCATGAGAAAACAAGTAATCATGTGTACTTGTTGCCACATCTGCTGCATCGCACAAAAAAGTTATGGTTTCACACTCTAAGTGAAAGAATAACTTAAAATCCCATAAATAATACATTGGAGAGATAAAAGTCATTCTAATGCTGTATCTGGAGAGGCCCTGCTAAGATAAAAGGCTCTTTTTGGTGTTTATCTTGCTGCCAGAGAACAAGGCAAGCAGTGAGGCAGAGTTGTAATTGACCCAGAAGCACACATGAGAAATGAACCAAGGAGAGTGTGGATTTAAAAGCCTCATATAGAAAGAGAACAATAAAGTAAAAGTCTGGCAAATCTGCAATTCAAGTGATATGAAAATATGTTTTATCCAGTCTACTGATGCACTGAATTTGTGTGAAATTCAACCTTTTGTCCTTGTGTGTTTGGCAAGGTACAAACATAAATTTGAGGCTAAAGCTTTAGCATTCTATTTTAGACATACCAAAGGATATGATTAAGCAGACAGCTGTTACAATCTTCTGGAAACTCTGGCAAGCCAGAAGCCAGAAGTCTAGAAGGTGAAATTGATAATAGATACTGAATGTATAACCCAAGACTCTTATTAATTCTGATATACATAAATCTTAATCTTCTTAGAGGACACAGCTAGCATCAGGTTATCCATTTAATGATTCTTATGTGTGTAGAAATTTAAAACTGCCTCTGATTAAAGTTCTATTATTAAACATAAAAGGAAAGGAGAAAGAGACTCTCATTGATAAAGGCCTGAGACAGTCAACTCTTAATTATTTCTAAGAGTCAAAAAATGAAAGAGAACAAAAAATAGTTAATACTTGACTTTAATATTTATATTTTATATATTTATCTTATTAACTATTTTTTTCTGGGAAAAATACTGCATTTCAGGTAAGTTTTCCATTCTGAGCACACTCACAATTCATGGTGAGTATCTCAGAGAAAAAAGTATCAGGATAAATCCTGTTTAAATTTAAAGTTATGCTTTGTAACCTAGAATCAGAATATTAAAATTAAATATGAAACTTTTACTTTTATTCTGGATAGAATAACTAGCAGCTTTTCCTTCACACTACAACTATAAAACTAGACAAACATATAAGGCAATTTTTCTAGGCATCAAAAAAATAGGAAGCATAGAACTATGATCCTTCAAAGAAGGAAAACACAAAATAAGCTCCACAATATCCCCACTTTTCTGCCTAGGGCATGTTCTATTCGTGGCACATGGAGGTGGAGCCCAAGCAAAACAACAGTCTCACTGAGTCAAAATGAAGAGAAAAGAGTTACAGACTGCTGAGGCAGCTGGAATTTGCAGGGCAAGTTATTAGAGTAGAGACAGCAGCACAAAAGTTCACCCCATAAATCTGCATAAAACTTAAGTCTTTGGCTAAGGGCTATGCTATACTTCTGTAAGATAAGACTTTAAAAATCCTAGCAGAGTTCACCATCTTTAGTACTGAGACTTGTATGATGATACCAGAGGTTGCAGGGCACTGAGAAATACTGGGGTTCTAGTCAGAGTAGAAAGAGCTGACTAAGAAATCACACCCTTTAGTAAAGGCCATGCCCTAGGACAAAGTTTAAAAACAAAAAAAGACATTCTCCCAGTAAAAAATATACGCAAGAATAAGAGGTCACAAAAGACTCACCACTAGTTTAATTGACCGGCAAAACAAAATTCAGCACCCTTAAAGGAAAGATAATGTAATCCAGATACTATGAAACATATGGACTACATTGTTCAATAAAAAGTTATTAGATGCATAAGTGAGGAATAGCACATGGCCTATAAGCAAAAGGAAAAAATTAATACAAACAGATTTCATCCTGATCCAGGTGTAATTATAATTGTGTTCAAAGATTTAAAGGAAAAGATAGTAGTAATGAACATACAGATAGTAAAAATTGGCAAAGATATAGAAACTATGAAAAAAACATAGTTAAATTATAAAATTTAAAAAATAATATCTGAAATGTAAAATTCACTGGAAGATATAATAGCAAACTATAGAGTAAAAATAAATGCATAAATTTAAAGACAAACAAATAGAGGTTATAAAAATCAGAGAGAAATAAGGTTGGAAAAGTAAATATAGTCACAGTGGCCTGTGGGATAACAATAAGTGATCTCAATTGGAGTTACATTACTTCTCAATGTAATTGGAGTTCCACAAAAGGAGGAGAGGAAAATGGAGCAGAAAAATATTTGAAGAAATTAGAGTAAAAAATTACCTATCTTTAGCGAATAACAAACTTACAGATCAATGAATCTAGGGAACTCCAACCAGGATAAAGATAAAATACAGCACTATTAGACACATCATGGTCAATAGATAAAGAGGAAAATCTTAAAAGTATTCATAGGGCAAAAAAATTATAGCTTACTTCAAAAAATAAAAACCAAGAGCTATACACATGTTTGTCATCAGGAAAATATCACTCAAAAATGAAGACAAAATAAAAATTCTCAAAAAGAAAATAGCTAAAAAAATTAATCATTAGCAAACCTGCACTGGAAGACTGAAAATGCTACCAGAATGAAAATTATGGGCCAAGAGTCATGGCTCACATCTATAATACTAGCACTCTGTCAGACCCAGGCAGGAAGATTACTTGAGCTCAGGAGTTGGAAACCAGCCTGAGAAAGAGTGAGATCCCATCTCTACTGATAATAGAAAAATTAGCCAAGCATGGTGGTGGGTGCATATAGTCCCAGCTGCATGGGAGGCTGACGCAAGAGGTTTGCTGGAGCCCAGGAATTTAAGTTGTAGTGAGATATGAATGATGCTACTGCACTCTAACTTGGGCAACAGAGTAAGAAGAGAGAGAGAAAGAAAGGGAGGGAGGGAGGGAGAACCATGATCCAGAAAAAGAATGAAGAGCACTGGAAATGGTAAATATGTGGGTAAGAGAAACCAATTACTTATTATTTATTTCCTGAAAATATTGATTAAAGTAATAATAATGATAACCTCTATACCACTAAAAAACAAATAAAACTTATAACTATACCTAACACACCAGTAAAGGAAATAAAATACATTGCTACAGATACTTAATTCTTCCCAAAGAATATGGGAATATAGGAAAAATACAAGAAAAAGATGAGACAAAAAACAAAAAAGCAAGATGGTAGACATGAATCCATCCACATAATAATTGTATTAAATTTAAAGGGTTTAATATTCTAATGACAATGCAAAGACTCAAAATTAGATATAAAAATGGAAATGCAAATCAAAACCACAATGAGATATCACCTAACTCCAGTGAGACTGACTCTTATCAAAAAGTCTCAAAACATCAAGTGAAGGTTTGGATATAGAGAGAAAGGAACACTTATAGACTGTTGGTGGGCCTGAAAACCAATTCAACTTCTATGGAGAGTAGTATGGAGATAACTCAAACAAAAAAATGTAGACCCACCACCCGATCCAGCAATCCCACTACTAGGTATTTACCCAAAAGGGGGGAAAAAAGACATTTTATAAAAAAGAAACTTGAACTTAAATGTTTATAGCAGCAAATTCACAAGTGGAAAGATGTGGAAACAACCCATCAATACATGAGTGGATTAATAAAACGTGGTATATATATACTGTGGAGTACTACTTAGCCATGAAAAATGGTGATATAGTATCTTTTGTAACAACCTGGATGGAACTGGAGACCATTCTTCTAAGTGACGTATTGCAGGATGGAAAAACAAACACCACACGTACTCAATGGCTCGATATTGCACTCCTATATATTTACTCAAGATATGTAAAAACATATGTCTACCAAAAAACCAATATTTATCAGTACATTTATAGAATTTTTGTTCAAATGGCTTATAACAAAAGCAGCACAAATATTCATCAAACAGTATAGAATAATTTATAGTTGTATAGTTTCACAGTAGAATACTACTTTGTAATAAAAAGAAACTATTTATCCAAACAACAGGAAAGAAAAAAGCCAGAACAAAAAAGTACATCCCTAATATGAAGATCTAAAATTCAAAATCCTTCAAAATATAAAAATTTTTGAGTGCTGGCATGATGTCCTGGGTGGACAAGTCCATACCCTCATGTGACAATCAAAACTTTGTTTCATGCACAAAATTATATAAAATTACCTTAAGGGTAAGTGTCTAAGGTCTATATGAAACAAATGAATTTCATGTTTAGACTTGGGTCCCATTCTCTAGATACCTCATTATGTGTATGCCAATATTCAAAAATCTGGATACTCAACCTGTACTGTGTAGTTTTATTTATATGAAATTCAAGAGCAGGTAAAATTAACTGATAGAAATCAAAACACTGGCTTTTTTCATGTGGATTAATTTGAGTTCTCTATGGATCCTAGATATCAAGAGTCATTCAACCCCCAAAGGGGTCACGACCCACAGGTTGAGAACTGCTGCTTTAAAGAATGTGTAAATCAATCCTTACAATCATTCTTACTTTTTCCTCTTAATCTTCTTTTCCTCTTTGGAAAGGTTTCCTATGAATATGACCTGCCAAAATAAGAAGACTGAATCTAATCAGTTAAGTTTCAGTGAAAAGGGAAAAGATTGTCACCTAAAGACTGAAATCAGGCTAAAAATCAAATAGGGAATTGCCTTATGTCATTCTAATAAGGTCCTTTCCATGAAACTTAGCCACAGGTAATCACCCAAAACATCTTAGGAAGAAATGAGCACAGGACACAGAAGTGTAATTTATTATACTATAGAATATCTGATTTGCCATATGGTTCTCTAATGTGAGTTCCATGTATCAAAGTGAATTCACTGTGGCAGATGTGTTTTCTGTCACTGGTCAAGAGTCTATCAACCTCGCTTAACAAATAGAATGCCTCTGACAAGGTCATCAACAATGTCACCCTTGCTTGGGCACAAATGATTGTTACATAAGGACTTGTGGCTCTGCGTGGAATTATGAAGACTGATGAACTCTGAAGATCTTAGAGATGTGAATTTCATGCTTGTAAAAAGAAAATTATCTGCTGCATTTGTCCTGTTGAAAAATCGATTTATTGTCAACAGAATACAGTTTATTACCAACAGAATACAGACTGTGCTTGGAGAAGATAGCAATTGCATGATCATTTCTTGCTAATGACTAAACTTTGATTATTCTGTCTTAAGGACTCAAACTAATGATCACACAACTGTGCTCTGAATTAATACAGATAAAAAATAACCACACAATTCCTTCAAAGTTAAATGATAGCTCTTTGGACAAGAGAATAGATATTCTATCTAATTAATTTGTAAATAATTGTGATTCAAGTCTAAGAATATTATTTACTCAACATAAGAGAGTTTATACTCTCGAAGCAAAAATAATAATTTGCATTATATTATTACACATATCACAGGTTGGGGTGTACAATGACATGACAGTTCCTCAATATTTCAGCAAAGTTGAGAGCAGTTTTAGGAAATGCTTGGCTGTATAACAAATGCCAGCTTTGAAAATTCACTCTAGAGAAAAATTATGATCTTTCAGTGTCTATTGGGCTCCATTCTTCCAGCTCACTAACTTCTATTACTCAAGAGAATCCTTAAAATGGTCAGTGTCTACTTACTCTTGGAGAGATATAAGAAAAATGTAAGACTAAGTAACTTCAGGGTTTTTTTTTCCTTATTATTCCTCAAGAATGGCCATCCTATAGCCAGTTTGTGATTATTATTAAACTGGTGCTGTAAAACAATATTAGTATGGCAATTCATGCACTATTAATTTTTTAACAGCTTCATGGGGAATAATTTGCATATCACAAAATTTACTTAGTCACTCAATGGTTTTTATTAAATTTGGAAAGTTGTAAAACTATTGCCACAATCCAGCTTTAGATCATTTCTATCACTCCAAAAAACTCTTTTTTTCTACCTGCAATTAATATCTTTCCTACACCTAGTTCCATACAACTACTGATCTGCTTTCTCTTTATAGACTTGCCTTTTCTGAGAAATCAATAAAAATGGAATCTATAATTTGAAGTCTTTGTGTGTGCATATTTTTTTACTTGGTGTAGTGTGTTTGAAGTTCATCCATGTTATAGCACATGAAAATAGTTCCTTCCTTTTTATTTGGTGAATAATGTTCCATTATACAAATATACCACATTATGCTTAGCCAGTCACCAGTTGATAGACATTTGGAGCGTCTCTAGTTTGAGAACATTATGAATAGTGCTACTGTGAACATTAGTACAAGAGTTTATGTGGACATTAGTTTCTAGTTCTCCTGGGTAGATACTTAAAAGAAGAACTGCTGGATTGGTAAGTTGATGTTTGATTTTTGAAGAATAATCCAAAGAGTTTATTAAGTAGTTCTACATTCTAAATGTACATACACTGCTGATGTACATTCTAAATGTACATTCCCATCAGCAGTGTATGAGATCTTTAGATTTTCCACATTCTCACCAATCTTCATTATTGTCAGTCTTTTGAGTTACAGGAATTTACATGTGAGGATGGTAATATCATGTTGCAGTTTAAATAGTATTTCTCTAGAGACCATGATGCTGCTCATGAAAAGACCTGAAAATACTGCAAACAACATATCTGACAAAGGACTGTATTTAGAATATATAGAGAATTCTCAACACTCAACAGCCAAAAAATAAAAAATAAATCATCCAATTAGAAAATGAGCAAAAGACATAAACAGGCATTTCACCAGAGAGAATATACAGATGGTAAACTGGTAAATCAGAACATGAAAAGATGTTCCATGTCATTAACCCTTAGGAAAATGGAAGTGAAAACTACAGTTACATATCACCACATGCTATTCAGAATAGCTGAAATAAAAAAATAATAATAAATATTGCAAGAATGCAAAGAAATTGAATGACTCCTATACTTCTGGTGAAAATGAAAATGGTAGAGCCATTCTGGAAAATAGCTTTACAATTCTTTTTTTTTTTTTGTAGAGACAGAGTCTCACTGTACCGCCCTCCGGTAGAGTGCCGTGGCGTCACACGGCTCACAGCAACCTCTAACTCCTGGGCTTACGCGATTCTCTTGCCTCAGCCTCCCGAGTAGCTGGGACTACAGGCACCCACCACAATGCCCGGCTATTTTTTGGCTGCAGTTTGGCCGGGGCTGGGCTTGAACCCGCCACCCTCGGTATATGGGGCCGGCGCCCTGCTCACTGAGCCACAGGCGCCGCCAGCTTTACAATTCTTAAAATACTAAACTTTCATAGGGGCAGAGAAATTTGGCAAACTAGAAGGATCATTCAGCTAAGGTCTGCTAGTACAACTGGGGAAAAAAGGGAAATCCAGTGATACCTGGCACAGGGACCTTACACAGAGTTATATCTTATGGAGCACAGTGAGGTGGTGGTGTACAGGGGACAGCATGTGATCTGGAATGGTGGAGATCTGACTCATTAGCAAAGTGATTGGGAGCTGGTGGGATCAACAGAGGTCTGGGGATGGGAGGAAGCCTTTTGCAGTTTTTGGGTTTTGGGAGAAGTTGTATTGAGTAGAAAGCTTGGAAGAATGGGCAGACTCAAACAGTATACAGCAACCAGATTTGAATACTAGTTGGAGCAGATTCGCTATCAGCTTGGTGGCTGGTGAGGCAGCCTTACTGAGAAGGTGCCAGAAGCCAGAGAATCAATCTTTGTGGGAAGATTGTGAGAACGTCACGAGAAGGTCTTAACAGGGGGCCTAAAGTACAGCTGTCTTAATTCCGCCTGCTGGGATTAGAACCCTTGGGATTAGGCTGAGGGACTTCCAAAGCCTTTGGAAACTGTTGTCAGGGGGCACTATGAGACCTGCCTCTGAAGGATTCTAGAGAGCTGTAAGATCCCAACCCAGCATGGTCTGGAGGCTAAAGAAATCGTCAGATGATAACCAAGGGCAACTATCGTGAAAATAAGGAACATGCTTGGAATCTAGAGAGAGGTTGACTGCTGTGGTCTCCGTCTCCTAAAAAACAACAGCAACACCTTGTGTCCTGGCAATATATTGCAACAAGTATATATTACTAAAGTTGGTCCCTTCTGCTACATAAATAAATACATAAAGACATATGTAAATATATTTATGTACATATAAATTTCTTTTTTTTTTATTCTTTCTTTTATTTGTTGCTGACATCGTTGCTATTTTTAGCTATTTGAGCTTTGGGGGGTTTGTTTTGTTGTGTTTTATTTTTACTAATTTGTTTGGTTGGTTCTAGTCTTAACTTCCATTTTTACTTTCATCAAGAGCAAAGGCTCCTTTATTTTTGGTTATAATATTCTAACTTCATTTATTCTCTCTCTCTATTTCACATCTCTCCATTCTTTCTTTTGATAGCTCTTCCATGTTTCTTATCTTTCTCACATAAATCACTTGTGCAACAGCTAAGATATCACCTCTTTTTTTCTTTCTACTTTGTTTTATTTTTCCTCTTTCCCCTCTCTCCTTCCTTTGATACAATTGTATGTTTAATTTTCCTTATCTAGTATTTCTTTTTCTTTTTTCACTGAGTGCTGGGATGGGATGGCTGTAGTCCAATGGGGAGGTCAAGTAGTGGTCTGCCTCAAGGAGGCCAATAGGTGATGGTCTAGGGAGCCCTTCTATCTTTGGCCTGAGAAGACAGTTCTGGCAAGTCCACACAGCAGAAAGTTTTTATTTCTTTTTCATTTTTATTTACTTTTTTCCTTCTTGTTTTTTGTTTTTGCTCTTTAATTTCTCTTCCTGGTTTTGGCAAAGGAAGAGTTTGGCTTTGCTCAGGCTGGAAAGGGTGCTCAGTTCCCCCTAATTTCAAGGAACCCATCCAGCCCAGCCCCCCACCACCACCAAATTATTGAGTTACAGGTGTGGCCTTAGCACCATGCCAATCAAGACCATGTCTTCTATCACTCTCTTTCTTTCTTCCTGTCTTCCTTCTCTCCTGTTCTTAAGTTATTTTCTTTCATCTCCCCTTTGTTTTTTCTTTTTATTTCCCTTTGTCTTTCCTTCATTTTTCCTATTTCTTTCTTCTCCTCTTGTTTCTCCCTGCTTACACTTTATGATTCTCTTCCTTTTGACCTTACACCAAAAGGGAACTTCAATACCTAATTATCTTCTCTGAGAGAAGATAATTTCAAATAAAGGAGGATAAAGATGTGAACAAGAAGAAAGCACACATGAAGAGGAACTAACAGAAAAATTCAAGCAACAAAGAAAACCAAAACAGAGCAACTAGCAAAGGGACTATGAGGCACCTACCACAGAAGACTCCACCTATAAAGAATTAATAGATTTTCCAGAAAGGAAATTTAAAATATGGATGATAAAGACAATAAAAGGAAATGGATGGGAAAATGGAAATACAGAATCAAAAGTGGGATGTGAGATATGTACAATATAGAAAGGATATGGCAGAGCTTAAGGAAATGAAGGAGACAATAAGAAAATGTAAAGATGCAGTAGAAAGTGTCAAAAATAGATTAGACCATGGAGAAGAAAGAATCTCAGAGCTAAAAGACGAAGTTTTTGCATTAACCTGGGTAGTTAAAGAGGCAGGAGAGAGAGAACAAAACTGTCATTTAGAGAATTACATGAAGCACACAAACATACAAATAATAGGGGCTCCTCAAGGGGGAAGAAGATTGTCACAAAGGAATGGAAGCCCTACTAGAGATGACCATAAATGAAAACTTTCCAAGTTTTACTAAAGATCCCAACACACTCCTTTTAGGTGAATATCAAATCCCTAGTCATCTCTACTCAAATAGAGATTCTCCAAGACACATGGTAAAGAACCTTCCCAAAGTCAAGATGAAGGAGAAAATTCTGCAAGCATCCAGGAGTAAGCACCAACTGACCTACAGGGGCAGGGCCATTAGAATAACAGCAGACTTTTCAACTGAAATTTTCCAATCCAGAAGAAAATAGTCATGAATCTTCAACCTTCTTAAACAAAACAGTTTTCAGACCAAAATTCTGTATCCTGCTAAACTAAGCTTCAAAATTGATGGAGAAATCAAATCATTGGCATATATAAAAACACTGAGGAAATTTGCCACAACAAGACCATCTCTATAGGAAATACTTAGACCTATTCTAAACACTGACCATCACAATGGACCATCAGCAAAGCAAACACTCGGAAGCTAAAGGACAAAACTTAGCTTCCACAATGATGCAAAGGATAAAACTACACAATGAACATTCACAAAGTAAGTGAACTCTACCACACTTATCGATTCTCTCAATAAACATGAACAGATTAAATTCCCCTCTGAAGAGGCACAGGCTGGCTGGTTGGATAACAAAGCACAAGCCATCCATATGCTGTCTCCAGGAAACACACTACCCTTGAAGGACAAATGAAGATGCAGGGTTATGTGATGGAAAACAGTATTTGAAGAAAATGGGAATAAGAAGAAAAGAGGGATTACAATCTTATTTTCAGACACAAGTGAATTTAAAACAACTCAAGTTAAGAAAAAGATGGAGACTTCATACTGGTGAAGAAAATAATACAAGAAAAATACATTTCAATTTTAAATATTTATGTGCTCAACTTAAATGCTCCCAGATTATGAAACAGACCTTGATGGGTCTGAGCAATATGATATCCCATAACACCATAATACCTGGGGACTTTTAACACCCCTCAGACAGACTGGACAGATCCTATAAACAGAAAATAAACACAGATACAAAGGACTCAAATCTCACCCTAGAACAAATGGCATTAATAAACATACAGAACACACCGTTACCAAACTCAAGAATATACATTTTTCTCATCAGCTCATGGAACATACTGCAAAATAGATCACATGCTAGAATACAAATTAGACCTCAACAAAATTTAAAAAATAGAAATTATACCTTGTATCATCTCAGACCACAAGGCAATGAAGGTGGAACTTAACTCCAACAAAAATGTTCATTCTCACACAAAGACATGGAAATTAAACAACCTTATGCTGAATGATAGTTGGGTTCAGGAAGATATAAAAGAGAAAATTGTTAAATTACTCAAACAATAATAAGGATGACACAAGCAACCAAAACCTGTGGGATATAAGGGAAAGCAGTTTTAAGAGGGAAATTGATAAATTTCCTGTCTTCAGGAAATACACTTAGCCTTGAATGGATGCTCACATTCAAAAAAGCAGAAAGAGAGTGCATCAACAAAATCATGATGATCTTATGGAATTGGGAAAAGAAGAACACTCCAATCCTAAATCCAGCACAAAAAAAGAAATAACCAAAATTAAATCAGAGACTAATGAAATTGAAAACAAAAGAATCATTCAGAAAATTAATGAAACAAAAAGTTAGTTTTTCCAAAAATTAAATAAAACCAATAATCTTTTGGCTAGATCAACCAGAAACAGAAAAGTAAAATCTCTAATAACCTCAATCAGAAATTATAAAGGAGAAATAACAACAGATCCTACAGAGATACAAGAGATCATCTCTGAGTACTACAAAAAACTCTATGCCCAGAAATTTAACAATGGGGAGGAAATGGATCATTATCTGGAATCACAACCTCTTCTGACAGTTAATCAAGAAGAAATAGATCTCTTGAAGTGACCGATTTCAAGAACTAAGATGGAAGAAACAATAAAAAAAAAATCTCCCAACAAAAAAATCCCTGGTTCAGATGGTTTCACACCAGAATTCTACCAAACCTTCAAAGAAGAATTTATTCCCATACTGCAAAAATTATTCCAAAAAATTGAGAAGGAAGGAATCTTTTCCCAACATGTTCTATGAAGCAAACTTCACACTGATACCAAACCAAGGAAAAGACTCAACTAAAAAGGAGAACTTCAGACCAATCTCACTAATGAATATAGATGCAAAAATTCTCAACAAAATCCTAGCCAATAGATTACAGGTACATATTTAAAAAATCATATATTACAATCAAATAGGTTTCATCCTAGGGATTCAAGGCTGGTTTAACACATGCAAGTCCATAAACATAATTCATTATATCAACTGAAATAGAAACAAAGACCATAGGATCCTCTCAATAGATGCAGACAAAGCATTAGATAAAATTCAATATCCTTTTCTAATTATAACTCTGAAGAATATAGGCATGGAGGCAGATTTCCTAAACCAATCAAAGCCATCTAACAACACACCCACAGCTAATATTATACTGAATGGAGTAAAACTGAGAGCTTTCCCACTCAGAACTGGAACCAGACAAGGGTGTCCTGTATCACCACTATTATTTGACATAGTGCTGGAAGTTGTAGGCAATGCAATTTGGCAAGAGAAGGAAGTAAAGTGTATCAAAATGTGTGCAGACAAGATGAAACTCTCTGTTTTTGCTGATGATATGATCTTACACTTAGAGAACCCCAAAGACTCAACCACAATACTTCTGGAAGTGTTCAAAAAATACGGCAATGTCTCAGGATATAAAATCAATGTCCACAAATCATTAGCCTTTATAAATGCCCATAACAGCCAAGATAAGAAGCTAATCAAGGACACAATTCCCTTTACAGTAGCTTCAAAAAAATAAAATAGCTAGGAATATACCTAACAAAAGAGGTGATATATTTCTACAAAGAAAATTATGAAACCCTAAGAAAAGAAATAGCAAAAGATATTTAAAAATGGAAGAATATACCATGTTCATGGCTGGGAAGAATCAACATTGTTAAAATGTCTATACTTCCTAAAGCAATCTACCGATTCAACACCATCCCTGTTAAAATACCAACAACATCCTCTTTTCAAGACTTGGAAAAAAATAATTCTTCATTTTGTATGGAACCAGAAAAAATCCCATATAGCCAAAGAAATTCTTAGTAATAAAAACAAAGAAGGGGGTATCACCCTACCAGACTTTAGGCTATACTACAAGTCCACATGATCAAAACAGCATGGAATGGGCACAAAAATAGAGACATTGACATCTGGAACCAAATAGAAAACCATGAGATGAAACTAACATCTTACAGCCACCTGATCTTTGATAAACCAAACAAGAATGTACATTGGGGGAAAGACTCCCTATTCAATAAACGGTACTGGAAGAACTGGATAACCACATGTAAAAGACTGAAACTAGACCCATACCATTCACTACTTACAAAAATTGATTCAAGATGGATAAAAGATTTAAATATAAAGTATAAAACAATAAAAATTATCAAAGAAAGTGTTGGGAAAGCACTTGAAGATATGGGCCTGGGTAAAGATGTCATGAAAAAGATTTCCATGGCAATTGCAACAATAATAAAAATAAACAAATGAGACTTAATTGACTGGAAATCTTCTATACAACTAAGGAAACAACAACCAAAGGAAATAGACAACCTTCAGAATGGGAAAAGATATTTGTATATTATGAATCAGACAAAAGCTTGATAACTAGGCTCTACAGAGAACTCAAATTAATCAACAAAAAAGACCGAACAATCCCATTTATCACTGCACAAGAGACATGAACAGAACCTTCTCTAAAGAAGACAGATGAATGGCTAGCAAACATATGAAGAAATGCACATCATCCCTAATTATCAGAGAAATGCAAATCAAAACTACCCTGAGGTATCATCTGACCTCAATAAGAATGGCCCACATTACAAAGTCTCAAAACTGCAGATGAAATTAGACCTCCCATTTGATCCTACAACCTATTACTAGGCATCTACCCAGAAGAAAAAAATCCTTTTATCATAAAGACATTTGCACTAGACTATTTATCACAGCTCAAATTACAATTGCCAAAATGTGGAAACAACCTAAATGCCCACAAACCCAGGAATGAATTAATAAGCTGTGGTATATGTATACCATGGAATACTATTCAGCCATTAAAAAAGGAGACTTTACATCTGTTGTATCAACCTCAATGGGGTAGAACACATTTTTCTTAGTAAAACATCATAAGTATGGGGAAGCAAGAATCCGATGTAATCAATTCTCACATGAAGGCACTGGATGATCTAATACAAGGAGCCGGGGAAGGGGAATGAGGGAGCAGGGAGAGAGGAGGTGAGAGGGGGATGCATGGCATATGCTACACCTCTTGGGGGCAGAACACAATTATAATAAGGACTTTACCCAACAAGTGCAATCTGTATAACCTAATTCTTTGTACCTCAATGAATTCCAAACAATAAAATAATCATAATAAACATTCAGAGACCATCTAACCCAGTAATTTTACTTTGTGGCATTTATTCCAGTCAAATAAAAGCTTATGTTCCCACACAAACCCATAAACTAATATTCTTTCAGTTTTTTTGGTAATAGCAAAAAATTGTTAATAATCAAAATGTTTTTTAAGGGGTGATTAAACAAATTGTTGGTACATTCACACCATTGAATACTACTCATCAATAAAAAGGAAAAACTATTGATATCCTCAACAATTTGAATTAATCTCCAGAGAATTGTGCAGAGTGGGGAAAAAATCCAGTTTCATATGGTCATTTGTCTGATTTTACTTACATAACATTCTCGAAATAAAAGAATTATAGAAATAGAGAACACATTCATGGTTGCAAGAGGTCAAGTGGGTGAGAGGGAGGGGAAGTATTGTGACCGTAAAAGTTAATAGGAAGGATCTTTGTGGTGACGGAAATGTCCTACATCTATGAGTGTTAACATCTTGGCTGTGACGTTGTACTATTGTTTTATGAGATGTTACCACTGGGGAAATCAAAGTAAAGAACACATGGGATGTCTTTGTGTTATTTATCACAACCGCATGTGAATCTACAATTATCTCAAAATAAAAAGATTAGTTATAAAAAATCAACATACCAGAAATGTAATAGTTTATCACCCAAATCTGAATTCTGCTCCACTGATTTGCATATTTTAATATCTTTGCAAATTTTGCACTGTCTTGATTACTGTGGCTTTATGGTAAGCTTTGAAATTTGGCAGTGTAAATGCTCCAACTTTGTTCTTATTTTTCAAATATACTTTGGCAATTCTACTTTGTTTGCATTTCCATAAAAATTTCAAGATCCTTATATCAATTTCAACAAAAATGTCTGCTGGTATTTTTATAGGAATTCTGTTAAATCCATAGGTCAATTTAGGGGAATTGACACCCTCACCATTTCTTCCGATCTATAAACATGGGCTATTATTCCACATATTTAGATCTTTTAAAATTGCTGTCAGCAATATTTTATAATTTTCAGAGAATAAATCTTACTCTCATTTTATTCAATGTATTCCTATTTATTGTTTTTGATGCTATTATAAATGAAATTATTTCCATAATTTTAGTTTTGGATTGTTTGGTTATATACATTTTAAAATTGATTTCGGCATATCGATCTTGTATCTTGCATCCTTGCTAAACTCACTTATTAGTTCTAATAATTTTATTGATTCCTTGGAATTTTTTACAAATAAGATAATTGTCATCTTAAAATAAAAATATCAGGGGCGGTGCCTGTGGCTCAGTGAGTAGGGCGCCGGCCCCATATGCCAAGGGTGGCGGGTTCAAACCTGCAACAGAAAAATAGCCGGGCGTTGTGGCGGGCGCCTGTAGTCCCAGCTGCTCGGGAGACTGAGGCAAGAGAATCGCGTAAGCCCAAGAGTTAGAGGTTGCTGTGAGCCGTGTGACGCCACGGCACTCTACCGGAGGGTGGTACAGTGACACTCTGTCTCTACAAAAAAATAAATAAATAAATAAATAAATAAATAAATAAAAATATCAAAAGAATTTTGTGTCTTCCTTTCAAATCCAGAGGCTCCTTCCTTCCTTCCTTCCTTCCTTCCTTCCTTCCTTCCTTCCTTCCTTCCTTCCTTCCTTCCTTCCTTCCTTCCTTCCTTCTCCTCTCTCTCTTTTTTACTTTCTTATAATTCTTTAAATTTCGATGGTATACAGTGATGCCCCCTCTATCATTCTTAGTTTAATAAATGATATCTTCTCCCTTTTTCTTGATCAATTTAACTAAAAAATTATCAGTTTTTGTTTTCCAAGGAATCAACTTCTGTTATCAATTTTCTCTATTATTACTCTGTTTCCTATTTCATTCTATTTCATTTTTTGTTATTATTTTGTTCTTCTACCTGCTTTAGACTTATTTTGATCTCATTTTTCTAAATTCTTGAGATGGAAGCTTAGATGACTGATTTGAGATCTTCTTCCCAAAAATAGGCATTTAAAGCTGTAAATGTCCCTCCGTACCATTTTAACTATACTCCATACATTTTGATATACTATGCTTTTGTTTTCATTCAGTTCAACATACTTTTTTTTTTTTTTTTTTGGCCGGGGCTGGGTTTGAACCTGCCACCTCTGGCATATGGGACTGGCGCCCTACTCCTTGAGCCACAGGTGCTGCCCAGTTCAACATACTTTCTAATTTTTCCTTGATTTCTTTTCTGACCCTTGCTATTTCTTGCTGTCTTGCTTGTGTTGATGAGACCTCAGACGTAATTATATTGCTCCCATACAGGTTGAGATTTTGCATTTTCTGTTTCTCCTTTCAAGTTTACTCTTTCAACAGTTTGAATGTGTCTAGATATGGATTTCTTTTCTTTATTTTACTTGAGGCTCATTTGATTCTTGGATATTTATTATCAAGCTCAAAAAGTGTTTGGCTGTCCGTTCTTCAAATATGTTTTCCGTCCCTTTCTTCTCTCCCTCTGCAACTCTCAGTACGCTTATGCTACTAAGCTGGATATTTTGCTATAGGTCTCTGAGTTCTGTTAATTTTTTTAAAATATTTTCCCTCTCTCATCTTTAAATTGGATAAATTTAAAGTGGATAAATGTATATTCAAGACCAATGATCCTTTCCTATGACATTCTAATCTACTGCCATTCTAATTCAAGATTAAAGACTTGAATCTTAGTGCATTTTTCATTTCAGCCTTTCAATACAGTTTTAAATTTGCTTCTTTTTTGTATTTTTCTTTCTGTATTAATATTTTCTATTTGTTGTCATTTTCACATTTCCCTTTAATTCTTTTAACATGGTATTATTTAGTTCTTTGAACATATTTATAATAGCTGCTTTGACGTCTTGGTCTGCAAGAACCCGTGGCCTTCTGATTTCAAGATTGTTCTTTTTTAAGCACCAAAGGAGACAAGAAAAGCTTCATCATTCTCAAATGCATCCCTATTCATGCAACAATTTGATCTGTAAAATTTGGATTCAGTCAAAAGGCCTCACATAGGACCAGGGAAGCCACATGTTTCCTTAAGCCCTCAGACTCCCTACCCTGATTGCTCTGCCTGTTTTGCATAATAATTTACTGAAAACTGAGTATTTTAGATAAAAGATTGTAGTCAGTTTAGAGTCTAATTTTTGTGTGTTTGAGAATTCTTGTTGCTGGATTTTCGTTTTGTTTTGTTTTTTTAGTAACTTCTCTGGACTTAATCTGCTATGTCTCTGATTAAGTTCTGATACAAAGTTGCTAGTATCTCTGATTATTTTTATGTTCTTAGTTTTACTTTTTAACCACACTTTCCAGGATTTGCCCACATGTCTGCCTGATGGCTTCATATTCAGCCTGAGATTGATTAAATGTTGTGCTGACACACCACCGGCTCGAAAGGCTTCCACCCTGTGTTGACAAATCCATGTGTGGTTTGGAGAATGCATTCCCAGTTCAGGCATTTCAAGGCTGCTGGCTTCCACCCTCCCCCAGGCCTCTCTCCACCTTCCTTGCACATGCATGCAGCCTTCCAATCAGCCGGGTATGCATTCTAGAGTTTGGACTATCTCAGGGCACTCCTGTACATGTATGAAGCCTCCCAGTTGGCCAGGCAGCTACAAGAGCTGATCTAACTGCTCTACAGCTCTCTAGGTTTAGGATCCTTTTTAAATTTTGGATTGTCTGCCCATCTGCCACACCTCCAACCAGGACTGCAATCTCAGCTCTGCCCTAGAAGCACAACAATAGCTACAAGGCCACTCAAGCATCTCAAAGGGCTGGTGCTCTGTGCCACTCACAGTGTGATGCAGCCTGGCCCAGAGATTTCTGGGAGACAAGACCACCTCAGCATAGAGACAACTTATAAACTTGGAAACAAAGCTCAGCCTCACAAGAGTAGCTGCAACGCTTTTTATGAAAGAAATACCTGGCAACTGACCCATTCTGAATGCAGGTATAAGAAAGGGGGAAGGCTCTCTTAACTCTGAGAATGGTCTCTGGAGAGAGATCCTCCTGGTCTGCTGGTCATCTGACCCCTGATTGTACCTGGCCCGTGCCACCAGCCTACTCCTCTAGTAAGAGCACCACATGAATACATTGTTTTAGCATCAGGTGGCCTCTAAGACTCATGCCTAAAGCAAATCAAACAGAAGGGGAGAAGTCACCTCTGGGAAGTTGGTTAATGAGGACCACTCAAGATGCCAGAACATGACAGGATGATAGTACAGATAAGAATATCTTCAGACAAAAAAATCACCTTTTTACTGTTTGTTCATGAATTGTGTTTTTTTTCCTAATCAATAAAAGCCTCTCAAATTATTGGGTTATAATTTCTAGAGCCTAGAAATATTGGTGACAATTTTGTCCAGTTTTTTAATTGTTTCATAGAAAGAGTTTGCCAGTCACTTTAGTTGCACATCTCATGTACAATTTACTTTTCATTTCCTACCTTATTAGCTCCTCATTATGCTTGCCCTTATCTGGCCTCTTATTTCTTTTTTTTTTTTTTTGTAGAGACAGAGTCTCACTTTATGGCCCTCGGTAGAGTGCCGCGGCCTCACACAGCTCACAGCAACCTCCAACTCCTGGGCTTAAGCGATTCTCTTGCCTCAGCCTCCTGAGTAGCTGGGACTACAGGCGCCCGCCACAACGCCCGGCTATTTTTTGGTTGCAGTTTGGCTGGGGCCGGGTTTCAACCTGCCACTCTCGGTATGTGGGGCCGGCGCCCTACCGACTGAGCCACAGGCGCCGCCCTGGCCTCTTACTTCTCAGAGTCTGTTTTCTTCATGTTTTCTAGCCTCTTTGTTTCCATTTTCAGCTTTTTACTGTATTTCCCTGGAAAGGTTGGAGTGAAGGATATAGCATCATCTATGAATACTATACCATAATTACAGTGGCATAAAATGCACATTGAGATAGAAAGAGAACACACAAAAACGTTAATAATATTAGACAATAGGATGGTGGGTGATTTCTTCCTAATTTTATGCAATGTGATTATATCACTATTCTTGGCAAATAGTGGCTACTGGGATTCTATCTTCTACCAAGAACTTGGAAATAATGAGAATCAGGCCACTGACCAGAAATTTAATTTACAATAAATGTGTAGGAGGTTGATATGATCACATGAAGGTAGCTAGCACAAAGCTACCTGGTTAGTGGTAACTAAATGGATGTGCTGACATCTCCATGGGGCAGCTTAGGAGGGGTCAGCCACAGAAACACAGAAAACAAGAGTCACAGAGTCTGTGTTAGCAGAGTCCATTCAAGTACTGTCCAGGAAGAGGGTAGCAGAAGGACATGCCATGGCCAGTGTGAGTGCTGCAAAGTGTGCAGAGTGGAGGCAGGCGCATCCCGCTAACTCTTCATTCCATTATGTGGCCCAGATGTATAATTAACTCTCTTCTCTGATGCCATATACCTCAGTCATCCTTCTGATTACAATTTAGCCTCCTGAGCATCTTGCCTTTTGAGAAACAAATTACTGGCCGTGGCATGGAAGAGTCTCCTCAGCAGATAGCTTTCACCTCTTAAAATAGTACATTTATATCTGGGCAAAAATGCAGCCTTAAGACAATGTGGGATACATTGGAGTCAGGGAGATGAGACACAGAGTGATGTCAGCAATCATGACAGGGAGTAAAATGGACCTCAACAGCATCCATGGCAGAAAAGTAGAAAGAAACAGCCAAGAGACCATGTGGAGAGAGCTGGTAGGACGAAATGTCTGTTAGACAGTGGGTGGGGAAGAGGTGGGCATCAAGGATGACACAGATTTGAAGTCAGATGAATAAGAAAATGATAGTCATGAAAAGAAAGCAGAAAACCAAGAAGGGAAGCTGGTCTGGGGCTGCGATGACTGACGAGTTCCTTTGGACATGCAGAATTTGAGTGATGGTGAAACGTATTTGGAAATGTCCACCAGGCAGATGAAAAAGAGAAGTGAATTCTGAGAAAGAAGGTGATTACATAGACTCAGGTCCTGGATAGGGACCAGAGGCTGGATCATGAAGCAGGGGACTTAGTGTTTGAAAGATCTTTCTGGAAGATGAGGAGAGAAGAGCAAGGGCTGAGAGCGAACAACACAGGGTGTGGCCACACCAGGAAGAAGACGAATGGGGACAGAATTAGATTGCACAGGTGCTGGAGCCCAGAGTTACCTACACATGAGTGATGTTAGAAGTCACCTGCATAGCTTATTAAAATTACAAGTTCCCAGGCTCCTGAAAAAGATCCTGTTAACCTTGGCAAGGAGGATAGTGGTTTCTTACTCTCGTGCTACAGGGAAGAATGAAAAGATGCATAGAAATAATTTAAGGGACAGAAACAACATGAAGATGATATCTAGTGGACAGGATTTTTTCAGTTAACATACAAAGAGGGACATGCTTTATGAGAGACATGTCGGGGAAACTTGGTCATACAAATCTAGAGAAATACACACACTTGAATTCTTTCTAAATGCGGCTGCCCCATCTTACGAGCTATTTATGTTTTTAAATGGTCTGGGGTGGTAACTCCTACAAACAAAAACTTCATTCAATCGGTAAAGGACTTCAAAGTCACAGATCAAAAAATGGAGAAGTTGTAAGCTATGGTTTCCCTTTAAAAAAGGGCAAGTAACTTGGCTGAAAGCAATAGCAGGAGCCAATTACTGTGGAAACAAAAGTAAATTCTGCCAGTGATTTGGAGAAAAATATTATGGAATTAGATCAGTTGCTCTGTGTTTGCCTTCCTGACTAAAAGAGAAAATCTAAGGGATGTTTTCAAGGGTCTGTGCTGCTAACAGAAGGTAATACTGACAAGGCTGTCACTAAATGGTTGGTTACAGCTGGCACCTAAGTCCAAGATGTGGTGTCCATGGGGGGCAGGCAGGAACCCAGCAGCGCCCATGAGATATTGAGCAGATTGAGAAGAACAGCCATGTAGAGTTGCTCAGGCTCCAATACTCTGAGTTCACAGGGCTTTGGTCACCTATTGCCCTGGATAGAGTACCATGGCATCGTCATGGCAACCTCAAACTCATGGGCTCAAGCGATCCTCTTGCCTCCTAAGTAGCTGGGACTACAGGCGCCCACCACAAAGCCCAGATAATTTTTCTATTTTTAGTAGAGACGGGGTCTCACTCTTGCTCACGCTGGTCTTGAAATCCTGAGCTCAAGTGATTCACCTGACTCGGGCTCCCAGAGTGTGAGCCACCGGTGCCTGGCCAAAAAATCATTTTGAATAAGAATAATTAACTTGTAATCTCACCAGCAGTGTAGAAGTGTTGCCTTCTCTCCACATCCATGCCAACATCTGCAGTTTGGGGACTTTGTGATGTGGGTTAATCTTACTGGAGTTAGGTGATATCTCAAAGTGATTTGCCCTTCTCTGGTGCTTAAAGATGATGAGCATGTTTTCATGTGTTTGTTGGCCATTCACTTATCATCTTCAGAGAAGTGTCTGTTCAAGTCTCTTGCCCACAAAGAAACGGGATTGTTTGCTCTTTTCTTATTGATTTGAGTTCTCTGTAGATTCTAGTTATCAGATCTTTGTTGGAATCATAACCTGCAAAAACATTCTCCCATTCTGAAGGCTGTCTGTTTGCTTTACTTACAGGGCCTTTAGCTATGCAGAAACTTTTTAACTTGGTCAAATCCCATTTATTTATTTTTGGTATTGCTGCAATTGCCAGGGGGACTCTTCCTCAAAAATATTTTCCCAGGAAAACTACCTTTATGAATACAAACCTTTATGAAAAGATATATGGAGAATCCTCAAAGAGCTAAACTTCGACATTCCATTCGATCCCGTGGAACCAGAGATGCTTTATGATGTTCCAGCCCTTCTTGTATCTACCCAGAAGAACAAAAATCATTTTACCACAAAGACATTTGCCCAGAATGTTTATTGCAGCCCAATTCATAATTGCCAAGTTGTGGAAGAAACCCAAATGCCCATCAACTCATGAACGGATCAACAAATTGTGGTATATGTACACCATGGAATACTATGCAGCCATTAAAAAGATGGACACTTGACACCTTTTATGTTTACCTGCATGGAGTTGGAACACATTCTTCTTAGTAAAGTATTTCAAGAATAGAAAAAAAAAATAAAAACAAAAAGAATAATTGTTTCGGCCAGTGGCTCACACCTGCAAGTAATCCTAACACTCTGGGAGGCCAAGGTGGGAGGATCACATGAGCTCATGAGTTTGAGACCAGCCTGAGCCAGAGTGAGACACAGACAGACACACACACATACACCATCTCTACCGAAAATAGGAAAACTAGCTGGGCGTCAAGGCAGGTGCCTAGAGTCCCAGCTACTTGGGAGCCTGAGGCAAGAGGATCACTTGAGCTGAAGAGTTCAAGGTTGCTGCGAGCTATGTGGCACTCTACCAAGAGTGACAGAGTGAGAGTCTGTCTCAAAAAAAAAAAAAAAAAAAAAACAGAAAGAAAAAAGAAAAGAATAATTGTTCCCTCACCTGTCTTTTATAAATTCAGATGTATTATAGGTAGTACATTTAAATCAAGGAAATATACATTTATGTTTTATACATTATAAAAGTTTGTTCTCTCAAGTCTTTTCCAGCTTCCCCCCATCCCCATCTCTGCCAGGGAAGGCAATTTTCCTTGGCAGCCGGAAACTACTGAAGTATTAGGGTGAGCGTGAGCTACAGTTACATGAAGGAGAGGGGTTTCAAGCATCAGGTCTAAGGAAGGAATACAAGCACCAGCAAGGAGAAAAGGCAAGGGGTTGAGATGGGAGGAGCCTGCGGTGTTAGGGAACCAAGCACAGGCAAGTCAAGCAAACAATTCTGAATGTGGATGCCCACCTAGGACAGGGTGTGCACCTGTGTGTGCATGTATGTGCACACAGAAGCCATGTGTATGATGGCCTTAGTGGAGAAGAGGGGATACATTTAAGTTATTTACAGATTCTAGCTCATAGAGAGTTGAGTTGCTCATAAAAATTAGGGCTGGAACATAAGCTAAAGGTTGAAAATGACAGACCTCTCATACCAAAGGCTATGCCCATTCCACCCATCAGAAAGTAGTAAAATATGAAAACTAGAAGTCTAGCACATGCCTAAAATGTTTGACAGAAACTCTAAGACTGTGCCCAAGACTCTAGTTGGGCTGACCTTATCAATAATAAGAATTAGGCCCATATAAAACTCTTGGAACACAAGGGAAATAAAAGCTAATTTTCTAACTGGATATAGAGCATGTTCAAAATAAAAACAAGGGCTGGGACATTAGAAAGCATTTATCTGAACAACCAGAGAGATGGGAGAAGGATCCAGGTGAAAACTGACCTATGGGGTGCCAGAACAGGGCACAGTGTGAGAAGAGGGCTGAACCTGCGCAGCTTCTCCCCAGTGCAGTGGAAGAGTCTGGGAACAAAGGTGCCAGCAACTGGGAATCAGAAGAGATAACTGATAACTTGGGTCCTAAAAGAAAGCTTCAGCCTCTCCCAGGAAGGCTGGTGCAGAGCACGGATGTTAAGTTTCAAGACTTGCCTAGAACCAATCCACCCGCCAAAGCAAAAAGGAATGACTTCTCCCTATTCAGGGAAAATCCATGACAAGCAGTTTGGATTTTGATGTCTGTCTTGACCACACTAACTCGACTTGCCTCCACTCCATTCCCTATCTTACTCCTCTTTTTAATTGTTTTTAGAGCCCGCATTGCTGGTTGAAAAAACATGGATTTGAGTAGCTTTCTCACTCACCTCCCTGTGGTAGATGTTTATTTTGAAGGTGTCTTAACTATTTATGCGCTGTGAATGAGCTGAACACCCAAATCCCTTTCAAATTTGTATGTTGAAGGCCAGGCGCGGTGACTGACGTCTATAATCCCAGCACTCTGGGAGGGTGAGGTGGGTGGATTGCTTGATCTCAGGAGTTCAAGACCAGCCTGAGCAAGAGTGAGACCTTGTCTCTGGAAAATAGCTGGGTTTTGTGGTGGGTGCCTATAGTCCCAGCTACTTGGGAGGCTGAGGCAAAAGGATCACTTAAGCCCAAGAGTTTGAGGTTGCTGTGAGCTATGCTGCCAGGGCACTCTACTGAGGGCAACAATATGAGACTTTGTCTCAAAAAGAAAAAATAAAGAAATCCTTTCAAATTTTTGTGTTGACAGCCTAACCTCTCATATGATGATGGTATTAGGAGGTGAGGGTTTCAGAAGTTGATTAGATAATCAAGGTAGATCCTTCATGAATGGGATTGGTGCCCATATAAAATAGACCCCAAAGGGCTCCCTCTGTCCCACTGCCATGTGAGGATATAGGGAGAAGATGGCCCTCTTTCTTGCTTAGGAAAATTTAAATACAGTTAGCTTGGGGGGCAATCTAATCACAGTTACATTGAATTTGCCACCATGTAAGTCTTGATGTAAACCTCACGTAGGCTGATCTCTAGCAAGGTCTGCCATGAAAGGTGTTCTAGCAGAGTTTGATCTCCACGAGGAATGATACATTTAATAGCTCATTCTCTTTTTTTAATGGTCAAAGATATTTTTGTCAAACATATATAACATAAAATCTATCATCAGAAACGTTTTTAAGTATAGAGTTTAATGACATGAGGTACCTTCAAAGTGTGCTACCATCACCAATCACCACCATCCATCACTAGAACTCTTTCATCTACTTCAGTTGAAACTCTGTACCCATTAAATAATAATTGTCCCCCACCCAACCCCTGGGAACTACCATTCTACTTTTTGCCTATATGATTTTGACTACTCTAGGTACTTCATATTAGAGGAATCCTACAGAATTTATCTTTTTTTGGCTGTCTTATTTCACTTAGAACAGTATGTTCAAGCTCCATCCATGTTTAGCATATGTCTCAGTGTACTTCTTAATTTAAGGGCTGAATCATATTCTTTTGCATGTACAAACTACGTTCATCCATCAGTGGACAGGTAAGGCGTGTCTGTTAGGTAGCGAGCTAGATATGAGTAGGGTGGATGGTGGATGCAGTCAGGCTATTTTGAACTGGTCTGGGTCAGGATGACCTAGCCGAGTACAGAAATGAGAATAACTAAGACCCTGCAGGTGGGCTGCTATTAAGACCTTGCAGGTGGGCTTTTTTCAGAACAGAGTTAATTAAGACCCTGGGAAATCCCTCAGAGTTAATTAAGACCCAGCTGATACTCCTCAAAACTGTGTATAAAACCCAGAAGCTGCACTTGCCTCAGTTGCAGTCACTAAGGTGGGGCCCAGCTTGCTGTGCAAGTTGTTAATAAATACTTTCTTTTTCTTACTAAAACCTTACTTGTTTTCTTCAGTAATTTCAGTGACTACCTCAGGCCACCCTGCTGCTCTAACACTTCCAACAGCTTATCCCAGAGGCATTTATTCCCTCCCACAGAACTGCCCTGAGCCCCTGGCCTATCACCTCAGCCATGTGGTATGCATGCCAGCTCCTACTCACTAAGGAGTGTGTCCTGACCCCTTCATTGAACCGCTATCCTTCTCCCAGAGGACTTCACAGGCCTTGCGCACATTTATGTTTCTTCTCAGCCTTGAATTTTGACTATAGCCTTGGTTATGGCAATGTCCTCCTCACAAAAGCGAAACTCAAATATCAGCTTTTCACTAAAAATATCTCTCTTCTCAAGGGTGCTGTGGTGTTCCCAAAGCCCTCTGAATCTCTAAACTATCCCAGTCATGATAAATTGTAAGTACGTTCACTAAATATATCTTTAACCCCCTCCACCAGGGATTAATTCAGTAGCTGGTACATAATTAGTACTCAATAAATATTATTTGAATGAATTAACATAAGCATGAATTCTCTTTTTTCCCAACTTGTTTCCAAAATTGAAAAGTAAATTGGAAAGTGTATATTGTATGAGTAATTTTCATCCTTTGTCCTCCAGAATAGTTAATCATGGGTTTTTATTTTCCTCTCCCTTACAACATAAAGCCATCAGTTAACATAATAAGGTAATAGCAAGTAAGAATTAGATTATTTAATAAAAGAAAGATTTTTAAAGAGACATAACAGAAGTCAGAGGAATGACAGGCTGCACTGCAACACTATCTTCTCACAACACGGGCTGCTGTCCTCTGTCACAGTCAGGCTCCAGCGTCCCAGGCTTCAACTCAGAGAACTACAGGGATTACGTTTCTAGGGAAGCCAGTCCACTCTGAGAGCAGGGGTTCATTTGCTCATGCCCCCTCCCAATGGCTACACAGTCACACAGCGTCTCTTTGGAAAGATAGAGTTGGTGTGACAGTACATGGGGACTGTAGAGAAATGGACAACATTGCTTGCAAAGGACACTTACTGATTCTTATCACATTAAAAGGAAACGCTGAGAACAGGACATTCTCCTGGCAAGCCGAGAGACGTTTTGTGACTTCAGGGGGCAATCCCCCAAGTAACTCAGTGTTCCGGAATGAGATAAGATCAGTCACTCGCTAGTAAGCAGGTGTTAAACATGGATGCTTCGTACTTCTTCATGGGGGGTGAGGAAAGAGCACGTGGCAGTCCTTAGCATGCAGCCCGCGTGTGTCATCACCTTAACTCTCCACACCTGTTGTGTATAACCTTAATAAATAGCCATTGCAAAGGGGGCTCTGGGCTACCCTGCACTTAAGGTTAATCTGCCTTGCAGAAGCTTGTACTTCTAATCCGTGTCATACCTGGTTCCTTCCTGTGGTGACCCTTAGGGGTCGGGACAGGGGACAGTTACCAAGAAACACTTTTGAGAAGTAGCAAGTGAATGCTGCACTTTCAACAGTATAAAAATAAATGCTGTGAGGGCGGCACCTGTGGCTCAAAGGAGTAGAGCACTGGCCCCATAGGCCAGAGGTGGTGGGTTCAAACCCAACCCCAGCCAAAAACTGCAAAAAAATAAAATAAAATAAAAGAATAAAAATAAATGCCATGATTTATTTCATGGAGGAGGCATGGTAGTAACATATGATGAAGATTAAATGAACCTTCCTGTCTGCTACCTTAGATATTCCTTCCAAGTTTCAGTTGCTATTTGAAAATATAGCAAATGCTGGCACAATTTTCCACAGCTAGCAAGAATCCCACTTTAGAAAATAAATGTTTAAGCTTGCCACCTGTAGCTCAGCAGCTAGGGTGCCAGCCACATACACCAGAGGTGGTGGGTTCGAACCCAGCCTGGGTCTGCCAAACAAAATGACAACTACAACCAAAAAATAACCAGGCATTGTGGTGGGCACCCGTAGTCCCAGCTACTTGGGAGGTTGAGGCAAGAAAATCACTTAAGCCCAGGAGTTGGAGGTTGCTGTGAGCTGTAACGTCACAGAACTCTACTGAGGGTGACATAGTGAGACTCTGTCACAAAAAAAAAGACATGTTTAAGTAACAAACAGGCTGTGCTGACATAAACATGTGGAGAAAACACATAGGAGGACACACATTTGCACTGCCAATAATTTTCTTGCTTCATTTTCCTAAGTGACAAAATTTACTAAGATATTGAAAAAAAGATATCCTTAATTGTCAGCCCTAAGGTGCAAATGTGTTTGAAGTAGATGCATTAATGTCTGCTACTATTAAAAGAAAGAACAGGCCAAATCAGATGTTTTTCCCCTTCTATTGAGCCTGGAGTTACACAAAAGTGCCTCGACTGCCACTTCTTGGGGTGGAGAGGAGAATGGGTTGCCAATTCCTTAAATCTCCCAACATGGCAGGTTGCCTTGTTTTAGCTGTTTCGGTTGCCTTGTTTTAGCTGTTTACATGTCACCTGCCAAATAGATTCCATGATGCAATAAATAAGAATTTATATTATTGTATGCCTAAGCAAGCTGCAGAACAGTACATAGAGCCTATGTTATGTAATTACATAGAATAGAAGTGCATGTTGGTCAAAACTTATCTAACACTACATTTAAAATTAGTGCATTTAGGCCAGTGCCTGTGGCTCAAAGGAGTAGGGTGCTGCCCCCCCTATACTGGAGGTGGTGGGTTCAAACCCTGCCCTGGCCAAAAACTGCAAAAAAATCAAAAAATAAATAAATAAATTAGTGCATTTAATTTTATGGAAATTATACTTTAATACAATTGATTAAAAAGATCATACACATAGGTTGCTTGTTATATATAGATTTTAATTAGGTATGTATATATTCTATATTATGTAGGTGTGTGTTTTCATTAGTAGATATTATGTATCAGTTTTCAGGTCTGCTAAATGATGTGAAAGGAAACACAATAAACCTTTTCAAGTGTCAGAAACCTAAGAAAATATAAAGTGAGGGGGGACTTCCTGTATTGTTAATATTTTTTCAACACATGGAAACTTTCTGAATTTTCAAAAGTGCAACTTAAAAATATCAATAAAAAAAAATCATTTCCAGTGATTAGAAAACAATGTGGGGGGAAAAAAGAATTTATAGTCCATCCATTCTGGCTCAAAGATTCTAAATTTTAGAATGATATGAATAATCCCTTCTAGACATGTATAAACACGATCTCTATTTGAGAAGTTTCTGGAGGAAATTTATTTCATAATAGCAATGACATTTTATATAATTGATGTAGTAAGTGGGAGTCATCTATGTTGGGCATATTTATGATCACTAGTGCTTAATCTCAATGTTTTCCTTGAAATTCTGTCCCTGTTGTTTTCAGTTACCTGATTAGAAACTGTGAATGCCTGAACCAGACCTCCTATTCAATTTGCTCAACTTATTAATTATTGAAATTATGTGGTTCAATTAAACTGCAATGGAGATCCCTAGCACCCCAAGGTAATTAAAAGGAGATGAGCTCAAATCCATAATTCAAAAATTATAAAGATATGACTGGATGAAAGATGCAGATGCTCACACAGGAGCTCAAGGCCGCTCCATATGTCACAGCAAGGGTTTCTTTATGTTACCAATAAAATCTTGAATATACTGCTAAATAGTAATATATTCCCTATCTTTGGAATATCATATGTGAGTCAGATAAGCAAACATCAAAACCCAATACGTGCCAGATTTTCAAGTATGTTCCCTCATTTACTTTTCACAACAATCCTATCAGATGTAAGTGCAGGTACACATGCAGCTAACTGGAAATTATCAGAGAGATTAATTACCCTGCTCAAGGTTACAGCTAGTAGGAGTGAGCGAGCTGGAATTAAACAGAAGTTGCAGAATTCCACCCATTGATCTCTGCACTATATTGTTTCTCTTAACAATAGAATTTTCCATTAAGGTAGTTGGCAAATCTCAAGCATCTACTAAGTACAGGGGTCCCGTGGGAGAAACAGCAATCACTGTGGAACTTTCCCCACCTTGTTCACACATAAAGCACAATGGAGCACGCAACAAAGGCAGCATGTACTGAGATGCCCAATAAGCAGGACCCACAGAGAGCCCAGAGAAGAGCCATAAATTACAGGGTGCACATCCAAAAGCTTCTTGTAGGGGATAGGACCCGAGCAGACCTTTGAAGGATGGAGGCCGTGCTGTATAAAGGGGCAAAGGAAGGCAGGGCCAGACACTGGGAGCAAACACTGAGAAGCAAGAATTAAAGAACAACACGCAGCCAGTGGAGACAGTCACGTCCTGGCCCAAAGTTGGGGAGAGGTGTTCATTTCATTGCTGTGCTTCAAAAAATACGCATGCATGTGTTACACATACCGTATCTACAGTAGAATCTCCATAGTTGACCACCAACCTACATTGACCGCCTCCTGTTGTTGACCAAACATGCACCACATGTACATATCGATAGAGTAGGCCTAGTTCCTTATATTGACCAGTTCTGTTGACCAGTTTGTTACAGTCCCTTGAGGGGTCAAACATTTTAAATGTTACACAATAGAACTCCAGACGATTTAGAAGATGTATTCAGAGAAAATAGAACCTTCTGCGGATATAGTGCCTATAGTTTGAGAAATTGGGGAGAAGATTTGGCAGATGGATTGAGGTCGAAATAAGAACTGTCTTGAACACAACAATGAGGTTAATTAACAGTCAAGGGCAATAGATACCATCATAAGAAATGAGACGTTCCATGTAATAAAGTAATTTTCATAACTTTAAAATCATCAAAGATTATTTTATTCACTGATTACAACAAATTATCTTTAATGAGTAATCATGGGTAATCTCACATGATTCTGAGGCTGTTGTCCACACAGTGGTCACCGGTCATGCACATTAGGTGGTGCTAATATCATGAATGCTCCATCCGGGCATTAAGAGGTATTTATGTGCTATCAACTTTCTTATCTGCAGCAGCCCAGTTACCTTCACTTTGAAGATACACAGCTCATAACATTCAGAGTTATTTAAACTAATTTGTGCGCCAGAGATGATGTGTGTCTACTTCTAATATAGTCTAATATAGTCTTTAATAATCATCATAGCCCCCCCACTGTTATCACTTCTCACACTCCAAAGGTAAGTATAACTTCAGTGTATAGCCTTTTATTCAATTTTTCCATGTTGGTATGTAGCTTTCTATTTCATATACTGTGTATATAATTTAAAATATCTGCTATTATCTTGTGTGTGTGTTTATGTTATAGAATTTAACAATGTTGTTGTATAATTTGTTCGTATGACTCCACATTTTGGAAGGAGAAGCATTTCCACCATCTAAAAACAAACCACATGTAGTTTTGGGAATTATCCAATATATGTGAAAACAGTTCTATTGGAATATGTGAAGCAATAGTTCATCTCTTTTAACCATGGTATGATCTTATTATGATTTATTACAATTTATATAGTATTTCCTCTACCATAAATATCTAGTTTGCTTGAAAATCTTTGCCGTTACAATCTTGAGCAAATGTGCTTATCTATGTGTCTTGTGCTTTTGTGCTGGAACGTCTTACAGTAATAGGCCGGGCCTGGCTCCAGGGGCTGGTGAGAGCTGGTGGTGCAGATCTCTTCCATATTCTGCCTTCAGTGGCATTATGTGTGTGGCTTGAATATGGCCATGACCGGAGAAGCATTTCCACCATCTACAAATGAACCACATACACCCCCACCTTGAACTGCACTGGAAATCCGGCTGTCACACATTTACCAGTGCACAACCCAGGGTATACTCCCCGAGGTAGAATTGCCAACTATGAGTGTATGGTTGTTTTCACTTTTTCTAGAGGCCACCAAATTTTCTGTGCCACCATCTACTTCCACCCAACAGTCTGTGGAAGGACTGCCTGTGAGACAGCTTTACAAAGGCCATATACTGCCATTTATGTTCATTTATGCCTATATGCTAGGTAAAAATTAGCATTTCATTGCTGCTTTCATTTGCATTTTCCCCCCTACCCAGTGAAATTGAGCATGTTTTCATATGCAATGTAGACATTTGGATTTCCTTGCCTTGAAATTGCCTTGCCCATGTTTAAATTGGTCTTTTTTAAAAAATTGAATTAAAGGAGTTCTTTACATAGTTTAGGAAATTAACCTTTGTTTGTTACACAATTTACAAATACCTTTTGTCAACTAATGTTTGCCTTTTAATCTTCTGTAGGGTGTTTGCCACTCACTAGCTGTATAACCTTGAGAAAGTTACTTCACATGGGTGAATCTCATATTCCTCATTTACAAAACTGGAATAATAATAGTACTCACCTCATCATTTTGTTAGAAGTAAATGAACTGATACATGGAAACCAGTGCCTAGCAATTGTTGTTATTATTATTACTTCATTGCTCCATAAAAGTTCTTTTGATAGTCTCTTTTTCCCTTTATTATGTTGAATCCAACAGGTAGGGGAATAAACGATTCTATTAACGTCTTGTAGTTTTAGAATTTTTCATGTTTAGGTCATTTATACATATCACACGGCTTTCTCTTCCTTTTATCCTGCGCACCTAGCTAGAGTTCTTGGAGCCAGTAGGTGCACAATGGTTGTTTACAGAAGAAAGAATAGAGAGGGAGGGGGAAATTAGTGTTAATTTCTTAGGTATGGAACTGCTACGAAACTCAAAGAGGAGAAAGATAAACAGAGAGCTAGTGGGATAAATTACCTTGAACTATACTTACAACCTACTAAAAGAAAAATCTCTTATTCCCTTGTCATACATGTGTCAAATCTTACAGAAGATTTAATAATTGATTCCCAAACCAAGCCAGGGCAGGTGGTATCCTCCTTGAGATGTTATACGCAATAATGACCTCTCATTTTATTACTCTGCCAGATAATGTCTGTGTTATTCTTAGACTCTAAACTATCTCTCTCCTGGATCATGTTTTTCCTCCATGAATTCTTGAGATTCTTGAGGGCTATCCAATTAAAATTTATAGCCAAAAGGTGGGATGGGAAACCATAAGATTCTTGGGCCTCCAATCTTCCCATTCCCCATCACATCTCTACTCTAATAACCACAGTCTGTGTGAGTGAGCCATAGAACGAGTTGGTAAAATTTGCAGATCTTGTGGTATCTATTCCAGTTAATAGCAATAGACTGAAGAGCCAATAGTACTATTTTTAACAAGTTGGGAGTGCTCATTCTCAGAAAAGTTTGGGAACCACCCATCTAAATGATAGGGAAAAAAGAATGAAAGAGAGAAAGATTTCCAACCATTCACATTCATGCCAAACTGGAACATTAGAAAGTTGGTTTTGATTCATTGATACCTTCTATTTGCTTTTATTCCACTCATCAACCAATGAACCTGTTCAAATGTTAAATTCTCTTGATATCCGAGATTTTATTAGTTTTCTAATAATCTTCTCCATTGCCACGAGTAACATAATACACATTTCTTATGTCCAATCTACCACATTATTCCAAACTAAAATGATCTGGTTTATAGGTGGTACTTGACTGTAAATTATCAGCCTTTTGTACTACAGAAATTTTGTGATTAACCATTTTGTGCCTAAAACACTTTCTTGGCACCAATTACAGTTTATGTACATCAGCCCCTAAATAGATGGCTCAAGCCCTGGTGTTGTGCATGGTCTCTCGGACATTTGCGCACTTGTATGATTACCACTTTTATCAGTCAGTATTCTGGGGTGCAGCTACTAGAAAGTACACTGAAGTTTATAAAAGTAATTGGAAACGGCGAAAATAAAAGCAATGATGCTAAGGGAAAGATAACTGAGACAAAATAAAAATTGTTAACATGCAGAGATTAATATGTGTGCATATATAAATACACACACATGCACAGTTGTATTTCCTCAATTGGAATCTCAAGTGGCCACTTACACATTCCATCTCAACCCTTTCCAAACCAATTTTCCTGCCACCAGCATACTCCCCAACTCTTATTTATTTTGGGGTGGGCCGTTTCCCCACAAGACCATCGCATGAATACAACACATAATCACCCGTTCACCTCAAAACACAAAGCCTGCCCAGAAACAGAAAGAGAACGCCCTGCACGGCCTGTTGGGGGCGCCCTACCACACGAGGCAACAGTCAGACCGCCCGGACAGTGCAGCCTGGGAACAGCGGCCGAGAAACAGAAAGGGAACGCCCTGCACGGCCTGTTGGGGGCGCCCTACCACGCGAGGCGACGGTCAGACCGCCCGGACAGTGCAGCCTGGGAACAGCGGCCGAGAAACAGAAAGGGAACGCCCTGCACGGCCTGTTGGGGGCGCCCTACCACGCGAGGCGACGGTCAGACCGCCCGGACAGTGCAGCCTGGGAACAGCCGCAGCAAAAAAAGCAGCAGATGTTTTCCAACCTCAATGGGAACAGGAAAATCATTACATCGGATGAGATCTGACATAGGCATCAGAAAGAGTTAAATGGAAAAATAGATATAAACATAATAAAATGCTAGAAATAGAGAGGAATGTGTCTAAAAGCTGAAATGTAATTATAGATTTCAAGAAAGCATTATATATTCAATGAGGAGGTAGAGTCATAATATATTCAATTAGGACTACATTTGTCCCTTGTGCTGGACTCTAAGCTCCTTAAGAGATGAGTCCTGTTTAGAAGTTCTGACGTTTTTATTTATTTATTTATTTTTTTTTTTTTTTTTTCTGTTCAGCAGGCCCGGGCTGGGTTTGAATCTGCCACCCCCAGTGCCCCGGGAGGCGCTCTCACCATGGAGCTGTGGGCCCCCAGCCAGGAGTCCAGTTTAATTGGTCTTCACACCCCTGGTGCTCGGCACAGTTTCACCTCCTGGTAGACACACAAGAGACCCATGTAGCACTTACTCATTTAATCGTGCACAAGCCTCTTAACTTTATTAACTCCAAATATTTGACCACTCTAGGAATAGAAAAATTTGGGTACTGTGCACCCACAAGAAAGCACTCTTCTAAACTTCTCATATAACCCTGACCAAGATTAAACCACTCAGATGGTCTAAACAGATGTCGGCTCTTCTGTAAGTGCCAAAACTCAACTTTATGCCGTTCCTACTTTCTATATCTCTACTATTTCACTAGCCAGCCACTAAAGTGACAAAATCAATGGATGCAATTTTTACATATGTACAAAACAACTCCATTTCAATGAATTCCTTCTGCCTCTTTTGTGCAAGCTTTGCGCTAGTGCCAGTGGAACCTTGGCTAGAGAAAGCTGAAGAGATTGGTCTGTTATTGCAGAATGGAGAGAAAGGAGTTTTATGAAAGTGGGATCCCATTAAAACATTTTTAGTGCTCTCAGTTCAGGCTTAACATAGTTTACCCAGTAAGTTGGCAACATCCCAAACCCAAGAACCAACACACTACTCAGTGCTTCCTGAGGCTTCTCAAGCAATGAGCAGGCAGCTTCTTTTTCCTTTCTGATCACCATCAAAAGAATAAATTACCAAACAGTAGACAAGGCTGCTTCATTTGGAACATACGAAGCACTTCACAATAGTATTGCTGTCTTTTTTGGTTGAATGGAACATTTGTTTTAAAGGCACAGCGTTAAATTTTGAAAACTAATAATTTAATTTCTGATGATTTAAGCCATTAAAACACATGCTTCACATGAAGTGCAGACGGTAAATTTCAATGAGGTTGTAAAGTTGCCTATAAAAAGGATCTTATAAAATAGATTCTTTGTGATGTTACATGATCTTTCTTTAGAATCTCAAAGACTTTGTTAAATAATTAGATTTTTTAAAGCAAACAGATCTGTTGTTGAATATCACTACAATAATCAGATGGCCAAGGGGAGGACTTTGAAGGCAACCATAGTGATATTCAGCAATAAGGTGCGCAGCACTTTTTCTAGGATGAGTTCAGGGACTTAATTGTCAGACCTTGTATTCACCACATTGTGGAACAGAACTAAAAAGCAAAAAGCATACTTCTCCTGCCTAACTGAGACTTTGTACCTTCCAGCCATCATCTCCCTGTAGCCTCTGTAACAACTACCAGGCCACTCTCAGCTTCTATGAGTTCAATCCACATGTAAGTGAGAATGGTAAGGATTGATCTTTTGGTGCTTGGCTTATTTCTCTTAGCAGAATGTCTTATAGGTTCATCCATGTTGTCACAAATGATAGAATTTGCTTTGTTCTAAAGGCTAAAAAGAATTTCATTATTTATATATATCACATTTTCTTGATCCATTCATCTGTTTATAGACACGTAGGTGGATTCCATAACTTGGCTATTGTAAATAGAGATGCAAAATGGCAGTGAAGATACCTCCTTGACAAACTGAATTCCTATCTTTGGGACGAATACCCAGAAGTAGGATTGCTGAATCATCTGGTAATTCTATTTTTAGTTTTCTGAGAAACCTCATTACAGTTTTCCCTAATGGCTGTACTAACTTACATATCCACCAATAGCCTGTGAGGATCTCCTTTTCGCCACATCCTTGTCAATATTTATATTTCTTCTTTTTGATAATAGCCATTGTAATAGGTGTGACATGATACATGACGATGGTTTTGATTCACTGTTCCCTAATGACTAAAAATAGTGAACATTTTTTCATATCTCTGCATCTGTTAGCCATATGTATGTCTTCTTTTGAGAAATATCTGTTCAAATCCTTTGCCCAGTTTTTAATTGACTTCTTTGTTTTCTTGCTATTGAATTGTTTGTTTTTTATTCTTTATTTACATTTGTATTTCTCTTCTTTTATTTTTTCTGCTCTTTGTTGTTTTTACAAACCTTTGTGTCAAGGGCTGAGTTTCAGTAGATAACAGGAAGGCAACTACGCTGGTTGTAAAAAATTGAGACCCAGAAGTAGGTCCTCTATGAATGATTTTATATCAGATTCCCCACAAACACGGATTGCATAACAAGTGAGAGGCAGTCATTTCCTGGAGAGAGTCTCCACACCAGAGAATCCCCCATTTTCTTATACACAATTTTGTCTGCAAGAAACACTAGGAATACTATACCCAACAGAACTGAATTGTAGGAATACACAAAACATCCACTCTACCCTCAAATTCCTATTAGTTGCACCATGACCAAGAGCTAACATCCATCCACATTCCTTATTATGTACTCATAAAGATAAGCAGCTATAAACAAGTACAACTGTTTGTTATTAGTCACACCAACACTGGTTATTTCAGGTTTGTTTTTATTTTGCTATTTTAAAAAAAGTATTTATTTTGTAATCATTAGAAATCAAATCAATGTGTATCACTGAGGAAGTAGTTGAATATCACACATCTAATCTCGTTTTGGCCCCGGGGTGTGTGGTTGTTGGCTTTTTTGTTGTCTGAGTTTTAGTTTTCTTTTATTTCTGAATATTACAAAGGTAGAAATGTTTTGGTTACATGACTTGTTTTTGCCCAGTTTGAGTCAAAGTTGTAAGTGCCTAGCGCCTGTGACCCGCTTAGTGTACATTGTAGCTATTAAATATGAACTTACCCCTCCCACCTGCTTGCTCTCTGTTGAGTTTTACTACAGAGGAACACAGGCTCCTCCCATCTGTGGCTCTGCCATCCCCTAGGTCCCTGGAGTCCTCTGCTAAATTCCTCTGGATGAAGCCAGGAGATGGAGGAAGAGTGTGGGGAACCATACGAGAGGTTTCTGTGGGCCCGGATTGGAGAGCTGAATCTGCCTGCCCCCCCATGGCTACGTCAAGACAGGCTGGGAAAAGTGGTCTAACTTTGTGCCCAGGAGCAAGAAGGAGAGCTTTCGCACCTGCATAGCATTCTCTGTCTTTGGGGAAAGTAAACTTCAGTTTTTATAGACTCCTTTTTCCTTTCATCTTGTGCTTAAATCCATCATAATATATAAGTATCCCTTATTATCTTAATCTATTCAGTTCCTGAGTCCAGATTTAGAGAGTTTAGATACCACTTATCCAAGTCTACTAGGTTCCTGTGTTCAGATAGCAAGAGTTTTGATAGCTAATATTTATTCATTCTTTCTTTAAGAAAAAGAAAATTGAAATTTGCAGGTTCTCTGAGCTCATCCCTCATCCTTTTTTCAGACAGTACCTCTAAATCAACTCAGATTATTGCCTATCCCATTTAAAATTTTTACAGCAGGATTACATGTCTTGTCAAGGAAATGATATGTAACAATACTTTTTGTAAGTGATTTCTCATTCCCAACCTAAATCTTTTTTTTTTTTTTAAGATAAAACAGAATTTCAAGGCATTTTTTTTTTTAATTAGTACAAAATAACTCTATTTAGGGCTTCTAACCCACATATTAAGAGCCAGTGTTTGGTTATACATTGCTGGCATTCATTCAGGTCAATGCTCCTAGAAGTGTTTAATATTAACATTTACTTTTTATATGACATAAGCATCTATAAACACATTTTATTTGGGGATTTTATTTATTTATAAATAAAATAAACAATTTTATTTATTGAAAACAACTTTGTCATAATAATCCATTCCTAATTTTTTTTTAATTTCCATCACCAGCTTTAACAGTGTTCTTTAATTACCATCTAATTTTTTTTCATGGTTTAATTACCATCCAATTTTAACAAAAGTTTTTTTAAATGTTCAAAAATTTTACAGAGTACACCAATTATTGTTGTTATTGTTGCATTATTATTTTGTATACCTGCTTGATAGTTCTTTTTTCAGAAGATTTTTATTATTAACTTTTCAAGTTGTATAAAATGTTCCATGGAAGTTATCAGTGAATATGTACATTTAATCTGTTTTCACTTAAATAGCATTTTCATTTTTATTCTATTTAATCTCTATAATTGTGTGTCTTTATTTTTTCTATGAAGGTTTAATCATATCCTATTAATAGATGTTTTACATTCCAAGATAAATCACTATCCATTTATCCAAGGCTTTTGTTGCTAAGTTATTACATTTATTTATTTATTTTCTAACAATATGTCATGAATGTACATGATTAATTTTAAAAAATTTTTTTGAAATTTCGCAACTTTTGATGAAGTCTCATTTTCTGGTTGATGTCTTTGATTTTCTTTATAATTAAACAATTAGTAGAAAATGACTTTTTTAACAAGGTAGCTGGAGGCCTAATTTGAAGCTCTCTTTCAACTGTATCTTCTTAATATAGTATTTTAAAGTTAAGATAAACAAAGTTCAATATGTATCCACTCATGGTCTTCTAATTAAATAAGTCAATTTGTTCAAGATAAACTACTTATAAAATTAACTGAATTAAGAAAACTATGACAGATTAGAAATCATATCATCTGAGGTTATTAATTGGATTGGGAATTTATTTCTGAGACATTGAAAGAACAAATTAGTAATCAATTGACATCCTAAGTCAGTAAATTAAATTTTGCAGAATAAATTTGATAAATACATTATCTATATAATATTAAAATTTTACTACAATGGTAAAAATGTTTCTAAAATGAATCCTGGGGAAGAATCCTGTTACTAGAGCAAGCTGGTATGTAGGGTGTTAGAATATCGCCACCTACTGGAGGATTAGACTCAAAAGGTTTTCATTTTGGAAATCCTCATCAATACAAAAATGTACTGGGTTTAGACATGCCTTGATTCACACAACTTTTTAAACTGTTGAGGCCCTAACCCCTTACTTTACACACATAAGAAAGTAGGCACAGAAGGGTAAACGGGATTTAATAATTTTCCCAAAATCACTTCTAATTGCATATAAGTCTATCATACAAGACTATAAGTCTCCTGGCTGTCCATCTCAGGATCTTTGTGCTCTAACTTGCACTTACAGTGTGCCAGAGACCATATTCGTTGTCAGCATCCATTTTAATAATGGCATAAACACTCCTGAAGTGAGAGCAAAGTTGATTTTCCTGTAAAAATTAATTATCATATTGATAGCTGTCTCCTTTTTCTTTTACTGCCTCATTTTATCTTAGAATAATTAAGAAGTGAATTTCTATTAAGTTCATATGTTTTCTCCTACAGATAGTCATCAATTGAATTTTTTAGCTGAGAGCATATATTATATATTTCTCATCTTATCTCTTTCATTTTTTTCATCCATAATTAAAGAAAGAAGGTAGAATTTTCCAACTCTCTTATTCACAATTTAAGAGCATTGGAAATGGTGTGAGAAAAAAGGCTATCACATACACTCTAAATGAGAAAGTAAATTGGTGCTAAAGTTTGCAAGTAATTTGACAGTCTCTATCAAAAGGTTAAATCACATAGCCTTCGACGTGGCAATTCTGCTTTTGGAATTTATTCTATAGATAGTTTTGCTCAAATATTTATTGCAGCATTATTGGTAAAAGCAAAAACAAACAAATGTGTAAAAACCCTTCATAGAAGACTGATAAGTTATAGGACATCAGTACAACCGTAGTACACTATATAGAACGTTATGTAGCATTTTTAAAATGACATAGTTTAAGGCATACTTATAATTAAAAGATAATTAATGTTTAAGGAAAAGGAGTCAGTTTCTGCTTTATATATGTACTGTCATTTCACATGCGTACATTTCACAGAGTCTATTTCTTTTAATTGAATGTCTGTTCTGTTTCTTTAACTGATAAATGTGATGCTCAGATTTATTAGATGATATGCATAGACTTTCAATGTAATCAAACATTCTCGTACCAAATGTTTCACAATGTAACAAATCTCTAATTTGCAAAAAGGTACATGGAGTGGGGTTGGCCCTAAACCCAATGACAGTGTCTTTATCAGAGATGGAAAAGGAGAAAACACAGAGACACAAAGGAGGTGACCTGAACACAGAGGGCTCAGAGAGGAGGGGAAAGCAGGGAGCCGCGAGGGTGCAGGGGAGGGTCTTAGGAGGGAACCCAGGGCGTCTGAGCGTGTTCCCTCATGTGGACCTTGTAGGTGGGGGTGATGCTACTTATGTTTTGAAGTGGTCACGAGAGTCTGATGGCATGATGAGTGCAAATGTATCTGGCACAAGGGAGGGATGCTGGCATATAGTTATGAGGGCAGGCAAGAAGGGGCACTGGCCCCAGGACCGATGTCAGAAACCCCAAGGTGCTCTCCCTTCACTGCTGCCCCTGGAGATCTGCTTACTGTTATTTCTTTCTATTATTTCTTCTGGGGCTCCTTGTCCCTGTGGGAAAAAATGACCCACCCCATGGCTTGTATGTTTCAATTCCAGCTTCTGACACATTGTCACCTGATATGTCTGAATCCTAACTTCCATATTCCAAGAGAGAGACCAGACTGGACAAGCTTGGGTGACAGCTGCCAACCTGTTGATCTGTGTCAAAGGGCAGAGTCCTACACTTGGGTGTCATGACCTATCTCTGTGGATGGGTCCTCGTCAGCAAGGAGAGATGGTTTATAGACTAGGAGACACCTAAAATTGAGCTCTCTCACTCACTATCTGTGTCATCTGAGGCTTGTCATAATCTGCCTTTTTTTCCCCTCAACTGTTAAATGAAAGAATTGCACTATGAAAGCTTCTTTCAAATTCTAAAATTCTAAGGCCTAGAGCCGATCAGCAGGGACTGAAGGATGGATGAATGGAGAAAGTAAGACAGTATTCTTTGAACAACACACTAGTCACCCTGTTCTCTAAGAACATAAAGTCAGTCTTTAAGAAAAACAAACCAAAGGATATTTGTCTAAGGATCTGAATAGTCTTAGGACACAGGTCGATACATATCCTCAGGGTTTTTAGGTGCTTCCATGACTGGAGCTGGGGCTGGGGCTCAGTACCACCGAATATCCATAATGTCTATTTATACATGGGTCATTACAAAAGTCTTGACACACACAAAAAATCAAGAAACATCAAAGTCAAAGTGTGCGGAAACAAACGAAGTGCTCCCAGCAACACCAATAAGCCAAACAAGTTGAAACCTACACTTGTCAATCAGAAAGGAGTCAATCAGACACAGTCAACTGTGTCTCTTGAAAGGGAAATAATGGACCATAACACAGCTTGTCTCAGAACCTTTGCAGTGTTTAGAACTGGGCTAGAGGGTAGTGGTTCAAAAGGAGTATCATGCTTACAATACAAGAATTATTTACACAGCATCACTTCTTTAATGGAACTTTATATTCCTAGAAACATGGACAAATTGTGCTTTATAAATATATGTAAACTCCTCTATAGAATGTTTTTATTTATAAGAGCCATAAAAAAATCCTTTTGCAAAGTGAAATTAAAAATAATTATTTCCTTATTTACCTCGTTTGTAAGGACTTTCTACTTAAGTACCCTGAAAGTAAAAAAAAAAAAAACTCTTAGAACAATTTTTTTCTGGCATAAATTTCTTATTACCTCCTGATCTCCCTGGGTGATAACTTGTAGTAGCCAGCAATGTTCTTTGACGATCTCTGACTTGTGATTGGGCCAGCAATGAAGGGAAAGACCCATGGCTGCCACTTCATAATACATCCACTTAGCATTGGCCATATTTACTTAATTACTTCTCTGAGTCTGCTACGCAGGGGGCAGGCACTGTGTTTATACAATCATGCTTTGTTTGAAGGCATTCACTGAGGCTTTTGTTGATGGCTAGAGAAAAACAATGGGAGTCCATTTTTTTGGTCAAATTAGTTCACATTACATGGAAAAAAGTGGAAAAGTTACTCCCTATTTTTCTTTACTATAAAAAGCAAAGAAATACAGGCAGGAATAATATTGAGCCTGCTTAATCTTAAATCTAGTCTATTCTTGGCTAAAGTTGAGTCAAATAGCGGAAGGTCCAAATCAGTCTCACTCACCCAATTTCAAAGGCTAGATATTTCATTATATTCAAAATAAAATAATTTTTTTTTTCAGGCTTATGCTTCACTTTGACAGTGAAGAGTAAAATGTCAATTCAACTGTTAGTTTCCCTTCTCTAGGCAGGAAGATCCCTGGTGTGACAGTAGGGACTTAGGGTGCAATTTTATTTCTTGCTTTGTTGTTATTCATATTCACAGTCCTAATTCTGGCAGGTCCTTACTGCTAAAGATGGTAAGTGGGCATTCTGGTCTTGGGGCTGAGAAAGAGGAAGGAGGATGGGAATCGAGGGGGGATTTACAGAACAATCAGGGAAAAGATTTTTTATTAACTCTCCAGTGTTTCCACAAAATGATGAAGATTTGAGAAATAGCTTGCCGTAATTTTTCCATCAAATCAATGAATGAAATCGAAATCCAGTTACACTAGCTGTTTGAGAGATTCTTTTTAGACTTTCTTTCTTAGGCTGTTAGAAAATGAATGATAACAATGACTGCAAATTTCACAGTTCATCTCTCTTTTCTTTTTTAATTTTTACCAAACTTAACTGTACACTTCTACATAATAACAGTTGTAGTGATATAAATAATCCTCTTAATGCATATTTTAGATAACACTGTATTGCTCAGGATTTCATCTCACGTCCCATAATGATTAAGAGGAATTTGGAGCTGGGGTGGGTTCTCAAATGAACTATAGTTGATGTCTGTGGGCTGGGCTGCTGCTCCCTCCGGTGGACATTTTCCATATTGCACAGCTTTTTTTTTTTTTTTTTTTTTTTTTTTAATGGGAGAGGATTTCATAGACCAGAAAACATCTCTGAAAGCCAAGAACGATCAGGAAGTAATCTCAAAATATCTCTGCCGATCAAAAATGCATGTATTCAATGACATTGAGCTGACTGTATTCACCACAATTCTCAGGGCATTTGTGAAGAAAAACATGTCTTGATAACAGCCTACAGTGTAGGAAAAAGTCTCAAAGGAATGGCTAATAATTTGCTCTGATTGACAAAGGATAGAGAATTTGAATTTGGAAGTTGGGTAGGGAGAAAGTCCACCCTCACCCTGGGACAGTGTGGCACAGAAGAGTAGGGACCACAGAAAAAATACTTGTAGAGTAGGGAATGTTCTAGAGAAGCACTTCATGTACTCTGAGATGCAGAATGTTCCCCAAACCCTTCAGAAGAGAAGATTTGTAGGTCCCGTCACGAAAAATGATAAAGAGGCTGAATTCTATGCCCTGAGAGATTTGAGAGCTGCTGTGGACGAACCTGTATTTCCTTCAAAATCCTAAATTCAACATAGGACGCCCTGGCAGTGACGGTTGTGAGAGGTGCAGCCTTTGCTAGGTGATTAGGTCATGAAGGTGGGTCCTCGTGAGGCATCAGTGCTGGGTAAAAAGAGACATAGCAGAACTTGCTCTTCTTTCTTCCTGCCCCGTCCATGTGAGGACACAGCAAGGCGGCCGCCATCAGCAAGCCTCACGGAAGCCAGCCGGCACCCTGGGCTGCGACCTCCAGCCTCCACAGCTGTGAGAAAGTTCTATTGTCTGGGGCACCCCCGTGTGCCTCTTTGTTACAGCAGCTGACTCACACCAAGGTTGACTGTTGTCTCCCGTGCCCTCCTGTGCTGCTTTGTTATGGCAGCCGACTCAGACTCACACGAGGCTGAGTGTTGTCTCAGCGCCCCCACTTGCTCCTTTGTTAAGGCAGCGACTCACACCGAGGCTGAGTGCTGTCTCAGCGCCCCCACGTGCTCCTTTGTTAAGGCAGCGACTCACACGGAGGCTGACTGTTGTCTGAGCACCCCCACTTGCTCCTTTGTTAAGGCAGCGACTCACACCGAGGCTGAGTGTTGTCTCAGCGCCCCCACTTGCTCCTTTGTTAAGGCAGCGACTCACACGGAGGCTGACTGAGTGTTGTCTCAGCACCCCCACTTGCTCCTTTGTTAAGGCAGCCGACTCACACGGAGGCTGACTGTTGTCTGAGCACCCCCCACGTGCTCCTTTGTTAAGGCAGCCAACTCACACCGAGGCTGAGTGTTGTCTCAGGCGCCCCCACGTGCCGCTTTGTTACAGCAGCTGACTCACACCGAGGCTGAGTGTTGTCTCAGCGCCCCCACGTGCTCCTTTGTTAAGGCAGCGACTCACACCGAGGCTGAGTGTTGTCTCAGCACCCCCACGTGCTCCTTTGTTAAGGCAGCCGACTCACACCGAGGCTGAGTGTTGTCTCAGGCGCCCCCACGTGCCGCTTTGTTACAGCAGCTGACTCACGCAGAGGCCCACGGAGCTTGGCGGGAATACAGACCCAGAGTCTGAAGGGACAGCTGGAAGGAGGAGCCCAATGTTGCCTAACAGAGCACCACTGTCCTTCATTGGGGGGGTTTCTCAATCCTTAAAGCTCAAACAGGCTGTGAACACACTGGGAGGGCACGAGTGATGCAATAGGTCAGGGTTAACCAGTCTCTTCACCAGCCCAACACAGGAAGTGCAGACGTGGCATGGCTCATGGCAGAGCGAGTCTTCAAGGCCCCTGGACGCCCCAGATGTAGCAGGGCTGCCCAACTGCCCAGTGGCATGAGTGTTCAGGACAGCCACAGCCACTCTGAGGACACCAGAGGGAGGTTCTGGGCAGGTGTCCTGTGCTGAGACAGCAGAGAAGCCTCCAGAGGAGCAGCAGCAGCCGTCCAGGCAGGGACCCAGTCTCCAGCCTATACCTGGTCTGGCACGCCTTCAGAAGCTGGTCTCCCTGAGCCATTCTCTGTGCCACCACGTCATGTTGTAATTTAGGCCTTTGTCTCGTTAGTGTCCACGAGACTTCTAAATTCTCTGTGCATTTACTCACCGGATTTATGTTTAGAAACAGTGAATAGAAATGCTGCTATTTTAGTGTTTGTTACTCTTTCTTTGTTTTTATTCCTGCTGTATCAGGTCTTTTGTCTTTATCTAAACATTTCACTAACAGAGACAAACATGGTAACACATTCCTCAACTGGGATCTAAGAAGTAAGCAAAGAGGGAAGAAAAATGCCTCTAAACAGCCAAAAAAGATACTGCAAAGCCCGTGTGTAACAGTCATATGATGTTCTCATAGTTGTGAAACACTGAGAACACTTCTGACTTCTTTTACTGCTAGGTCACAGGGAAGGCCAGTGGTTTTAGATGTAACAAGTTTTCTGGAAGGTTTATTGTTATTATTACCTCACTTCCCTTAGTACAAATTGTCCCTAACTTTCTATGGTTCCACTTACAAGTTTTTTGACTTTTTATGGTGACCATACAATCATTCTGTTTTTCACTTTCAGTATAGCATTCAACAAATGACATGAGATTTCAACTCTTTATTATAAAAAAGGATTTGCATTATGATTTTGCCCAACTGTAGGCTGATGTAATTATTCTGAGCACATTTAAGGTAAGCTAAGATAAACTATTAATATAAGATTTGGTAGGTTAAACATATTAAATGCATTTTTTTACTTACTATATTTTCAATTTACAATGGATTTACCAGGATATGGCCCCACTGTAAGGTTTATCAGGATAAGGCCCCACTATGTACCTTTTTCTTAGTTGTACTTCCTAGTCCATTATATAGTATCTTTGCCACGACTTCTGATTATAATGAAAAAGGTAATTTATTCTCTGCCTAGAGCTTCACGGCCACTGTGTGAAAAATCTTTAACACTCCCCCGCTCTGAATTTGTGAGTTAGATGAAAATAGTTTTCGCTACTCACTGAGATTTCCCATTCTCCTTCGGAATACATAGTGGGATTGCACTTTTCTAATTGCTTAATTGTTGGAAATAGCCATATGACTTGCTTTCACCAAATGTGGATAGAAGCAACATTTGTCACTTTCAGTCAGGAGCTTTAAGGCCTAATCATGATTTGCCAAATTTTCACCCCACATGTGATGGCAGAGATTGTTCTAAAGCAGCAGTTCTCAACCTGTGGGTCACTTTTTAACAATGAAAATACATTGTGGCATTAGGAAGGTTGAGAACCACTGTTCTAGAGGGTGAAATCTCTCAGTGACGGCAACATGGGGCAGAGTCTTCCATTAACTCATCAGCATCTCTTTTGCATATAAATCACTAAAATTTGTAGTCTATTGTACTATAGCATAGTACAGATTGATCTTTCCTAATTGATTTATAAACACACCCTAATTGTACATATAAAAAAGCCCCACATCACTTGTCAAAGCCTATCTTAACTTACATATAATCATACAAACCTATACTATCCAAAATTCAACTTGACAGTAAACTAAAATGTTGTTACATCTTATAGGTAGAATCTTTTATAGGTAGAACTATTAATTGCCTTAAAAGGAACATCCAATAGCCAAAAGAAATACATATATAAACTACACCAAGCGGAAGGGGAAGAAATTGCATCGATTGGGAGTTATTAGAAAGCCAACAAACCTTAGTACTGCAATCCCAATGCCCAGGCCATGGACCTGTACAGTCAGTGACCTGTTAGGAACCAGGCTGCACAGCAGGCAAGAGGCAGACAAGGAATGAACAAAGCTTCATCTGTACACTTGCATTACCTGCCTGAGCTCTGCATCCATCAGATGAGCAATAGCATTAGATTCTCATCGGAGCACAAACCCTACTCTAAACTGAGCATGGGAGGGATCTATGTGATATGCTCTTTATGAGAATATAGTGCCTGATGACCTAGGGTAGAGATGTAATACGTTTGAAATATCCTGAAACCCTCATCCTCCCCTCCTCACTCCATGGAAAAATTATCTTCCAGACTCTGGTGTCAAAAAAGTTGGGGATGGCTACCTAAGTAGACTCTGATGTTATCTTTGTTTTCATCACACTGCTCCTGAGACATCAAACTCCAAAATTTCCCATAGCCAAAGTTCTAATAGAGTTGGTTTTACTTCTGCATTCCTTAGTGTCAAGTGTAAAAATTTAGACTCCAGAGTATATAACTGTCTAGGCATATTTTTTGGTGATGCTTTTTAGAAAAAAATTCCAGACACTGGCAATAGAAAAAAGAAACAAATCAAATGACAGAAAAATAAAGGTCTTTGCAATAAACGCCCCAAAATGTAACAGACATAAACCTAGAGCTTAGGTATGCAATGCACTTTTCTGATAACCTTGAGTATTTAGGAGTGAGGTGCAAGGAAAAGGTTAGAACATTTGCTTTTATATGAAGTTATTTTGTCATTTAGAGAAAACATTTTGTGGTACATAAGCAGGAATGGGCTCCTCTGGCTTAGATGAAATTACAACTCCCAGAACCTCCTGGGCAGAAAGAACCTACAGAGGATTCATACTTGGATCAGAAGGGTCAGCTTTATTATCTGAATAGATATTTACTGTGTGAAATTTTAGTAAGCATGAAAACTTCTAAATTTTAGCTGCAATAATCTTTATCCATCATCCACCTAAAGAAATGTGTTCTTCATGCTCTGGAGTACGCAAAGATGAATACTCTAGCCTTAGTTCTCATGTTTTAAACTTTATTACACACACAAATAATGCTTGTAGAAATTTAAGTTAAATTTGATAGTGTAAAGAAAGAACTATGGAAACAGAGAGAAATCAGCCCTGATTGGGGAGAACTGGGTGGATGAGAGGGTGACATTTGAACTAACCACTAAAGGACTAGAAGATTTCAACCAATGAAGAAAACTCAAGGGCCCTCCAGGCAGAGGGGATGGAAGCACATGTTCAAAGTGGAGAATGTGTGGAGCACAGTTGGGGAATGGTGAGAAAGTCTGGCTTGAATGGAATGTCTACGCAATGGAAAAAACAACCAAATGGAAAAAAAAATAACCAAATGATCAAGAAGGATCATAAAGGCAATGCTAAGGAGTTTGACCTTTATTTCTAGAAATAATTATGAAAAATAAAAATTTCTGATGTGAGGATATTATTTCAACTTATTTTAGCAATAGCACTTGGTATGTTAGAACAGGAGACTATGGGCCTGGAAGTTCGACAATGCCTGGGACATTTTGAGGCATCTTCTGGGTAAAAGGTATGAGGCTGTGAACAGGATCAGTGACCATGAGATAAAGGGGACATGTGAACTTGGGGATTCAGTTGAATTGAGCCAGGTTTACTGCTGAATTATTATGCATAAAGATGTTTTCTACCTTTGGCTCTGTGCATTTTCTCTTTAAATTTCAAATCCTGTATCATTTTTAAAATTAAGCCTGTCTGCATTCTTATCTCCCCCTGACTTATAGAGCTTTGGTTGGTTGATAACGAAGCCTACATATTCCTGCACAATTTATTTCCTTATATGAGAATTTAGTACATTGATATTCCTTTATCCCCATAAATTCCTTAGTAAATCATACTATTCTCTTCCATTTATAATTTCAACTTCGTTATCAACATTTCTTAAGGTTGAGAGCAGAGATACTTGACATAGCATTCTATCCAGTCTCCTACTGGGAGAAGCCACAGGAACAATGAGATGGTTTTCATTGTGTTAACTTTTGTAAACACACCCTTCAACCAGTTTCCTAAATTGTTTTCATGGCTTAAGCTCAAATGAACAGAAATAGTTTGTGGATTTATAGTAGATGCTTTTAAGTCAAACTGAATTTATTAAAATACATGTATTATATATGCTTTACTTTTTTAAAAAACTATAAGTAGTATATAGAAAATCTTAAAATTACTAACGTAGAAGGGGATTACATCTGCAACAATGTTGGATGGAGCTTCAGATATCAGAAAGTGTTTTCAAAAGATGGGCAGAATATCTTCTTATAGGCGGGGGGCGGAGACAAGATGGCTGACTGAAGCCAGCTTTCCACAGAGGCTCCCATCCAGAAGGAGAGTTAAAGGACAGAAATTTAGCAAGTAACCTGGTGGATTAGAGCTGCACCAAGAGAGAAGGTTGAAGAATGCACATCAGCCCTGCTGAGGTGAGCTGCGACTCCAAGGATACAAACAAAAGGTACAAAATCCATCACCAAGTAGATGGGAGTCCCCTCCCCCATGAGAACAGCTCAAAGTGCCCCACAAACAAACAAGCAGAGTTCGAAAGTCCTCCCACTACACTCCACAGGATAGACCCTCTAAAAACTGGACCTACCTCCCCTAATAGGGTGCCACGCATTCTCCTGCCAGGCATAAAACTATATAAAACTGTATATATTCTCTACCTGCAATTCTGAGCTCCCAGCACTCCCCTCCACTCTCACTCTGAGGTCTAGAGGACCATCCCCCAGGAGTCCCGATTCTTGGGTGATTTCCCGAGGGGTGTGGACAGGGCCAAGACTGCAGCTGGTCAGTGCTGATTCTGCAGCACAGGAGTGAGGAGAGGACAGTCAACCGAGAGGGAACTACACTGGAGCGGTGGTGCCCTGAGGCACAGAGCAGCAGCCGTTTTTGGCAACAATAGGGCTCATTTCGGGATATTCAGAAGCCACAACCCATCTCCCTGGGAAACCAGAAGAGGCCAGGCATCTTCTTAGGTGGCAACCACCGTAGAACAGATCTGAGATGCAAATGCAGTCCCTGTGAGTAAAGGGTTTGCCTGAGGTGGTACCAACCTGGGTAGTGCGCAGGGACTAGAAAACACACACACAGAGCCTGGAAATTCCCAGGGCTGGGCTGACCCAGAGGACTGCTTTACTGAACCTAAGACACACCCAACCCTCAGGGGACTGTTAGCCTATAGACAAAGGAAGGCAGGAGGCTAGAACTGACAGTTAACTGAATACAAACCAGCAGGAGCAAAGACAGGGCCTGAGGCGCAGGCTCTGGGAACTCAAAACAGCTTCTTTTCTGCAGGGGAATTTAGCAGGGACAGAAACAAATTCCCGCAAAGTTGTTCTGTTCTGTTCTGTCAGTAACATCAATCAGGGGAGGGACTGGAACTGAGTGAACACCCACCAGCATCCATCAAACACCCGAGGTTGTCAGGCCTCACCTCGCCCTGCTGGATCGAGGCAGAGTGCAGCGGCCTGGCTGAGCAGATATAGATTTCCTTGTGATTCAGGCAGGCGCAAAACCCTGGAGTATCTGTTCACTAGAGGCAACTGGGTCACAGCTTTGCGGGGCTATCAGTGATTGAGTGTGACAGAGGTGCAAGGTAGGGATGGAGGCATCAACCTTCCCAGACTAATCTATTTGCTGGGAGGGTCCTCTTCACTTCACGGAGCACCAGAGAAAGTCATATCTGAGTTGTCACCAGACCCCTGTGATCCATTTGCCAGAAACCTTTTAAACTCTCCTACTGAGACAGGTGCTGACTGAGAATTGATTTGGACATTTTGAACTGAGCCAATCACCTGAGGACTATTCAAGTGGTGCCCTGGGTGTGTCGTTGTAGGAAGGTTTGATTTTCCTTTTCCAATTGTTGTCTGTTGGGGGCGGGGTGACTTAATTGCTGGTATTTCTCCACAGCTGAGACTTCAATCCAGAGGAACTGTTGCACTAGGGTCAGACAGAGACCAGCTGAAAACGAGACAGAACCACTTAGCCCCACCACACCAAACAGGGCCCAAGTTTCTCAGGCCATAGCACTGTACAGGTCCTTAACAAAGCTCCAGGTGAAAAATCAAATGGTGTAAAATAATCACGGGGCGGAATCAGCTGAAAAACTCTGGTAACATGAATAACAGGAATAGATCAAACCCCCCCCCCCACAAGGAAAGATATGGCAGATGTAACAGAAGATCCCATTCATAAACAGCTGGCCGAGATGTCAGAAATCGAATTCAGAATATGGATTGCAAACAAGATTAATAGAATGGAGCAAAATTTGGAATTAGAAACTCGAGGAGCAATTCAAAAGTCGGAATTAGAAATTCGAGGAGAAATTCAAACATTGTCTCAAGAATTTAACAAATTGAAAGACAAAACCACCAAAGATTTTGACGCACTGAAGCAAGAATTTGCAGCCCTCAAAGATCTGACAAATAAAGTAGAATCGCTCAGTAAGAGTGGAGCAAGCAGAAGAAAGGATTTCTGACATTGAAAACAAAGCCTTTGAACATTCCCAAACTCTCAAAGAGGAAGAGAAAAGGAGAGCAAAAACGGATCATTCTCTCAGAGAGCTCTGGGATAATTCAAAGAAGGTTAATATCTGCCTCATTGGAATCCCTGAAAGTGATGAAGTGGCCTCGCAAGGCAAAGAGGCCCTTCTCCATGAAATTATGAAAGAACTTTCCAGACATGCCAAGAGATTCTGAAATTCAGATAGCAAACAGTTTCAGAACCCCAGCATGACTCAATCCCAATAAGACATCCCCCAGGCATATCATAATTAACTTCACTAAAGTTAATATGAAGGATAAAATTCTAAAAGCAGCCAGACGTAAGAAATCCATTACCTACAAAGGGAAGAATATTAGAATGACTGGAGATCTCTCTGCTGAAACTTTTCAAGCCAGAAGAGGGTGAGCATTGACTTTTAATCACTTAAAGCAAAATAACTTTCAACCCCGGATCCTGTATCCAGCTAAACTGAGTTCCATTTATAATGGAGAAATTAAATACTTTAAAGACATTCGTATGTTGAAGAAATTTGCCATAACCAAAGTTCTTCAGGATATTCTCAGACCTATTCTCCATAATGACCAGCCCAATCCTCCAGCACAAAAGCAAACTCACTCAGAAACTTTTGATCAAACTCCAACTTCCACAGTGGCAAAAAGATTAAAAAAGTCCACTGGACTTTCAAAAAAATCGATACCCAAAATTTTACCATACTTATCAATATTCTCCATTAATATGAATGGCTTAAACTGTCCTCTAAAGAGGCACAGATTGGCTGGCTGGATACAAAAACTCAGGCCAGATACTTGCTGCATACAAGAATCACATCTTAAATGATAAAGGTAGACTCAGGATGAAAGGGTGGTTGTCCATATTTCAGGCAAATGGTAATCAGAAAAAAGCAGGTTTGGCAATTCTATTTGCAGACACAATAGGCTTTAAACCAACAAAAGTAAGGAAGGATAAGTATGGTCATTTCATATTTGTTAAGGGTAATACTCAATATGATGAGATTCAATTATTAATATGTATGCACCCAACCAGAATGCACCTCAATTTATAAGAGAAACTCTAACAGACATGAGCAACTTGATTTCCTCCAGCTCCCTAATAGTTGGAGATACCAACACTCCTTTGGCAGTGTTGGATAGATCCTCCAATAAGAAGCTGAGCAAAGAAATTTTAGATTTAAACCTAACCATCCAACATTTGGATTTAGCAGACATCTACAGAACATTTCATCCCAACAAAACTGAATACACCTAATTCTCATCATCCCATGGAACATTCTCCAAAATCAATCACATCTTAGGTAACAAGTCTAACCTCAGTAAATTTAAAGAAATAGAAATCATTCCTTGCATCTTCTTGGACCACCATGGTATAAAAATTGAACTCAATAACAACAGGAATCTGCACACTCATACAACAACATGGAAGTTAAATAACCTTATGCTGAATGATAGCTGGGTCAGAGATGAGATTAAGAAGGAAATTGCCAATTTTTGGAACAAAATGACAATGAAGACATGAATTATCAGAACCTCTGGGATACCGCAAAGGCAGTTCTAAAAGGGAAATTTATAGCACCGTAAGCCTTCCTCAAGAGAATGGAAAGAGAGGAAGTTAACAACTCAATGGGACATGTCAAGCAATTGGAAAAGGAAGAACATTCCAACCCCAAATCCAGTAGAAGAAAAGAAATAACCAAAATTAGAGCAGAATTAAATGAAATTGAAAACAAAAGAATTATGCAACAAATCAATAAATCAGAAAGTTAGTTTTTTGAAAAGGTCAATAAAATAGGTAAACCTTTGGCTAACATAACCAGGAAAAAAAGAGTAAAACCTCTAATCTCATCAATCAGAAACAACAAAGATGAAATAACAACAGACACCTCAGAAATTCAAAAAACTCTTAATGAATATTACAAAAAACTTTATTCTCAGAAATATGAAAATCTGAAGGAAATTGACCAATACTTGGAAGCACGTCACCTTCCAAGACTTAGCCAGAATCAAGTGGAAATATTGAACAGGCCAATATCAACTTCTGAAATAGCATCAACCATACAAAATCTCCCTAAAAAGAAAAGCCCAGGACCAGATCACTTCACATCAGAATTCTACCAAACCTTTAAAGAGGAACTAGTACCTATATTACTCAACCTGTTCCAAAATGTAGAAAAAGAAGGAAGACTACCCAACACGTTCTATGAAGCAAACATCACCCTGATCCCCAAACCAGGAAAAGACCCAACAAGAAAAGAAAATTATAGACGAATATCACTAATGAATATAGATGCAAAAATATTCAACAAGATTCTAACAAACAGAATCCAGCAACACATCAAACAAATTATAAATCATGACCAGGTCGGTTTTATCCCAGGGTCTCAAGGCTGGTTCAATGTACGTAAATCTGTAAGTATAATTCAGCACATAAAAAAATTAAAAAACAAAGACCATATGATTCTCTCAATTGATGCAGAAAAAGCTTTTGATAATATCCAGCATCTCTTCATGATCAGAACACGTAAGAAAATTGGTATAGAAAAGACATTTCCTAAACTGATAGAGGCCATCTACAGCAAACCCACAGCCAATATTATATTGAAATGAATTAAATTGAAATCATTTCCACACAGATCATGAACCAGACAAGGTTGCCCATTGTCTCCACTGCTCTTTAACATTGTAATGGAAGTTTTAGCCATTGTAATTAGGGAAAAAAAGGTGATCAAGGGTATCCATATAGGGTCAGAAGAGATCAAAATTTCGCTCTTCGCAGATGATATGATTGTATATCTGGAAAACACCAGGGATTCTACTATAAAACTCTTAGAAGTGACCAAGGAATACAGCAGCTCCTCAGGTTACACAATCAACATTCATAAATTGGTAGCCTTTATATATACCAACAATAGTCAAGCTGAAAAAACAGTTAAGGACTCTATTCAATCCACAGTAGTGCCAAAGAAGATGAAATATTTGCGAGTTTATCTAACAAAGGACATGAACAATCTCTATAAAGAGAACTATGAAACTTTAAGAAGAGAAATAGGTGGAAAAACATACTATACACATGGCTGGGAAGAATCAACATTGCTAAAATGTCCATACTACCCAAACTGATATACAATTTTAATGCAATTTCTATTAAAGATCCACTGTCATACTTTACAGATCTTGAAAAAATAATACTTTGTTTTATATGGAATCAGAAAAAACCTCGAATAGCCAAAACATTACTCAGAAATAAAAACATAGCAAGAGGAGTCATGCTACCAGACCTCAGACTATACTACAAATCGATAGTGATCAAAACAGCATGGTACTAGCACAAAAACAGAGAAGCAGATGTCTGGAACAGAATAAAGAACCAAGAGATGAATCCACCTACTTACCGTTATTTGATCTTTGACAAGGCAATTAAAAACATTTAGTGGGCAAAAGATTCCCTATTTAACAAATGGTGCTGGGTGAACTGGCTGGCACCCTGTAGAAGACGGAAACTAGACCCACACCTTTCACCATTACCTAAGATAGACTCTCACTGTATTAATGATTTAAACTTAAGACATGAAACTATAAAAATACTAGAAGAGAGTGCAGGGAAAAACCTTGAATAAATCGGTCTGGGTGAGTATTTTATGAGAAGGACCCCTAGAGCAATTGAAGCAGCTTTAAAAAATACACTACTGGGACCTGATCAAACTAAAAAGCTTCTGCACAGCCAAGAACACAGTAAGTAAAGCAAGCAGACAGCCCTCAGAATGGGAGAAGATATTTGCAGGTTATGTCTCCGACAAAGGTTTAATAACCAGAATTCACAGAAAACTCAAAAATATAAGCAAGAAAAGAACAAGTGATCCCATCGCAGGCTGGGTAAGGGACTTGAAGAGAAACTTCTCTGAAAAAGACAGGTGCATGGCCTACAGACATTTGAAAAAATGCTCATCATCTTTAATCATCAGAGAAATGCAAAACAAAACTACTTTGAGATATCATCTAACTCCGGTAAGATTAGCTTATATCACAAAATCCCAAGATCAGAGATGTTGTCGTGGATGTGGAGAAAAGGGAACACTTCTACACTGCTGGTAGGAATGCAAATTAATACATTCCCTTTGGAAAGATGTTTGGAGAACACTTAGAGATCTAAAAATAAATCTGCCATTCAATCCTGTAATTCCTCTACTGGGCATATACCCAGAAGACCAAAATCATATCATAACAAAGATATTTGTACCAGAATGTTTATTGCAGCCCAATAAACATAATTGCTAAGTCATGGAAAAAGCCCAAGAGCCCATCAATCCACAAATGGATTCATAAATTGTGGTATATGTACACCATGAAATATTATGCAGCCTTAAAGAAAGATGAAGACTTTACCTCTTTCATGTTTACATGGATGGAGCTGGAACATATTCTTCTTAATAAAGTATCTCAAGAATGGAAGAAAAAGTATCCAATGTACGCAGCCCTACTATGAAACTAATTTAGGGCTTTCACATGAAAGCTATAACCCAGTTATAACCTGAGAATAGGGGGAAGGGGGAAAGGGAGGGGAGGGAGGGGGGAGAGGGGCAGAGGGAGGGTGATTGGTGGGATTACACCTGTGGTGCATCTTACAAGGGTATATGTGAAATACAGTAAATGTAGAATATAAATGCCTTAACACATTTCAATAGATAGAAATGCCAGGAAGGCTATGTTAACCAGTGTCATGAAAATGTGTCAAACGGTCTATAAAACCAGTTTATGGTGCCCCATGATTGCATTAATACAGCTATGATTTAATCATACAAAAAAGAAAGAAAAAATAATATCTTCTTATGATTTTGTGTTGTTTATAAGAAGTATAATGATATCCACTTCTTATTCTTTTCTGTTCTCTTTGTGTTTTTTTTTTTTCAAGGATAATGAAATATGTTTTCCATGCAAAATATTATATATGTTAAATAACATACAGTGCTAACAATGCAGTTCTATCAAACTCTGTGATAGAAATATACAAGCTGGAAGCGTATTTATTGGGCAATGCTGTCTAGAGGAGGATCAGTGAGAGTGAAAGAACGAAGCAGGATAGACAGAGCAAGAAGTTTAACTCTATCGATGTCCCGAGAAATATCTTAGTTGATCTCTGGAGGCACCTCTGAAGTTCGGAAAGCCCCTCAAGGATGTGTGAATTGAGGCAATGACCAGTCTTTGGATATCTGCCACCCCACAAACATGAATCTTGAATGAGATGACTCTCTTTAGCCAGGGACAGTTTTCAGAGAAGAACTCAGCAGAGAGCAGCCAACTACCAATAGTCCCAGTAGCTGAGGGAAGCAGAACTTCAGTCTCAAAAGGGTTGGTGAATTTGTGAGAATCTGGGAAGCTCAACATAGCATTGACTACAGATGATCGAAAAGAACAATACGCAATTCATAATTTACAGCAAAGTTCTTCCTCAATCTCAGATACAATTGAATTTAAAATTATGAAAAGGTAAAATTCTAGCAAGAAAACAAAAAAATCACCTGAAATTGCCAGCTACTAGAATTATGGAAACTTTGATAGTAAAAGAGAAGAAACATACCCCTCCCCCCCCCCAAAAAAGGCCTCTAAATAGTGAGGAGAAATATTTCCAAGAATACTCATTTTTTTCCAAAGTCTCAAAAAAATAGACAACTAATATTTATAAAAATGAAAATAGAAGATAATTTCAAAAAAACAGATCATGCCAAATCTTATAGACAAGAGAAAAAGAAAGAATACTTCAAATTCATTCTACTTCATCCGGATATACCTGATATTAAAATTGGAAAAAATACATTATTATAAAGAAAAATTACAAACATATTTCACTTATAAATGAGGATGCAATATCCTAAACAACATATTAACAAGTTGAGTTAAAAATTAATAATGTACTTTGGTCAAAATTAAATCCAACTTATGTAAGAATTAGTCACTAGTTTCTTTTCTTTTTTTCTTTTCCTTTCCCCCCAACCCTCCTTCCTTCTCTGTCTGCTCTCCCCTTCACCCACCCCCCCCACCATGTTATTGTCATTAATTGTCCTCATATCAAGGTTGAATACATAGGATTCATGCTTCTTCATTCCTGTGATGCTTCACTAAGAATAATGTGTTCCACCTCCATCCAAGTTCATACAAATGCTGCAAAATCTGCATTTTTTTTAACGGCACTTTTTATTCTTGATTTTGGCTAATTTTGAATTCTTCCTTTTTCTCTTCATTAGTTTTGCCAGAGTTTTATCCATCTTAATTTTTTCTAAAGAACCAACTTTTAACTTTGCTTATCCTCTGTATTGTACGCTTGTTTTTTCTTTTTATTAATTTCAGGTTTTTCCTTTAATGCTGTTTGAGCTTAATTTTCTATGTTCTAACTTCTTACAAAAGATACTTAACTTACTGACTTTTTGGCCATTTTGATTTATCCTATATGCATTCAAGGCTATACATTATCCTCTAAGAATGGTCCAGCTTCACATCCAATGTGAAAGAGAAATACTATTGCATTTTGTAATATTTAAGCCATCATTCATTTTTTTTTTCTGTTAAACACAGTCAACTTATCCTGTTAAAAAATGTAAAGACTGAGTCTCATACTATATGAGTAAAAGAATGGAAACAATGAAACAGCTTGAGTGTGTAGAGTAGAAAACGCAAATTCAACAGAGACTGGAGCTCCAATGGCATTCTGAGGATGTACCCACATTTCCATCTCATCTTCCCACAGCGGGGGTGCAAATACAGAAATGGACATTTAAATTTTAATAAATAAATGCTGTAATTCTTAAAACTTCTCCACTCTTTGAGAATACAAAATGGTTAGAGAATGGAGGAAGCATGAGGTATTTGTAATCATATTTCTTTGAGAAAAAAAGAGGAGAGATGCTATCACTCTCATCATGAGCCAAAAGATCTTGTTCAGATTAACAAGATGCAAGTAAGATGTAGGTGAACCAGCACAAACGTCTGTAGTAACTCAATGACATGAGCAGATTCTTCCTGAATCAGCTAACAGTTTTCAAATACTAGAAGAATATTTCCTTTTTTGTTTGTTTGTTTTTTGGTTTCACAATTTAATAGCATGCTTTTAAGTCTCATCTGTACTGCAAACATTTTCTTTTCTTCAACAGATCCTTATATTCAGAGTAGATGATCAGCAAAATACGGAGTCAAACTCTTATTTGTGGTATTTTTCAATGTCTGAGGCATAAATATTCTCACTATGGAAGATATCAAGCCATCAACATGTCACTGAATAAAGAGTTGGGAAGAGTTGTAGAATAGCCACTACCATGGTATCTCCGCCCCATAGATACAATGGATGGAAATCACATCAGGAGCATAGGCCGTAGTAAAATATAATAATTAAGAAATGATGAGTTCTGAATACTACATGGGGTTTTAGTACAATTTAATTTGTAATCATTACTGTACTTACCAACTGCCTTGGACAATTCCTGAAAATTTAACAAGAGGATCTCATGAACGTGCATAAGGCACGTCCTGAACAGCAGTGACATTAAGTACACTGAGATGCAGCCTTCACTGTTCTAGGTGTCACTTTAAAATTACTACGGCATGATTTTCTTCTCTAACTTTGAAATTAGTTGTGACTTTGAAGACAGCAATCTCCTTTTCTCTTACTCAGTAGATACTTTCTAGTCGTGGTTTACTTGATTATCTGTAGTAAATGGCATTGCTGGTCTTCCCCTTGAAAGTGTCTCGTCACTAATTTTTTCTAGGCTCTTGTCTTCATCCACCTCTCTGACTACTCCTAAAGTCTACTTTGAATGCTCTTCTTTTTCCACTGAGTTCTTCAGTGTTAACGTTTTAAGTGTTCCTGGACCTTGCATCTTCTCACTTTTCACGCTGCCCCTGGGTAGGCTCATCTACTCTACTGTCACTTACATGTAGTCAACACCCAACTCTGTATCTCCAAACAAAAATTCTCACCTAATCTCCTGAGTGTCCCACATAAACTTTGACTTCAAAATGTCCATAACAAACTTATTTCTTTCCTTTGAAATTTGCTTTTCCCTTTCAACAGTTTACAGGTAGCACCATTCATCAGATCATCCAACCAGATCCCCAGATGCCATTCTTTATTCCTCTTTCTTTCATGTATTCCACTTTGAAGACTTTAGCACCTGCTGGGTCTGACCCTAATATTCCTACCAACTACTGCTTCTCTCTATACTCACTGCCACTGCTTGAGTCCTAATTACCTCTCATTGCTGTAGTAACCTAGTTTCCTAACTTTGATCCATCCTACACACTGATGCCTCTGTGATCCTCCTAACTCAAAAACCCTCTAATGGCTCCCAGTTGCTTTAGAGCCAAGGTTTTCAACCATACCTGCACAACAGAATCAACTCAACAGGGGTTTTGTTGAATCAAGCTCATAAATGTATATTTTACAAGTAATAAAATGCACACATTTAAGTATAGAGTTCAGAGTGTTTTTAACAAACGTATATGCCTGCAAAACTAGCACCACAAACTATAAAACATCTGTCACTTCAGAAAGTTCCCACATTTCAGTCAAATTCCCCAAGCTTATCCTTCTCCAAAGAACTCCAAGCAACCTCCAACTTTCTGTTATTAAGGATTAATTTTGCCTGTTCTAAAATTTTATATAAATTGAACCAGACATTTGCCTTCTTTTACTCAAGATAGTATCTTTGAGATTCATCCATGGTATGTGAATTGGTAATTTCTTCCTTTTTAGTATTGAGCAGTATGCCATTGCATTAATTTATTAAAACTTTACCCATTCATTTGTTGATGGATATTTGTGTTTCCAATTTGGAGGCTGTTACAAATAAAACATCTATGAATATTGGGTACAAATATTTTGTAAACATATGTTGTCATTCCTCTTGGACCAATACTTAGGAGAATTTCGGGGGGGGGTCTTAAGTAATGGAATATTTAACATTAAAGGAAACTGACACACTATTTTCCAAAATGTCTGCACTATATTACACACTATCAGCAATGTATGAGAATTCCTTATAATCAGGGCAAACAGAGCTCGCCTTGCTCATTTTCCTTCTTTCACGTATCACAGGACTGTACTGTTCCTCAATGACTAAAAACAGTAGTTTTATATATTTTATTGCATTTTTGTTATGAGCAGGAGGGCAAGTCCAGTAACAGGTACACTGTTGTGACCAATAACAAAGTCTACTGGGGGAGCATCTTAAAATATATGATGCCTGATTTCTACCCCATACCAATTAAATCCGGTTCCTAGAGAGGGGAGGGAAGAAGTGATTCTAATATGCAGCAATGTTTGAGAATCACTGGCCCAGAGAATCACTGGCCCTCTAATCTAAGGTAAGATCCTTCAGAATCTGTCTTAAACCTACATCTCCAGTTTAGATCTGTTTCCTCCCCACCACTCCATTTCCCTCCTTTGTCATTTCTAAGTTGCAACCATGTAGTACTATGCTGATGAGAACTTGGTATTTCTGTGCCTACATGTTTATTTTTGCCTTTACCTGTGGTCCTTTCTGGTCCAGTACTTCAACAGGAAGTACTTCTTCCAGACTCAGCTCAAATGTTCTTGGCTCTGTGGGGCTTTCTTGTTAAAGAAAAGCCAGGGATTTTGAGGGTAGAACATTTTATTAAGAGTAACAGAACAGGGGCGGCGCCTGTGGCTCAGTGAGTAGGGCGCCGGCCCCATATGCCGAAGGTGGCGGGTTCAAACCCAGCCCCGGCCAAACTGCAATAAAAAAATAGCCGGGCGTTGTGGCAGGCGCCTGTAGTCCCAGCTACTCGGGAGGCTGAGGCAAGAGAATCGCGTAAGCCCAAGAGTTAGAGGTTGCTGTGAGCTGTGTGACGCCACGGCACTCTACCCGAGGGTGGTACAGTGAGACTCTGTCTCTACAAAAAAAAAAGAGTAACAGAACAAGGGGAGGGGGGAGGCTAGGTGGACAGAGGGTAATTGGTGGGACCACACCTATGGTGCATCTTACAAGGGTACATGTGAAACTTACTAAATGTAGAATATAAATGTCTTAACACAATAACTAAGAAAATGCCAAGAAGGCTATGTTAACCAGTTTGATGAAAATATTTCAAATTGTATATAAAACCAGCTCATGGTGCACCAGGATTGCATTAATGTACACAGCTATGATTTAATAAAAAAAAAAAAAAAAGAGTAACGGGACAAGAAATACAAGATTTAGTAGTGTACTGGTACAGTACTGTACCATTTGGTACTGCCATTTTCTGCAGGGTGAATTTAGTCTTTATCATCTGGTTTCCTTAGGGATAACATGGTAATATATGGGTCATTATGAAAGTTTTGAGATACACAAAACTTGAAAACCATAAAATCTGCACACGTGAAAACAAGTGAAACCATCCCAGCAACACTGATGAGATGAGCAAGTTGAAACTTGTACAGGTGAATCAGAAAGGACACTGTAGACTGTGTTTCCTAGAAGTGAAATAGTGGACCATAACACAGTGACTCAAAACTTTCCTAGTGACTCATGTACCTACGTAACGACACTTACCTGACAGAGAGACATATGAAATTACACATGGAATGCCTCCTAAATGAAGAAAATTTTCTCCTATACTCTGTCTCCAACCGGCCCAAGAACAAAAGTGACATAAAACAGATGAATAGGAGAAAAAGCATACAAATTTTATTTAATAAAATGTTACACATACATAGGCATCCTCATGGGAAAATGAAAATCCAAAGAGGTGGCTAGGCTTAAGTGCTTATACAGTAGTTGAACAAAGAAGCATTGATGGAAAAACAACTAGGAAAATATAGATTAGTTTAACAATGATTATACGGATTTCTCCATTTTATGTCTCCATTTCTTGTGGTAAAAGTCTCTTTCCTCCTGGCATAGGGAGGGCATCTTTCACATGGAAGTTTCATTTCCTGCTTTTAGGAATAAGGACTGAATTCTTGATATTTTTTTTCCCCTCTTGCCCATATTCCTAAAAATTTGCCTGGGGAGTCATGATTACAAACAATAAAAAACTCATTAGACAGGTTTTTATTAACTGAGTATAACGTAGGGCTGTCCAACCTGTATCTTGTATAGCATCGCATGACAGATAGAAGATCCGTTCTCTTAACTCACTCTAGCTGAACCCCCTATCTTAACCCAAGTATGCCTTTCTACAGACTCCAGGTCTTTAGACAAAGCTCAATTCTTTCAACCAAATGCCAACTTCAAAAAATCCCTAAAACCCACTCATTCTATTTCAAGATGTCTTACCTTTTCAACATGAACCAACGTCTGTCTTCCATGTATTATCATTTTACCTATAATTCTTGTCTCCATAAATATATGAAACCAAATTGTAAACTGATTGCCTAGAGTGTATTTTCTCACGACCTCTTGAGACCATGTGTTCTGGGCTGGGGTTTCATATATTTAGCTCAGAATAAATGTCTTCAAATTATTTTACAGAATTTATAAGTTTTTTCCATTAACAAGAGAAAAAATAGGTCAAAGGGCTCTTCTTGCACCTGCTGTTTTTCAAGTACTTTTAGCCCAAAATAATCATTATGCCAAACCTTGGAGTGGCAAGCTCTAAAGTCCAGCACCTAGCATGATGCACACAGCAGGCACGGGCATAATAGTCCCTCTCGCCCCACATTCCTCTCACACTTCTGCGAAGCTCTACTGCAAGCTGCATTATATTATCCCTTCCCTGTTCTCTTTTCCCTGCTAGATTGCGAGTTTCATAATGACCGGGCCTATTTCTCTTGATCTTTGCATTTCTGGGGCATAAAGTGCCTGGGATAAGACAGGAGTTTTAATTAATTACAGTGAAGGCAGAGCACTTGACTGTCTCCGGCTTGCACACAGCGTTGAAGGTGTCCTTCACCCTCAGTACCAACTCCTAATGTAGGGGCGATGTACCTACCATCCAGTCCTTGACAGGAAAGATGAAAGAATCGAACCAAGGCTAGAAGGGGAAGTGCCCATTTTCATCACATAAAACATCCAGACGTTTACATTACTATGTTAAATGAACCTCCGAGTCCATGCTGCCCTCTTAGAGCGGCCTATAGCGCCTTCAAACTTGTGGAAGAAGGAAAATGAAACTTACACAGGGATTTCCAGGGAGAAAAACTCTCTGGGATACCCTCCTTCAAGGAAATAAAAGGCTGGACGGCGCCGGAAACGCGGGGAAGGTTCCGGGGACCTCGGCGCGCAGGCGCCTCACAGAGCCCCGCCCCCCACGGTTTCCAGGCAACCGACCCGGAAGTTGCGGAAAGGCGTCTGCGGCGGGTGCCGCTAGTCGGCGGAAGATGGCGGAGGGCGGAGACGGCGGCGAGTCCGGCGAGCAAGACCGGAGGTCTTCAGTGCCGCGGCCCCCGAGCGCGCGGGATCTGCAGGTGCGGCTGGCAGCCGAGGGAGGGAGCGCGACAGTCGGCGTAGGCGGACGCCAGCGGGAGGCGCCTCTGGGCTCCGCCGAGCCTGTCCTGGACCCTGTCTGGGGGGTGGACTTGGGACCCTGGTGCCGCCGGTCTCCCCGGGTGGGCGCGTCACGCGGTGGGGGTCGTGGAATCAGGTGCCCGAGTCTTTAGCGTCCGTGCCTTGTTTCTGCACCACCCCAAGTGGGATGTGAAAAAGCACCTGTTAATTTGGAATGGCACTTCGCGGGGTTGGTTGGGCAGTAGACTGGTTCATGCAAAAACAGATACTTTTCTGTATCTGTTATCTTTTCTGTTTTAAAGAGATGAGTTAAAGCCATAAAACACTGCACGTAGGCAACGTGGAATACTTTGTAATATTATAGGACACAAGCATTTCTTACGAGTGCACCAAATCCGGTTCTGTTAGATACTAACACCACTTTGCGCCTTTTAGGCTTTTTTTCTGTCACTTTATAAGATAATTGATGAAATCGAACAGGTAAGTATCTGTAAGGAGCTATAATTAAAAAATGAATGAGACTGAATCTATAAACCTCAGCAGAACAGTTCTGTTTTACAGCCACACTTTCTACATACTTGAATAAAATGTGTAGTCATCACCTGTCGCAGTAACAGACCGTCAAGCTCTGGGGAATGCAGAAATATATAGCCCATAAAATCCGCAATTGGTGCTGGTGTTGAAGTATACAGAAGTGTAAAAAACATTTCTACCTTTTGGAATCCTACAGCTTTTTCTTGTTGTTATGGGGGTGGGAGGGGGAGTGTTTGTTTTGAGATATGGGATGTGAATGCATTTAGCATAACTTTTTAAGATAGGGTATGATTGGGTGGCAAAATAAGGCACCCAAATGAAGAATTTGGAGATTGGAGAGTTCAGTGTAAGTTTAGAAAGTGAACTCGTGTAGAATAGTTCCAGTGCCCATAGTTGATTCAGTGATTAAGAAGCAAGGAATAAGAAGCTATTATCAAGCTTATCTTTGATGTGGACCACATCACTTAAGAGGTAGCCGGAGGTGTTGGAGGAAAATGGATTTAGTGGTCAGAACAACTTTGGTTTGCTTCTTGGGCCTGCCTTTAGTACTTGTGTGAACTTAGGAAAAATGTGTTAATTTCTCTGATTCTCAGCATCTCATTTGCAAACTGAGGATGATAGAGGTACATGTGTCAGAATTAAAAAATGTCTGTAAAAGCCCTGTGCCCAATTTCAGTATTACCCTGGCTCAGTACTTGCTTGGTGAATATTTGGTTTCTTTTCCGCAAAGGAGAAAGATGCTGTAACTTCCTTTGCTTAGTCCATTCTAATGCCATTAAAGTTAATACAGTACTGTGTAACTTAATACCCTTTCCCTATTTTAAATACATTGCTTTTTATGCGAAAAGTGAGAACAGCTTAGTTAATGACCACATGATACTTGGCATTGTTTACAGATTTAATCCAGAGGATCAATGGTTTAACGGTGGAGGCACCTGTGTATGCTGGTAGGTGTTGCTAATTGTGAGAATGACTTAGTTTCCGTTAATATTTAGAAGACCGGGTTTTGGTTTTTGTTTTTTTCATCTTCTATCTACTTCTGATAGGTCAGTAGGAAGATAATTGATTTCCTTTGGGAGGATGATTTGGTATATCAAATACAATGTTTAGTATTGATAGTCTTCCCTTTAGAATTTAATATGAATGTGAAGAACTTGCAGTGAAACTCGAAAACAACCAAAGTGAGGACATATCAAGAAATAAAGTATGTATGAAAGGTTTAAAAGAATTGATAATGTTCTTCTCAAGTGGCTTCTTGGATATTGGTTATTTATAGATTATCTTCTGATTGTTTAATCTAGACATGCTTGTGAGTTACTCGGTGCAGTTTTTGCAGAAGTGGAGTACTTCTTGCTTCACCAACAGCTTTCCTGGTGAGGAAAAGGGAGATGTGATGCTAATTGGAAAAAACAAAAGTACCTTTAAATAAGTATATCTTAGCTGCCATGCATGTAGGGTTCTTGGCACCTAAACAAGAGAGTGTCTGTCCCAGGTCCAACCAGAGGAAAGCTACATACATAGTTGTTTCCCAGAAGGCCCCTCAGTAGTGGGAGCCTCCAGTTTACAAACTTTAGACCTGGGAATTTCATTTGCAGGGGTTTTTTGTTTGTTTGTTTTTTGCCACGGCTGGGTTTGAACCCGCCACCTCTGGTATATGGGGCCGGCGCCCTAGTCCTTGAGCCACAGGTGCCGCCCAGGAATTTCATTTGAATATCAAACTAAGAGGTGTTCCTGGCTCTCTTCATCCCTCCAAATTGGGAAATGGCTAGTGGGAAAGTTAAAAGGATTGTTAGTGACAAGACTAAGCCTAAAGCCTCCTCAGTATTCAGTAGTGTTTCTGAATTGTCAGAGACCCTTGTCTCTTCTGACATCCCTCAGTCCATCCACATATGGGAGTTTTAACCATCGTTTAAGGTATTTAATTGTATACTCTGTCCCAGTTTGCCTCTAGAATAGCGGTTCTCAACCTGTGGGTCACAACCCCTTTGTAACAATGAAAATACATCCTGCATATCAAATATTTACATTACGATTCATACCAGTAGCAAAATTACAGTTATGAAGTAGCAACAAAAATAATTTTATGGTTGGGGTCACCACAACATGAGGAACTGTATTAAAGGGTCTCAGCATTAGGAAAGTTGAGAACCACTGCTCTAGAATAATGTCAAGAAAAGAAAGGTTTCTGTTCTTAATTCTGTTTCCATAGAGGTAGGAAGGGGGTGGGTGGAATTAGGGATGACTTCGGTACTTATATTGGGGGTTGAAGTTGGGCTCGAGAGGATGGGCTTTATAGTGAGTACTGTAAATGAGAAAAGAGTAAGAATGTCTTATGCTGTATTGCCACAGGATCTTAATCGTGTTGAATATCATCTTAGTCCTGTTGAATATCATTATTCCTTGTCATTGGTTCTGGGGTGAAATGATATATCATTGATTTGCATTTCTCTGACAACTAAAAATGTTGAGCATTTTTTTCACGTACCTGTTGGCTATTTGTATGTCTTCTTTTGAGAAATGTCTATTCAGATCCTTTGCCCCATTTTAAATTAGATTATTTCATTTCTTCCTACTGAGTTGTTGGAGCTCCTTATACATTCTAGTTATTAATCTTTTGTTGTCACATGGGAAGTGTGCAAGTATTTTCTCCCGCTCTGTGGTTTGTCTCTTTATTTCCCTCCTTTGCAGAAGCTTTTTAGCTTGATGTGATCTCATTTGCTCAGTTGTACTTCGGCTACCTATGCTTTGGGGGTATTACTCAAAAAGCTCCTGCCCAAAACAATATTCTGAAGCATTTTCCCAGGGTTTTCTTTTAGTAGTTTCATAGTTTTGGTCTTAGATTTAGGCATTTAATCCATTTTGATTTGAGTTTTGTATAAGACGAGAGAGAAGGATCTAGTTTCATTCTTCCACATATGATACTCATTTTTCTGAAACCATTTATTGAAGAGACTGTGCTATCCCCATTATCTGTTTTGGACATTTTTGTCCAAAATTTGTCAAAGACAAATTCACTATAGGTGTATGGATTTATTAATATTTCTGGGTTCTCTTTTCTGTTCCATTGATCTATGTGTCTGTTTTTATGTCAATACCATGCTGTTTGGTTTACTACAGCTCTGTAGTATATTTTGAAGTAATATGATTCTTCTGGTTTTGTCCAGTCAGGATGGCTTTGGCTATTCCGGGTCTTTTATGATTCCATATATGTTTTGGGATTTTTTTTTTTTCTATTTCTGTAAGGAATGAAGTCAGTATTTTGACAGCAGTTGCATTGAACCTGTGGATTGTTTCGGGTAGTATGAACATTTTAAGAATATTAATTCTTCCAATCCACGAGCTGGGAATATCTTTACTTTTTTTGGTGTCCTCTTTGATTTCTTTCATTCATGTTTTACAGTTTTCATTGTAGAGATCTTTCACTTGGTTAAATTTATTCCTTGGTATTTTATTTTATTTGTAGCTATTGTAAATGGGATTAGTTTCTTCAGATTGTTCACTCTTGTCATACAGAAATGCTAATAATTTTTGTATATTGATTTTGTATTCTGCAACTTTACTGAACTTATTAGTTGTAATTGGTTTTGGGTGAAGTTTTTAGGTTTCTCTACATATAAGATCATATTGTCTGCAAAAAAGGATAATTTGACTTTTTTCTTTCCTGATTGTGTGCCCTTTCTTTATTTTTCTGATTACTCTAGCTAGAACTTCAGTACTATGTTCAATAACAGTTATGAGACTAGGGATCCTTGTTTTATTCCAGATCTTAAAGGAAAGGCTTTCAGTTTTTTCTCATTCTGTATGATTCAAGCTGTGGGTCTGTTATATATGGCTTTCATTGTGTTGAGCTTAGCTCCTTCTATACCCAATTTTTTGAGAGTTTTTAACATGAAGAGATGCTGAATTTTATTGAATGATTTTTCAGCATCAATTGAAATGATATGTTTTATGTCCTTCATTCTGTTGAGATAATGTAGCACACTGATCAATTTGCATATGTGGAAACATCCTTGCATATTTGGGATGACTCCCACTTGATCATGATGACTAATGTTTTTAACGTGTTGTGAATTTGGGTTGCTGGTATTTTCTTGAGGATTTTTGCATATATGTTCATCAAAAATATTGGCCTATAATTTATTTTTTTGTTGTGTCTTTGTCTAATATTGGTATCAGGGTAATGTCTCCTAAAGTGAGTTTGGGAGTCTTTTCTCCTCCTTAATTTTTTGGAATACTTTAAATAGAATTGGTATTAGTTCTTTGAATAATTGGTGGAATTCAACAGTGAAGCCATTAGGTCCTGGGCTTCTCTTTGATGGGAGAATTTTTCTAACTGTTTCTGTTAATATCTGATTACTTGTTATTGGTATATTCAGATTTTGGATTTCTTCTTGGTTCAGTCTTGGTAGGAATACTTGGTTCAATACTTGCATTTCTACAGTATCAGTTGTAATGTCTTCTTTTTCATCTCTGATTTTGTTCATTTGAGTCTTCTCATTTTTTTAATCTGGCTGAAGACGTGTCAATTATGTTTATCTTCTTAAAACCCCAACTTGTCATTTTGTTGACCTTTTGTATATATTTTTTAGTTTCAATTTCATTTATTTGTACTCTGATCATTATTTTTCCTTCTTGTAGCTTTGGTTTTGCTTTGCTCTTGTTTTTCTCATTCTTTGAGATGTATCATTAGTTGTTTTTCTACTATTTTGTTGTACTTACATCAAAAAAGCTTTTCTTTTTTTTTTGATGTAGCACTTACTGCAATAAACTTTCTTCTTACTGCTATTTCTGTATTTCATAGGTTTGATATGTTGTGTTTTCATTTTCTTTTGTTTTGAGGAATTTTTAAACTTCCTTCTTCCTCATTTCCTTATTAACCCAGTGATCATTCAGGAACATATTGTTTAATTTCCTTGTGTTTGTATATTTCCCAGTGTTCCTCTTGTTACTGATTTCTAGTTTTATTCCCTGATGGTCAGAGAAAATACTTGGTAGAAGTTCAGCTTTTTTGAATTTTTCAGACTGGTTTTATGGCCTAATATATGGTGTGTCTTCGAGAATGATCCATAAGCTAAAGAGGAGAATGTGTATTCTGCAGCTGTTGGATGAAATGTTCTATAAATACCTCTTGAGTCCATTTGGTTTGTAGTGCACGTTAAGTGCAGGGTTTTGTTGTTGATTTTATGCCTGGATGATCTAATGCCGAAAGTGGACTATTAAAGTTTCCAATGATTATTGTATTGGGATCTCTCTCTTTTTCTTTAGGTTTGATACTTGCTTTATGTATCTGGGTTCTCCAGTGTTGGGTGCACATATATTTAGAATTGGTTGTTTTTTGGGTTTTTTTTTTTTTTTTTTGCAGTTTTTAGCCAGGGCTGGGTTTGAACCCGCCACCTCTGGCATATGGGGCCAGCGCCCTACTCCTTTGAGCCATAGAATTTTAATATCCTCTTGCCAAATTGACCTCTTTATCATTACTTAATCACCTTCTTTTTTTATAGTTTTTGTCATGAAGTCTATTTTTCTTCAATAATTATTGTGTTGAGATCTCTCTTTCTAGCTCTTATATTTGCTTTATGTATCTGGGTGCCCCAGTGTTGTGTGCATATATATGTAGAATTGTTACATCCTCTTGCTGAATTGACCCATTTATCATTATATAATAACCTTCTTTATCTCTTTTAATAGTTTTTTGTTTTGTTTTGTTTTTGAGACAGAGTCTCACTTTGTCATCCTTAGTAGAGTACTGTGGTATCACAGCTCTCAGCAACCTGTAACTGTTGGGCTTAAGCGATTCTTTTGCCTACACCTCCCAAGTAGCCAGGACTACAGGGACCCACCACAACACCCAGCTATTTTTTGTTGTAGTTGTCATTGTTCAGCTGGCCTGGGCTAGGTTCAAACCTGACAGCCTTGGTGTACATGGCTGGTGCTGTAACCACTGTGCTACAGGCACCGAGCCTCTTTTTATAGTTTTTGTCTTGAAATCTATTTTATCTAATAGAAGTATAGCTACTTCTGCCCTTTTTTCGTTTCCATTATCATGAAACATTTTTTCCCATCCCTCTGTTTTTAATCGACATGTCTTTTTAAGTGAAGTGTGTTCTTTGCAAGCAAGGTATAGTTGGCTTTTTTTAAATCCATTGAGCCACTGTGTGTCTTTTGATTGGAGAGTTTAGTCCATTCGCATTGAGTGTTGTTACTGATAGGTAAGCATTTACTGCTGCCATGTTATTTGATATCTGTTTGTTTTGTGGTCTTTTTTTTCTTCGTTTCTTCTTCCTTTGTTAAAAGTAATTTTCTCTAGTAGTGTGTCTTAATTTTTTGCTTTTGGTTTTTTATGTGTCTGTTACCATGAAGCTTGCAAAAAAACATAACCAGGCCAGGTGTGGTGGTTCAAGCCTATAATCCAGCACTCTGGGAGGTTGAAGCAGGAGAATTGCTTGAGATTGGGAGTTCAAAGGTAGCTTGACTAAGAGCAAGACCCCATTTCTACAAAAAAATAATAATAATAATAATAATAAGCCAGATGTGGAGATGGCACCTATCTATAGTCCCAGCTACTTCCGAGGCTGAGCAAGAGGACAGCTTAAGCCCAGGAGTTTGAGGTTGTAATGAGCTATGATGATGCCACTGCACTCTAGCTGAGACCCTGTCTCTAAAAAACAAAACAATTATTTTAAACGTACTATAACTCTACTCACAAACAAGCCAAGAGAAATCTAACAAAAATTCTACCTGAAACTCCATCCCTCCAACTTTTCAACTTTTTGTTGTTCTCATCCGTATCTTTTCATACTGTCTTTCAAAAAGTTGTTGTCTTTGATGGTTTTTTTTTTTCAGTCTTTCCTCAGTGTAGAAGTGGTTTGTACCATAATCACAGCAATAGAATATTGTGTATTTGAGTACTTACTATTACCAGGTAGTTGTATACCTTCAGATGGTTTTTTATTATTCATTAATGTCCTTTCTTTTGTATTGAACTCCTTTTAGCATTTCTTGTAAGGACAGGTCAGGTGTTGATGAAATCCCTCGATTTTTATTTGTCTCAGGAAGTCCTTATTTCTACTTAATGTTTGCAGGATATTTTTGTAGTATATAATATGATAGAGTTAAGGGTTTTTTCCTTCATCACTTCGAATATGTCTTGCCACCCTCTCTTGGCCTGTAAGGTTTCCACTGAGAAGTCTGAGCTAGACAGACTGAGTTCCTTTGTATGTATTTTTTTTTTCTCGTTTCCCTCAGAACCTTTTCTTTGTGACCTTTGGGAGCTTGACTAATCAATGCCTTGAGGTAGTCTTATTTGGGTTAAATCATCTTGGTGTTCTGTGCGCTTATTAAACCGGAATGTTGGTATCTTTCTCTAGGTTTAGAAAGTTGTCTGTTATTAGTTTTTTTGAATTAGCTTTCTACCCCAGTCTCTACCTCCTCTTTACACTCTTAGATTTGCCCTTTTGAGGCTGTTTTCAGCTCTTATAGGCATGCTTCATTCTTTTTTTTTTTTTCTTTTTTCGCTTCTTACTCTGTATTTTGAAATAGCCCATCTTCAGGCTCACTGTTAAGAGACTGATGTATTTCTCAGTTTGTTAGTTGAATTCTTCAGCTCCAGAATTTCTGCTTGATTTTTTTTTTTTTTTTTTTTTTTTTTTTGCAGTTTTTGGCCAGGGCTGGGTTTGAACCTGCCACCTCCGGCATATGGGTCCACTGCCCTACTCCTCTGAGCCACAGGCACTGCCCTATTTTGAATCCTTTTATAAAAGGTCACATATCTCTATCCCTCTGAGATTGGTCACCAGTACTTTATTTAGTTTGCTTGGTGGTCATGTTTTCCTGGGTGTTTCTGATGCTTGGTTATGTTCATCAATGTCTGGGCATTTAAGAGTTAGATATTTATTTTAATTGTTGCAGTCTGGACTTGAGACAGCAACAGTTCTTCTTGAGAAAGCATTCCAGGTATTCAAATTCAAAGGGAACTGAGTATTGTAACCTAAGTTTTTGGTTAGTGCAGCTATATCAGCATAGGGAGTGCCCCAGACCTAGTAGCGACTCCGCAGACTCCTAGTGGTACTACCTTGATGGACTTGAGTAAGATACAGAATTCCTTGGATTACAAGGCAAAGTCTTTTACTCTCTTCCCTCACATTTTGTTCTAGGTTGCTGGAGTTGGGGGAAGAGTGACACGGGCACCCCCTGGCACCAGGTTACACCTGAAGCCAACCCAGGCTAACCCAGAGCCCATGATGACTGTTGCCTGGATACCTCTGATGTTTATTCAAAGTCCAGGGGCTCTTTAGTCAGCAGGTGGTGAATACTACCAGGACCAGGTCCTTCCTTCAGAGCAGCATGGTTCTTTCTGGCCTTGGATAGATCCAGCAATGTCTTCCCGGATCTAAGGCCTGAACTCAGGGGCTTCAGATTCTTCTTGGTACTTTATTTTAGTATGGCTGAGCTGATATCCAAGTTGCAAAACAAAGTCCTCTAAACTTTTCTCTTTCCTTTCCCCAAGTAGAAGAAGAGTCCTTGAGCCATACTGCCTGTAGTTGGGGGGACAGGCACTGGCTTAGCCACCACTGCTGGTGTCTCTCTGGGTCAGGTGTACCCCAAGTCCACTTGAGTCCTTGAGCCGTACTGCCTGTAGTTGGGGGGATAGGCACTGGCTTGGCCACCACTACTGGTGTCTCAGTCAAGTGCAGCCCAAGTACACTGGTTTAGAGCCAGCACAGCTGCAGCAATTGCCCACGGGCTATAGCCTTTGTGACCTGACCTCCTTATGAATTTATTGCAGGCCTCAGGCCACGTTCTGTCTGCCAGTGGTTGGGCTGGCCAGAACTTGCACTTTGGAGTGATCTTTGTCTCTGGCCAGGCTGGTCTAAATGCTTCCTCTGTGGGCAGCAGCAGAGTTCTTGCCTGTGCTGTGTGCTGTGTTCCCCTGTGACAAGGCGGCCAGTTTCAATGCAGAGCCCCACAGTCACTGCACTTGGTACTCTGACATGGCAGTGCTCGGGGATGAGGGATGGGTGGCGTGGGGAATACACGACTGTCCTTTCTGCCTCCTTCAGTGCCTCTTCCCTTGATACCATGTTAAAACCAGACCATAATAAAATCATTCACCTGCATTTGTTTGTTCCGAGGTGCTTGCTTGTATGGATAGTTGTTGAATTTGGTGTTCATGCAGAGGAACAATCACTGGAAGTTTCTATTTGGACATTTTATTCTTCCCTCCACCCTATTTAATCTTTCAAACAACCTTTTGGGGTAACTTTTTATAGACATTTGAAAATAAGGGAACTAAGACTCAGAAACGTTAAATAATTTGCCCAAGGTAACACAGTAATTAGTATTTGAATTCAAATCCTTTTAGATTACAAAGCCCTTTTATAATTTGGATTTCTAGCAAAATAGCAGTGTTAAAAATAAGAAAGTAGGCAGTTGTGGTATTATGCACCTATAATCCCAACCACTTGGAAGGTTAAGGTGGAGGATCACTTGAACTCGGGAACTTCGAGACCAGTTTGGGCAACATAGACCCCTGTGTCAAAAAAAAAAAAAAAAAAAAACCTGAAGTTATTTTATGTGGGTGGGGTGTGGGTAAAGAAGTTGAGAATAGAATTTTTGTTTCATTTTTGTTTTCTTGTGTATATTTTAAAAGTTGAAACTAGAATTTCCAAGGAATTACCTTTGCCTTAATTTCCTATTCTTTTCCTATTGAAGAAAGAAACCATGGAGTTAGTTTTCATATCTTTATGCTTCTAAAAGGAGCACTTTGTTCTTTTTGTTTGTTTGTTTGTGGTTTTTTTAGGCTGGGATGGGGAAGGAAACCCCTGAGATTGTGGGCATGACAATTATAATTGAACAGGCGCAGGGACATTAGGGAAAATTCCAGTTGTTATCCAAAGATCTCAAAAGCTGGGGGAAAAAATAACTGAAACAATACTGAAATATTTGGATTACTTTTTTAAATTCCATATCAAGAACTAATATAGTTGTTTATTTAAATTTGAAGCTATTTTGCCATACATCTCTAATGTGTAATTTGGTAATATTCCTTTCTATATAATGGTTTACATACAATGTAACATATTGTATTATATTTTTCAGAAAGTTAAATTTCCCTAAATTTGATGAAATGTCTGGCAGACTTTTAAACAGGTGCTTTTAAAATTGTTTTATGCATTTGGATTTTGCATTCACGTGATTCACATGAACAGCTAAATGAAACTATTTTATGAGATCTGAGTAAAGAAGCTGACCTTAGTGAAATACGTTCAAGAACTCTTAACAGAATTATAGAAGAGTTATATAGGTCCAAATTTAGAAACAAATTGTTACCTGATATAGTTTTTGAAACTGTTTAATATTTAATTTAAAATATTAATAATCAAGTATTATAATTTAAATTTGTCATCTATGTGGCATTTGGGTTCTATAAAATAACAGATGCAACAAGTTTATTTGGGATAGGAATCATCTGAAGCCGAAGCCTTGATTTTTTTCATGAAAACTCTTTACACTCAGTTTCAAGTTGATGATCTGTTCATAACTTCTTGTTGTATGGAAGGGTTTATCTCTAGGGTTACACTTTATAACAAGCCTGTTTTTATGTAGTTGGCCTTGGCAGAATTGTATGAAGATGAAGTGAAATGCAAATCTTCCAAGTCCGATAGACCTAAAACCACAGTCTTTAAGAGCCCACGAACACCACCTCAACGGTAAGTTTTGTTTTAAAAATAATTATAACCCTGTTTATTCATTAATCCCAAATTATTTTAAATGGCCTTGGAGTTTTTTAAAAAATTATAATTTCTTACGATAAATATTATTTAGGGGCTGTTCCTAATATTTTTATAGTCATAAAGCTGAAGAAGGGCATGGAAAATTTACCTTTAAGTAGCTAATATTTGGGTAGACATCAATGAAATTATATCCCAAGTATTTTTTTTTCCTTGGGTGCAGTGAGTCTTTGATAATTTTTGAGTCATAGGTCTCACTGAGTATCTGATGAAAGGTACAGACCCTCCCCTCCCAAAACAGGTTCATGTTCAATTTTGTCAGTCATATTTTTTAATTAATTTATTTTTATTTATTTTTTTTGGAGACATAGTCTCACTATGTTGCCCTGGGTAGAGAGTCATGGCATCACAGCTCACAGCAACCTCAAACTCTTAGGCTTAAGCAATTCTTTTGCTTCAGCCTCCCAAGTAGCTGGGACCATAGACACCCACCATAGCACCTGGCTATTTTTTTTGTTGCAGCTGTCATTGTTGTTTAGCAGCCGTGGGCCAAGTTTGAACCCACCTGCCTCAGGTTATGTGCCTGACGCCCTAACCACTGAGCTATGGGCGCCGAGCCTTGTCAGTCATTTTTAAGGGTTCATGTAACACAGTACATCCATGGTTCCTCTATGGGTCTTCTGTCCTTCATTTAAGAATTTGCGACTTCTAGAGTCTGACTCTGTTCTCACTGGGTGATGACACGACTAATAGGTAATATTTGCTTTTATTAAAATCCTTTAAAATCCTTTAACCTTAAAAACACCCCACCATGAAGATTTAAGTGATGAGAACCAAGTCTATTTTACTGCCATGAGTATTCTTATTGCCAGTAATATTTTCATTAACGTCTTTTTAGTATGCACATCTCATCTCTGGGAAGGGACCTGAATTTTTCAATTATATTTCGTTTTCAAAAGTTCTGTAAGTTTACCAACAGTCTAAAAATTTACCAGAAATTATTTTTATTTGCCACCACTCCACATTCTTTCTTTCTGTAGGGGAGATAAACATGACATATCTTTTTGGGCCTAAATGAAAAGAACAAATAATGTTTATAATTTTTCCCTCAAATTTTTATTTTACAAATTTTAAAACCCAGAGAAAATCAGCAGACTAGTGGAGTGAGTAAATACTGCATGTGCCTCACCCAGTTGTTAACAAATGATAACATTGTATTTCTCCTTTACTCAACTAATTCAAAGGAAATTGTAGCCATCATGACATTTCACCTCTAAATACTTCAGCATGCATCTCCTAAGAATAAGCAGGTGTTCCTTTACACCCTTGGTAACATAACTTAAAAAAATAACGTGGATTCTACAATATCATTTAAGATATAGTCTGTGAGTGAGACATATCTTATAGCCTTTTCTTTGGATTTAAGATCCAGCCAGTGCCTGGGCGGCGCCTGTGGCTCAGTCGGTAAGGCGCCGGCCCCATATACTGAGGGTGATGGGTTCAAACCCGGCCCCGGCCAAACTGCAACCAAAAAATAGCCAGGCATTGTGGCGGGCACCTGTAGTCCCAGCTACTCGGGAGGCTGAGGCAGGAAAATCGCTTAAGCCCAGGAGGTGGAGGTTGCTGTGAGCTGTGTGAGGCCACGGCACTCTACCGAGGGCCATAAAGTGAGACTCTGTCTCTACAAAAAAAAAAAAAAAGATCCAGCCAGTGCCAACATGTTGCATTTTGCTCATTCCTGTTTTTAATTTTTAAATCCAGAGCATTCTTCACGTCTTTTTATTTCAGCTACATAATCTATTTACATTGACTTTTGTGAAAAAAATCTAGGCCTCATATTTTATAAAATGTCCCACTTTCTAGATCATTGTTTCCTTATGATTCAGATTCTCATTAAACATTTTTGTAAAGAATACCAGATAAGCAGTATTGTCTGCAATTTGTTGTGTGACATCGGGAGTCATGTAATTTCAGGTTTTTCCAGTATTAGTGATGTGTTCAATTGGTTCAGGTACTGACTACTACATCACTTCATTGTAAGGTACAGTCTGTCCTTTATGTTAATAATCAGGGGGTTGGGGCAGCGCCTCTGGCTCAAGGGGGTAGGGCGCCGGCCCCATGTACCAGGGGTGGTGGGTTCAAGCCCAGCCCTGGCCAACACTGAAAAAAATAATCAGTGGGTTGGTATCTTGGTATTGTATCAATATCCTATCCTTTCATCTAATTTTTTTGTATATGCAGTATATATAATATATATATATATATAATTCTTATTTTTTATCTATATTATGTTTTTTAACTGCTTCCTTAATTTTTATATTCTCTCAATGTTTTAAAGTACCTAATATGTATTGATGTATTTGTTTTACTCACCATTTTGCCATTGTTTCTCCAGTTTGAACATACATTTAATGACTTAATTTTCTCTTGATGTAGGCAAATCAAAGTATTTGAGTTTCTCCAGTGAGACGAATGTATTAGTATTTTTGTTGCTATCCAAATATGGTCACTAAGATATTTCAAGGAAGCATTTTCCTTTTTTATGTTACCTGAAACTATGTTGCCATTAGTATTTGTAATCTCATAATCCAGTTTTTAAGGATTTATCAATGTAGAGACAATCTACAATCAAATGTAGTGCCTCACATTTGATTTCTAGAATTACTTACATATCCAAAAAAATGAGCTTCCTTAAAAGATACTACTTGAGACTCAAACTGTGTTTAATCGGCTTATAATATAAATTATTGGCAGTCTTATTTTCTAACACTAAGTGTGTACTTCCTTTGAGTTTATGTTCAATATCAACACTTTCCCAGTTTCATTGTATTTCTATGCTTTGTTTGGTTTAGAAAAGAGTGCTTATTTTCATGATCCCCTCCCTCGGGTAGTATTAGAAATCAAAGCAGTTGGGCATAGTGGTGTTCGCCTCTAGTCCCAGATACTCGAGAAGCTGAGGCAAGAGGATCACTTGAGGAGTCAAAGTTGGTTGCTGTGAGCTATGATGCCACACACTCTAGCCTGGGAAACAGAGTGAGATTCTATCTCAAAAAATAATAATAATAAATCAAAATAACTATCTTATCATTGTCATTACAAGCCAAGATATTTTCCTGTGTGAAACTCTAAACATAATATGGTCTGTGTTTTTAATTTACAAAAGGAGGTACATAACCTACAGAAAACCCCTCAGAATAGCATAATGCCGTTTTAAAAGACTCATCCACAAAAGTTTACTTATCACAAACAGAACTTAGAAAATGTCCTCCACCGTCGTTATATAGAAGTATTGTTTGGAGAATTAAATGAGATAAAGTATATAAGATGCCTAGCACAGAGTTGGTACTTAAGTGGGCCTTAAAAGATTATTAGGATTTAAATAAGCACAGAAAATAGGAACAAAACTTCAGGGAACAAAGAAGCACAGAGAAGAAGATAATCAAATTGACCAGAGGAATCAGAAAAGGAACGTTAGTAGTTTGGTGACGAGTAAGGTTGGGGGGGTGAGGGTGGAGCCAGGAAGGGCTGTCCTGCAGGGCCCCATGCTCAGAAGAGCCCCATTCTTGGTTTACTGCTTTGTTGTTGCCATCTTGAAAGTCTTAATAAATTTTGAGCAAGGGGACTTAAAACATTTTCATTTTGCATTGGATCCCCCAAATTACGTAGCCAGACATACACACAACCTTGAAAGCCAAAAAGACAAATTACGTCTGTGTAGGAGGTAGTGGAAAGCCAATATCTGTTTTATTGTAAATCCAATGATAAAACTACCATACAGTGTTCAAATCTTCAACTCTAGAAATGCACACACCTCAGTTATAATTTTTTCTCTCTTTTCAATAAGGTTTTAACAGCAGTTAAGTCATTGAGACTCCTGTTTTAGTTTTCTCACTTGTAAAATGGGAATAATACCATTGTTATGAGGATCAAATAAACACGTTATCATTCCTTGATAAATGTTAGCTAATATTACATTCTTTTAGGAAAGTAGGAATGGCAATATTATATAAAATTATAGCAGAGCGTGATGACTCACACCTGTAATCCCAGCACTTCAGGAGATCAAAGTGGGAGGATTGCTTGAGGCTAGGTGTTCAAGACCAGCCTGGACAGAGACAGCGAGTCACCTGTCTCTACAAAAGATAAAACTGTAGTCCTAGCTGCTTGGGACTGAGGTATGAGGATCACTTGAGCCCAAGCGTCTGAGACCACGTAGTAAACTATGGTTGTCTATTCCACAACAAAGCAAGACTCTGTCTAAAAAAAAAGAAAAAGAAAAAAAAATGGTGATAGGAAGAACAGGATAAGGAAGCAAAGAAATCAAAATGAAAACAGTTATGGTAATCTAAGGAGTGAAGTAATAAAATTTTGGATTCCAGTGATGGTAAACGAATGTAGGAGAAAGTATGATATTGATGTAGGATACTTTCAAGGTATTTGTTATTGAAACTTGATGGCATGGCGTGTAGGGAGTAAGTAAATGGGAAAGAGAGAAGACTCAGAGTTCTCAATCTGGGATACAGGCAAAAATGTGATTAAGGAAGGGTTTATATGTGGAACATAGGCTTAGTTTGGAATCGGTATAGTTGATTTAAGTAGAACTAATAGGTGCTTTTAAATACAGCACTGGACCATAAGTATGAGGGTGGTGGAAACACACAGTTGAGAATCGTCTGTATGTTATCTTTGGTAGTGGATAAATATTTTGATGATCAAATGAGTTTAAATAGAGACCGAGAGTCAAAGACGTAGGCATTCTTAGTTATGCACATGAAGGAAAAGAAAACTCAGTAAAATAGAAGGTGAGCTTTTGGTTCCCATTGGGCAAAAAAACAGCACTGTGGTATCATCCAAGTCCAAAGAGACAGAGCCCAGATATGAAGTGAGGAACAGGACAAGGGTAGGTTTAAAAGTATCAAATGTTTCAGAAAGTAGTAATATAATAACTGAGAAGAGTCTTTTGGGGTCAATGATAAGAATGTAACTCAGAACCTTTGAATAAAATAGTGTTAGTGGCAAACAGGGAGCAAAACTCTTACTGCACAGAGGAGTGCGTGAGAAGTACAGGCCCCAGGCCTAGATGATACGTGTAAGGTCTGGTCGTCATTGGGAGTTGAAGAGACTAGCAAAGAAGAATGTAGTCTTCAATAATTCATATTTATTTTCAATTGTTTAAAAATGATCTGTTATTCTTAATATTGCCTCTCTGAGTTAAATATAAATTGAAGTCAGTGGAAAGACCTGTACTTAATGGAGGGGATACAGTAATTATATCATTATTGAACTGAAGTATTAATAGAAAGTTAAAATCTGTTTTTGAAAATTTTACTGTTGGGCGGCGCCTGTGGCTCAAGGAGTAGGGCGCCGGTCCCATATGCCAGAGGTGGCGGGTTCAAACCCAGCCCTGGCCAAAAAAAAACCAAAAAAAAAAAAAAAAGAAAATTTTACTGTTATTAAAAAAAACTTGATCATTTAAGCATCAACTCTTTCAGAAGCTTAAGAAGACCAGAAGGAAGCCCAGGTAAAAATGAAAATACAAGTTTTAAAATAATTTATGACTATATCACATGCTTTAATTTTGTCTATATTTTTATTTGAATGAAAGTATCAATATTTCCTTTTTCATAAATTCATTGATTAAACAGCCTATATCAGTCATATCTCCATTAAGGATTAATTTATTCAGCAATTTCAGCTGTGTGAGGTATTCTAGGAACATAAAATGTGATGATCTTTGACTTCACGGCCTTTAAAATCTAACAGGGAAGCTGTATGAGAGAAATAAACAGGTAATAGATATAAAACAATTCTGTTTGTACCACATAGTGTTTATGCCTTTAACTTTGCTTGCCATTAATATTACTACTAAGTTTATTTTAAATGTTTTGGTTTTCTTTTATTATCTAGAAATGGTAAAAGTATTATAATTTATATATTAGAGTCTAATAACTAAAGAGTATATAATATAATCTCTTGGGTAGCATTTAAAAGAAAAATAAAATAATGTATAACAAAGGAAACAAAATAGTAGTTATTTGACTAATTTCAATAGAAGACAAGAAAGAAGAAAACAGAGATGTAAAGCATAATAAGATTATGAATATGTATTCGAACATACCATAAATACAAATGGTCTAGATCAGCAGTTCTCAACCTGTGGGTCACGGACCAATGAAAATACATCCTGCATATCAGATATTTACATTACGATCCATAACAGTAGCAAAATTACAGTTATGAAGTAGCAACGAAAATAATTTTATGGTTGGGGGTCACCACAACATGGGGAACTGTATTAAAGGGTCGCGGCATTAGGAAGGTTGAGGACCAGTGGCCTAGATAATCTGTTTAAAGGACAGATTGGCAGGTTGAAGAAAAATAACAACTCTGTGTGGCTTCAGAAAGGTAAATGTTTAAATATAAGGCATAGAGAAAGTGAAAAGGAGCTGCGCTATACAAATATAAAGCAAATGGAAGGTTGTACAGCTGTGCTAATGTCAGATCAGACAGCCCTGAGGTATGAAGCGCCACCGAAGTCAAAGAGGAGACATTTCATAGTCATGAAATGTCAGTTCATCCAGAAGACAGAAGGACCCAAAATTTTGTTACCTGGCTTAAAATATATAAAGTGAAAATCATAATACTCATAATTTTAGAAAACACAGCAAACTGAATAAAGACAATAAAGAGATCAAATTAATCTGATTTTAAAGTATTTACAGAAAACTTGTCAAAATCACAGTTAGCAGTAAAATAGTGAAAGATTTCTTTTTGGAGTTGGGAATATATCAGAAATAACCCCATCACCATTTTTATTCCGTCTCTACTGAAGGTTTTAGTGAGCAGAATAAGGTAAGAAAAACAAAAGTAGATAGACTGAAAAGAAAGAAACAAAATGCCCTATTTGCAATGACTTGGTTGCATACAGAAGATTTTTTAGTCAAACCTTATTTCTATTGCGTTTAGCAAGATCTTTGATTCTAAATATAAGATCAATATTCACAAATCAATTTTATTTCTATGTACAGGTAAAAATATTAGGTTACATTTTTAAAATATAGCATTTATATTCAAAAATATTAAATGCCTGGGAATAAATCTTACCAAAAACTGAAAAACTAGTACCAGAACAGTATCACACATTATTAACAGAAGACCCAAAGGCAGGGTGAAATAGAATTGGAAGATTTAATATTAGAAACATGTTCATTCTCCCCAGTTGGAGCATAATGGGGAAGAGTTGCATGCAACTGATAAGTTCTAAAAGTTTTAGGGAAAAAAATGCAAAGGGTCAAGAATAACTACACACGTGTATGTTTTGATCTGACTTATCCTGATTGAATGTAAGTAAGTGCCATAAAGAGAAGTACTTTTTGTTTTAATCCTGTATCCGTGGTACCTAGAACAGTGCCTGGCATATAGCCAGCACTCGACATGTATTTGTTGAATGAAAAATATGAATATGTTTGTTAGCCATTCATCTGTCTTCTTTCGAGAAGGTTCTGTTCATGTCTGTTGCCCAGTGATTATATATGGAATTGTTGGCTTTTTTTTTTTGATACAGAGCCTCAAGCTGTTGCCCTGGGTAGAGTGCTGTGCATTATAGCTCACAACAACTTCCAACTCCTGGACTTAAGCAATTCTCTTGCCTCAGTCTCCAAATAGCTGGAACTGCAGGTGCCCCCAACAATGCCTGGCTATTTTATGGTTGTAGTTGTCATTGTTGTTTGGCACGCCTGGGCTGGATTCGAACCCGCCAGCTCTGGTGTATGTGGCTAGCGCCTTAGCTGCTTGAGCTACGAGCACTGAGCTGGCTCTTTTTTTTTTTTTTGATTAATTTGAATTTTGTGTAGATCCTAGTTACCAAACTTTTGTCCAGTTCATAATGTGCAAATATCTTTTCCCATTCTGAAGGTTGTCTTTTTGCTTTCTCCTTAGCTGTGAAGAAGCTTTTCAGTTAATTAAATCTCATTTGTTTGTTTTTGTTGCTCTTGCCCCAGAAGTCTTCATAAAATCTTTCGCAGGCTGATTATCTTAATGTGTTTTCCCCACACTTTCTTTGAAGATTTTTATTGTTTCATGACTTAGATTTAAATCTTTTATCCATCTTGAATCAATTTTTGTAAGTGGTGAGAGATGCGGGTCCAGTTTCAGTTTCTTACAACTGGTATCCAGTTCTCCCAGCACCGTTTATTGAATAGAAATTCTTTTCCCCAGTGTATGTTCTTGTTTGGTTTATCAACAATCAGATGGCTGTAAGATGTTAGTTTCCTCTCATGGTTTTCTGTTCGGTTCCAAATGTCAGTGTGTCTATTTTTGTGCCAGTACCATGCTGTTTTGATCACTATGGTAGCTCAATTTACAATCACCAAAATGTGGAAACAACCTAAATGCCCACCAACCCAGGAATGGATTAACAAGCTATGGTTATATGTATGTGATATGGTGTATATGTTTGGTATGGTATATGGTATATGTATATGGAATACTATTCAGCCATTAAAAAAGACGGAAACTTTACATCTTTTGTATTTACCTGGATTGAGGTAGAACACATTGTTCTTAGTAAAACATCACAAGAATGAAGAAGCAAGAATTCCATGTACTCAATTCTATGAAGCCAGTAGATGATCTAATACAGTGGGGGAGGGAGGGAATGAGGGAGCAGCAGGAGAGTAGAGGAGAGGGAGGGAGGGGGAATCACAGTGTATGGCACACCTCTTCAGGGCGGGACACATCTATAAAAGGGTCTTTTACAAATACAATCAATATAACCCAATTCTTTGTACCCTCAGTGAATCCCAAACAATAAGAAAAGGGGGGGGGTGCTGCTGGAAAAAACAAGCACATGCCCCCGTTTTACTTTAAAAAATAAAAATAAAGGAAAAAATTATTTTAAAAAATAAGTTTGAAAAAAGAAAGAAAGAAATGTAAATATAGTGATCAATATTGCCTTGCAAAAGTTGCTGAATTTGTGGGATTTGTAGTTGGTGAAGCCATCCCCAAGTATTTTAAAAATCAAAACTTGTTTTACTGGTTCTTGATAACTTCTTCCTTCTGCTAATTAAAGAGAATTTTATTCCTTTTCATTTACATTTAGTAAATTGTATCAGAATAGAGTATTACTTAAAGAATCAGTAAATATTGTTGGGTCCCCTCTCCCCCAAAAAAGATTAGTGAAAATATTCATAAAGAATTAAAGTTGAGGACTTACACTACTAGATCTAGAGATTTACTCTGAAACTACAATAGTTAAGAGAGTGAGGATTAACAGTGAAACCAGTGAACCGAAATAGAGAACTCAGAATCATAGAGAGCCACCTGACGTATGATAAAGATGGTAGTGGGGAAGAATTTCAGCACAGGATACTCAGATAAATGGGCATTTATAAGGGGAAAAATAATTCTTTGGCCTCTTCCTTTCTGCAAACGTCAATCCCATGTTTTAATGTGAAAATTAAAACAATAAAACTTCTAGAGGAAAATAGGGTATCTTCACGACCTTAGGGTGAGCAAAGACTTAAACTAGTAACAAAGACCATTAGTGTAAAGGAGCTACTAAATCATTGCCTGTGGCTGATGTTTCCAGTAAGGTCTTTCTCACCAAGATGGAGATGAAAAGGAGTGATTCTTTGCTTTGGGCGATTAGAGACCTGGACAGGGACCGAGGGAGATACAGCAGGAGGTGGCTGCAATAGGAATCTATACTGTGTTTTCCTGTATTTGTCATAGTTGCCCAAAATTATCTGCTATCAAGTTCTTCCTCTCTAACACTAATACTTCAAGAGCAGCGAGGGTGGTGTTGAGCCTTACCCATTACCCTGAATCCTCTGTTTAAGCTTGGGAGGAACTCTTCCACATGCTCCTTCTCTGGGAAAACTCAGGCTTCAGTCTACTTCTCCAGAGCGCTGGCAGGCTGGACTGCAGAGTCCAGTTAGTGGGGGTCAGGTGGTGTCCACTTGTCCAGGTAGCTTTTTTCCTTCTTTTATGGTGAAGTGAGAGCTGGCCTGCTCTTCCCTCTGTTCTGTTCAGTTTTGCATACAATAATTTGGAAGAAAGTCTCCACAGTGACCTCTCTTTCCTTGTGCTGATAAAATTTCCCCCATTCTTAGTTTCCAGTCATTTGATTTCGTGAGTCAGTTCAGTGTGAGTCTGGAAACTGGACTGCAGAGTCTGAATAGGAGCTTTGGCATCATACTGACAGTCTATGTTGATACGTTCTTAGTTATGTTTTCTGATATCATTGATTAAAAGAGATCATGGAAGATTTAAAAAGTAGGATACTAACCTTATGTAAGGGAAACTTTTATGTTCCATAGGACCATTTATGAAGTTGGAATCCGAGCAGAAATTAGTTATTGAAAATAATTGTCTAAATGACCTGCTTTTTAACCAATGCAGGGAGTTATGATAGAGTAGGTTTCTTTTCAATCCAAAAATCTTTGAAGAATAGATCATCGATGTGCAGTTTAGAGCTAAATATTTAAACTGTCTAAACCTAGAGGTCTCCTCACTAACTAGGTCTCTACTGAATGTGGGCTTTCTTGGGGGCAAGGGACTAGCTTATTTCCAACAGAAGTCACAACAATGTCTCTTTCTAAATAAGAATTATTAGACTGTAGCTTTTTACTTTAATGTAGCTTGTCTGTTAGTCTATATTTTTATTTATGAACAATTATGTTTAAAGGTTTTATTCAAGTGAAAATGAATACAGTGGATTACATATAGTTCGACCTTCAACTGGGAGAATTGTGAATGAACTTTTTAAAGAGGCAAGGGAACATGGGGCTGTTCCTCTGAATGAAGCCACAAGAGCTTCAGGTGATGACAAATCTAAGGTCAGTATTCAATTTTAAAAACACAATATTCATTTATTTTATTTCCTCTATTGTTTTGTATATTTGCAGGCATTTTTCTGACTATATGTTTCTTTAAATATTTATTTCATTTTTGTAAGATTATAATCTTTCTGTTAATGATTCAAAGTTGAGGCAATTTCTTACATTTCTATGCAATTTTTAATTTTGAAATAATTATCAATTCAGAGGCATTTGCAAAAAGAATATAGGCAGGTCCCATGTCCCTTTCACCCAGTTTCCCCAAAGGGGTACACCTGACATGATTATAGTGTAATATCAAAGCCAGGAATTTGACATGAGTACAACGCGTGTGTACAGTTTTATGTCGTTTTATCCCGTGTATAGATCTGTATAATCACCCACTCAGTTGCAGTGCTCTTCTGTCATCACAGAGCTTTCCTTAGCCCTTACACTCACACCTTGCTCCCTTCCTCTCCTTCGGTTTCTGTTGAAAATGTGTTATACAAATGGGATCATACAATGTAGAACATGGGGGGAGTAACTTTTTCCACTCGGCATAATGATCCATCAAAGTTATTACATGTGTTAATACTTTATTCCTTTTTAATTCCTGAGTAGCATTTCATGGTATGGATATTCCACAGTTTATTTTACTATTTATTTACTTAGGAACATTTTAGTTTTTTCTAGTTTTTGACTATTAAAGCTGCTGTGAGCAATTGTGTACAGGCCTTTTATTACTTATTCATGAGTCACTACGAAAATTTTCAGACTCACTGTGTGATAGCCCATTATTTCACTTCACCAAGATTCAATCGACAATGTCCTTTCTGATTCAACCTGTGCAAGTTTCACCTTGCTCAGCTTACTGGTGTTCCTAGGAGGACTTCATTTTTTTTCCAGTTGATTTTCATATTTCTTTATTTTTGTGTATCTCAAAATTTTCATGACTCATGTAACTTTCAATTTCTCTGGGATAAATGCCTAGGAGTGCAATTCCTGGGTCATATATTAAGTGCACGTTTGGGTTTTTTGGGGTTTTTTTGTAGAGACAGAGCCTCATTTTATGACCCTTGGTAGAGGGCCATGGCATCACACAGCTCACAGCAACCTCCAGCTCCTGGGCTTAAGCGATTCTCTTGCCTCAGCCTCCCGAGTAGCTGGGACTACAGGTGCCCACCACAGCACCCGGCTATTTTTTTGTTGCAGTTTGGCTGGGGCTGGGTTTGAACCCGCCACCCTCAGGATATGGGGCCAGAGCCCTACTCACTGAGCCACAGGCGCCGCCCGCAGGTTTGGGCTTTTAAGAAACAACCAGGCTGTTTTCCAGAGTGGTTGTACCATTTAGTGTTCTCACAGTGTATGAGAGAGCCAGTTTCTTTACAGCCTTGCCACATTTGGTATTGTCATTTTTAATTTCTGCCATTTTGATAGGTGTGTAGTGATAATACACTGTGGTTCTAATTTGCATTTCCTTTAGACTAACAGTGTTAATATGCATTTTCCTAATGGCTAGTAATGTTGAGCATCTTTTCATGTGCTTTTTTGCTAATACTTTTATTATAATGTTTCTTCATAACTTTTGCCTATTTTCTAATTAGATTTTTTACCTTGTTAACTTTGAGTTTTGAGGATTCTTTGTGTATTTTAATAGGTTTGAGTCCTTTGTCAGATACATGAAAAATTTTTTTTTACAAGTATTTTCTCCCAGACTTTAATTTATATTTTTATCCCTTTAACAGGGTCTTTCACAGAGCAAAAGCTTTAAATTTTGATAACATCCAATATTTTTTTCAGGTTTAGGCTTTTGGTGTCTTGTCTAAGAACTTTTCACCTAACTGTAGGTGCCAAAGATTTTCTCATTATGTTACGTAGAAAAGTTTTACAGATTTACATTTTACTTTTAAACCTTTCATCTATTTTGCGTTGATTTTATAAAAGGTGTGAGGCTTACATCTATGTTCCTTTTTTTTTTTCTACGATGCCCTGTCACTCCAGCATCGCTTACTGAAAGGATCTCCTTCCTTCTGTTGAATTACCTTTGTACCTTTCTGATTTCTGTAAACATCTTACAGAGTTTTTATAACTTTATCAGCTGACATAGTATTAGTATATTGAATAAGAATGCAGTGTCTTTTCTAGTATAGTTGTGTATTTCTCACCCTGGAATTTTCCCCTCAAAGTCAGTTGGGAACGTTTGGTAAACTTCCCCGTGACCTCAGGTCTTGTGCGTCAGTAGATGTGAGGTGTGCTTACATGTGTGTCTCGCGAAAATGCCTCTCTGATAATTTTAACTTCCACTGTTAAGAACCAGTGACTGTTCAAATGAAACTGAAATTTTAGTTTACATTTCATTATTTGTCAGCAGCTTGAAATTCTCTTTTCGTCAAGTCTTAAGGTGATTTTGTGTCTTACAGATTCTCTAATTTTGTAAGAAAATTGTGGAATTGGTATGATTCATTCTATGGAGAAGAAAGCAATGTAATAACTAAAAACTCATTTATGATACAAATGGTGATTAGAAGGAATAGCATTTTTACCTCATAAACTATCCCGCCTGAAGAATAGAAGACCTTGTGATGGGTATAGCAAAATAAAAAGTGCAATCATAGCTGATTTGTCGCAGTTGAACAAAAGCAGCTTAAATAAGTTAAAAACAGCTCAAATAAGTTTTAAAAAACTAGAGCTTTTCTTTAGGGTCATTTATGCACATTTATAAAATTTTTCTTTTGTGGCGTATGGTTTAGTCATCGTAATTTTTATCGTAACACTTCTTATAAAAGGTTAAAGTTAGTTTTTTCTTAATTTGTCTCTCCTGAAGGTATATTCAGAGGGTACAAAAAAAATGAATGTATATTTTAAGACAGGAAAAAACTGTATTAAATTTGTAATACTCAACTCACATTTAACTTACACAATTATAAAAGGTGCTCAATGTGTTATTATATCTTAAGTATTACAATTTGAATACAGTTTTTTCCTGTCTTAAAATGTGCATACGTGTTTTTGGTACCTTCTGTATTTCAGTCTGTAAATGCATCTCTTCATTTAAGGTTGACCTTTATTTCAGCTTCAGAGTCACTAATGTTTTTATGGAGAGAAACATGATTTCTATCTTGAGTACACTTCTCTATAACTTAAGACCTTCATTCTAATATTTATAAAATTTTCCAGCTCAATATTTAATTCACTTGTCATGTATTTTAGTCATTTACAGGTGGAGGATACAGATTGGGTAATTCCTTTTGTAAGCGGTCTGAATATATCTATGGAGAAAATCAGCTGCAAGATGTAAGTACAATAACCAAAATGAGAAAAGTACAAATGTTTGCCTCTGTTTACTACTATTTGTTTTAAAATTAAAAATTGATATTATAAATACATTTTTGTTACTTTATTTAAAGTATAAGAAATTGAACTTACACACATACTATAATTATTATCATCAGTGGTATATTGTCACCACATAAAATGAGCTGTGTTATAAACAGATTATACCTAAAGTAACTCCTTGTTTCATTTGAAATTTTGGAATTTTCATTTCATTTTAAACATCAATATTTTCTTGGAAATTCAGTCTTGCCACGTTCTGTATGAAGAAGAGTGTGGGTGCAAAGGCAGGAGAGGGTGAGGCAGTGGGGCACATCTGGAGTTCCTCTTCTCGTTACTTTCATGTTTTGTTTGTTTTTTGTTTTTCGTTTTTGTTTTTATTTTTTTTTATTGTTGGGGATTCATGGAGGGTACAATAAGCCAGGTTACACTGATTGCAATTGTTAGGTAAAGTCCCTCTTGCAATCATGTCTTGCCCCCATAAAGTGTGACACACACCAAGGCCCCACCCCCCTCCCTCCGTCCCTCTTTCTGCTTCCCCCCCATGACCTTAATTGTCATTAATTGTCCTCATATCAAAATTGAGTACATAGGATTCATGCTTCTCCATTCTTGTGATGCTTTACTAAGAATAATGTCTTCCACGTCCATCCAGGTTAATATGAAGGATGTAAAGTCTCCATTTTTTTTAATGGCTGAATAGTATTCCATGGTATACATATACCACAGCTTGTTAATCCATTCCTGGGTTGGTGGGCATTTAGGCTGTTTCCACATTTTTTTAATGAAACGTCAGTACTTTACTTCCAGGCTGGGCTCTAGCTGTGGGACCTGTGGGGTTGGCTATCTTTGCTGATTTGTTAAGCTAAATAAAAATTTGCTAAGAAAGCGTGATTTCTTGTATGTCTTTGTACACAAAAGAATAGCATAAATAATTCCCTATTTTAAATTAATTAAAAGGTTTAATATGTTATGAGATATCATATTTGAAACTTAAAATCCTTTGAGGGAGATATATTCTTTTATATATTTTTTTCTACACCCAAAAGGTTCAGATTTTGCTTAAACTGTGGAGCAATGGTTTCAGTTTAGATGATGGAGAATTGAGACCTTACAGTGACCCAACAAATGCTCAATTTCTGGAATCTGTTAAAAGAGGGTAAGCCGTATTGTGTTCTATTTGTTACTCAGAGTAGGACCTTGTTTCTCTTTTCTTTTCTTTTTTAAACAGACTGCTAATCAGTAGTCTGTTTTCAGGAATTGGTTTCTGGGGTACATTATATTAAGTGGTTACTCGGGGTGTGGATATTCTTGAGTATGTAAAGGATACACTGATCTGTAAGTCACTGGTTCTTAACTTTGTGGGGCAGAGGTATTGAACATTGGCCCATTTTAAAATCTGATGAAACTATGGACCCATTTCCAAGAAGAAACCTCTTAATGTGATGATCAGTGAATTTATTAGCATGTAGCTGCCCGTCCACTGAGCCCCTGTCCTGCTTACTGTTGACAGGGTGACTCAAAATGCATGTATGCCTGAAATTCAGCAGCTCATGTTAGAAATCTTTTAAAGTCGCGTTACTACTGGCAGAAGATTTCAAAAGGTTAGTTTGAAGTTATAATTTGTGAAAGTAAACCAGATATTCAATACTCTGACCCATTCAAAGAACATTATAACTTATCAGCTTTTCTTGGTAAAGGAAGAAAAATCAAGTGATTTTGCTATGGAAATAAAAGGCTTTCTACATTACAACCTCAGTAGCTAACACTGGGGTTATTCCTAAGTGGAAATGCCACTAAAGACATAAGGTTGATCATAAACTGGGAGATTAGTAGCAGGAAAGGACCAGAGTAGGGGGTTATACTTCAAAAGAATTGAAGGCAGAGCTTTTCTAATTGATGAAACGGGTTCAGGGAGAGTGGCTGAGTGGAGTGTGTGTTAAATTCATTGGAGTCAAAGTAGCCAAGGAACTCTGAAGGGAAGGTATTTTAGAACACTAATCAATTAGTATCAATTTTGAATTTAAATTCTATACAGATAAAGGCAAGAAATGCTATAAGCATTCAAAAAGGCAGGAAGCTGTCCGAGGAGGCAGTGTATGGTAGTGGCAAATAGAAGATACAGTTTTAAGTGAACGCTGTGGACTTGGAGACCTGCAGCATCTCCCCCTGGGAAGCCTGGGAGTGGGTGTGCTGGGGGTTATACATCTGCTAAGTGAAGACCAATGTAACTTGAACTTGATGCTAATTTCAAGATCGTGAAAGAAAACATTGATGATGAATGTAAGATTATATAAAATGTAAGATTAAAAACTGAATGATAGGCTCGGCGCCCTAGCTCAGTGGTGATGGCAGGTTAGAATCTTGCCAGGCCTGCTAAACAACAATGGCAACTGCAACAACAACAACAACAAAATAGCCGGGCGTTGTGGCGGGCGCCTGTAGTCCCAGCTACTTGGCAGGCTGAGGCAAGAGAATCGCTTAAGCCCAAGAGCTTGAGGTTGCTGTGAGCTGTTGTGACACCTTGGCATCCTACTGAGGGCGACATAGTGAGACTCTGTCTCAAAAAAAAAAAAAAAAACCTAATTGATTTAACTTACTGTGAAATGAAAATATCCATAAACTTCATAGGCTGATGTTTAAACAGACATAGCACATTAAAAGGATTTTTAAATTTGAGCCCTGTCATATCCTTAAGTACAAATCATAATTAAGAGGAGTTTTAGAAAAGATGCCATGAACAAAACAAATGATGTCAGATAGTAGTTCTCTACTGTGTAAGAGCCCTTTTTTATAGTGTTTTGTAACACCATCTGTACTGTCCTCAAAGAAGAATCCATAGATGGTATCTACCTATACACACTGTTTCCCAAAATACTGATACGGTATTCTATCTTAAATATATTAAAGAAATAAGGGAAAGTAATTTATCATAAAATGATACCTATTTTATTTGATAAATACTTGGGTCTGACCACACGAACAGACATAAGTAGGCAGATAATTTGCACCTGTATACAATCTGGCACCTCTCACATAAAAATGGTATAAAAACAGTGATGAAGTGGGTGGAGCTGTCAGTTTAATTACTACAAGTGGCACTGCATTAATGGAGTTGATAAAGTTCCAAAGTGTGGTCTTCTCTGAGTTCACATTGATGGTGCATTTCTGAAAATATCAAAATATATTAATACAGCAGCCCCCAGAATGTGGATTGCTTATTTGTAAGAGAGAGTTAGGCTTCAGGCTCAGATATTATAAACAGTGTTGTCATCCACGTGACTTCTCTGGAGCCCACGACCAGCCTTCATTCTGGGAGTGGAATCCCCTGGCGCAGGGCCTCTCTGATCCTCCGAATGACAGCAGGTTCTCAGGAATCCCCCAGCAATCAATTTTCAGGAATTTCTCCAGGCAGTTTAGAAATAAATATCCATATTAACCGTTCACCCTCACAGGAGTTGTCTAGGGCTAATTTCCCCGTAAACTACTATCTTACAATTCAGTTTTTTAAAAGTCAGAGGCACTCCAAGATGACTGACAACCAAAGCATTCCTACCTTGGAAACCACTGAGAAATAATGGATGGCAACTTAAAGGAAGATCTTCAAGGACTAATCAGTCATCATGGGAATTTTTATATGTTATAATTTAAGCAAAAAATGCTATTTCCCAGTGTAGCTCATGACTCGATTCCAATAATCTCAACAGTATAGTTTAATTGTTTTTAAACTTAATTAAAACATTTTTCTCCTCTTTTTAAAGAGAGATTCCCCTGGAGCTTCAGCGGCTGGTCCATGGTGGGCACGTGAATTTGGACATGGAGGATCATCAGGACCAAGAATACGTAAAGCCCAGGCTGAGGTTCAAGGCTTTCAGTGGAGAAGGGCAGAAACTGGGAAGGTAAAATCCTCAAGTGAGAAAAGCATTTATCTTTGCTCAACATGAATTTTCTTTGAGAATAAAAAAAGCAAAATGACCTGTGAAGTATTATAAAAACTGAAATGTGAATAATGAAGACCTTGCTGGTGGAATTAGGTATGAAAATCTGATAATAATCTCAGTAGCTGATACTTTCCTGGCCATTACCGTGATCCCAGCAGTCTGAGCATTTCTGCACATCATCTCACTTCAGCTCCGCAGCTCTAATGTAGATAGTGTGTTGTTCCCGCGCTGTGCAGATGCAGGTGCCCAGGGTGACTGAGGGTCCCTGGGGATCCCACCACCACCATGCCTTATGACTCTTTCAGATTACCTGTGGACCCAAATGTTGATAAACAAATATTACATATTCTTTAAAAAAGTGAAGAATTGCATAGAACACTTTACATTAAAGATACACTTTAAGAAACAAAATTAAAATTTTAAAAGTTAACATTTATGTAGAAAGTAACTTTCTAAAATGGCTCATTTCTCAAGAGTTCTAGACAGCTGTTTACTGAACAGAGAAATAAAAAGAATTAAGTAAAACAAAAATGTAAATAATCCATTTTCCATAAAAGCAGTCTAATTATAAACAGAACATTACATAGATGGAAGCTAACTTAATTTTTATTGTGATTCACAATTATGGGACAAACCTAAATGCAGTAAAAATATTACCCACTATCCTCATATAACAGAAGCAAGCAAATCACAGGAGTAGAACCGCAACTTTATAATTGTAGTTCCAACTGTATCACCGAATAAAAATTAAATTGGTAAGCTGAAGTAGAGTCGACAAGTAAAAGACCTAGAAAATCACGGCATCATTTTCGATAAGCATTTTCTGTAGGCTTTTGAGCTGCTGTAAACAATGATAAAAATCATGATTTGAAGCAGATACTCTGCTTAAGAACAGTGACTGCCTGTTCATCATGTTGTTCAGTACAGAAGATTGTGCTGGCCACTCACACCCATCTGAGGTTTGACCTTGTCTTAGTCCTTGAATCCTTGAGGGCTTTCTTGTCTAAAAGCCTAACAGTCCCTTCCTTCCCTGCTTTTCCTTATTATTATTTTTTTTGATCTCAGCTCTTCAGCAGCCCCTTGCCTGACTGCAGCCCTTGGTTCTCTGCCTCTGTGCTGCCCAGATTCATCTGCTCAGGAGGCTGAGGTGGGAGGATCACTTGAGCCCAGGAGTTCAGTGCTACCGTGACCTGTGATCACACCACCGTACTCTGCCCTGGGCAACAGAGAGAGATCCCACCACTTAAATAAACAGAGAAAAAGAGAGAGGGAGAAAAGGGAGGGAGAGAAGAAGAGAGGAAGGAAGGAAGAATAAATGGATGGATTTTGGCTAAATTTGTTTCATCTTTTAACCAAAAGAGCACTCTATTTTTAACACTCACTTTTGTGTATAATGACTGATCGGTCATCCTAGTAGTGTTAGAAGGTACAAAGAAAGCAATGCTAAGGTCATTAGTAATCCAAGTCAAATGGTAAAGTGTTCTATCAGATAAGCTTCATTATAAATTCATCACATGAGTGAAATTGTTTCCTCACCAATAACTTAAAAGTTATTTCTCTTTTGTAAAGCAGTAACTAAAACCACATTTTTAAAGTAACATTAACCCAATTGAAATTAAGTGAATAGTTTAGATAATATGTGCAAAATGGCAGGTACCTTTTGAAACACCGTTTGGGACATTCTGTGAAGGACTTACTGATCTAATATACCTTCATAACATAGTATTGTTTCTCTCATTTTATAAATGATAGAGCTGGGATAAGAGTTATGAACTCACTCAAGGTTGCACAATTGACATAGCTGGGATTTGAAAGCAAGTCTGTCTGCGTAGTCATTCTTCAACACTAATTCAGAGTTGCTCAGATTTCTAGCTAAAGAAACTGCTGTACTAAATCATCTGCTGAGATTTCAAAGAAATAAAGAGTATAAAGTTAGGCTTTTGAATCAGAATCATAGAAACCCAAACAATTTTTATGTAATGAAAGAGATGAATAGAAGTATAGGAAACTCAACTGAAGCCATGTTCTTACCAGTCCAAAAGTCATCTGAGGGCTCACTTGAGAATCAGCTGTAGGGCTTCATTTGTCCTGAGTCTCTTGTGCTCAGATCTGTGATCTAATTCCTTGATTCTTCTCTCATAGCCTTACGCCTGAAATAGTGAGCACACCTTCCTCCCCAGAAGAGGAGGATAAATCAATATTTAATGCCGTTGTTCTCATTGATGATTCAGTGCCAACAACAAAAATTCAAATCCGGTTAGCAGATGGATGTCGTTTGATTCAAAGATTTAATAGTACACACAGGTAAGTTTCTTTACCAGCTAAGTGTCTAGTTCGCTGTCATATGCCAAGTTTCTTATCATAGTAAAATTTATATGAGCTGAGTAATAAAGAATATGATACTCTTTACATTTACTTCAGAGTTTTTCACAGAGGGAAAATCTTTAAAAGGATAATAACTGTATATAAGAAATGAGATACATGATATTCAGATAATCTCTGCAGGGACGTCCAACTTGTGGGCCACATGCAGATTGAGTGAGGACTTTCTTTGCTTATCTGCGGTGGTGGTGGAGAGCAGGAAAATTATGCACAAACCTTTTTTTTTTTCTTGTGCTCATCGTCTTTTGATAGTGTTTGTGTATTCAATGTGTGGACCAAGACAATTCTTCTTTCATTGTAGTGGAGAGAGGCCAAACGATTGGACACCCCAGAAAACTTATGTGTTCTTGTTGAGTTCTACAAGAATGACCCTTTAACATTTATTTATACTTAGACTTTGTCGTGCTTTTATTATTTGTATTTGTTCATTGAATAAGACCCTAAAGGTTATATTTATGATCTTAATTGAGTTACTATTTATGTGTAACAGTAATTTTTAAAAATCATCCTCGTGACTTAACACTTTCACAGTTTTACACTCACCTTGCCATGTGCCAGTTACAGTACCTTTCCAAGGGGTCACATGCTGCTAACATTTTATACTCTGGGAGAAGTAGGACCTGCACTTCCATTTACAGCAACACGATTACCCTTATTTTATGTATTAAACAATCACCTGAGATTGTTTCTATTTTATACTAAATGTTGGGTACACTCCAAAGTTGTTAATTATGTTTTACCTTAAAGCTAAGTTAAATTCTTCCATTGACATAATGTATATTAAAGAAAGTTGCAACACTTTTAAATAAGGGTTAAATTGAGTGTTTTTTATTATGATCTAATTTTAACTAAACCTTATGTAAAAAGACAAGTTTTTTGTCTCACAAATTATTTTTCTTATTTCTTTAGGATCCTGGATGTCCGGAACTTTATTGTACAGTCCCGTCCTGAATTTGCAAATCTTGACTTTGTTCTTGTGACTTCCTTTCCAAATAAAGAGCTAACAGACGAAAGCTTAACACTACAGGAAGCAGATATTCTTAATACTGTGATACTTCAGCAACTAAAATAACGTTGCTCTTACATGCAATAGATAATGTGCCATATTTATAGGAAAATACTTCCAGTATCAAAAACAACCAGGTTATTTTTTATTGTTTTTACAGATAAATTTTGACCACCTACATTCCATGGCTTGTGGCCGCCTCCTTCCATCTCAAAAGCCAGCACCCTGCATCTCTCAGACCCTTCTTCTGTGATCACCTCTCTCTGACAACAACCAGAAAAGGACTCCTGATTAAATTGGGCCCACTGCATAATCTAGGATTATCTCCCTATCTTAATATCTATAGTAGCATTAATCACCTCTGCCGAGTCCCTTTTGCCATTAGGGCCACATAGAGGTTTGAAGATCAGGACATGTACATTTTAGGGGGGACATCATTGTGCCTGACTACCACAGTCCACCCCGTCCCAAAGATTCATACCCAATAAAGGTGCTCAGAAATCTCAACCCATTATACGATCAACTCAAAGTTCAAAATCTTATCAGAAGTTCACCAACTCAAAAGTCTCAAATGTCATCATTTTAATCATACAAATTTAAGTGGGGGAGACAATCTGGGTATGATTCCTAGGGCATAATTCCTCTCTGTGGAGCTAGAAAACAAGTTATCTACTCCCAAATACGGCAGGACAAGCATAAAATAACTGTTCAAAAAGCAGAAAATGGAATGGAAAAAAAGAGCCACCAGCACTATTTTACAAATTCAGCCAGTCACACTCAGCTAGGTAGTAAGGCCTGGCATTGACTTCCTTGCCTCCTAACTCTGTTTTTTGGGCTTGTAACTCCATCTCAGAGTCATCCTGACGTTTTGCAGAGTAGGCACATGGTTGCAGCTAAGAAGTTTTATCAGCTTGTTTCTTTTTTCATTCCCTTTTACGCCTTGCAGTTAAAGATGGCAGTGTTCTGTGGGTCTAAATGTTGTCAAGGAACTGGTAAATTGCCTGTGTATGTCATGGGGATTCCTTCCATCCAGGAGGCTCTCCTATCTTTCCTGGATAATCATATCTCCATTTTTTATTATACTTTTTCTGAACTAGCTGGGAGAATCTATGATTCTTGTCCTTAGTCTCTTCAAGGAGCCTTTTGTGTGACTGAATTATCCGACCTTTTGATCTTTCTGAGGTATTGACAAAAGGTTGTGCAGCCATATCCTTGTCTGTTTCTGTAAAGCAGGCATTCTTGTCAGTGAATTTCTTAATTTTTAGTGTCTTTTACCATTTGAATAGGCTGAGAATTTCCCAAATCGTCAAGTCCTGTTGTCTTTATTTTTAACATTTTTTTCTTAGCTGTCTCTTTCACATTTTACTGTAATAAGGCAGGCTGTACCTTCCACCGTTTGCTCGGAACTATCCTCAGCTAAATATTAAGTTTATGACTTAGAAATTTTGCTTGCCACGCGCAGGGTACAATTCAGTTCAACTTTCTCTCACAGTTCAACAAGGGTCTCTTTCCTCCAGTTTTCCAATAATGCATTTCTCATTTTCTTATAAGCCTTCGACAGCTGAACCTTTAACGTTATTTCCACCGACAGTCTGTGGTGATCTAAGTCTTCTCTCGGCAGTTTTGGTATCCTCTGTCACGCTCCATCCAGCCCTCGCTGGCGCTCGCATTCCATGTTTCTGTGAACAGTCTGGCTGGGGTTTTTCTGTCATTCCGCCCTCAGACGTCTCCCAGCTTCTACCCAGTGCCACTTCCAGAGCCATTTCTAGGTATTTATTACAGCAACACCCTACTGCCAGGTATCTAGAAAAGTCTTGTTTACCTTCTCATGAATTTACCGACAGGACATTTGGACTCCACCTCTCTCTGGGGTCACTGGTTATTTCATAGAGGATTTTGAATATTGAGAATGCTGCTGGAACTACTAAGGATCAAAGTGTTGATCCAACCTCTTTGGAGAAGAATTTTTATCAGTGTCATAATAGAAAGATTATCCCTAGGTCTTCCCCTCAGGAAGCCCCTAGCATTTCCACTTATTGATAATTTGGATAATGTATAAAAGCTCCGATAGAAAGATTGCCGGGGAAAACTACCTTTTCATGGGGCAAAATCATCTTCCTAAAGAAATGATTTCTTGATAGAAATAAACATAGAAATAAACATTTTAAATAAAAGGGCATTGTCCTGTTTTGGATTAACAAAACAGGAAAAAAATTAACCAAACATAAAATTATTTGAAATTTTCTTGTTTTTATCAAGCAAATGGAGTGCCTACAGATGCACATGCAAAAACGACTGCCATTTTTGTATAGAATAGTCTTCCAAAATACAGATTTATGTACAAAAACAACTGCCAGTCTTGTATAGAATCATCTTCGGAAATAGATTTACATTAGAGAGAATCCCAAGAGGGAGACACAGTACTTTTGTACTTGCTACAGTGTTTTGCTTCATTGAGAGTCCTTTTCCTGAATTATTTTTACTACTGTAGTCACTATAACTGTTAAAACGTATAATTTATAATCATCTCAAAAAAGGTTGTTGCAGTCTGCAGTTAGACAACCATGTGTGAAGTCAGTCATTTTGCATGATGTACGTAATGAAGTTTGAAGTGTCTGCCAATAAAGAATGTTTTCACTAAAACTAATCGAAGCATTTGCAAAATTTCTTTAATTCGTACTTTTATTTGAGGGGCTGAATAAGATGATTTTAAACACAAGTAACATTTCCCGTGCTTTAATTTCCCTTGGTACGCATTTTTCTGGGGCCTAAAGGGCATCAAAGAAATGATAAGTTTCCCATTACTGTTTCTGTTTTTATTCTACCTTTATTATAAAGGTTCAGGTTCTTTGCCACAGTGGATTTCTGAAATCTTGTCACGCTATGTTCTTGTAAAGTCTGTGGTATCTTCCCCTTGAGTTCATGTCTCTGATCAGTAGTGAAAATTATTTTATGTGACCAATATTTTCATAAATGTTAAAGTTTATATTTCTTTCATAAAGTTTTTAAAGTATCTTTTAACTAATTAAATGGAGCCCCAGGCTGAGCCTGGTGGCACATGGCTATAATCCTAGCTCTTTGGGAGTCCAAGGCGTGAAGCTCACGTAAGAATAGGAGTTCAAGACCAGCCTGAGCAACGTAGCAAGACCCCGTCTCTGCAGACCAGCCCAAGCGAGAGTGAGATCCCATCTCTAAAAATAGCCAGGTGGTGTGGTAGGCACCTGTAATCCCAACTACTTTGGAGGCTAAGGGAAGAGGATCGCTTGAGCCCAAGAGTTTGAAGTTGCTGTGACCTGAGACACCACAGCACTCTACCGAAGGAGACGAAATTGTCTTTAAAAAAAAAAAAATCAGCCAGGCGTGAGGCACAGGCCCATAGTCCCAGAGTGACGTAAGAGGATCACTTGAGCCCAGGAGTTCAAGAATCTACAATGACAGCACTGCACGCTGTAGTTAATAAAGCAAGACCCCATCTAAAAACAAAAAAAAGCTTCGGTGCATAACGGTGATAACGGTGTGTGTATGCCTGTATGTTTTTGTGTAGCATGTGAAAATGGTGTATGTGGCCTGGAACTAATAGCCAGGTCTAATCCTTAGTTTAATAGTTTTGCCTCTTTGGAATTTATAGCTATGGCCTGCTGATCTTGGGCGTGGCGGGGAGAAACTCTCAGAAAGTTTAAATGTAATGACTTTTTCCTATGGATAAATGTTTCTATATGAAGCAGAGACATTCAAAATCATTCCAGGCAGCCACACTTCCATATGAAAGCTATAATCCAGCTACAGCCCAAGATGAAGGGCAAAGAGGAGGGGGAGGATGGGTGGAGGGAGGGTAATTGGTGGGACCACACCTATGGTGCATTTTATAATCTACTAAAGTGTAGAATATAAATGTCTTTTTTTTTTTTTCCAGTTTTTGGCTGGGGCTGGGTTTGAACCCACCACCTCCAGTATATGGGGCTGGTGCTCTACACCTTGAGCCACAGGTGCCACCAGAATATAAATGTCTTAACACAATAACTAAGAAAATGTGGTGAAAGCTATGGTAACCAATTTGAAAGTATTTCAAATTATATATAAAATCAGCATATTGTACCCCATAATTGCATTAATGTACACTGCTCTGATTTAATAAAAAAAAAATTCTTTCGGAATCTGTTAGTTGATCTCATGCAGTTTCATTGGCACAATTGTAAGAACAGCTATTCAAATTGAAAGCTACAGGGACTAAACTGTAGCAAGTCAGTGTTCTGTTCATTGTATCAAACATGTCTAGCTTGCTTTGGAGGGCCTGTTAAGTAACAAATCAGCAGGGACTTAAAGATAGAACACTAATTAGGAAATACAATACTTTTTCTGTTGGTTTATCTTTGAATTAAGGTATGAGTGTTAATTAGGGAACTTTAACAGATGGCTAAGAGATTAAAGACTGGGGCAACTGCCCTTTTTTTTTCACATAACTTTTTTTTGTCCTTTTTACCTCCTCCAGTTTACATTGGCTTGGAAGGACTGTTAAAATGGCTTACAATTAATGCAGAGGTTTAAAACAGTAGTAACTTTTCTTACTTTAACCTTGAGGATAGAAGAGTATTTAAAATAAGAATACGTCCTTCTTAGGTTACACCTTCATATAGAATTTTTGGTTTATTTCCTAGCGTCCCTTTCAATGTTATTTTTCATTGTCTCTGTGTGGGAAACACTTGTTCCTTCAAGTGTTAACAGATTTTATCCCTGACAAAAGCTTTTCTTCAGAGTTAACAGAATTTATCATTTTTATCCTAGGATCGAGAATGGTAAAAAATTATAATTTTTATTTTTCTGTGAGAATCTATGTTGATTAAAAAGTACCAAGTGTAACTGCTACAGATATTGAGGAGCATCAGTGGGCTTGGAACTGGAAGCTGGAGCTGGCCAAGTACAAGTGCAGGGTCTGCTCAGCAGCCTGCGGTCCAGGACTGTGCCTGGGCTTTTGAGGGTCCTTGAGTAGAGAAGGGAGGGTGAAGTCACATCTTACAGAAGGAAACGTTGGTCCTTTCCTCAGATTGACACCAGGTTCCACCATGTATGGGATGAGATGGTCATTTTTACTTTTTAAAATTTTTTTAGCAGATCAAGAAAGAAGCAGAGTCATTTTTATTATCAACAATATAGTAAAATGGTATGCAAATGCCATATATAGTTATAAGATACATGATACTATTGAGACTAGAAGAGGTTTTTCCTCCTTGAAAACCTTTTATAAATACTTACAATGTGAGTAGATGTCACTGTTTGAAATACTATGTTCATAGGTGATCTGTGGCAACTCTAATCTGACTTTATATTCTTTAATATTAAGCAGATGTATGATTCAGTGAGAAGTACATATCTTAGGGATAATTACTTGGGCTTATCACTTATCAAGGACCTACTAACAGCAGAGTCCTGTATTTGCAGGCAGGATGTTACAATAAATGACACTTGGTCAGTCTGTCATTGTGACCTCAGCTTACTAAACGTAATAAATACAGAGAGGCCTTCCTCAATGCCTTCATCTAAAGTCATTCCTTGTCTGTCTCTGTGTCTTTACCCCATTTACCAGCACATTAGCAAACCCAGATTCGTGGGTCACTACAAAAGTTTTGAGACAGACTGTGGTATGGTTCATTATTTCACTTCCAAGAAACCCAGTCAGCAGTGTCCTTTCTGATTCATCAGTGAAGGTTCAGCGTCCTCGGTGTTACTGGGTGGGACTTTCTTTCCATCCACCTGGATTTTACTTTCTTAATTTTTGTGTATCTCAAAACCTTCGTAATGACCCACATATCTTGTTAATTTATTTCGCCCACGTTGCACCTTCCTGTTCCCCTAGATTATCAGGAAGTTCCATGAGGATAAGAACTTTGTGTCCCTAGAACCTAAAATAGTATCTTCTCCATGCGAGTCACTCAGTAAATGGGTAAAAAGTAATAAATCAGAAAATAAGGGAATCCTCTGGTCACTGGAAGACTCATGCATTCATGTGTTTAAAAATGAGAGATTCAGAATAGCCCACAAAGTTGATGCTGGTAATAGAAAATGTTAATTTCAATTTGGTTTTAATAGGAGAGAGAAAAAGGGTTCTAGAAAAAGGGCAGCCTTGGTTCATTCCCAGGAGTGATAATCAGTACTTTAGTTTTCAGTGGCATATCCTTGGCAGTTCCCAGGCTAGAATTGGGGCGGAAAAGGTTAAGAGTACACACAGAAGGAACTTACCGCTTGAAATGCCTGTGATCTTCTGAACACCAGTGGTAGTAGGTTCTGTGATTCTAGAAGTGTGGAGCTAGAGAAGAAGCCTGTTCTCCGAAGACATAGGGGAAACTCCTCAACCAGAACCAAGTAACCCTTGATTACTCAAAAACAACAAAGATTTGATGGCCATTTGTCATGTGATCTGTTTACTTACAGTATGATTTTTTAAATAGATTTTATCTTTGTATCTTCATACATCACATGGCCCGTATAGTGCTAACCTCAATAATAGTCATTATTCAATTTATTTTCTTAAATTAATTTCAGATGCCTAATTTAACATTTTTAGCCATTGGTGTTATTGGTGTTTTGTTATCTTATTTTTTTTCCTTTTCTTCGGTTTTTCTTTCTTTCTTTTTTTTTTTTTTGTTTTATTTCAATGTTTTGTTTTAGAACATAATACCTTATCACCATTCATTTGTTACTTGAGTGCTGATACTCCCAAAATATGAGACGAGTTCATGAGATTTAATCACAGTAAGGGGTTGGGAGCATGCTAATATATATGTAATACCTTTTTTAATTGAAAAACTGCAGAAAATCAGATAATACCAGAGGCTTTAATTACATGGCACTCACGCTTCTGAAATGAAACCAGTTTGAGTGGCTGTTGTTGACTTTGGCTGCACATTAAATTTGGCTGAACTTATAAAGAAAAGTCTCCCTTGTCATTATATATATTCTTGTTCTCTAAAGTAACTCAATTGTGCAATCTTCCACGCAAGCAGAGACAGCAGAAATGACCTGAAGTTACAGATTTCCAAATAACCTTTATAAACAGACAAGGATATCTGCAAACATGAACGAGTTTCAATGTTCTTGGAGTTATTTTCAGAAAGAAAATGATAAAACACTTTTTTTTTTTGAGACAGAGTCTCACTATGTCACCCTCGGTAGAGTGCTGTGGCATCACAGCTCACAGCAACTCTTGGGCTTAAGTGATTCTTTTGCCTCAGCCTCCCAAGTAGCTGGGACTACAGGCACCCACCACAATGCCTGGCTATTTTGTTGTTGTTGTTGTTATTGCGGTTGTTATTGTTGTTTAGCAGGCCCAGGCTGGGTTCAGTGTATGTGGCCGGCACGCTAACCACTGAGCACAGGCAATGAGCCATGAAACACGCTTAATTTAGATATTCCTTAATAAGACCCTTTCATGTGTGTGAAAATATTCAGCCAGTACTTCCCTAGGTTTCTCTTTTTTTGACTTCTTATAAATTCAAATCTTAAATATATTTTCTATTTCAAATGGCACTAAAGCTTGGAAGATTAGGAGTTCTCTAGACGGAGTACTTGAAATAAAAAATTCCTTTTTAACACAGGACTGTGTCCACAGGTTTCTTTATCCATTTGTTTTAGATGCAGTGGAAATGGGAAAGAGGCTGGATGGGTTTCCCGGTCCCGAGTGCCTGGCATCTGTCAATGAGACCTGACCCCCTCCGATGCAAAGCACCACTGGGTGTTTCACAAACTGTATTTTTTTCCTTTCTCTAAATAAGTTATTGAATTAAGATGATCTACTTTAATTTACTCTATTAATGAAAATCATAAAACTATAAATGATGTCTGCATTTCTAGAAGTTTTCAAATTCATAAATTAAGATTTTATATTTTCAAATAAGTCCCCTAACTCCACTTTTATAAATGGTTTGCCAATCAAAACTAAGACTTTACTTAGTTAATGATATGTTTAAGTGTATGCAAAAGCATATTTGATTATCTCATTCTTCTTGCCATAAGCAATCGTCATTGCTTTTACTCATTGTGTGTTTGCCAAAATATCTAAAAATAGTCATACTTTATGTGGGGATGAGGATAGTGATGGTGTCCTGGTTTTGTTTTTGTTTTGTTTTTTTCACATACCTCTAAACCTCCAACCTACACATAAACTTCCAGTTCCATTCTTATTTCTCCTCCCTTTTTCTTCTTGGGTTTGCTTTTCTCTTTGTTCTCCACATACTTCTAAATATTGCTATTAAATCTTTCTGACTCACCTGGCTCTCTCCTTGGAACAAATTCTTCACCCTAACAAATGTTGGGAGAAGAGCCCATTGTGGATGGGACCTCCAAGGGACTGCAGGGCCAAGGAAGAGGATGGCCGCTCTGACGACTGTCCTCGATGGGCTGGAAGACTAAAACTGTGTGACATAGACATGGCTTCTGTCAAGAACATCTTTACACATACAATTATATTTGCATTGGTACCAATTCAATTGCCAAATAAAATATTTGTTTATTGAAAGATTCTCTACCAAGAGCCTTGGAGTGTATTCTGACTGAATATTTTAACATACAAAGATCAGTTTACACTCAATGCTTTACCTCATTGAATTTGAAAATGGTGATAATATCTATAATGCGCAACAACTTAAAATCCTTTATAAACACAAATCCTAAAACATCTATTATGACATCATTTGATGTGTAGCTTTTCCCCCATACATTATTTCATGAAACAAATATTTTTTATTATCTTTTTTTATTGTTAAATCATAGCTGAGTACCTTAGTGCAATCAAGGGGTACAATGTGCTGGTTTCATATACAATCTGAAATATTCTCATCAAACTGTTCAACGTGGCCTTCATGGCATTTTCTTAGTTCTTGTATGTAGACATTTGTATTCTGCCTTTAGTAAGTTTCACTTGTACCCCTTCTAAGATATACGGTAGGTATGGCCCCACCCATTACCCTCCCTCCACCAAAGCCTCCCCACTCCATTCCCCTTCCTTGGCCCTTTCCCCATAGTCTTGTGCTATAGTTGGGTTATAGTCTTTATGTGAAAGCTATAATTTAGCTTCATAGTAGGGCTGAGTACATTGGATACTTTTTCTTCCCTTCCTGAGAAACTTTGCTAAGAAGAATATGTTCCAGCTCCATCCATGTAAACATGAAAGAGGTAAAGTCTCCATCTTTCTTTAAGGCTGCATAATATTCCATGGTATACATGTACCACAATTTTCTAGTCCATTTGTTCATTTTCATGGATAAAACGTAAGTCATGTGAAGAATCACGCTGTGAGCAGAAATCGGGTCAATGTCTCCCGATACTTGGTGGGGTTCAGTTCCCACTGTCCTACAGTTTGGGGGAACATTATCCTTCTGTTTTAATATATTGGAATTGGCAGCGTACATAGAGAAATAGTTGGATACTAATTTTATAAAAGGCTAAGTGGTTTTCTAAGGGATATTCAGCAATTATGGTGAGTATTCAGCATATTAAGTAATTTTCTGAGGGATATTCAGCAAACAGGGTAATTTGGGGACTCACTGCCAAAAACATCCTTAGATGAAAGATGAGTTTATGAAGATTTGGTAATTTTGATTCTATTTAACCCTCATTCTTGCACTGTTCTCCTACATTCAATTCTGTTATGTTTTTCTATAATGTATCCTTGCAAATTTATCACATCCAGAACGATGTGGCTGAAAAAGAGTATCTGAAAGCCTCTAGCATTAATTGTATAAGAATATGATGTTGTCTTTTTTTAAAACTGGAGATAAGAATGTCAAAATTTTTTTACATTGATCTAGTGTAAGAATCCGGTGTCCTGATATTCAATTGTAAGCCAGAAAAGAGGCTACTACGTCAGATAGCGTTGCTTAACAGCAGTTAGAAATGCAAGAAGTGTTCATTACATTTTTAATTCTCTCACAAGATGGCTCGGATCTTATACAACAACCCCAGATGTACAATGAAGTCCTTCCCACCTACCCGCCTGTGTGCACCAGGGAAGAGCCACTTCAGGTAATGGCAAGAGAAATACATACTGTTTTTTACCCCAACATGTCATCTGCCAATAAATACTTAAGGCCACTTGCCCTGTTACTCAGTACAAGGATCAAGGGGCTACTGATAGTAAAACAAAATCATGTATAATAGTTACCTTTGACAAGTTAACATTAGGACATCAGGGTATGGGGATTTCGTTCCTTATTCGTGTCTCCACCAGGGGGTGTGTGGGTCCTGAGAAAGAAATTTACATCAGTATCTTTAACTGCTCTAATAATATGAAGGGAGAGGATCAAAGTTACTTATTAAATACGAATGAGAAATTACCCACTCATTGGTATCATTTAACTTTTTGTTATCTCCCACAGCACAGATAAGGAATACGTGGCTAAACATGACTGACATCTCAGAAGTGTAGTACAGGTGACATCAAATTGTTAAAGTACTGATTGTGTAGGGTTCTTGTAAGTATAGTATTGCCCATTAAACATTATCCAGATGTTCATTACTTGAGTGTGTTGTCCACCGACCAGGCTATGTGGAGAGCACGTAAAATGCCCCACGGGGCCTGCTTGGTGACACACCTGTTATCCCAGGACTTTGAGAGACAGAGATGGGAGGATTGCTTGAAGCCAGGAGGTCAAGACCAGCCTAGGTAACATCAGAGAGGCCCCATCTCTACAAAAAATTTTCCAAGTTAGCTAGACACAGGGCACATGCCTATAGTCCTAGATATTGAGAGTCCGAGGCAGGAGAATGGCTTGAGTCCAGGAGTTCAAGGCTGCAGTAAACTATGATGATGCAACTGCACTCTGGTCCATGGCCAGAGAGTGACTCTCTGTCTCAAAAAAAGAAAGGTGGGAAGGCGGCGCTTGTGACTCAAAGGAGTAGGGCGCTGGCCCCATATGCCAGAGGTGGTGGGTTCTAAACCCAGCACTGGCCCAAAACTGCAAAAAAATAAAATAAAATAAAGAAAGATGGGGGAAGGGAGGGAGAGAGGAAAGGGGAGAGAGAGAGAAAATGTGTACAGGTATGATATTATTCTTTAAAAAAGAAGGAAATCTGCCATTTGCGATAACATGGAAAAACCTGAAGGACAATGTGCACAGTAAAATAAACCAGGCGCAGAAAGACAAATACTGCCTGATGTCGCAAACCTGGGGAATCTAAACAAAAACTAATCATAGTAAGTAGAATGTGATTACCAGTGGCCAGGAGGTGGGGGACAGGAGATACTGATCAGAGGTTACAAACTTTCTGTCTTAAAAACTCTGGAGACCTAACATACAGCCTGGTGACTGAAGTTAATAATAATGTATTACATGCTTGAAATTTGCTCAGAGCGTAGATCTCAAGGGTTCCCAACCCAAAAGAGTCCCTGACACGATGGACGTGTTAATTAGCTTGATTGTGATAAATCCATTTCACAAAGTATACATATATCAGAACATCACATGATATTTTCTTGTCCATTATACCTCAATAAAACTTGAAGGAAAAAAGAACATGATCCTTTAGTTCTTAATTCTGATTCTGTTTCACAAAATTAACCACTGACCAACAATGTACCTAGAGATGCTATAACAGGGTCACAGATGAACGAGAGATACGGCCCAGTGCAGAGCAGTGAGTAAATCCGGAGAACATGAGACTTGTGTTGTTTACTCTCTTCCTTTCTGATAGAAAAATTTGAAAATGCTCATTGAAAGCAGTAAGAATTCTTACAGTCTAGTAAAATCTGTGGAGTAGCTTTTAAAGGATAGTGTTAGCCAATAAGTTAAAGTCAATGAAAATTTTGTAGGACAAATGCAGTTTTTTCTAGACCTATTGCTTAATAGCTTTTTAAAAAAGTATGTCAGAATCTCACACAAACCGAGTCAGCAAAAATTAGAATGCCTTCACAGTACACGGTTCAGTCATTTTTTTTAACGTTAAGAATGTTTATTTAATAGCATGGAAAAAATTCATGATAAGAATAAATTCAAGTTAGAAAATAGGTTTACCATAGGGTTGCAGTTTTTAAAAAGTTGCTTACCATTTTGAACCCCAATTTTGGTCTTTCATAACATTCCTCACTAACAGTAAGCAGCGCTCCCTGAAAAAAAAATATGGCTGATTTCCAAGTTGGAACAGGGAAAAACAAGGAAACCCCATGTTATCTGCCAAGGACAAGCAAGCTTTCAATGCCCAGTGGGGTTGTATCAAAAGGACACCCATGCCCGGCTGATGTTGTTACCACTGGCCTTATTTGGCACATTTGAGCATCGAGATGGTGGGTAACTGAAACATTGGGTCTACAAAATTCCATCAGTTCATCATGACTGTCACATAAGTCGTGAAAACTCTCTGTCACCATCAGAGGTAGCATTAAACCAACTCCTTACTTTGCATATTACTAAGTGAGGGAAGATGCTTTTAACCTGCCTTTTCAGTAGACCTGTATTTCTGAGGAAACAGTAGCCTCAGTTAATGAGTCAAACTCGACTTGATGGAAGAATGCCAGCTAATTCATGCAGATAATAAATAGAAATATAAAATCACCATTTCACAGCCATAATGAAATTACTGACTCAGGCAAGGATTATCAGTTGGTGTTGAAATTATGAGGTGATCAATTGGTGGGGAAATATATAGTGTATGTGGTTTACCCAAGTAACATATAAAAAATTACATTCTTATCACTAGTTGGAAAATGTTAACTGTACAGTGGCAGAGGGGGGATGAAGCTGAAATTGGACAATGAAGAGTAAAACCATTACCATCCTAATTCACTGATGAAATTTAGCCCCCAGAATGGTGGGTCAGCCAGATATTATTCATCTCCCAGTGAATTGCCGGCAGTATGCTCATGTCATCTATGCTATACTCTCGACTAAAACATTTCATTTGAATCTATTAAGACTTTACATGTAGCTTTCAGTTTGCAGAAAATATGTAGGAGCATAAAAGTCGCCACAAAGAAGCAACCAGACAAATCCAGAAGATGAAACATTCGACGAGATAGATTGAGTCACTGGAGTCATGAAGAGACCTCTAGCTTAAAGGAGAGGAAGGGAAGCAGCCAGAGTGGTGTCCCTGGATGGGATCCTGGTTTGGATAGACCAGCTGTAAATGACACTTGTAAGGCAATTTGTGAAATATGGACAAGGTATATTGAAAATTATGATTGATTTTTGTGAAGTGTGACAATATTTTTGCTACACTTGACTTCACTCTTATTTCCACACAACTCTTTTGTTTATTCTCCGTGTACTAAGAGAACTCAGCGTGAAATTACCCTGTGTTTTCTGTTTATGCCGCCGAGTTCCCCTATTACACCATTATTCACTTCTCTGAGGGTGTGTCCCTGACACAGACAACAATCCCTGTCACTTTGTCACTTTGTACTTCTTCATGTGGGATGCCTTTTTTTCTCACTGACTCTTCACAATCTCTGGCAGCCATTCATTTCCTGAAGTCCTGTCTACATTCCTCTATTTTCTTCTCCTCTCTCCCTCACTCCCTTACACTATTTATCATAAGTCTTTTTAAGTGTCTTCTTTCTTGACTAAGTCCAAACATCCTCATTGTGATATTTAATCTTCAAATTGTTCAGTTGCTTATGATTGTGATTAAAATCCTGTCTCATCTGTGTGAACGCCCATCTAACTGGCTCTCTTACTTTTGCAGTAATTTAATGCTCTCATTGGAATGCAGCCTACTTGTCAGTCTCTCCCCTCACCATGCATTCGTCAGTAATGAATACTTCCCCATATTTTCATTGTACTTAGTTTCCAGTTCCTTCAATGTCTGTCAAAGGGGCAAAACGTTCTGTTTTCTTTTTTTTTTTTTGAGACAGAGTCTCTCACTCTGTCACCCGGGGTAGAGTGCTGTGGCATCACAGCTCACAGCAACTTCAAACTCTTGGACTTAAGCAATCCTCTTATCTCAGACTCCTGAGTGGTTGGGACTACAGGTGCCCACCACAACATCTGGATTTTTTTTAAAGATGGGGTCTTGCTCTTGCTCAGACTGGTCTCTAACTCCTGAGCTCAGGCAATCTACCAGTCTTGGCCTCCCAGAGTACTAGGATTACAGTGATGAGCCACTGTGCCTGGCCATTTTCTGGAGCAAATTCACCTAAGAAAATTGACTCTGGTAAAGAACCAATGTTGAAAGATAAAATGAAAATTATGATACAGTGAAAGTAACTAATATCTTTGAAGCTTCCTGCTTATTTATTTAGCAATCTGAATACATACACCAGTGTATAGTTAGGATTACTCATATATGGCAGACTGAGCTTTTTACCCTTGTTAAGTCTCCAGCCTTTCTCCCTGTCCCCATAGTGTGTGTTTCATCAATTTCAGAAGAGTCCATGTCACTTCCACCAGCCTGGTGGAATGAACATTGCCCTGGAGTCCAACGTATTTCAGTTAATTCCCAATTCTATCACTCACTCCTGAGTGGCTCTGGAAAAACTACTCAGAGCTCTAGTATCTTCATTTTTTAAATGAAATAGATCAACCACCCAGAGGGCAATTAGGAAGCACTTACAATTAACTTGACTCCCTCTTGCACATGCCTTGTACACAGAGGTGATCAATAAATATCTAGTGCTGTAGGAAAGAATAAATTTAAAAAAATGAAATAGAAGCTAATAATATCTTCCAAGGGCAATAAATATCTTTGCATATTTGTTAACTGCACTCCTCTTTCCATCCCAGGAGCAGCTGTAGTTTCTCTTCCCTTTCCTTTTCACTAAGATTGGCTCCAAATTTCATTTCATGTACTGTGTAATTCAAAAGCCCTTCCCAACATTCCCCACATTCCCAGTGGAATTCACTTCCATGAGCATCCTTGCCTGAAACTCCTTGCTGCTATTTAATTTGCTTCGTCTACGGATGCTTGTTCCTCTGCCCTGGGTCATATGCAGTTCCTATTGATACCACATTGACACAGATATTGACCTTAGAGATATCTGTGGTTTCTGTACCCTCCCTATCATTCTGAAAAAGAAAAGCATAAAAAAAAAACAAAGAACCTCTGCACACAGGGCCTTAATTGCTATTGGCAGCCAACTTGAGTAAAAGGAGGTTGCAGGGAAAGGAGAAACGTATTTTCCAGCATTACAAACAACTGCAATTTGATACTCAACATTTCTATTTTCAAAAGTCCTTCTAACTGTCCCTCCCTAGGGATTTTTCTTTGGCAGCCTGGTCCATGCCACACTCCCAGGCATAAGCCATCACAGCAACTCTGTGCTCTCTGTATAGAGAGTAGATGCTTCCCGGACATCCAAATTCTCTTTCTGCTAACTAGAGCTGATTACTTATTTTCTGCCTCAAGTAGTAAACTTAGCCCCTGAGCCAAACCAACTGAAGTCCTCAGCAGAACTAGGCAAGGTGGGGGAGGAGTTCGTTCAATGGGATTTGCCTTCCTTAGAAGTTGTAGTAAATGATATTTTCCCCATCCATTACACCATGGTTTGGATCTTGTTCTTGATGACAATAAGGCTATAACACTGCAGGATTTCTTATGGAACTACCTCAATATAAAGGAAAGAAGTACAAAACACAAAGAATCGGGGCTACGTGCAAGTACAATTTGCTGTCAGTGTTCCCAAATAGCTTAAAAAAAAAAAGACCTTGATAAATACTGTTCAAGGTCTGCTCTTACTAGTGAATGGCCTTGATCTTGGCTGTTTGGTCCAGAGTTGTTCCAGGCTCTGTATATAACCTGCTGACTTATGTTGACTTTGGAAGCTTTACCGCTCTTCAGTGACAAACGTTTGGCATTTCTAAGTTTTCTAATACACACACACACATACACCAACCTCACTTCTGATACCTGTCATGAGTTTACCTTTTAGTATAAGCCTATTAATGTTATAAGCTTTGACAAGTGTGCCATTTCAAAGTGACAAAACAAAGAAGGAGAAATAAAAACCTCAATTCCATTTACATATCTCTTTAGAACCAACCTTGAGTCCTCATTCTTTATTTGAAACTTATTTTCCAAGCTCTATGAAATCTAAGGTGTGACCAGCAAAATGTGAACCCAAACTGAAACAGAGGCTGCAGTGTGAAAAAAGTCCATATAGTCTGTCCTCAGACTTCATAATATCTAGAATCAGTTGAACAACCAAGAAAAACAGCTAAAGAATCAGTCCCATGACTTCAGATGCTTGCACCAATTTTTCAGTTAAATTCTATTAGATTAGCTTCGTAGCAATGAACTTGTCAGATTGCCTGTTCAAAGTTGTTTATTTCTCAAGCATCTGTGTCTCCTGCAGGTTTCCATGGGAGCAGTGTGGTCTAAGATGTAGCCAGGCTTAGGCTAAATAACATGATTATCACCTCAATCCGACTCTTTATTCCACTGCTTACGATCTCAGTAACAACTTAGGCAGAGCACCTCTGAGAAACGTTATACAGCATAATAAATAATAAATCTTTATGTGTCTATTATCTATTGATTTATCTTTATTTTTCTCACTACTATCTACAAAGTAGAAATCATGCTTGTTCTAAATCATTCTAAAATTCGTTTATATCTTAGGGGAGATAGCCCTTTTTATGTAATCTGGAACTTGATGAAAATTACCCTAATGGTACTGTCATGACCCTACAGTCCTCTCCTGAAACTCCTGTTAACATTTGGTCATAATAACAATGTGTGATGGAGAAGCCTACTTCTATCTCTCCAAACAAGAAATGAATGTTGATCTGTCTGTCTGAAGAATTTTTTCAGCTTTGTAACACCTTGAGATTTCACGGGGATTATGACCAGGATGGCAAGAAATAAAACAAGCAACAGACCATGTCTTTTGCTTAGTTCTGTATATCCTTAGGTACGTGTCATTTAAATCCTTTTCTTTAGATGAATTATCTGTGGTTTGCTTAGGTTAACTCCATCTGTGCTGTTCTCCATATTGTCCTAGTATTGTGACAATAACTAAGATTTGTCCTTTCTGTTTTATTTTTGAACTCTAGACAAAACTTTCTTTTTTTTTTTTTTTTTTTTGAGACAGAATCTCACTCTGTCACCCTGGGTAGAGTGCTGTGGCATCATAGCTCACAGTAACCTCAAATTCTTGGGCTCAAATGATCCTCTTGCCTCAGCTTCCTGAGTAGGTAGGATTACAGGTGTCACCACCATGCCCCACCAGTTTTTTCTTTAGTAGAAATGGGGTCTGGCTCTTACTCAGGCTGGTCCTGAACACCTGAGCTCAAGCAATCCAGCCACCTTGGCCTCCCAGAGTGCTAGGATTACATGGGTGAGCCACCACATCCATCCCCAAAACTCTTTTTTTTTTTATTAAATCATAACTGTATACATTGATGCATTTATGGGGTTCAGTGTACTGATTTGATATACAATGTGAAATGTTTACATTGAACTAATACTAGTAATATAATATCACAATTATACTCATTTCTTAATAGTTTTGAAATGTACCATTGCATCATGTACATTAGGTGAGATCTCCCCAAATGCCCTCCCTCCTCCCATATCCCCTCTCCCCTTCCCCTCTCTCTCCTCTTCCCTTCGGTCCTCAAACTCTTACTAGCCTTTTTTGGGTTTATCTTAGTTCACAGGTAGACTTGATCCTTTATACTCAGAAAGCAGGATTTTTACCAGAGCAAGACCTCTTCTAACCTGACATTGTACAATGCAGCAAATTAAACAAGACAGAAGACCCCCCAGACTCAGGAGAGGGGACGTCAATGCCACCTTTCATGTGCCACAACTGTATTTTCCAGAGACATCACTCTCAGATAAACAAGTTATACACAAAAGGACATTTCTAAAGGCCAAGCTGGATTCAAAGAGTAACACAGAGCCTTAGATCTAAGGTTCAGAGTCATTATGGTAGCTCACTAGGAAGTTCTCTCCTTTTTTTTTGTTTGGAATTAAGGGCGTCAACACAATGCTGTTGGCCTGTTTTAGTTATCCATTTCGCTTGTTAAATGGCTTCAAAAATACCCATTGTAGATTAAGATAAGCTATCTCATTAGACGTTGTGGGCAGTTGGATAGGAAGAAATAATTCTTTCTAAAGCAATTAATATCTGTATTTGTATCCAAAGGTAATAATAAATGCCAGAAATTAATATTATGTCCTCAAGGAAGGCCATGGCTCTGAAAGAAAAATCCTCCCATCCCCAAAACAACTGTTATTAAGTGTCTGCTGCCTTTCTCTTCATAGGAACCATTGTCAGAAGGTCTCTGAGGCTTTGCGCTGGAACCTCCTAGAAAAGGCGTGGAAAGGGTAGAGTGGGGAGGAGGGGGGTGATGGGCTGATTGGCGGGATCTCACCTACCGCACACAATGTGAGGTGTTCAGCACGCCCCCTGAGTGAAGGGCTCAACTACAACTTGAACTTTACCTAAGAAATGAAAACAATATAACCTAAAAATTTGTTCCTTCATATTAATCTGAAATTTAAAAAGAAGAAAAAAAGAAAAGGGATGGGATGGGACATTGCTAGGGGATTCATTAGAAAGCCCTCTCACTCTGTCATTGTAGCACAGCCTACAAGACAGAGAGAAACTCAGATACACACAGGGTCTGTCAGTCAGTTTGAGAATTCTAGGTTGTTTTATTCTTTAACCATCAGCAGTGTGGTAAAGAGCACAGGCTTTGAAGTCAGACTTCCATTACTTGTCACAAATTGTGTAACTTCCCTAAGTCTGTTTCCTCCTTTGTTAATAATATTATGTACTTCACATGGAAGTCGAGAGGGTTAAACGGGCAATCCATAAGCGCCCCCACACACCAAGTAGGCAATGAATTTACTGGGGTTGTAATTCTCGTTTGAAAATAATTGGGTGAAATTCGACCCTTGAGATATCAGTCCGTCTAAATAAATCAAGAGGTCTAATCCATGAAAAGCTCAATAGACTCTCGATGCCATTTTCCATCCCTAACCTTTACTAATCAGTAACTTCTAGGTGCTTTGTGTAACCACTGTCCTGACACATGGATAGGAGGATGTAGTGAAGTGGGATGACATGAAACCTCTGGAATTCTCCTACTAGACCAGGTGCAGTAATCCTAACATTGGGGGAGGCTGAGGTGGGTGGATTGCTTGAGCTCAGGAATTCAAGACCAGACTAAGCAAAAGACCCTGTCTCTACTAAAAATAGAAAAAGTAGCCAGGCATTTTGGTGGGGATCTATAGTCTCAGCTGCACGGGCAGCTGAGGTAAAAGAATTGTTTGACCTCAAGAGTCAGAGGTTACTGTGAGCTATGACACCAGAGCACTCTACCCAGAGTGAAAAGACTCTGTCTAAAAAATAAATAGATACACAAATAACTAAATAAAATCCTCATACTGCTATGATTTGAAGACCTATGCTGAGAGATGTTCCTATGTGCCTGGTGAGATGATCCTCTGTAAGAAGTTGGGGGTCCATTGTGAGAGCGCCCTTCAAGTTCTCTTTACTGGCAGCCACATGGTTTTCGAGCCCAGCTGTCCCCTGGAATCAATACTGACTTGCAAAGATATATTTACTTTGACTTTAGTCCTATTGGAATTCTGTGACCTTGGGCTAAAATGGACAGTTCTCAAACATACTCTTTCTGAAGGTCAGAGTTAAGAGGTTTATCCTTAGAAATAGGAACGGGGACAGCAGAAATAGGGTAAAGCTGTTCTTCAGGCTCTGAGACTTTCAGCGTGTAGAGCTTGCCGTGGTGAGACTGGTTAGTCCTATTCTGCATCGTTCCCTAGATAAACTAATGCACAACATTCCCGTTTTTATGCCCATAACAATCTGAAACTCAGTGGATTAAGCAGACCCCAGTAATAACTGGCACTTCTATAAGATTTGTGTTGTGCTCTCCAGCATGTCAAGCAGTTTCTCCCCCTAACAACCCTCCGATTCCAAGTCCAGGCTGTACTACCCCTCTCTACAGTGGGGAGTCAGGGTGCAGGGAGCCAGACTTCACGGCTCGTAGGCACAGGAGCAGGGACGTGGACACGGGCTCCTGGTCCAGCACCCAGGCTCCAGTCTCTGTGACAGACATGCTCTGAGATGGCCCCAGCAGTCTCTGCCTTCTCCTGTTCGTGGCCTCTGTGGGATCTGATTCACTTCTAATGAATAGAATACAGCAGGTTATACAAAGACTGCAGGGTCCATTGGGGGTGCTTTCTCTCGCTCATGTGGGTGGCTTCCTGTGGGGAAAGCCGGATTCCAGGCTGCGAAGCAGCCAGTGGAGAAGCTCACCTGGGGGAACCGAGGCACAGACTCTGAGGTCAGCCAACAACACGCCAGGGAGGCCGGAAACAGCTTCCTCAGCCCCTGTGGCCAGGAGGTGACCGCAGCCTCAGGAAAGACCCTGAGCCTGAGGCACCCGGCTGAGCAGGGCTGGACTCCTGGCCCACAGAAACCCTGAGTTTGTTGGTTATTGTTTTAAGCTACTAAGGTTTTGTTAGCAGCATTTGTTAAATATATAGCAATAACACAACCACGGAGCCTAAACTGTACTGCTAGGATTTGGGGGTTTATTCGTTTTAAAACAGCACAAGATAGCCCAATCATAAATTACATGTCTTAGCAAGGCCTGCAGTTAGCTGGGCACTCAGATGCCTGTGAGGCCTGTGTTGATTACTTATTCATTGCTTCCCTTTAACTGTTTTTTCTCTCAGAAAAATCCACTAGTCCTGTATGTCTTCCTGGAATCCTGTGGACTTCTGTTTAATGAACAGTGGTCACAGCCAATAGTACACGAACCACAGGTCTGTGCACGGCAGGGGGATCACCTGGGGGGAATTTCACCAGCCTGCCCTCCCCATCTGGTCCCTTCCCTGTCTTTTAAAAAATTTTTATCCTTTCTTTTCACTCGTGTGTGTGTGTGTGTGTGTGCGCGCGCGCATAGGAAATCCACTTGCAAACCTCTTAGCATCTGACACAAATTAACAGAAATTTGTTCTTGGATTCCTACAAAATCATCAGATTGTTTTCATGTGGGTTCAGTACTTTTCTCAGCATTTATCAATGTGGCTTAGAAATCCTGAGGGACTGTATACACGTAAGATCTTGTCCATCCAACGCATACATTTCGTGGATGAATTTTGAGCGTAAGAACCTGTTTGAAGGATCTGTCAGTCAAAATAGAGGCCCAGCAGCATTTACTCTGTGAGGCACAATACTGGTTCCCTAAGTCTTTGTCCCACAATCATGGACTTGGCATTCAGAATTTGGCCATTCAGGAAGGTCTCCTGGTTGCTCTCTACATGCATTAATTTGTGGTTTTTCCTCCTAACATTCTTGTATGGGAGCAAGGCCTCACCTTGAAAGTGGGCACCAGGTCATCTGCCCAGCAGCAGTATACTAATGCAATGCTTTGTGGCAGGCATATTTTATGAAGGAATTTTATGTTACAGTGATGTTTATAAATAAAGGTGGTCTTAAAAATGCGTCTCTAAGTGCAAAGGAGCTCCTGGACCGTTGTTTTTGTTCTCACGGTCCTTCTCAAATTCCTTTGGCCTATTTTATTTTTAGTTTTCCATGTAGAGTTGATTATTGATTACTTGAAATGCTTTTTGCCCTGCTCTTATTTTGTACAAATGCAGAGTACATCTGAATTACTTACATCTGTGTGTGTATTTTAACGATGCCATATATTTGGACAAGGCTTCAGTTTCCCACATTCATTCCCATCAGCTTTGCCATTACCCTGAAGTGACTTTAGATTCGAAGGCTATTTGATTTACCAAGAATATAGCAATTGTTATACCATTTCACCCGAGGTAACCAAGGTAAACACTTTGTTAGCCACTATTGACTCTAGGTCATCTGCCAAAATTTCAAACACCATGAGACAGCATTGGAAGACGTCCAGTGAAGTTTCTAGGTTGGAGCACTGAACATGGGTTGTTTTGCGGGATACATATGGCAAGCAAGGGTTGATAAGAGCTAACGAGTTTTAAGGAATAAAGCAAACAATGTCAAAGGAAACACCCCTTGCTATTTTCTAAGTGAGTAGTGACCTTGTAGAGGCGACGATCAAGACCCTGGTGCAGGGCCAGTCTCCGAAGAGCACTTGTCCTGAGATCTGACGTCTTCACCCTGCTAAGAGAGTCTCACCCAGGTACCATTAGAAATCCTCACACCTGTGATCCCAGCACAACAGGAGGCCAAGGTGGAGGACTGCCTGAGCTCAGGAGTTTGAGACTAGCCTGATAGCCTGAACAACAGTGAGATTCCATCTCTAATAAAATAGAAAAACTAGCTGAGCATTGTGGTGGGCACCTGTAGTCCCAGCTACTCAGGAAGATGATGCAAGGGGATCTCTTGAGCCCGAGAGTCTGAGGTTGCTGTGAGCTGTGACACCATGGCACTCTACTGAGGGCGACAGAGTGAGACTCTGTCTCAAAAAAATAAATCTTCTAATATCGGAGGAAGTCTTTTTATTCTGCGATTAGAAGTTGAACTTTAAATACTAACACCCAAAATATAATATTTCAAATCCACCTGTAGGTATATGGGGACTTGGAATTACATTCTTCTGGCCTTCTAAAATGATTGGACTTGACTCTGAATGCCTGGAAGGCAGGGAATGAGTCTCCATTTCTGTAAGTCACTGCTCCCAGGCTGTGGCTGGTATGTGAGACTCAGTAGCCCTCAACTCTTCCCTGAATGAAAGACTGCCACTGGGAAATGCGGAAGGGAGCACCAAAAATAAAACACACTTCATACTTTTGCCTTGCCTTATACTCAAATGTCAGACTAAAATAATCCTAGATCCAGCCAGCAGGCCCGTGTGAGTCACTGTGGTTGCATGAATACCATAGGTGATGGGTGGTTAGGACACTTGTTATCTGGCACCACGGTGTGCCTGTAACTAAGACTCACCAGGTGGGGCTGGAGTTTGTTCTGTACCCCTACTGTCCTGAACTTACCTGCTCACCCAGAGGAAAGTGCAAGTAGGGAGAGTCCTAGATATGTACAGTTATTTATGCTTCCTTCCTTTACATCTGTCCCTACCTGTATTATACCTTCGATTCCCAGAACGTGTTAATGTAATTGAAAGATCATACCCTTTGACTAACATGTCCTCTTCCCACCTACCCTCGACTATCACCACCTACCACCAGCTCCTGGTAACCACCACTCTACTATCTGCTTCCAGGAGTTCGGCTTCCTTAGATTCCACATAGATCATGCAATATTCATATTGCTGCATCTGGTTTGTTTCACACAGCCTATTATTCTCTAGGTTCATCTATATTATCACAAATGGCAAGATCTCCGTTTTGTGGCTAAATAATATTCCATTGAATGCATGTGCCCCATTATTTTTATACACATATCCACCAATGATACTTAGGTTGGGTCCATATCTTGGCTATTATGAATAGTTAGCAACTTGGGAGGGCAGGTGTCTCTTGGAGACACTCACTTCATTTATTTTGGATATATATCCATAATTAGAATTGCCGGATCATATGTCTTTAATTTTTTGAGGAATCACTATGTTATTTTCTATAATGGAGTTACTAATTTACATTCCCACCAACAGAGTATAAGAGTTCTCTTTTCTCCATACATTCACCACCCTTTGTTTTATCTTTTTTTATAATAGCCAATCTACCACGTAAAAGATGATATCTCTTTATGGTTTTGATTTGCATTTCTCTGGTGATTAGTGATACTGGGCATGTATATATATATGTATACCTGTTGGCAGTTTGTATGTCTTCTTTTGAGAAATGTCTGTTCAGGTCCTTTGTCCATTTTTTAATCAGGTTATTTCCTTTTTTGCTAGTGAGATATGTGACTTCCTGATATATTTTAGATATTAACCTTTTATCAGACACACAGTTTACATGTATTTTCCTCCATTCTGTAGACTGGCTTTTCATTTTGTGGTTGTTTCTGTTTTTGCTTGAGAGAGTCTTATTCCATTACCCAGACTAGTGTACAGTAGTATCATCATAGCTCATAGCAACCTTAAATTTCTGGGCTCAAGTGATCTTCCTGCCTCAGCCTCCCAAGCAGCTGGAACTACAGGCATCCACCCCAATGCCCAGCTAGCTTTTCTATTGTTTGTAGAGCTGGGGCCTTGCTATGCTGCTCAGCCTGCTCTTGAACTCCTGGCCCCAAGCAGTCCTCCCACCTCAGCCTCTCCAAGTGCTGGGTTAAATGCATGAGCTCTGTGCCTGCCTTTCCCTTTTGCTGGGAGGAAATTTATTCTGACATAACCCTACTTGCTCATTCTTGCTTTTGTTGGTTGCGCTTTTATCGTCATACCTAAAATATCATAGCCAAGACCAATGTTAGGGAAATTTTTCCCTATGTTTTCATCTAGGATTTTTATAGTTTTAGGACTTATATTTAAGTATTTAGTACAATCTAAGTTTATTTCTGTGTATGATGTTAAGGCATAGATCCAATTTCATTCTTTTGCAGGAGGATATCCAGTTTTCCCAGTACCACTTATTAAAGAAACTGTCCTTTCCCCACTGTGTGTTATTGGCAACTTTATTGAAAATTAGTTTACTGTAGCTATGTGGATTTATTTCTGGGCTCTCTCTTCTGTTCTGTTGGTCTATGTGTCTGTTTTTATGCCAGTACCATACAGTTTTGAATACCATAGCTTTGTAATATAATTGGAAATTAGGGTATGTGATGCCTCCAGCTTTGTTGTTCTTTCTCTTTTTCTCAAGAATGGTTTGGCTATTCAAGGTCTTTTGTCATTCTATAAAAATTTTAGGATTTTTTTTCTATTTTTGAGAAATATGTCATTGGAACTTTGATAAGAATTATGGTGAAACCACAGACTACTTTAGGTAGTATAGTCATTTTAAGGATTTTTCCACTCCATGTACATGGACAGTCTTCCCATTTATTTGTACCTTCTACAATTTTTTTTCATCAATGCCTTATAGTTTGGGGGTCACATTTCCACTTCTTTGGGCAAATTTAGTCCTAAGTGTTTTATTCCTTTTGATGCCATGGAAACTGAATCCTTTTCTTAATTTCTTTGTTCCGAAGTTTTGTAGAGCAAGATATGTAATGTACTACTAAGAATGAGTGAGAACATGGAACTTGCGAGAATTTAAGAAGAGAAAATCAGAAAGGAAATAAAAAAGAGAAACATAAAAACAGTAAGCAATTTAAAAATTATTCAGAAAAGGCTTGGATGTGCCAAAGTTTTTGTGACAACATAAAGATTCATTTTTTACAAAGGCAACATTCTCTGTGATCGGTGGGCCTTCTTTACCTCCATCAGGGATGAAGATGGAGATAAAGAAGCTGTCTGTCTCCAGCATAAGATCTGAGGTCCCCAGAGCAAAGGAAGAGAAAACGTGTGGTTCTTGAAGAAAGTTCTCAAAGGCCAAGCTGGGAGTGACATAAAGCACTTTGTGGCCTCATGATGTTAGGCAGACCCAGCCCTTGGCCCCCACCATAAAGCAAGGAAAGCCAGGACATGCCTTGTTCCCACCTACCTAGGAAAGGGGGGATGAAATGGAAGTTGGTAAACCCATAATGTTGTTTCTGCAACAATGCAGCCCTCTGATCACCTCATAACAATTCTATTCTTCTTCTTACCTGTGAAACAACTGTACTCCCTCCCCAAGGGAGACACCCTGAAGGGACTGAGTGTCCACCTTTCTAAAAGTGTAGGACTTCTGCATGAACTCCATCAAGTCAGGCGTGCTTCCTCTTGCCCTGAAGATCTATGAGCTAAACGAGTGGTTCTCAACCTTCCTAATGCCACAAGCCTTTAATACAGTCCAAAGTGGTCGTGATCCACAGGTTGAGAGCCGCTGAACTAAAAAGAGAACACTTCCTCTCCTCCCTGCATGCTCAACTGACGATCCAGGCTGGGGGAGGGGAAGGGTGCCTGCAACAAGACCAGGCGCAGTGGCTCACACCTGTAATCCCAGCACTCTGGGAGGGGGAGGTGTCAGGATTGCTTGAGGCCAGGAGTTTGAGACCAAAGTGAGACCCCGACTCTGCCAAAAAAGAATAGAAAAATTAGCCAGGCATTGTGGTGAATGCCTGTAGTCCTGCTTCTTGCAAGGCTGAGGCAGGAGGACTGATTGAGCCCAGGCATTTGAGGTTACTGCAAGCTATGCTGACCCCTGGCACTCTAGCCTGGGCGACAGAGCGAAACCCTGTTTCAAAAAACAAAAAGGAGGATGAGTGGGAGAAGTACAGGGTGGCCATCCAGAGACTCCCTTGTGAGACCAGGGGGAAACTTTCCAGCCTGGCTGTCCAGAGTTCCAGGATTAGTGCTCTGCTGTCTGGAAGGGAATCCTGGGCTGTTGTTGTCTGCTTACTGTGTCTGAGATGGACACTGGGAAGGATGCCCTCTGTGGGGGTATACACCTGTCTTAGCTATCTGATTGTTTACAAAAGGCTTCGTTCAGGGGCACTCTAGGATTGAACCTGAGCTTTTGGCATGGAGTCTGTGTGCCATGACATTGGTATTTAGAGCCCTGAAGGAAAAGTAAAATTGATGGGGATGAGAATGGAGGCTCCTTAGCCACCCTTCCCCTTTCCCCAAGCTCTGCACTTAGCCACACATACTCAACACTCACACATTCTCATGGGCACACACACACACAGAGGATAGGTCAGGCTGATTCAGGAACCGTGGGCCCCACCCCCAGCACATGAAAGCCCCCAGCCCTCTTCTCCATCCTTCCTCTGGGGCACTGCCCGCTTCACCCGGGCACCTTTACAGCACTGCACCCTCGGTAACTTTCTTCTTTCTTCCCACTTTCTTGGTATGTTATAGGCTGAATTGTGTCCCCAGCCCCCAAATCCTAGTTGAAACCCTGCCCCCAGGTACCTCAGAAAATGACAGGACCTTTACAGAGTAATTCAGGTTAAATGAGGTTACAAGGGTGGGCCCTAATCTAATGGGATTGGTGTCCTCATAAGAAGAGGAAGAGGCAGCCGGGGAGAGGAGAGAGGCCAGCAGGAAACCAACCCCCAGCAGCACTTCTTTGATCTTGGACTTCCAGACTCCAGAACTATTAAAAAAAAAAAAGTTTCTGTGGTTTAAGCCACCTGGCCTGTGGTATTATGTCACTGTGCCCCGAGCAGGCTCACTGCCCTCGCCAGCTTTCTCAAATGCCTCTCTGTGCTGTGAATGATGTGGCTAAAGAAAAAGTAAATACATGGATAAGCTTTGAAGTAAAATAAGAACTAAGCTTCTGCTTTTTGTTTTTTGGGGCTACAAAATAAGTGAGTTGATGGCGTCTAAAACTTGGAGATGAAACCACCTCCTTAAGTGACCCCTTGAGAATCTTTAGATTCCATCTCCCATTTTCTTTTGCAACATCTGCTTTCAAGGTGAATTAAAACTATTTCTTAGTCAATTTAAAATATTCATATTTCAACAGTGCATTTTTTTCTTTCTCTCTTGTATCATAAAATTATCCAAAACGGTGACTTGTGATATTGTAGATTAATTTGGCTTTTGTTTGTTGCTCTTGGAATCGAAGTCCCATTTATAACACAATTTCTTCAATAAAATATGTTCAGAGTCCCAAATATTCTACTGACAAGTGGCTCTTTGGAACACACACTGCTTATACACAGGGGATTGCCCCAACACGGTTGACCAGAAAGGAGTTGTAAATCCTGACACTATTTCTTTGGCAACAGCAATAACTTTTAACCATTATGATACAAGTAGCTTGAGCTTATTATGATAAAAGGGGACATCTAAGCAGTGAGGGGCATTACAAACCCAACCTCCAGCTCTAGAAAATGGTACCATGAATGGGTCCCCTCACTGTGCCACAAGGCACGTCCTGTTTAGAACAGGAAATACGCCTACACCTTCGCAGGTTGAACATGTCTGAGAATTCACGTATAAGAGAACAGAGAATGAATAGCAGATTCAGTAAATTAATGTCTGAATAGAACAAATCCCACCCAGCCTCCGCCCCGCGCCGCCCCTGAGGGCTGCTGGGGCCACCTCTCCGCCTCTCAGAGCTTAGTCACCAGCCTGCCCAGTGGCCCAGGGGCTGAGGCCTTCTCCACCTCCACTTTGTTTCAGCAAATAGTAACCTGCCTTGTCACGCAACATGAGCCTGACACCGGGCAGCTGTGTTCTCAGTCCTGTGTGTAACTCTTTCCCAATAGTTCAATAGTGCAGCAGATCAATAGAGACCAGCGAAAAGGTCTGCTAGTAACGCAACCAAACAAAGCCACTCGGTGGCGCCCGGCTAAGAAGAAAAACAGCGAGCCCAGAGGGCAGAACGCCCCGGCACAAACCCTTCATGTATGCCCTCACTCTCTCCAGCTGTTTGAGCTCTTACTGTGTACAAGACAGCAGTTAGGAGCTTTTGTGGGCTGTACAGTTGACAAAAATACAGTTCCTGTCCTTGGGGAACTGGCATTCCTTGGAATCCCTCTGAAAGTGTGAGGAGGTAAAGGCCCTTGCAGAAAATTTTTTGAGAAACTGCTGAGTCTGTGTTAGTGTCATGTTTCTGAGGCTTAAGCGCTCCCAGGGCACCAGATCTAGCTCCTAGGGCCCCTGTCACATGTCACCTGGAGAACCAAGTGCTGGGGGGTGTGACACTGTGTTTGCTGGGCTGCCCCCCACACCCCCAGGCAGCTTCTCACCAACACACTCTACAAATTTCCCTACATGCACATATTTTTGTTTTTTAAAACAATAAATTCTGTTTCCAGCAGAGTTTAAGTGAAGTTCACTTTCTTTCTTGCCAGAAGCATAACAAAAAGTTACATTTAGATGGAGCATTGGCAATAGCAAAGAACCAAGGCCCCCTCCATGTCCTCCAGGGCCCCCTCCAGCCCTTGCTCTCCTCCAGAGTCAGAGCACCCAGAGTTAAAACCCCAAATTGGAAACTCACAGGGAAAATGAATTACATCTGAAAGCCTTAACTAAAATCCCTTTCCAAACCATCCTGAGTAAAAGCAGATGTGGCGAAGGATGAACAACTAGTGAATCTGGGGGAAAGTGAATGGTATTTATTCAATAGGTCCTTTAACTGTTTCCTAGCGTTTCAAATTTTAGAAAATAGCAAGAGAAGGGGATCAGCACCCCCCTGCAATCTCTCTCTTCTCTCATAAACTCTTTCATACGAGCTCCATAATTCTTAAAACTGTCATTTTTCTTAATCCGTGATAAATTGCCCTAGAACTGTTATGTGCTGAGTCTACATCCTAAGTAACTTTGCTACCAGCCAAATGACAACCTAGGACAAATCAATTCTTTTAAATAGAGTTGAGGATACTGAGGATTGTGCGTGTACTTTTTTTTTTTTTAAGACAGAGTCTCACTCTGTTGCCCCAGATAGAGTTCTATGACATCATAGCTTACAACAACCTCAAACTCTTGGGCTTGAGCAACCCTCTTGCCTCAGCTTCCTCAGATTGCTTGAGCTCAGGAGTTCAAGACCATGCTGAGCAAGATCAAGACCCCATTTCTACTAAAAATAGAAAAACTAGCTAGGAATATTGGTGCACTCCTATAGTCCTAGCTACTCGGGAGGCTGAGGAAAGAGGATGGCTTGAGTGGTTTGCTGTGGCAGGCACCTGTAATATTTTTAAAATAAAAGTGGGGAGTTTGCCTAAATATAGTCATGTAAAAGATGATGACTATTTTTATTTTTAATTGTTTTTTTGTTTATTTGTATTTTTCACATATAGCCTTACAGATAGAGACATGGACTTTGTGGAGACTATGAAACCTAACACCCTTGCTTGGGAAGGAGAGGTCCTTAATGTTAAATGTATACAGGTTGGCTCGGGGGATGTATAACATTTGGTATATGGACAGGAGGTTTCTACACCCAGGCCTGTCCTGTCACTTGCCATGCAACCTTTGAAATAAAGATCACTGAAATAAAGATCACTTCTCTTTCACTTCTCTTTCAAAGCCAGTTTCTTACTAAAATGAGAGCTGAAGCTAGAAGATAGGGAATGTCCCTGGTGCTCTATGCAGCACAGCACTGCAGTCTGGGCCTCCCGTTATAGCTCCCAGTCTCTGGGTTGGTGTGGAGAAGACCCTGACAAGAAGTGTACTCTAGGCCAGGTGCAGTGGCTCAGGCCTATGATCCCAGCACTCTAGGAGTCCAAGGTGGGTGGATTGTCTGAGCTCAGGAGTTCAAGACCACCCTGAGCAAGAATGAGACCCTGGCTCTACTAAAAATAGAAAAACTAACTGGGCCTGGTAGTGGGCACCGATAGTCCCAGCTACTCAGGAGGCTGAGGCAAGAGGATCACTTGAGCCCAAGAGTTGGAGATTGCTGTGAACTATAATGCCACAGCATTCTACCCAGAGAGACGAAGTGACTCTGTCTCAAAAACGAACAAACAACAAAACAAAACAAACAAACAATAACAAAAAAAGGGGGGGAAGTGTGTTTTACTCCCTATGCATGAGACCAGGGCTAAAACTTTAATCCCATTGCCTTAAAAATGTATAACGCTGATCCTGAGATGAACAACATGAGATTACATAAAGAACAACTCTAAGCTGTCGGCAAGTTGAAGACACACCCGTCTCGCGTGGCAGTAAGCACAGCCTAGTGTTATCTTGGATTATCTGGTAGCTCGTCACGGGCTCTCCTGCCTCGTCACCCTGGGCAGGCTGAGCCTGGCAGCTGCAATGTTCCCACTTTCTGACTAAGTGATACTCCCAGAGGAGTTAGGGACAGAAATGACATCACTGAATTTGTTTGCTGTGGCTTGCTGATCTTTTAGGTTATCTGAGATAGTTTCACTTGGACATGCCACAAAGTAAAAAACTCTGGCTTCGGAGTAGGAACAACCTGGATTCTAGTACTCCTGGCTCTTCCACCTGTCAGCCTTGTGACCTTGGGCGGCAACGTAACCTTTGTGGAGTCCCTTGTTCTCTGTATAAACAAGAAGTGCTAACACAAAACTCAGAGGACTCTTATGAGTCCAGCAGGAGATGGACACATGTGAGCCTGGACCTGCACCGCAGTAATCCTGAGTAAATTTAACCACTAATGTTTCTTCTAGGCCCCTTTGATCTTACAAGAAGTTACATTGGTTACTCTACAAAAAGTAATAAGAAGTTACTTCTTTACGAGAAGTTACTGTAATTTTGTTTTTAATGTAGGTGACTTTAAAAATAAAGATCTAAAAATAAAAACCTCTTTCCTAAATGGAATGGTTTAGTCTTCAATAAAGGACTAAGTTCATGTTGTTCAAGGTAAAACTATATACAGGGCTTTTAAAATGTATTCTTCTCAGATGCTTTAAAAAAAAAAAAGAAAGAAAAATAGGAGAGTGAGGCAAGATGGCGGCTGAGTAACAGCTTCTTTGTAACCAGATGGGGTGAGATTGGGGAGAGAAGACTCCAGGCAGCTCTTGCTTGCAGACTGTGCCCAGATAAACCCTTTTGGGGATGCAGGGAGGCAGTGGGAGACCTTTGGAGCCCAAGAAGAGGACAAAAGCAGTGGAGAAGTGGCAAGTGGTTGCGTTTGGTCTGAGGCCATGACGGCTGCCACGGCTATAGCTACAGCAACAGCGAGATTACAGACAGAGAAGGTCTTTCCTGTGGGTTGCTTTGTTTTATGAAATTGGGCACTTGGTTAAGCTACCTTGGGAGACCTGGGGCAAGAGTGCAAGTGACTTTGAGCAGTCTCCAGAGTCCGGAACTGAGCTGCTGGGCCAAAAAAGAGCTTTCATTATTTGGCTGCAGCTACATGAAGCCAATGTAGGCTCCTGCAGTCTCTGCCTTCAGGGTCCTAGAGTAAGGCCTGTGCTGGGAGAACTTGGGCTAGTAATCAAGTGACTTTGAACAGCACCTAAAAGCCAGAACTGAGATAATGAAGAAGAGCAGGGATTTCATTATTCAGTAGTAGGAAAACTGCCTTGCAGCCTTGGCCCTCAGGGACATAGAGCAAGGCCGGTTTGATGGGCCTGATAAGCAAGCAGTTCCTTAGGAGAGATCCCAGAAGCACATCTTTCCTGAGAAAGTCTCTGCTTAGCCAAGGGTAACAGTTTAAAGTGTCTTTTAAGTAGGCTGAGGAGAGAATCAGGCTCTCAACCCTGCAGGGTTAGAGGCAAAGTAGTCAGTAGAGGCCTCCAGTCTCCATCTTGTACAGCTGTATGAGCATTGTAATTAACATCTCATACCCCAGAAGATCACCGTTGCCCAGGCAATATTCAGCAAGAATATATATAATATATATATATATAAATATATATATACACATATGTATATATAGCTTTGTTTTTGTTTTTTCCTTTTCTTATTTCAACTTTTTCCCCCTACATTTTTCCTTTTCTTTTTTCTTCATTTTTCTAGTGGAAATATAATTTTTCATTGTTGTTATTCTTCTTATTCTTCAATAATAAGAACTTCACTTTTGCTAGTTTTTCTGTAAAGTTCTTTGTTTGTTTTTGTTTGATTTATAGTATTTTTGTTTTCCTTCTCTATTTGGTGGAGGTGGGGTACTGTGTCTGCCCAGGCTGGCAAAGAGCTGCAGAACTTGATGGAACCCCCAGAAGTTGAGGGTTTGTAAGGTGTGGGTCAAAGTACCCTACTGTATACCTCTATTACTCCTGTCTCTGTCTTTCTGTGCCTCTCTTCTTTTTGTCAATCTTCCCTTTTACTCACCCCCTTTCCTTTCTCTTTTTTCTTCTTTTTATCTTTTTTCCCTTCTTGTTGTTTAAGCTTCTCATCCTTTTAGTCCTATAGTAAAAGGACACATCAACACCTTAGGTCAGAAGCAGAGTAACTTAAAGAGCAAGAGAAAGTGAAAGGAAAATTAGGGCAAGGAAACAAACAAAGAAAACACTGACGAGGAAGAATCAGCAGAAAAATCCTGACAACATGAAAAGCCAGACCAGAGCAACCCCCCACCCCATCCCACCCACACAAGGGACTACAAGCTATTTGCTGCAGAGGATTCCAGCTGTAAAGAAATGTTAGAAATTACAGAAGGGGAATTTAAAATATGGATGATACAAAGAATGAAGGAGGGCGGCGCCTGTGGCTCAAGGAGTACGGTGCCGGTCCCATATGCCAGAGGTGGCAGGTTGAAACCTAGCACCGGCCAAAATAAAAAAAAAAAAAGAATGAAGGAAATTGCTGAGAAAGTGGAAAATAACCAAAAGGAAATCCAAAAACAGAATCAAATAAGAGATGAACAATATAAATAATATAAAAAGGGTATAGAAGAGCTGAAGAAATTGAAGCAGTAAATTAGGGACTTTAAAGATGCAGTAGAAAGTAACAGATTAGACCATGCAGAAGAAAGAATCTCAGAGGTAGAGAACAAAGCTCTTTAACTCAGATAGTTAAAGAGTCAGAAAAAAAGAGAGAGAAAACAGAAAACTCACTGACAGAATTATGGGACGTCATGAAGTGTTCACACATATGAGTCATAAGTATCCCAGAAGGGGAAGAAGGATGCCTCAGAGGAATGGAAGCCATACTGGAGAAAGTTATAAATAAATATTTCCCAAATATCACCAAAGATTCTGACACACTCCTTTCAGAGGGATATTGGATGCCTGGTAATCCCAACTCAAATTGAGTTTCTCCAAGACACATTTTGATGAATGTATCCAAAGTCAAGACAAAAGAAAAGATTGTTCAGGCTGCAAGGAGTAAGTGCCAATTGACCTACTTGGCCAAACTTACCAGGGTGACTGCAGACTTCTCAGACTTCTCTGACTTTTCAAGACAGAAGACAATGGTCATCTATTTTTAATTTACTTAAACAAAACTATTTCCAGCCCAGAATTCTATATCCTGCTAAGCTAAGCTTTAAAATTGATGGAGAAATCAAATCTTTTATTGATATGAAAACACTGAGAAAGTTCATCACAACAAGACCAGCTCTACAGGAAATACTTCAACCTGTTCTACACACTGACCATCACAATGGACTGCCAACAAAACACTCAGAAACTAAAGAACAAAACCTAGCTTCCACAATGATGTAAAAGATAAAACTAAACAATGGACTGTTGTTGTTTTTTTTTTTTGAGACAGAGTCTCACTTTATCACCCTTGGTAGAGTCCCACAGTGTCACAGCTCACAGCAACCTCCAGCTCGTGGGCTCAGGAGATTCTCTTGCCTCAGCCTCCCAAGTAGCTGGTACTACAGGCACCCACGACAACACCTGGCTATTTTTTTTTTTTGCAGTTTGGCTGGGGCCAGGTTCAAACCCACCACCCTTGGTACGTGGGGCCGGTGCCCTACTCACTGAGCCACAGGCTCCACCCAGGAATGGACTTTTATAAGTTGACTAGAATGCCACCACACTTATCAATTCTCTCAATAAATGTTGATGGCTTGAATTCCTCACTGAAGAGGCACAGACTGGCTTGATTGGATACAAAACAAAAGCCATCCATTTGCTATCTACAGGAAACACACCTATCCTCGAAGGACAAATTAAAACTCAGAATTAAGGAATGGAAGACAATTTTTCAGGCAAATAGAATTCAGAAGAAAAGAAGGGTTGCAATCTTTTTATCAGATACAAGTGGATTTAAAGCAACTAAAGTAAAAAAAGACAATGATAGACACTTCATACTGGTCAATGGAAAAATACAATAAGAAGACTTTTTGATTCTAAATATTTATGCAACCAACTTAAATGCTCCCAGACTCCTCAAATGCTCCCAGACTTTAATTAGTCTCAGCAATATGATATTCCATAACACCATAATAGTAGGGAACTTTAACACTCCTCTTACAGAGCTGGACAGATCCTCTAAACAGAAACTAAACAAAGATACAAGGGACTTAAATGAGATCCTAGAACAACTGTGCTTGATAGATGCACATAGAACACTCCATCCCAAAGCTAAAGAATATATGTTCTTGTCATTGGCCTATGGAACAAATTGATGATATCCTAGGATATGAATCAAACCTCAACAGAATCAAAAGAATTGAAATTTTACCTTGTATCTTCGCAGACCACAAGGCATTAAAAGTGGAACTCAGCTCCAACAAAAACATTCAACCCCACATAAAGGCATGGAAATTAAACAACCTTATGCTGAATGATAGTTGGGTGCAGGAAGAAATAAAAGAGGAAATCATTAAATTCCTCAAACATAAAAACAATGAAAACACAAGTTACCAAAACCTGTGAGATATAGCAAAAGCAGTCCTGAGAGGAAAATTTATCACTTCAGATGCCTGCATCTGAAAAACAGAAAGAGAGAGCATCAGCAAACTCAAACTAGCTAATGGAATTGGAAAAAGAAGAATAATCTAAGCCTAAACCCAGTAGAAGAAAAGAAATCTCTAAAATTAAATCAGAGATTAATGAAATTGAAAAGAATCATTCAGAAAATGAATGAAACAAGGAGTTTGTTTTTTGAAAAAATAAATAAAATAGATGAACCTTTGGCCAGACTAACTAGAAATAGAAAAGCAAAGTCTCTAGTAACTTTAATCAGGAATGATAAAGGGGAAATAAAAACAGATGCCACAAAGATACCAGAGATTACAAACATCTTTTCCTACTCTATGAACCACATAAAATTAAGTGATTTCAGGTACTAAAGGCATTTTGCTCAATAATACCTTTTCTTTGTCTAATCTAATAACACAAATTTATGTAATCTATTGTTTGTATAATAAATAGTATAATTGGCAGATAAGTGATTTTTAAGGCAGGACAGGAAGTTTTCTTGTGAAGATAGACAAATGGCCAACAAACCCATGTAAAAATGCTTATCATATCTAATCATCAGGGAAATATAAGTCAAAACCACACTGAGATGTCACCTAACACCAATGAGAATAGCTCACATCACAAAGTGCCAAAGCAACAGATGCTGGTGTGGCTGCAGCGAGAAAGGATCACTCAAACTAGTAAAACCTCTAGGGAAAGTGGTGTGCAGATTCCTCGGAGAACCAAAAGGAGACCTACCATCTGATCCTGCAATCCCACTACTATGTATTTATCCAAATGAAAAAAAAAAAAAAAGACATTTTATCATAAAGACACTTTCACTCAAATGTTTATAGCAACATACTTTATAATTGCAAAGATGTGGAAACAACACAAGTGCCCATCAACACATAAATGGATTAATAAATTGTGGTATCTGTATACCACAGAATATTATTCAGCCATAAAAAAGATGGAGCTCTATTATCTTTTGTAATAACCTAGATGGAATTGGAGACCACTCTCCTAAGTGAAGTATCACAAGAATGGAAAAACAAATACCACATTCACTCAGTACTAAATTGGAACTAGTTGATCAATAACCTATATACCTGTAGGGAAGCAAAATTTAATGACATTCAAGTAGTGTGGAAGGGAAGAAGGGGATGGGTAAATTCCCACCTAACAGATGCATTGTATGATATATTGCACATTTTGTATGAAGGACATACCTTTAACTCTGACTTTAACCATAAAGGCAAACTATGTAACCAAAATGTATGTATTCCCATAAAAATTATGATCTGAAATTTTTTAAAAAAGAATTCTATATTTTGGTTTCAGGAGACTTGTTTCAAAAACATTCATTAGTAAAAAAAAAAAAATTCATATACCAATGCATCTTTTTAAGTTAATAAAATTATAGTAAAAATATTCTTTTGAGGCTCAATGCCCGCAGCACAGTGGTTACGGTGCCAGCCACATACACCCAGCCTGGTGGGTTTGATTCTGGCCAGGGCCAGCTAAACAACTATGACAACTGCGACCAAAAAATAGCCGGGCATTGTGGTGGGCACCTGTAGTCCCAGCTACTCGAGAAGCTGAGGCAAGAGAATCACTTGAGCCTAAGAGTTTGAGGTTGCTGTGAGCTGTGACACCACAGCACTTTACTAAGGGTGACTTAGTGAGATGCTGTCTCAAAAAAAAAATATATATATATTTCTTTTTATATATTTATATATATATCCTTCTGAGATTGCTATGCAATAGGGGTTGGCAAACATTTTCTGTAAAAGACCACATTTTAAATATTTTAGGCTTTGTGGCCATGTGGTCTTTGTTGCAACTACTCAGCTCTGCAATTGCCCCACCAGCACAGCCATTGACAATAATGTCTCTATGGGCACACTGTGTCTCAATTCAACTTTACTTTATGGGTGTGGAGATCTGAATTTCATATACTTCTCTCATGTCATGAAATATCCTTCTGATTTTTTTTCAACCATTTACAAATGTAAAAACCATTCTTAGTGTTCAGGCTATACAAAGGAGGGCAACCTTGGTCTGTGGGCTATCGACTGGCAAATCTTGGTATCCAAAAGATACGGGGAGATGTACGGATGCATTCAGAAAGTCATACAGTCTACTAGGAAAACACTTAGGAAATTTAGTTTGTAACAGTCTGCCATAAAACAGAATTTTATTGATCTTGAAACACATCTAAATGAGTTATATTTTCTTTATACAGAAAAATAACCTATTTAAATAGCAAGTTTAAAAATTTTAAGTGCATTGTATGTAGTATGAAGGAGATATTTGAGTAAATGATTACTTTGATTATTTTTGAAATATTCAAAAATATAAATATTTTGAATGAATTCTGGATAAAATTATTTTAGCTTATCAATAGGTGAATGGTTTAACATTCTGAATATTTCACAATTTAAAGCATACACATTCATACTTTTATTTCTGAAAGATGAATCATTTCCAAATGACCAACTGTTAGAATATTTTCTTAACATCTGTAGTACAAGAAAAAAGGTAAATATAATTTACATATAAATACATCCAGAAATGTCAATTAAAATATCATTGTTGATAACTCTAATACCTAAAATATTTTACAAAAACATTATTAAACACAGTATGCAAACATTTATATGGCCTTAACCTATTTTCTTTTAACTGCAAGTCATTTAGAGATAAAAAGCACTTAAATAAAATACAATGTCAAGCTGCACTTAATGAACTCTGAATGTCTCATAACCAAAGTTTTAAATGGTAATTTGTATCCTGTTTTAATTTTAAAATGTACATATCACATAAGTTCTACATTCTTTTCAATGGTGCATATTTATTAAGGACAGAAAAACTGATTTTTTAATCTCTGGATTTTCACTAACATGGAATCAAATAAAAATATAGGTAAGTTAGTTGATACCATAGCGTTTCTAGCAACAATAAATTAAAACATAAAGAGAAAATGTTAAAACCACCTTTAATGTTTTCAGGACAGCAAGATCATCATTTTAAAAGCATGATGAAGTTCAGTCCCTGGCTATCCTGAATACAGAGAAAGCTGAAAATATTTCCTTTTTATTAAAAAGCATGATACAATCCTTCAAAATATCCTTTGTGATATATGATTACATTGGAAGAAACCCATCTAGTTAAAAAATAATGCAGTTTCACTAAAACGTGAATTTGAAGCTTTTTTCGTAATTGTTGAATGTTTTTTATAAAAATAAAGCAGTTTTCCTTAGGAAAAAAGAAATTCTGCCAATTGAAATACATATCCTTATTTTGAAAGAAAAAAGGTGTTTTCTCTGAAAATAATGATGAAGTTCAGTCCCTGGCTATGTGAACATTCATTAATTTATAAATAAAACTGAATTCCTGTGCCCCTAGAACCCAGTTCTATGCTAGCACAGTCTAAGATAGCATCTGGAAATTGCTATCAAAATGGTAAGATTCAAAGCCAGCTTTGGTGAACGGAATTGGCCTTGCTGAATCATTTCCACCACTATAAGCACGTTTGTCCAAAGGAGCTGTTTAGTGATGGTGTCTGCAGTCCTGTAATATTACCTAGTGTTTTCTTTTTCAACCACATATTCATAAATGTTTGAATTTATATTTAAACTCTATATCATTTAAGGGCGGTAAAATGCCCAACCCTGCACGAGACTGGTCCAGAGGAGGACATTTAACGTGGCTCTCCACAAACTCCAGTTCAAAATAGGAAAGCATTAGAATCAAAAATTGCTTGATTTCATGGACAGCAAATAATCTTCCAGGACATATTGTAGCTCCTGATCCAAAGGGCATATAGTAATACTTTAACTTGAGTCCATTACTATAGAAGGTAGTTTTTGTCTTCCCATTTTCATCAAGATATCGGTCATATTTAAAAGTCTGCAATAAAATGCAAAGAAAACAAGCCTGTAAGCTAGTTTTAAAGAAATGTATCTCCTGGAAGTTTCAAAGAGTAATTTTCTTTTTTAATTTATTCCATTAGTAATTTAGCAAATACTCTACATTGACCTAGAGATTCATCAGGAAAAAGAGCTTAATGAGAACGGATGGAACAGAAAAGCTTTATGACACCTGATATCCTGCCTGGGTGTTTAGTTCCTCAGCCAGGCAGAACTGGAATAAAAGGTTGTATCAGAAACTAGAAGAATCAACACATTAGCCTCCACTTTCCTGGACTTGGACATAATTAAGGGGATAATCTTTATGGCTACACTGATCAAATCAATTCTGTAGTTGTAAATTTCCTCTTTCTTTAGATCTGGGTAGATATCACAAAGATACTGAACTTTGATGAGCAGTCACTTACCAAAGGATCTGGATAGATTTCAGGATCTAAGTGCATCAATTGCGGATAAAGAGCTATGATGTCATCTTTTCGAATGTTATAGGAACCATCCTCAATGCTCAAAGTGAAATCCTCCTTAGCTGTCCGGATGTTCAAGGAGGCACTGGAAAGCCTCAGAGATTCCTTGATGATACTATCTAAATATTTAAAAGAAAAAAGAAGGAATGAAAGAAAAGAGAAAAAAACACATCAGGTTTTGAAGGCCACAGAAGGATTTGAGTCTGAAATACTTCTGGCAGCCCTTAACACAAAAATGAACAGACTTTGGGAGTCTGGTCAGATAAAAATTTCCCAAACTTTTTCTCTGTTACTGCTATCCCTTTATCAATTCAATTGTGTCTGACTGTGTTTGAAAACCTGATCATCTGAATTAATAATGATCTTTTCATAAACATATAATCTTCTTGCTCATTAATGGCAAATCGATTTCTAACATTTTATGGAAAAAATAATCTTATTTTTCTATGACACTACACATTACATAAGATTGGAAAAATCAATAACTCATTTGTATGTGAATTATTCAAAGTTTATCACTTTTGAGATTTAGTATGCTGATTACACTTTTATATAGATATATTTTTCCAGGCATTAAATATGTTTGCAGTTCAGTAATTTACAAGCACCAGTTTTACCCATCCAATACCTGCTGTTGGGTGGTGAGGCCCTGATGCCTGGTAAACATTCAAAGGGACAAAAGAATGACTGGAAGCCACACATCTCCTGAGAGGTGCAGCCTTATCCTTTCACTGTCAGGTGCTCAGCATATGACTGGGTATTAAATCACAGAATGTTAAACCTTTATTTTACAAATAAGAAAAGTAAGGCCCCCAACAGAGAAGTGACATGTCAGAGGTCTCCCAGGTCAGGCCCACTGTGGAATTTAAGCTTCTCGCCCCCTGTCTCTTCTTTGAAGACATACTGCCCTAAAAGTACATATATGTTTCATTGCTTTATACAAAATAACAGAAGCAAACGAACAAAAGATCGTGCTAGATATATATCATACTTTCATATTTTTCTAAAATATGGAAAAGCAAAGCAAAGAAAAATCAAATAGCCTTTGATTCCGTCACTCAAACCATGGAGCTAATTGTGACTTCTTGATATTTTCCCTTCTCTGTTTTACAAAAAATAAACAACATGCTTCCATTAACCATAAGGTTAATGGTAAGAGGAATATGGGAGACTAGTTGAGCAGTGCAGGTGGTGGTTGAGAGGACAGGCTCAAGAATCTCACATCAACACTATCATGGGTTTCACCATTCAGTCCCCAGGGGTGTCAGTTTCCTCACTTGGTATACAGAAATAGTAATGGTCTTAAGTCATAGGATGGTTGTGAGGATTCAATGAGGCAACACCTATGAAATGCTTAGCGCAATGCCTAGAACTCAGGTAAGTACATAATATAGAATATTGACTGTTACTGTTGGTGGTAGGACACAGCAAGCACACCCACCTAGTACTGGCAGGTCATTCAGTTGCATTTGATTCAAACAAATAGGCTTGCCGTCAAGGCTGATTTTTTGACCAGCATTCTCTAAGGTTCTGTTCACTTCTTCAGTAGCTGCTTTCATTGCTTCAGGGTTCCTATTGAAAGTTAAAAGAAAAGAAAGGACATACAGAAAATAAATTTTTCCCATATCCTAAGATCTGCACACACATAGTCCCTTTCCTCCTTTTTTAAGGTGGAGGAAAAGGAACGTTCCTATTTGCTTTTACTTCATTTGCAATTGGCCTATGTCCTTGGACAGTGGCAGGAACTGCTGCCTTATAGAAGGGCTTTGCTACACAGGAGGGAAACTTTAGCCAGACTTCTATAAATAAATTATGCAAATAACATTTGGACACAGTAGTCTGACGTGAACAAAGTAGAAGGAAAATTGCATCTAAGATAACAATAATGAAGTATTGACTGATGAAATTCCAAATTCACTCTTAAAGTTCGTGATTTCACGATTTCTGGTACAACAATAGCCTTTCCATTTTTATTGTAATTTTGAATTGTGAAATGAGGGCTACTTCATATGAGTGCAAGGAACTTTATTAGAGCATCAGTGCCATAATTAGGGGGAATCTATGTTATACAGTTATAATAAATTGAGTCTCAGACATGTTTGACTGATAAGTCCTTGCATGACTATTTTAAAATATGATTATGATTATCTGTTTGGTATTAAATTGATATGCATACCCTTCCCGTAAATAAATGTATGTGCATTTAGTATGGAAGAACTTTCTCAAGTAATAATTTTGGAAGATATTTAACATTTGTGGCAAAATAATAATGGATTTTATATGTGAAATTAAAGTTTAATATATTTTTTATATAAAATCATCAGCCAGCGATGAAAATTTGGCATTCCCAATCCTATGGGATAGCAATTATATGTTTACAGGATACTCAACATTCAATTTAATTAGAATAATCCAATAAACCATTTTAATTTCAAATTTCCAAAGACTAACACTTTGGAAAGAAATTACGCTATGTAAAATATATGTTGTATACATTTGTTTTGTTACATACAACAAAAGGAAAAACCTAGCTAAATCTCTTATCAATAATCATAGATTACAATGGATTCCTAGCTATCATAATTGGTCAAATAAACAGTAAGACAACAATTACTGAGCAAAGAAGCAAACTGTGAATGCACTAGGGAGAGGGCACCGCCCTGATGGTGGCCACTAAGTCATAAACATTCAGTCTATTGTCATGATTGTGAAGAGCGCATTCCCAGGCCTCTGCCAGCGTCACTGGGACACTGTGGGGTTAAGAGCAAGCGCTCTGGGCCAGGTGGCTGGAACTGACCTGGTGCCAGCACAAGGAGCCCTGAGGCTCAGGGGACGTCCCTTTCTCTGAGACTGTCTTTGTTTCTGCAAAGCATGCGCGCCAGTCACAGGTACTGATGTTTTTGTGAGGATGAATGTCTCGTACACGTTAAAGACTTACAAGAATAAGTGCTACATTCTTGATCAAGTCAGCGCTTTCTGCAGCACTTATTCTTGTAAGTTAAAATGGTTGTTCCTGCGTTCTACAAAAGAAAGAAGGAGGGAGGGAGGGAGGGAAGAAGGAAGGAAGGATGGAAGGAAGGAAGGAAAGAGAAAGAAAAGAAAAGAAAAGAAAGAAAGAAAGAAAAGAAAGAAAGAGAAAGAAAGAAAGAAAGAAAGAAAGAAAGAAAGAAAGAAAGAAAGAAAGAAAGAAAGAAAGAAAGAAAGAAAGAAAGAAAGAGAAAGAAAGAAAGAAAGAAAGAAAGAAAGAAAGAAAGAGAAAGGAAGGGTAGGTTGCTAGTCACCTAATCATCTGAAATAAGCTCCAGAAAGTCGCCGGAATGGTGTTCGCTTGCGACGCCCAGAGGACGGCCAGGTGCGTCTTGGCCTTCTCCAGGTCGTCGAAGGTGGACAGGGTGTCGTTCAGGCGCATGCGCAGGCTGACCAGCTCCGAGACGCGGTGGCGCTGCTGCAGGTGCTGATGCTTCAGGCCGTGGGCCAGCTGCTCCCGGGCCCTGTGCGCCACCTGGAACAAGTGAATGGGGAGGCCAGCCACCAGGGCCGGAAACACTTTGTCAAATTGCTTGAAATTGTCCAGATTATTTAGCATGTGTGCTCTGGAGTCTTGCCTTGTAAGATCTCGGCCGAAGAGCGTCAAATACCCGGCTTCAAACATCACTCGGTAGCAGAAGGAATACATCCCTTCTGTGGCCCAGGCCGCGGCCTCTGACTTAGGGAGGGCTGGAGGCCTCATCGTACGTTGGAGGTTTTCCATCATGGTTTCTGTGAGGGAATTCAGGGCATGGCCTTGCAGGGTTTTGACAAAAGTGTCGTTTATGTTCTCACTGGTATTACCATCGCTGGGATCAATGCTTCTGTGCCCGAACGCCTGACGGCAAATAAAAGGTGTGGAAAAAAGAAGTTGAACCTGACCTCAGACTAGTAAATGACTGGAAAGCAGATTAGATACTTTCCTGATAATCTACTTGCCAAGAAAGGGAAATCGGCCTTCCCACATACAATTTCTTTTTTTTTTTTTTTAATTTATTTATTATTAATTCAATCATGGGGCACCATGCACTGGTTTTACAGACCATTTGACATAGTTTCATCACACTTGTTAACATAGCCTTCCTGGCATTATTAGTTATTGTGTTAAGACATTTATATTCTACATTTACTAAGTTTCACATGTACCCTTGTAAGATGCACCGCAGGTGTGGTCCACATACAATTTCTTAACACTTCACAAATGAATGGCCAAATCAGATCTTTCTTTTAAGGCTAAGTTTAAATTCCACTTTTTTAGTGAAACTGCCCTGAACCACTCCAAGTGTCTAATTTTTATCTCTCATGCTATTGCACTTTTTTGCACACTACCTGCACTTCAGCTAATTGACATTGTTTTAAGTCATTAGTTCTCTTTTATATTCTTTGTAGATATATTTTAACCAAACTTTAAGCTTAGTGGCAAAGACTGTGTCTAATATTTATTTGCAGAAACTCAATAAGTGTTGATCTTTTTCTCTCCATGACAAAGATTCTTAGTTACAATCAAATGATGCTCACATATATGGCCAGTTCCTTAACACAATAGAGCAGGCACTTGTGTAAACTGAGTGTGATAAAAAACAATCATCGAACATTAAATTTTCCTCCCTCATGCACTGTGAGTGCTGTGCGGACTTTGGATGTGATGAAATTATATCTATCTTTTTCATATGTTGCCATCTGGCTCAGGAAAGTTTTTTATTACACCCTCGGTAGCTGGATAACAAAAGAGGAATGTATAACTATTTTGTTTTTTTTTTTTTAATGATTAGTACAAAGAAGCCATGTGTAATTTATTTATGTTGCTAAGAATCTCCACATAAGGATAATTCTCTACAATACCTCTATGTTTAAATCTGAGTACATCAAAATTACTAAGTAGACTGGTATATACAAACGGAGGAAACAAACAGAGCACGGCATGAATGAAAGCTGGCTACCTTCGCAGAAGTAGTGAAATGAAATTTTTTCCAATCGAAGTATTTTCCATGGCACAACACCTTATGGTATGACAAGGGATTTGTGACGAAGTGGACGTATTTTCCCATTAGTCTGCAGGTAAAAACATGACCATGTCTTCTTTGATTTGCTCTGAGGAACTCAAGAGGATTGGCACCAAATCGCAGAGCACAGCCCAGGTACGGAATCCACCCATTTTCTAGAGGTGGTTCACCCTTTCGCCTGTAAGACACAAGTGTAGGATACATGGGCAAAATTGCACATTTGGTTTTTTATTCACATCAGGTTTTCAAATTTTTACTAGGAACTTCAAACTTAAAAACTCTGCAGTTTATGAATACTTTTTTTGTGGACACAGGTCTACTCTTCTACTTCAAAATGCTTTATGTTGACCTAGTACTGTGATATGTTGGTGAAAATGAGCACTAAATCCGTCCACTCACCCATCCATGAATACATACATTCAACAAGCACTTACGTACTGTATCCTAGTCACTTTTCCCAAAGATGGGAGTACAAGGATCTACAAGGCAAACGTCTTGCTGTCAGGGTATAAACAAAATTACATTGTAATGTGTATATTTTTTTCTAAGCATCATTTGCCTTGAGTATCTCAAAATATTTCATTTGATTGTTTTCTTTAAAGGTATAGGACCCCAAATAATAGAGAAGAATGCAGAATTGAAATTCTCAAAATCCTCAAAGTTGAAAGATGTTATTTCATCGTGATAGCTGAAGAAAAGGAGAATCTCATTTGAGAAATTAGCTTAGTATAAAATGAAGTAGAGCGACACTGGCAGGATCAAAATAATGCATTACTCTTTCATGTTATTTTAAAATGTCCTTATTAGAAAATATAAATAATAGTGCATAAAGAAATTATTTTTATTTTCTTAGTTTGAAGATAAGTAGTTTAGTCAAAATTACAAACTATCAGTCCTAATTAAAATACCTTAAAAGACAAAGTGACTTGCAGAAGGGGTAGCCCCTGTCGCTCAAAGGAGTAGGGCACTGGTCCCATATGCCGGAGGTGGTGGGTTCAAACCCAGCCCCGGCCAAAAAAGAAAAAAAAAAACAACATGTAGCAATCTACGTAGCTGAGGATCTGCTGGGGGTTGTTCTGTCTCTTTGAGGTTGACATAGCAGAGAATAGCCACATGCCCTCTCATCCAAATACTGTCTGAGCCAACCAGAAGTTAAGTAAACCATGGCTCTGGATGTGACTATATTTGTATTTCTTGTATTCTTGAACCAACTGTAAATAAATCAAATCAAGGTCACATACAATTATCAAAGTTTCCAAATTCACCATGGTTGGTTAACATTAATATGAAAAGAATGATGACAAATTCAATTCAGGCTTCACGCTCTTGTCCAGGCTTAGTTAGGCTGAGAATGAGCTGAAGGAGAATATTTATTTAGTCAGAGTACCAATGTAGTTTATGGGATAGAAGGAAACCCTTTCCATTGCAGATTTCCACTTGTGACTTGTGTCATTACTAATTATATTACATTACACACAGAGAGATCTTATGAAATTTGTCAGTTATGTATAACAAGTGTGAACATTTCTACATTACCATTTATATATGTCAACACTAAAAGGGGAAGCTGACATTCTATATTTTGTCAAAAGTATATCCTTTTTAAAATTTAAATTAAAAAATTAAGGTAGAGAATGCTAATGTGCATAAATATAGAAAACCAAACCTACTGTATCATACATAATGAAGGTAAAAGAACTCTAAATGAATGAACTAAAAGGCAATTTAAAGATACAACTTTCTTTACCTTCTTCTTATTCCAAGAACCAGCCATAAACAACAGCACACTGCCAAAACAATCCCCCAGATCAGAGACACGGTCATCATTTTGCAAATCTGTTACAAAACTTCTGAGGAGGAGAATCTCTGATTAGAATAAGGATGTCACTCACTAGAGACTCCAGCTAGACTTCCATATATATATACAACCCTGATCCACTAACTTGAACTTAGGTGACCAAAGCAAACAATTAGCCATTTGTTCATCTTATTAGAAAAAATAAAAGTGCTATTAACTGGCCTTGAACTAAGTCCACAGGTACCAGAAGAGGTTCCAAAACAATCAAAGATCTGCAATACTTGATAAGTTGGCAGTCTTTCTAACACATGTTGACTTAACATTCGGACCTGGGGACAACAGCTAATATTACGAGTTGGGTATGTGTATAAAAAGGACAAATAAACCTGTTCAAGAAAGACATATCTAATAAAGGTGTAAAAAATCATTTAAAGAAAAACAAGTATAAGTTATTCATCACACAATCGATTTAATATTTTTACCTTTTGATGAAGGATGAATTTAAATGATTTACCAGAGATATGATGATCAAGTTCAGAAGAGAGCTGAGTGAAACATTTCTGGCACTTCACAAAATGCTTTTACAAAATCATAGATATTTTACAACTTACAGTAACCATGTTACTTACCTAACATCCTCAAGAAAGAGAGAGTTCCAACCACATTCATCTTCCAGGTGAAGATAGCTTATTCTACTATTTTTTGTAAATATTATCTACTATTTTTTGTAATGTTATCTACTATTTTTTGTAAATAAAATGCACTTTTGCATTTGTAATGTTATCTACTATTTTTTTGTAAATAAAATGCATTTTTTAGTTTCTAGTTATTAAAGTAATACATTTCATTTCAAATAATTTAAGACCAACTGAAACATATCTTGGTAGAAAGTGAATATGAATTTATAACTTACCACCCCTGTTACTCCTCAAATTAAAGATGACCACTGTTAACCTTTTGCCATATATTCTTCCAAACTTTATTTCTATGCAAACATTAAGTATTAATTTGAGCATTCATTATGTGCTAAGAACTGCTCAAAGTTACTCCAGTGATAAGCATTAACAAGATAGGCTCCCTATTCTAATGGAGATTCTATTCCCCTGGAGAGACAGATAATAAAACACATTATGAATAAAATAAAACAGGATAAAGAGAGCTCTTGGGGGCTAAGGGCAACTTTGGACGTGGTGATGAGAGACGGATCTCTGAAGAGGTGATATTCAGATGTCTGAATGACATCTGAAATCAGAAGAAAGAACCTTCCAGGAAGAGAGAGCAGCCAGGGCAGGGGCCCTGGGTCAGGAATAAACTTGGTGTGTCTAATAACCCAAAAGAAATGAGTATCCTGTTGAAGCACAGTGACAATAAGGTAGGCAAACGCCAGTTCACATGGGGATCTTAGGGGCACAGGAAGAGGAGACGGGTTTTGGAAGGCAACAGTGAAGCAAAAAATAAAAATCTCAGGACCCCAAAACTCATTATGCCAAAGGGAAAACTGAACTTGGAAATGGAACCATGTAAGTCCTGCCACTTTCTCCCCAGCTCCACTTCTCTTTTTATAAGAAATGGAAGAATTCGGATAATGACAAAGTAGGTTTTCGGTGAACAGGTTATGGGAGGGAAAAAGAAAATCTGGCTAGCAAAGATGGTCTTCTTATGTAGATAAGCCTCACAGTGACAGCCCTCAAGAAGAATAGATAGTATATGGTTTTTTTCAGACCTTTATTTATTTATTTATTTTTTATTAAACCATAGCTGTGTACATTAGTATGATCGTGGGGCACCATACACTTGGTTCATAGATCCTTTGACACATTTTCATCACATTAGTTAACATAGCTTTTGTAGCATTTTCTTAGTTATTTTGCTAAGACCTTTACATTCCACATTTACTAGGATTCACATATACCCTTGTAAGATGCACCGCAGGTGTAATCCCATTAATCCCCCTCCTTCCCCCTCCTTCCCCCCTCCCTCCCCTCCCTTTCCCCTTTCTCCCTATTCTTAGGTTATAACTGGGTTATAGCTTTCAGACCTTTAAAGGGGTCATACTCTCAATAAATTTTTACTAGATTGTAAGAACAAGGATCTGACTTCATTTAGTGGAGATTCTCTACAGATGCAAATTTCTCCCCCTGCACCCCACTCCCAAGGGAGCTTTGTAGCATTATTTCTGCAGGCAGCCATCTCAAAATATGTTAAAGAAATGAATTTTAAAGTAAAATATTTCTGATTTCTTTCAGTCCTAAAAACCTTTCAAAATATATAGCACCCTATAAAACAAGTGCATGTTAATTACAACTTTAGGATGTAGCCTAAATAAACTCCTGAATGTTGATCACAAGTTTATTGACACAGATGCAGGTCACAGAAGGAAGAAGATCAATCCCTCTTCTACCCACCCTTAGAAGACTGCAAAATTGACTGTTTCCCTCTACTCCCTTTATCTTGAATGTCCATCTGTCTTATGTAAAATGTGTATTTACTGAGTGCTAAACAGAGCTTCACAGGAATGCAACCACTTACCTCACTGCTCACAACCTCCCCCTCCTCCATTTCCTTCTGTATACCTTTGCCTTTATTTTTATTTTATTTTACTTTATTTTTATCTTTTTTGAGAGAGTCTTTCTACATCACCCTCAGTAGAGTGCCATGGAGCCACAGCTCACAGCAACCTCAAACTCCTGGGCATAAGTGATTCTCTTGACTCGGCCTCCCAAGCAGCTGGGACTACAGGTGCCCTCCACAATGCCCAGCTATTTTGTTGTTGTTGTCATTGTTATTCAGCAGGCCCTGGATGGGCTTGACCCCACCAGCCCCGGTGCATGCGGCCGGCCCCTAACCACTGAGCTACAGGCACGGAGCCACCTTTGCCTTTAAATATGGAATTTTCAAATCCCTTTGCAGAAAGCCTTGTCTGCGGACACTTTGTGGCCTGTGCTTTTCCTAAGCACCTGCTCGGACTGTGGCCTAAACCTCAGTTTTTAGGAGAGTGTGACTCTCATTTCTCCGTCACTTATTAAAGCAGGTCAGAATACCACTTGGACACAGGAAGTTTGGGAGACCTGCTGGAAATCCAAGTATGAGTCTGAAATGAAGGAGAAAATGTCAGCGCTGGAAATATCAAACTCAAGAGCATTTGGAAAGCATTTAAGGCCAAGAGACACTAGGAGATCACCTAGGGAGAAAGTAAAACCAGAAAAGGGATAAATAGAGTCCAGCACCCAGCATTCCGTTCCCAGGGCTCAGTCAGAGAGTGTGAGGAGAAGAGATGGATAAGGAAGGACCAGGAAGGAAACCTCAGGAACGTGATGTCACAGGGGCGGGAGTACAATGATGTGTTTAATGAAAGAAGCGCGATTAACCGTATCTCATACTAGCTTGAGATCAAGTAATATGACAAAAAGTGGTGCTTGGACTTGCCAAAGTGGAGATAGTTGGTGACTCACTCATAAAAACCCACACACAAAGATAAAAATACTATCAAAAAGTTGATGTTAATCACGCTTCTTTCATCAAAGACATCAGCTTTTTGATAGTATTGAAAGAAACCAAAACTAAGCTATAAAGGGAGGTGGTCTTGACAGGGCAATACACTAGCTGGGGTGCCTGCCTTTTTCACTATTCTTTTTTTTTATTATTAAATCATAGCTGTGTACATTGATATGATCATGGGGCATCATACACTAGCTTCATAGACCGTTTGACACATTTTCATCACAATGGTTGACGTAGCCTTCCTGGCATTCTCTCAGTTACTGTGCCAAGACATTTACATTCCACATTTACCAAGTTTCGCATATACCCCTGTAAGATGCACCGCAGGTGTAATCCCACCAATCCCCCTCCCTCTACCCACCAGCCCCTCTTTCACTTTTCTAATTGTTCCTAGCCCCTAGGAGAAAGGCCGAGGTTCCCAAGAGAAGGAGTGTCTGTACTCCTTCTGAGGAGTAGAGCAGACCTCTGTATGTTTATAGTCCTAGAGATGTTCTTGAACTTGCTTACTTACTGAAGTACTCTTTTCCTCTGCAGATGGGAGATGAGAAGAATTTCTCCCAGAATAAAAAGTCGTGAAGAACCATGAAGTTGCTTAGCACCTTGACCACTGACTTACTCCATCTGATCTGAAGAAGCAAGTCCGCTCTGCTGCCTTCTTTCTGACACATTAAGAAAATGCTGTCCACAGATGACACCTGTGGCTCAGTGGGTAGGGCACGGGCCCCATATACCGAGGGTGGCGGGTTCAAACCCAGCCTCAGCCAAACCAACAAAAAGATAACGGGTGTTGTGGCAGGTGCCTATACTCCCGGCTACTCGGGAGGCTGAGCCAAGAGAATCACCTAAGCCCAAGAGCTGGAGGTTGCTGTGAGCTGTGATGCCACCACACTCTGCTGAGAGCAACAGAGTGAGACTCTGTCTCTAAAAAAAAAATAAAGAAAAGAAAAGAAAATGCTGGCCAGGTGCAGTGGCTCATGCCTGTAATCTGAGCACTCTGGGAGGCCAAGGCAAGTGGATTGCTTGAACTCAGGAGTCGGAGAACAGCCTGAGCAAGAATGAGACCCCGTCTCTAGTAAAAATAGAAAAAACTAGCCAGGCATTGCGGTGGGTGCCTGTAGTCCCAGCTACTCTGGAGGCTGAGGAAAGAGGATCGCTTGAGCCCAGGAATTTGAGCTGTGAGCTGTAACGCCATAGCACTCTACCCAGGGTGACAGAGAGACTCGGTCTCAAAAAAAAAAAAAAGAAAGAAAAGACAGAGAAAATTCTTAAAACGATTCTGGAAATACCGGTGAAAGTATAGCCGGGGTGTGTGGCAGAGCCCTTCCTACGCTGCCAAGGTCTTCACACACATTATCTCATTTACCCCTCACAATAGCACTGTGAGAAAACAGTTCAAAGAGAGCTTCAGCAACCTGCCAAAATTCCAGTCAGGAAAGTTGCAGACCCAGGATTCAATCTTGAGGCTTTTGGTTTCCTTGGCTCCCAGGCACGCCCTTGTATTTCAGACTTTATACCCCAGAGATCTAGGGCTCCCTGCTGCCTGAGGAGGAGAACGCCAACAGGGAGGATGTCGGCCCACTGCCCTCATCAGCCACTGCTCTTCAGCCTTCTTCAAGCGCGAGTACAGAACAAAGTTTGTTTGGAGGAAGGACTCCAAAGCTAAGACAAAGCAGAACAACACAAAACCACTGGAGAATCACTGCAGCATGCCGGCCTTCACACTCCATGGCTTTAGATCGTTTCAAGGATTTATTTCTTTATTACATTTACTTTTCATTGATTTTTCTTGAGATAAAATTTATATTATCCTAGAATTTGCTCCTTTAAAGAGTGAGTACAATTCAATAATTAAGAATATTTTCAAAGGTTGTTCACCATCACCACTATCTAATTCCAGAACATTTCCATCATATCCAAAAGAAACCCCGTGCCCATTAGCAGTTACTCTGCATCCTCAGTCCTTGCCGAACACCAAGGTACTTTCTGTCTCTATAGATTTGCCTCTTCTGAACATTTCACACAAAGGGAAACATACAATATACAGTTTTGCGTGTGTGTCGGGTTTCTTCCATTTAGCATAATATTTTCAGGGATCATTTATGTTGTAGCATGTGTGAGTACTTCATTTCCTCCTATGGCTGAATAATATTTCATCATAGGGACATACCACATGTGATTATCAATTATTAGCTGATGATCATTTGGGTTGTTTCCACTTTTTACTTACTACTAAGAGTGGTGCTATGAACATTTATATGCAGGTTTTTGTGTGAAGATGTATTTTAAATTTTCTGGGTATATAGCTAAGAGTGTGTTTTCTGGATAATATGGTAACTCTATGTTTAACCTTTTGAGGAACTGCCAAACTGGTTTCCCAAGTGACTGCACCATTTTACATTCACACTAGCAATGTACAAGGGTTCGAATTTCTCCCTGTCCTTTCCAATACTTCTTAGCAATGGTTATAGCCATCCGACTGGGTGTGAAGTATTATCTAATGTGGTTTCTGATTTACTTTTCTCTCATGACCAAAAAATGTTGAATATCTTTTGATGTGCTTGTTGACCATTTGTAAATTTTTTGGAGAAATTTCTATCAAATCATTTCCTTATTTTTTAACTGAGTTTTTGTCTTTTTTATTGTTGAGTCATAAGAGTTCTTCCTAGGTTCTAGATAGTATACCCCTATCATAGATGATTTTCAAATATTTTCTTTCATTCTGTAAATTGTCATTTCACCTTTTTCATATTGTCCTTGGATGCACAAAAGTTTTTAACATTGATGAAGTAGAATTACTCTTTTTTTGGCTAAGATTTCTTATTTTTTTTGTAGAGACAGAGTCTCACTTTATTGCCCTCAGTAGAGGGCTATGGCATCACAGCTCACAGCAACCTCCAGCTCTTGGGCTTACGTGATTCTCTTGCCTCAGCCTCCCGAGCAGCTGGGACTACAGGCGCCCGCCACAACGCCCGGCTATTTTTTTGTTGCAGTTTGGCCGGGGCTGAGTTTGAACCCGCCACCCTCGGCATATGGGGCCGGCGCCCTACTCACTGAGCCACAGGCGCCACCAAGATTTTTAAGGATTTTATAGTTTTAGCTCTTATATTTAGATCTTTGATTTACTTTGTGTTAATTGTGTATGGTGTGAAGTAGTGGCTCAATTGTATTCTTTTCACATGGATATATAATTGTCCCAGCACTATTTATAGAAAAGACTGGTCTTTCCCCCATTGAAATCTCAAGATATCTCCGTTGAAAATAAATCATAAATGTATGTTTTTGTATCTGGACTTACAAAATTCCGTTCAGTTGATCTAAATGTCTATCCTTACGTCAGTATCACAAAATCTTGATTACTGTAAGTTTACAGTAAGTTTTGAAATAAAGAAGTATAAGTCTTCTTATTGTGTTTTTTTTTTTTTTGAAGATTGTTTTAAATATTCTCTACCTTTTGCATTTCCATATAAATTTTAGGATGAGCTTGTAATTTCTGCAAAATGGGAAGCTGGGATTTTGGTAGCGATAGCATTTAATCTTTAGGTCAATTTGGAAAGAATTATCATCTTAATATTAATTCATGAACACATATGGCTGATGTCTTTCTTTTGTTTTTTTTTGCAGTTTTTAGCCGAGGCTGGGTTTGAACCCACCACCTCCAGCATATGGGGCCGGCACCCTACTCCATTGAGCCACAGGCACCACCCTGACTGGTGTCTTTTTATTCATTTAGGCCTTCTATAATTTCTTTCAATAATATTTTGTACTTTTCAGTATATAACACTTGCACTTCCTTTGTTTAACTTATTCTTAAATAGTTTATTCCTGTTGATGCTATTGTACATGGCATTGTTTTCTTAACTTCATTTACAAATTGTTCATTGCTAAAGTCAGAAATAAAATGATTTATGGATGTTAATCTTGCATCCCACAACTTTGCTGAACTTGTTTATTAGGTCTAAGAGCTTCTTATGTATTCTTTGGAATTTTCAATATACAATATCATATACTCTAAATATAGAGATAATTTTTCTTTGCTTTTATTTCTTTTTCTTGTCCAACATCTCTGCATATAACCTCCAGTACAATGTTGAACAGAAGTAGAAAGAATTAACAACCTCGTCTTGCTCCTGATCTTGGGAAAAACTTTTCAGTTTTACCATTATGCATATTAGTTGTGAGTATTTTATAGATGTTTGTTATTATGTTGAGGTATCTCCCTTCTTTTTCTAGTGTATTGACTGTTATTTCAGGAGAGAGTATTGAACTTTTGTCAAATGCTTTCTCTGCATCTATTGAGAAAGTTATGCGGGTTTTTTCTCTCATAGTATTAATATAATATTTCATTGGTTGATTTTTGTAGCTTGAGCCCTCCTTGCATTCCTAGGATAAATCCCACCTGGTCATGGGTGTATAGTACTTTTATATATTGCTAGGTGTATGCTTAAAGGATATTGGCAATAGTTAATTTTACTTGTAATGTCTTTGTCTAATTTTTGGTATCAGTAATACTGAGTCATAGAATGAGTTGGGAAGTAATCACTCCTCTTTTAATTTTTGGATGAGTTTACAAAGTATTAATATTATTATTTTTGTAATGTTCAGCAGAGTTCACCAGTGAAGCCATCTGGTTCTAAGATTGTCCTTCTAGGATTTTTTCAAAATTTCTACTTTAAACTTTTTTCTTGTTACAGATCTATTCAGATTCCTTCCTTCCTTCCTTCCTTCCTTCCTTTTCTTTCTTTCTTTCTTTTAGACAGAGTCTTACTCTGTTGCTATTGGTAGACTGCCGTGGCATCATAGCTCACAGAAACCTCAAATTCCTGGGCTTAAGTGATCCTCTTGCCTCAGCCTCCTGAGTAGCTGGGACTTCAGGCACCAGACAATGCCCAACTATTTCTTTTCTTTTTATTTTTTTTAGAGATGGAGTCTTACTCTTCCTAAGGCTAGTCTTGAACTCCTGAGCTCAAGCAGTCCACCCACCTTGGCCTCCCAGTATGCTAGGATTATGGTATGAGCCACCACATTTGGCTTTTTTTATTTCTTCTTGAGTCAGTTTTGATAGTTTATGTCTTCCAGACATGTGTCTAATCCATCTAGGTTATCTGATTTTTTTTTTTTTTTGCATATAATTGTTCTTACTATTCCTTTAAAATGCCTTTTTTCTCCATTGGCACAGAAGTATTATCTCATTTTTATTATTAATGTAATAATTTGAGGCTCTCCTTGCCCAGACCCCTTTTGTCAGTCTAACAAAAGTTTTGTCAATTCCAATTTTGACTAGGATTTTTTCAAGTAACCAATTTTTGCTTTATTGATTATTTCTATTTTTTTCTATTCTCTAATTCATTTATTTCTTCTCTGATTTCTATTTTTCCTTCCTACTACTTGATTTGGTTTTATATTTCTCTTATTTTTCAGGTTTTCAAGGAAAAGAGTAGGTTATTAATTTGATATGTTTCTTCTATTTTATTTATTTATTTATTCATTTATTTTGAGATAGGGTCATGATATCTCAGTGCAACCCCAAGCTCCTTGGCTCAAGCAACTCTCCTGCCTTAGCCTCCTGAGTAGCTAGGACTACCAGTGCATGACACCACATCAGGGTATTTTCTTTTTTTAATTTTTGGTAGAGATGGGATCTCACTATGTTGCCCAGGCTAGTCTGAAACTCCTGGCCTCAAGTCATCTTCCCATCTCGGCCTCCCAAGGTGCCAGGATTACAGGCAAGAATCTCCATTCCTGATCTCTTCTATTTTAATATAAGCAGTCCAGTTATGTTTCCCTCTAAGTACTGTTTTTGCTGTATTCTGCAAGTTTTGGTTTGTCATATTTTTATTTCATTCATCTCAAAGTATTTTCTAATTTTCTTTGTGATTTCTTCTTTTCTCACATCATCCATTTGTTATGCAGAAGTGTATTGTTTAATTTCTACATATTTGTGGAGTCCCAGAATTTCTTTCTTATTTAATTCTAATTATATTCCATCATAGAGAACAATTTTTTATGATTTTAATATTTTAAATGTATTGGCTTGCATATATTTGTCCTAGAGAATGAACTTGAGAAAAATTCATACTATGCTGTTGTTGGATTGGATGTTGTACATATGTCTGTTAGGCCTAGTTTGTTTATGGTATTATTCAAGTCTTAAAGCTTCCTGATATCCTTCTGTCTAGTTGGTCTACTTGTTATTAAAATTGACATATGGAAGTATTTCCTGTTTCACCCTCGATTTTGTCAGCTTTGCTTCACATTTCTTGATACTCTGTTTTTAGGTGCTTGTTATGTTTATAATTGTCATAAATTCTTCATGAATTGGCCATTTAGTCATTATAGAATGTCCTTCTTTGTTTATTGCAACAATTTTTGTTTTATATCTGCTTACCTTTCCCCTTATTACGTGCATTTCTGGAAAATATTAAATATGTTACAACCACAAAACAAATCATAAGGTAACATAAAAATAAGATAAATCTTTGTTATTATAGAATTCATTCATTTTTTTTTTTTTTTTTCCTAATACTGAAATACTTGTGCTAGAAATTTGGTTCAGGCTCACATTTAAAGAGGTTAGTGTAGATATTGCCCTCTCGTGGGCAACCACATACACTGACACCTCCTCTGTAGCTACATGAACATGAAGCAGCAGCCATAACTCTTAGATATGAAATTGTGGACTGGAATCTTACAAAACAATGTATACACCCAACTCATACAACCGGAGTCCAGTCCTTCACATCAAATGTGAGGGCCAATGAAACCTGGGCATGTAAAAACCTTCATTTTGTCTTTGTATGCCAAGGCCTTGGTACTTAAAAATAAGATGGCCACACTATAAAGGTCATTAAGGGGCAAGACCGGGGAGACGCTCCAGACTCAGGGGTACTAGAACTAGTTCACAAGATTTTTTTCTATTTTCAGAGAACGTATAAGAATCTGACAAACTCAGCAGTGGAGCTGATTGCCAGCAGCAGCTGTTACTTGATTTATAGTGACCATAATACTTTCCCCTGCCGGCCGCCTGCAAGATTTTTTTCTTTAACTTTGGTTCTCAGCAGTTTAACAATAAAATTCTTAAGATTTTCTCCCTTTGAACCTCTAGTTTATTTTATTTCATTCACTTAGAGAAATTCAAATATTGCTCTACCCCATTTCTGTTCTCTTTTCCTTCTGAAACTCCAATGACATATATGATAGTCGGTTGCCATCCCACAGTTCTTTGCTTTTTGTTCTCTTTGTGTTTCAGTCTTTCTGTTACCTATTGACTTAATTTTTTTCTTTTGTAGTTCTAAGTCTGCTAGTATATTACTGAGTGAATTCTTTATCTCTATTCTTGTGTTTTTTATTTCTATCATTTCCATTTGACTATTTTCTAGTTTCTGGGTTTTTTGTTTGTTTGTTTGAGACAGAGCCTCACTATGTCACCCTGGGTAGAGTGCTGTGGTACGGCTCACAGCAACCTCAAACTCCTGGGCTCAAGCGATTCTCCTGCCTCAGCCTCCCAAGTATCTGGGACTACAGGTGTACACCACAACGCCCGGCTATTTTTCTTTTGTGGCAGTTGTCATTGTTGTTTAGCTGGCCTAGGCCGGGTTCGAACCCACCAGCCTCCGTGTATGTGGCTGGCACCATAACCAGTGTGCTACAGGCGCTGAGCCTAGTTTCTGTTTTTTTAATCAAGTTCTCAACTGTTAATGCTATTGTCCATCTATTGCATTAGATCTTGTAACATACTAATCATGGTTATTTTAAATAATTTACTGTCATTTCCAACATCTGGATCATCTCTGACTTTGAATCTGTTGAATGCTGTCTCATGAAGATAAATTGATTTTTCTTACTGTTTATGAAATCCATGTATGATGAGATTGAAATGGTCCTAACTATGTCAGCTGTTGGAGTGGAAGCAACTTGACACGAGGGAAGTGAGAATCTACTGGGGACCCTATTTCAGTAGCAAAGCTAAAATCCAACCATGGATTAACAAAGCCTGGGCATATATGACTGAGGAGGAGAGCATCTGAAATCAGGCCAAAAATTACATATTTGGGGGAAAAAACTAATCATGTAATTAAAATAATATTTTAAGCCACAAAATAAAATATCAAATCTAAAACACCCTTGTTACCTATACAGGATTCAGACTAATAGCAACCTCATAGCAGGGATACATCTGGCTTTATAGAACCAGATGATTTTTTTCCTTTAATTAATAGATTTCATTTTTTAGGACAGTTTTAGGTTTACAGAAAAATTGAGCGGAAAGTACAAAGAGTTCCTACATGCCTTCCTCCCCACAGTTTGCCCTATTATTAACATCTTGCCTTGTCATAATGAGTCAATACTAATATATTATTATTAAATGAACCTCTCGCTTACATGGGATTCACTCTGTATGGTTCTATGGGTTTTGACTGATGCATAATTTCATTTGTCTGCTGTTTCAGTATCTTACAGAATAGTTTCACTGCCCTGTGTTCTGCCTATTTAATACTCTCTCCCCTGAAAACTCTTGGAGCCATTGATCTTTTTACTGGATCTGTAGTTCTGCCTTTTCCAATATGTCATAGAATTAGAATCATACAGTACATATCTTTTTCATCCTGGCTTCAGCATGAAAAGTATGGATTCATGTAAGAATTATCCATGTCTTTTCATGGCTTGGCAGCTTATCTCTTTTTTACCATTGAATGGTATTTTGCTGTATAAATTAACCATAATTTGTTTATTCATTTATATATTGGTTATTTTCAACTTCCAGCTATTATGAATAAAGCTACTATAAACATTTATGGATTTTTGTGGAGTTAAGTCTTCAGTTCATTTGGAAAATTCCTTGGAGCATGATTTTTGGATTATGTGGTTGACTATGTTTAGCTCTGTAATAAATTGCCAACTGGTTTTCCAAGTGGCTATATCAAGTGTTCCCCCAACAGTGAACATGGACTCCTGTTGTTTCACATTCACACCAGCATTAAGTGTTGTTAGTTGGAAACAGTTTTTTATAGTATCACGATGTATAGTAAGAATATTTTAAAACTAGAATCCACCTGGTGAACAGATGGGATTTTTGTTCTTCTTTCTCTTTTGGTGTTTAGTGAACAGAAGGGACCACTTTGGACTAAGTAAGTCCTTCAGGTTCTTATACTTCCTTGACGAGAAGAGCTTACAGGTGGTACCGGACGTAGTCCTAATTAAGACAGGTGACTACTTAAGTAATTAATCTTTGTTCTGCAAACTAGGTAAGGGAGTAACATGTCTTAGAACATTGACGCTTGGGCTCAGAGCCCATAGCTCAGTGGTTAGGGTGCTACCCACATAACACTGAAGCAGGTGGGTTTGAATCTGGCCCAGGCCTCCTAAACAATGACAACTGCAACAAAAAATAGCCAGGTGTTGTGGCAGGTGCCTACAGTCCCAGCTACTTGGGAGGCTGAGGCAAGAGAATCGCTTACACTCAAGAGTTTGACATTGCTGTGAGTTGTGATGCCACAGCACTCTCCTGAGGGGGACATAATGATACTCTGTCTCAAAAAAAAAAAAAATCTAAAAAAAAAAATAACCACCTGCTTGGAAAGTTATTTTGAACAAAGCTATTTAAAATTCTGTCCTTTGAAAACCTAACTAAAAACGGAAGGTGTGGTAAACTGCCAATTCAAACTAGGTTATCCTTCCTCTGCCTTTTGACCTGATCTGCACTCGGAGACAGGAAAAAGTGAATACAGGCATAACTTTTGTAGTTTATCTATTTCATAGATGTTGTGCTTTTTGCAAATTGAAACTTTATAGCGATGCTGCATTGAGCAAGTCTTATGAGATGAGCAAATAAACTGTTTTCTTGAGATGGAATCCAGTCATGGTGAAAATGCTGCGAACATTGTTGAAACAACAACAAAGGATTTAGAACTGTGCGGAAACTTAGTTGATGAAGCACCCTGATAGCTTAAGAGGACTTTCTCTAACTGTGAAAGAAGTTCTGTCGGTAAAATGTTAACAAACAGCATCACATGCTACAATCTTTTCATGAAAGGAAGTCAATCAATGCAGCAAACTTCATTGCTATCTTTTTTAAGCAATTGCCTCAGCCACCCCAACCTTCAGCAACCACCCTGAATGGTCATCAGCCATTGACATTGAGACAAGGCCTCACCCATCATCAGGGAAGGCTCAGATGATCATTACCACATTTCAACAACAAAATATTGTTAAATACAGATATGTACATGGTTTTATTTAGAAATAATAAAATCGTATGCTTAATGGACTACATTATAGTGCAAGCACAACTTTTATATGGTCTGGGAAACCAAAAATATCGTGAAATTTGTTTTATTGAAGTAAGGTGGAACTTAACCCGCGCTCTGTGTAAGGTACACTTGTATGTATGTCTTATAGTAACTTCAACTTTTACCTACTTATGCCTGTTTATAAATACTGATGCACCTGAGGCTTTGGATTCTTTGTTTAGATTTTAAGAACATTTTAAACTAGGATTTAAGACTATCCCTTTTTTCATTCATCTCAGAAGACACAAAATAAAAAAAATTTAACAAGGTGCATGACCTTCAGACAGGTGAATATGAATGACATTTCTAAGAACTTAAGTAAATTAAGCATGACATTTAAATTTCAAGCTAAGTATCTTTGTTTACTGGGTTAATCAGTACATGGTATATATTCATTTTTTCCTTCATTTCTACATATAATCTCCATTTCTCCAAGCCATCTTTGCTTAGGAATTCAGTAGACAAGCAATAACAATAATAACACGGTGTTTCCCTGGTCATCTTCCACCCTGTGAATGGGCTTTCCCATCCCATTCTCCAACACTATCCACCAGCTCCATACACACCTCAGATTCCTCCCAACTCTGCCAACTCTGTATTGCAGGCCCTAGACTGGACCATTTAGAAAGAAACACTATTAAGTGTCTTGAAATAAACACAGGACACGCCACAGTTGTAGTGTTATGAAAGCCCCAGGGGAGAGACAACACGATTTGTCACGTGCCACTGGCACTTTTTCTGCTCCCATCTGGCCTTGAGAATATCACATTCCCAGGTGCCTTATATAGAAATGTAGGTTGGCGGCGCCTGTGGCTCAGTGAGCAGGGCGCCGGCCCCATATGCCAAGGGTGGCGGGTTCAAACCCAGCCCCGGCCAAACTGCAACAAAAAAATAGCCGGGCGTTGTGGCGGGCGCCTGTAGTCCCAGCTGCTCGGGAGGCTGAGGCAAGAGAATCATGTAAGCCCAAGAGCTGGAGGTTGCTGTGAGCCGTGTGATGCCACGGCACTCTACCCGAGGGCAGTACAGTGAGACTCTGTCTCTACAAAATAAATAAATAAATAAATAAAAATAAAAATAAAAATAAAAAAAGAAATGTAGGTTGATCTGGTGGTTACATCTCTTTAGTGTCCTGTGGTCTGGAACAGCCTGGAACAGTTCCTCAGTCTTTCCTCGACTTTCGGGACTTTGGCAGGTTTTAGACCAGTTGCTTTAGAGACTGTCCCTCAAGTTAGATTTTTGTAACAATCCGCCCAGATTTGTATCCTGAATCGCAGTCAGAGATACCACAGAAGTGATGAGCTTTCTTGTCATTACATCCCGTTTGGTGCCTGATTTCGATTTGTCCTGTCCCTGATGATGCTCACTTGGATCGCTTGATTAAGATGGTATCTGTCAGGATTCCCACTGCAATGGGATCCTTCTTCCCATACGTAGAACACATTCACTGCCTCAATAAGAGAAATGATCCAGAGTCTCATCCAGTTACTGTACTCTGCTAAAAGTCAGCATCTCTAGGTGATGCACAGTAATTTCTGTTGCGTCCAGGTGTTGCTTTTCATGGTGGGTCTAGCAGCCTGTCAACTTACACAGAAGTTACTTGCTTACTTTCTCTCACGTCCTCCCAATATACTACATTCAGTAGCTAAATAGACCAAGATCACTTCAATGGAAACTTTGATTTAAAAGGGGGAAAGTGGATAACACCAGCAGTCAAGGTCCATAACAATTATTAAATCCTACTGAGTGTAACTAAGAAATACCTATTGTCTGCACAATGGAGTGGGCTCCTCAGAGGGCCGGTCTGGATCCCCTGGCTCTGTTCTCAAAGATTTACCATCAATGCTGAGTCTTCTCATTTTGCAATATGTTTCAAATTTTCATTTGCTTAGGTCTTTTCTTCTAATCTTCCAGTTTTGTATTTTATAAAGTACATATTTGTGTATGCATAAACATAGTAAAAATGGACCATTAGTTTATTTGTATGTGTTTATGTTATGAGTTTCTTTCTATATCTGGAATACTAATTATTTTAAAAGTCAGGAATGGGCTTTTAACTTTATTAAATGTTTTTTCAACATCTATTAACATGTCCCAAAGGAATGGAAGCCCTACTGGAGACTATCATAAATGAAAATTTCCCAAGTTTTAATAAAAATCCTGACACACTCCTTTCAGAAGGATATTGAACCCTGGGTCATCTCAACTCAAGCAGAGCTTCTCCAAGACAAATGTAAAGAGCCTGTCCAAAGTCAAGATGAAAAAAAAAAAAATTCTGCAAGCAGCCAGGAGTAAGGACAGTGGCAGAGCCATTAGGATGACACAGACTTTTCAACTAAAACTTTCCAAGACAGAAGAGCATGGTCATCCACCTTCAACATTCTTAAACCAAACAATTTTCAGCCCTGAATTCTGTATCCTGCTGAACTAAGTTTCAAAACTGAAGGAGAAATCAAACCTTTTGTGGATATACAAACACTGAGGAAATTTAAGACCAGCTCTACAGGAAATACTTACACCACCTCTCAACACTGACCATCCCAATGGACCACCAGCAAAGTACATCTAAAAGCCAAAGGTCAAAACTTAGCTTCCACAACAGCCCAAAGGATAAAATGACACAATGGACTTTCACAAAATAAGATGAATAGAACTCCACCGCACTTGTAAATTCTCTCAACAAATGTCATTGGATTGAATTCACCACCGAAGAGGCACAGACTGGCTGATTAGGAAAAAAAAAAAAAAAAGCACAAACCATCCATATGCTGTATCCAGAAAACACACCCAGCCTTGAAGGACAAATCAAAACTCAGGGTTAAGGGATAGAAAACTATGTTTCAAGCAAATGGAAATCAAAAGAAAGGAGGGGTTACCATCTTATTTTCAGATACAAGGTAGAGTACGGGCTGAAGTTTTACAATCTCCTGTACTTATTCCTGGCTGCTTGCAGAATTTACTGGAGCCACCAGCATGACAAATAAAAAATACTCTGGAGTTGGGCAGGGCCCAGTTCATCCTCAAAGAAAATCTCTGATGTTGAGTCATCTTAGATAAATTTGAAAATTTGATAGTAGTAATCATTGAACAATGTACATGTATACTAAATCATTATGTTGCACATCTTGAATATATTTAATTTTTATTTGACAATTACAGTTTGACAATTATAATTCAAAATAAAAAGAAATTGATCAAACTGGGACTAAGACAAGAACAACTATGGGATCTCCCATAGAGAGAGATCCTTGGCTATGCAGAAAAAAAAAAAAAAAGAGCTGTTTTAAAATCATTCCTATTGAGCTCAGCATATTCAACATAATAGGTCAATACATTTTTATGAGCAATTCTTTAATTGAAATGTGGAAGTGTGTTGATAGAAATGTATGCAGTATTTCCGTTCCAGGTTAAGCATGTCTGAGCCTTTGTTCTTTCTGGTGTTCACATGTACCTTCTCTTTCCTCTTGATCTATTTTAGTGAGTTTTTCAGATCAGATTTTGATTATGTCGATCAAGTCCACATTTTTTGTTTGTTTTCTTTCTCATTAAGTTCGGCTTTTACATGTATTGATTTCTTACTCCCGTTTCCTTTGGGGTTGCTCGGCCTGCCTTTCTGAATTGTAGGCTTAGTTTGTTTTCAGTCTTTCCAGTTTCCCAATACATGTATTTGTTTTTTAGGCTGTATTTTTACATAAATGACATTTTAGTTCTGTTTTAAATTTATTGTTGGACAAATATTGAGCAGACTTCTTTTACAAGTATGTATAGTCATTCTTTCATATGGCCATGAGATTCAGAAGGCTGAGATAGGCCTCAAGAGAAATAATTTTTCAAGATTTATTTCCTGATTTAAGACCTTAATGTAAGTAAGCAGGTATTTCCTTCTCTGATTTCCCAGCCATCTTCTTTTTAGGCTTTACCACATAGTTTCAGAGCTCCGTACAATGCAGAAACTCTGCTCTGTCTTAGGAGAGAACGTAAATAAAAAAAGGTGTCTTCGCAGGCAAGCTGTATAGACAGGCACAGCCTGGCAGTGATAATCTTTAATTGCACGTCATTTTTTTACTAGGAGCACAGAAAGTTTTCCTTGATTTTCTAAAAGATATGGTTCAAAACAGCCAGCAAGCATGAATTCTCAAAGCTTTAGTTGCAGGCTACAGCAATCCAGCAGCATGTCTTATGTTTTTTGTTTCCTCACTTGCTGTAATTTATACAAATTTCCTCTTGGGAAATTTGAGGGATGGCCTCAAATTGTGTGGCTCTATGCCCTCCTAAGTGACAATTTATGTAGTCTACTATGTGTTTTTCTTTTTCCTAAATGAAAGAAGCACTGAGATGAAGCAAGTTAACCAAAAGCCTTAGCTTGCAAGGCACAATTTCTTTTCTTTTCTTTTCTTTTCTTTTCTTTTCTTTTCTTTCTTTTTGTTGAGACAGAGTCTCACTATGTCACCCTCAGTAGAGTGGTTGGGGAATCACAGCTCACAGCAACCTCAGACTCTTCGGCTTAAGCGATTCTCTTGCCTCAGCCTCCCAAGTAGCTGGGACTACAAGTGCCTGCCACAACACCTGGCTATTTTTTATTGCAGTTGTCGTTGTTGTTTAGTAGGTCTGGTCCGAGTTCGAACCCGCCAGCCTGGGTGTATGTGGGTGGTGCCCTACCCGCTGAGCCATGGGCACCACCACAAGGCACAATTTCTAAAGATTCCTTGTCACTTTGCCTTTCAGCACTTGTTATTGATTAAGGCATGGCAAATCCTTGTATTTGGCTATGATCCAAGACAAAGTAAAGAAAATAGCTGTTTTCTGTCTCAGCTGCAACATAAAAATTAGCACAATAATGACACACAAGGACAGGGCTATCACATAGGAATGGCTTTACCCAGCTGCCCAGAGAGCACCATTTATGAGTTCTAAACTGGTTACTATTTCACGCAATGTGTCTATGCTGTTAGGTTTGTTTAATGACTGACTGTGGCCTCTCTATAGTCTACTGGCCTTTTCTGTAACCTTAGATAACATTCTTTTATTTTGGCTTTAAACTAATAAAGTCAATCTCAGTTTTAAACCTGTGGACCCAGTAATGTCTTTATTTCTGGCTCTCATGACTTTTGATCTAAACATCAAATTCTCCTTTTTCATTCTTTATTGTCCTTCAGCTCCTGTGAATGTCCTAGCAGTATTGACAACAACATCAATTGGTTTCATTAAGTCAACATTCATTGTTCTTTGAACTAATACAAAAACTGCCCAATATTTTTACAAGCAATAATGGTATGACCTGGCCCCCACTGTCCCTTAGGCTTAGACCCACTGTCCCTTAGGCTTAGAGCAAAGGCATATAGTTTTCAGAACTGCAGTGACAGTAAGTAAGCCAGAGCTCCCAAAGTGAGCTGGTAAAATCCTTTACAGGATTATCAATGTAGAAAGATGGGACATGAATCACTGGAGGAAGTTAAAAATTGAACATTTGTTTGGGAGAAAATAGAGAATTGATACTTCTATGGACGTGAAAACTACCTGGACAGATCTCACATCTTTACATGGCATAGAATTCTAATATCATACTCTAGAATTAAGGCACATTGTCAGTCTTTTATTAAATATTTTGGTTTATCAATTTAAATTCCTATGTGACGTACATATTTAGCATACCATGACTTATAAAATAGTACTTTTTTTTTTTTTTTTTTGTAGAGACAGAGTTTCACTTTATTGCCCTCGGTAGAGTGCCGTGGCCTCACACAGCTCACAGCAACCTCCAACTCCTGGGCTTAAGCGATTCTATAAAATAGTACTTTTTAATTTGTCTGAACATGCTTCCTTATTCCTCTGTTGTCAGTATTCAGTTTACAACAGCTATTGACTTGGCACAGGTGTTACATTAAAGAACCTCACCCATAATGATAGCTAATTCTTGACAACTCATCCTGGGAGCTATGCACTGCTGCAACCCTACCCAAAGACTTCCAGCAGCCATTGTCCCCCAACCCCGCCCATCCCCTGCCCTGAACCCATTCCCACCGCCGGCTCAGAGTCGACTGTTTTCTATTCTTTTTAATTTCTGTTATGAATGTTTTCCTAGTCCACAATATTATTAAAGATTATTTGGCAGTAATAAAATGTCTCCATTTGGTAGTCCTATTATACGGCACAAGTATAAAGTTAAAAAAGAAGAATTTCTTCAAGGACTCCATCTCTTGAATGTGATGTGTTAGAAATATTTAACAAACATTTTGCTTGTTGACACACTTTTAATTTATGCTTAGCTATTGTCAGATTTTTTCTGGTATATTTTCTTACCATGTCCACACACTAGTCATGTAGGTATTGTTTTAAAGTCTCATGGGTAGACACCAATTATCAATATTATTTACTTCAATATATCAATTAACCTTATTAAAGTACTTCAAAAAAACAGTTTCATACATCTGTACTGGGGTTTTCTCACATCAGCTGAGCCTATCTCACAGCTCCAAAATATACTACTGGGCATTTTTAATAATTAGAGTCTTTGGCTGATTCTCCACGTACAGGCCTCCAAATCTGGGGAGGCTGGTGTGATATTCAGTCTTTCCTATTTACTTTTTGATTTTAATTTTAATTTATTTGTTTCTCTTTTGAGACAGAGTCTCACCCCGGTGCCCAGGCTAGAGCACAGTGGCATCATCATAGCTCAGTACAGCCTCCAGCTCCTGGGCTGAAGCAATCTTCCTCCCTCAGCCACCTGAGTAACTGAGACTATAGTCATGAGCCACCACTTCCAGTCTTTCCTAAACATAATAGTTCCCTCTTATTCACAGCGATATATTTCAGGATCCCCCCAGTGGACTTGAAACCACAGATAGTACTGAACACTAAACATACCATATTTTTTCAGATTGATTTGAAGGTCTGTGCTCTCCTAAGTGACATCCATGTAGTCTAACATGAGTTTTTTGGAGGTAGTACACACTCTCAATGTGCTCGTGGCCAAGATGATTTCAATTTGATAAGCAAGACAGCTCCAAAGTGCCTGACAGGTGGGGACTATGTACAGTGTGGAGACACAGGGTAGGAACACAAGATTCACATCCCTACATGGACAACGTGGGAGGGCGCGAGATTTCATCACACTGCTCAGAAGGATGTGCAGTTTAAAATGTGCAATTATTTACTTTGGGAATTTTTTATGTACTGGAAGGGCAGTGGATCATGGGTAACTGAAACCACAGAAAGTCAAACCACAGATAAGGGGAGACCACCATGTAGGGCTTATCAGATAGCTATTAAGTCATGCCGCTTATCAATGAAGGAGGGGTTTCTCATTCTAAATACTATACGTGGACCTTCAGCCTTGCAAAGGAGTTACTAACACATAGAGTGAGAGGATGAGGGCAAACAGACTGGAAAAGGAAAATCAAATTCAAAGATTAAATTTAAATAATGGCAAGATCTTAAGTTATGCTATATTTTTGCCACATACCCTTACATCTAAATATTCAGCATTAGCCATTAATTTTTCAATTTGTGGCTTTGTTCCTAAATAGTTCATTTGGATAAAATGAATTTTCCTTTTCATTTAAATCTTTTTAGTACATATTCTGATTTATGTGGTAGATTATCAAATTGTTTTCCCCGTTTGTGTAAACAAAAATTTATAAGGTCTAAGTGAACATATAAAAAGTTTGCTTCTAATTCAAATCATAAATGATAAAAATCAAATCCATTGATTTTGCTAAAAGTGGTTAGCAACCGTCAATATTCGATATGAATTTTGTTTTACGTTTAATAATATAGGGAAAATTATACTCTTAAATGATTAATTTGAATGATTGTTTTTATTTCCTCTTCATGCAAGAGGTTTGTTTGTCTGAGGCAAACTCTCACTTTGTCGCCCTGGGTAGAGTGCGATGGTGTCACAGCTCACAGCAACCTCAAATGCTTGGGCTCAAGTGATTCTCTTGCCTCAGCCTCCTGAGTAGCTTAGGAACACAATTTGGACTGCTGAATGATAAAATATTGTTCAGGAAGGTGGGGGGAAAGAAACAAGCAAAAGAAGGTGAAACTATCCCTGGGTACTGGTTTAAGTAATGGTCTTCTGGTGAAGTTCTCTGCTTGGCTGCTGCCTGAAAAGTTTTGGCTATGACTCTATCAGGGAAAGAAATTTCCCAGAATTATGTCTGGGAAAGGGTAGTTCTAAACCCTACCCTTTCTGGAAGTAACCTGTGCTTTGGGATGTCCAAGCACAAGTTAACTTGGAGAGGCGGGATCAGGTCCATCCAGGACCCGACCTCTCAGCACTCGGATGCTCCATTCTGACAAAACCTCAGAGTAGCTCCCCCTCCAGCTTTAGAATGAATCTATTTCAGGGTACCCATTTCCTATCCCTACCCTAAAATTGGACCTGGGTCACCCTGGTTGGTTCCGGAAGAGCTCCACAACTTCAAACCTTGGAGAATAAGGATTACAGCATACATTCCTTTCCTTGAAGAAGTCTCCAAGTCTGTTAACCAAATTGGCTCTTCGTCTTCCTAAATAATAAAAATCTACTCCAAGGTGACTTTTCTGTTCTTGTCTATGAAGCAATTTCTCTGTATAATATAAAGAGAAAATCAACAAATGTAATTTTGGGTGGTCTACTGTTTGGATGAGCCACTCTGCCATGATTTAGCTTGAATCCTTGTTCTGTCACTTTCCATGAATTCTAATGACTAAATTTGTTCATCATATTGTAACATATCTTTAATGGCAGGAGCAAATTTTCCATCTATTTGAATTTCCCACTACTTAACACAGTTTCTAATGTATTATAATGCTCAATACATTTTAAATACTCTGAAATAATCCTGAGGAGAGAATTCCAAATGCCTCATAAGCATTCTCTCTTCTTTCTTAATGAAAAAACCCTGGGAAGTACATTTGGCTAAAATGTGACAATTCTTAGACCATTTTACAGCTAGCTATAGCCAGTTTAATATAAATGTTCTGAAGCTTCTGGGAGGGTTTCACAAAAGGAAGGGAGCCTATGTCCTTTGGCTCATCTGTTCTCGTTCCTTTCTAATATCTGGAATGTGGATGTGATGGCTGGAGCACAGCAGGAATTTTTGCATCATGAGATGATTTTACTTCTATATTTCAGTGAGAAAAATGAATGTCTTGTTTAAGTTACTTTACGTTTCTTTACAGCTGGACATAATCCTAACTAAATCAAACATGTTTTTCCCTTGCTTGTAGAGAAAAAGTAAAGGAAAGAAACATGGAGAGAGGACTGATCGAGGAAACATTAAAAAAAAAAAAAAAGGCAATCCAAAATGAAATGGTATTAGGGGTGGTGTATTCCCTAAAGTCTTTGCAAGAACTGAAACATCAATCTGTTCTGCTACCACATGTTTAGGTAAAGTGAATTAGCTCGTGCAAAGTTGGTAAATGAACAATGATATCAATGTCCTAGTGTCCAAATTGTCTCGGTTCATATGCATGTGATTTCCTCAGTATGTGATTTCCAAGAAATCAGGGGCAAAGTTTCTTCACAATTAAAGAGCAAGACACGGCAACAGACAAACAAAGAATCCTACAGCAGTACTTTTTGAGTGAAAGCGAAAGCCTGGGTTAGTAGTTTCAGAAACTGCTACCCACGTCACAATGTCAACCTATCTCATGAAGTGTAAAAACAGATAAAGAAGCTGCAAAAAAAAAAGTCTCTTTGTTTAAAAGAACATGATGAAAGCCCCTGACTCAGATTTTTAACTCTGATAAACCTGGTTTCTTTGGAAGCCAATGCCCCTGTATCTCAAAGGGAAAGAACAAGTCTCCAAGTTCAAAAGCTGCTCAGGGTAGTTGCTGGTGGCGACTGAGCCAGTAAGTAGAGGTTTACTGTTTTGGTTGGTGCTCCTGTCATGAAATTGAGCAGCATGGTCTGTGTAGCCCTATTCCTGCATATGCCCTGTTATTTCCAGTATATGCTTCTGTAGAGTGCAAAGCTGTGTGTGAATGATGTAATTTTATAATGAAATGGCTGTATGCAGGAAAGCAAGAAGAATCTTCAGGGCAAATTATACCTGATAAAATACTCCTTTTCCACATCTTAACATGAAATGTGACCAATTCTTCAGTCGAGGTTTGCTTTCCAACCTGCTTCTTTTCATAATTTTATTTTACTTAACATCTAGAATCAAATCTTTAAAAATGTGAAGCTTAACCATTTTATCTTTCATGCTCCCTTTCTCAGGAAGCTTGTAGAGGACGTGACCTTCCAGAGTGAGACCCTGAACCAGGGGCCGCAGGAGTCAGGGACCCAGCACCAGAGAGTGTGAAATCCACGGTGATGGTGAACCAAGTCGCAGGAAAACAGCCATGTGGCCCCCGTGAGCGCAAACTCCTCAGACTGGGCTCTGGAGGGAGCATTCCAGAAACAATCTGATGTTTCAGCACATGGAAAAGTGATGTCTCCAGGCATTGTACAGATCTACCCAGGACACTCAGATGAATCAGCTGTGAGAATATGGGAGCCTAGGTTGGCTTTGAGGGTTGAAGAATAATAAAAATGGATGTCATCCTGTTGCTTTTCAAAAGCCCTCATAACAACCCTGTGCTTTCAGTAGGATATTTACTTGAACTGACCACGTGGAAGGCTGCCCTGCTTTGGCTCCAGTGCCCGGCTCAGAGGGCTGTTCCATCTCCAGAAAGCCCGGTCTCTGCCCCGCGCTGCACAAGTGACAACTCAGTGCCTGCGGTCGTCCGTGCCGCTGCTCTTGCACATCCATGTGTAGGCCTTTGGCTTCAAGTAACCACAGAACACTTATTTCTCCCAATTCCTTATATCCAGCCCAGACCTGGCTCCTGACAGATTCCCCTGCTCATCTGATAGCCCTCAGACACATGTCAGGCTGATTGAGATGTAAGCCTCCCTTGTGGAGATTTGGCCTTCGTTACCTCGGTTTTAGAGGCATTTTTAGCAACAATGAGGAATCCCTTATTTAAGTTAGAAATTTAACAGTTGGAAGGCTGTAAACGCAAAGAATGCAACTGAGGGGACAGTCTGCTGAAGGGATGAGCGTGGCCAGAGGTGACACCAGAACAGGTCAAGAAAATGTCCTGACAACTGGAATATTCTTTTGACATTGACAATTACAGAAATCTCTGGTTCTGAATTTTCAACTGTTAAAATAAACGGGCTCTTCGAAACAAGAAACTATGGTAGTTTTAAGAATCAAATCTCTTAGTTCCTTGGGCATTGTGCCAAGGGTCAAAGACTGCTTGAAGTATAGCCCCAGCCCTCAGGCGGGTCCTGTCAGACAAAGGAATGATTAATGTTCATGAAACAACAGGGAAGAAAAGACCACTTTTGATTCCATTTAAAATTTTATACGGTGAGGAGACTAACAAGAGCTGAAGGATAAGGGTGAGATCTGAAGGTCAAATTGATTCAGTTGCCCAATTATCCACACTCAGACAACTAAATGAATGAAAGAAACTATAATAATTTCCTTACAACTACAGCTCAGAAATTGTGCATTACCCTGGCTGTGCAAATACAGCCTAGGGTTGTTGATTCTGAACATCTGGAACACTTTTAGACATGTGTAACTTGAACCTCAGCATTTGGCATCCTTCTTAAGGGTGTGTGTCTTTACAACTGAGGGAGGAATCCCAAAATTGAATTTCACAGTTAAAAGCAAAAACAAGTTATAACATACTGTCTTGTCTAGTAGAGAGAGACTAGGTAATAATTGATGGAATCCAGAGCAATGTGGCGCATCCCCTGTGGAGTAGGGTGGATGCTTTCAGAGACTTTAATGATTCTGCTCGCTTAACAGAATCCATATGCTCTTAAATATTTCAGACAATATTAAAAATTAAACTGAATATAAGTGACCACAAAATATTGTAATTAGGGTCTCTACAAAAATCGTTTAGGGCTGGGCATGGACGCTCACACCTGTAATCCCAGCACTCTGGGAGGCCAAAGAAGGAGGAGCACTTGAAACCAGCCTGGCTGTGAGTTTGAGACCAGCCTGAGCAAGAATGAGCCCTCTACCAAAAATAGAAAAAATTGCCCAGTTGTTGTTGGCACATGCCTGGAGTCCTAACTACTCAGAAGGCTGAGGCAAGAGGATTGCTTGAGCCCAGGAGTTTAAGGCTGCAGTGAGCAATGATCACATCACTGCACTCCAGCCTCGGCAACAGAGCAAGACTCTGTCTCAAAAAAAAAATTGTTTTGAATACTGACATAGAAGCTGTGTCATTTTTACCAACATGGCTATTTCAAACCTATTATACTATTGATCATCTCTCTATATTTTTATAGTAATCCTACATAAAATGTGCTAATGAATTTTAAAATTGCTTTCTACTTAAGTATTATTCATGATGGCCAGTCCAAGAAGGTAGAAAATAGGACTCTGGAAATAAAACAAAAGACCCAGTCAACAATTAAAACTTTTTTTTTTTAGACAGAATTTCACTCTGTCACCCTAGGTAGAGTGCCATGATATCATAGTTTATAGCAACCTCAAACTCTTGGGCTGAGCAATCCTCTAGCCTCAACCTCCTGAGTAGCTGGGACTGCAGGCTCTACCCTCCGACACACACACACACACACACACACACACACACACACACACAATGCCCAGCTACTTTTAGAGATTGGGTCTCACTCTTCATCAGGCTGGTCTTGAACTCCTGAGCTCAAGAAATCCACCCACCTCACCCTCCCAGAGTGCTAGGATTACAGGTGTGAGCCATTGCATCTGGCTTTTTTTTTTTTTTTTAATCACAAGTCACTTTACCTTTACTTTATAATGTTTTGGTAGCCCTATAAAATATTTCTACACTGTGGGGGGGGGCAGTTATTTCTAGCTATAGTAAACATGTGTTTCAGGAAAGCATTTAACATACGTATTTGAAAGAGGATCCAAATGCTCTTAAATTAAATGAGTTAATTTAACTTACAAGTTAGTTTTAACTTACTGATCTGTCAACTGAGAATATTGTCACCACCTATAAAAGGTATGGGTCATGACTGTAACAGAATCTTTTGTACAAATAATCTCTTTGCTATAGCAAAATATTCAATGATAGAGAAAATAAGAATGACCTGGAGAAATGTTTAATTTAGAAAGAGAGATTATTATTTTTACACGGGATATTTTAAAATATTCATCTATACTAAATCCAAACATAAAAAGTCATATTAGCTGAAGAATAATTATTCACTTTCACAAAAATGTCCAGCCTTCACAAAATGATTTACTTCAAGGTTCTTTTCAAGTAGGGAGCACTCTTACGCATTTCGGTGACTGAATGGACAAAATATGATCTATATATTTCTTTTTAGGGGCATATTCTCTTTCAGGGAAATCCTCCAGAATGTTCATAAACAAATTTGTTCCAGGAAAGACAGCTAAGGAATGTTTTAAGTGGTGGTTTCACTATTCAACAAAGCACTGTTGACCATCTTGCTGATAGAACATAAAACCCTGAGAGAGAAAATGTGTTCTGGAACAAGGGTTAAGATGATAATGAATTTCAGGCAGACTGGTTTGTCATGTGGCTGAGAGTTTATAAAGAAAAAGGAAGTTCCATACTTCAATAGAGCAAATGACCTTCAAATCATTAACTCTTTTACCATTTATGGTGAAATAAAATCTTTAGCAAAAGCAACAGTGCTGATTATGATAGTAGGATTATACTAATACTTCAGAAAACTTAAAAAGATGATGTATTAAAAGAAATTCTCAGTTCTGAAAGTTGAATAAACATGTATGGTATTATCCTCATCTTTCCTCCTACCTACATGCAACATTATAAACGAGGTATCATTTTGAATAAAGAGTACTGTACTTTAGGCATAGTGTGGAATATTAAAGACATTTTTAAATATAGTAAAATTTATTTTTACATATGGTAATATCTTTGGTAAAACTATATTTGTATTTGTCAATTTTTTTAATATCGGTCCACTATAAATTCTGAAGACAGAAACATATTCTGGAAAATAACTAAATTAGCATCTGTAGCTAACACTATGATCATGGTTTTGGCCTAAACTAGTATTATGTTAATTTTATTATATTTGCATAAATATTATTCAAAAATGAGCCAGGAAGAATGATGATTTCATTTCACTCCTAGGTTAATTTGCGTCTTTTTTCTTTTTTTTGAAGTAACCAAATGCATATTTTGCCTAATCAACACCTTCCACACACTCAATCTTACCCTTACTGTGGGGAAGAAAGATTATTTTCTCATTCCCAAGATTTTTTGTATTCTTGGTAAGCTACTAACTTGAAGAAAGGTAAGGTTTCCTCTACTACCCCTTGGGCAGAATCCATAAATGTCTGATCTGACATATTTTTTCTTTTTTTTTTAATGGTTAAATTATAGCTGTGTACATTAGTGCAATCAAGGGGTACAGTGTGCTGGTTTCATATACACTCTGAAATATTCTCATCAAACTGTTCAACGTAGCCTTCGTGGCATTTTCTTAGTTCTTGTATGTAGACATTTGTATTCTGACTTTAGTAAGTTTCGCCTGTACCCATTCTAAGATGCACTGTAGGTGTGGCCCCACCCATTACCCTCCCTTCACCCTGACTTCCCTCCTCCATTCCCATTCCTTGGCCCTTTCCTCATAGTTTTGTGCTATAGTTGGGTTATAGCCTTCATGTGAAAGCTATAATTTAGCTTCATAGTAGGGCTGAGTACCTTGATATTTTTTCTTCCATTCCTGAGATACTTTGCTAAGAAGAATATGTTCCAGCTCCATCCATGTCAACATGAAAGAGGTAAAGTCTTCTTCTTTCTTTAAGGCTGCATAATATTCCATGGTATACATGTACCACAATTTGCTAGTCCATTCGTGGGTCAATGGACACTTGGGCTTCTTCCATGACTTAGCAATTACGAATTGGGCTGCAATAAACATTCTGGTACAGATGTCTTTGTTATTTGTGATTTTTGGTCTTCTGGGTATAAACCTAGTAAAGGAATTATAGGATCGAATGGCAGGTCTATTTTTAGGTCTCTAAGTATTCTCCAAACATCCTTCCAGAAGGAACGTATTCGTGTGCATTCCCACCAGCAGTGTAGAAGTGTGCCCTTTTCTCCACATCCACGCCAACATCTCTGGTTTTGGGATTTTGTTATGTGGGCTACTCTTACTGGGGTTAGGTGATATCGCAAAGTAGTTTTGATTTGCATATCTCTGATGATTAAGGATGATGAGCTTTTTTTCATGTATTTGTAGATCGTGCGTCTATCTTCTTTAGAGAAGTTTCTCTTCAAGTCCCTTGCCCAGCCTGAGATGGGATCACGTGTTCTTTTCTTGCTAATACATTTGAGTTCTCTGTGGATTCTGGTTATTAGACCTTTATCGGAGGTATAACCTGCAAATACTTTCTCCCATTCTGAGGGCTGTCCGCTTGCTTTACTTACTATGTTCTTGGCTGTGCAGAAGTTTTTTAGTTTGATCAGGTCCCAATAGTGTATTTTTGATACTGCTTCAATTGCCTGGGTAGTCCTCCTCATAAAATATTCACCCAGGCTGATTCCTTCAAGAGTTTTCCCTGCACTTTTTTCAAGTATTTTTACTTGAATCCTGCTGGCACCTAGTTTCATGTCTTAAGTTTAAATCTTTTATCCATAGAGAGTCTATCTTAGTTAATGGTGAAAGGTGTGGGTCCAGTTTCAGTCTTCTACAGGTTGCCAGCCAGTTCACACATCACCATTTGTTAAATAGGGAATCTTTTCCCCACTGAATATTTTTAATTGGCTTGTCAAAGATCAAATAATGGTAAGTAGCTGGATTCATCTCTTGGTTCTCTATTCTGTTTCAGACATCTACTTCTCTGTTTTTGTGCCAATGCCATGCTGTTCTGATCACTATTGATTTATTGTATAGTCTCAGGTCTGGTAGCGTGATTCCTCCTGCTGTGTTTTTATTGCTGAGTAATGTTTTGGCTATTCGAGGTTTTTTCTGATTCCATATAAAACGAAGTATTATTTTTTCAAGATCTTTAAAATATGACAATGGAGCTTTAATAGGAATTGCATTAAAATTATATATTGCTTTGGGTAGTATAGACATTTTAACAATGTTGATTCTTCCCAGCCATGAGCATGGTATATTTTTCCATTTGTTAACATCTTCAGCTATGTCTTTTCTTTTAGTTTCACAGTTCTCTTTGTAGAGATCTTTTACGTCCTTTGTTAGGTATACTCTCAAATATTTCATCTTCTTTGGCACTACTATGAAAGGAACAGAGTCCTTGACTATTTTCTCGGCTTGATTATTGTTGGTATATATAAAGGCTACAGATTTATGGGTATTGATTTTGTAGCCTGAGACATTGCTGTATTCCTTGATCATTTCTAAATGTTTTGTAGTAGAATCCCTAGTGTTTTCCAGATATACAATCATATCATCTGCAAAGAGTGAAAGTTTGATCTCTTCTGACCCTATGTGGATACCCTTGATTGCCTTTTCTTCCCTAATTGTAATGGCTAAAACTTCCATTACAATGCTAAAGAGCAATGGAGACAATGGGCAAACTTGCCTGGTTCCTGATCTAAGTGGAAATGATTTCAGATTAACTCCATTCAATACGATATTGGCTGTGGGTTTGCTGTAAATGGCCTCTATCAGTTTAAGAAATGTCCCTTCTATACCAATTTTCTTAAGTGTTCTGATCATGAAGGGATGCTGGATATTATCAAAAGCTTTTTCTGCATCAATTGAAAAAATCATATGGTCCTTATTTTTTAGTTTTTTTATGTGCTGAATTACATTTATAGATTTACGTATATTGAACCAGCCTTGAGACCTTGGGATAAATCCCACTTGGTCATGGTGTATAACTTTTTTGATGTGTTGTTGGATTCTGTTTGTTAGGATCTTATTGAGTATTTTACCATCAATATTCATTAGTGATATTGGTCTATAATTTTCTTTTCTTGTTGGGTCTTTCCCTGGTTTGAAGATCAAGGTGATGTTTGCTTCATAAAATGTGTTGGGTAATATTCCTTCTTTTTCTATATTTTGGAAGAGGTTTAGTAATATAGGTACTAGTTCTTCTTTAAAGGTTTGGTAGAATTCTGACGTAAAGCCTTCTGGTCCTGGGCTTTTCTTTTTAGGGAGATTTTTGTATAGTTGATCCTATTTCAGAACTTGATATAGGCCTGTTCAACATTTCCACTTCATTCTGGCTAAGTCTTGGTAGGTGGCGTATTTCTAGGTATTGGTCTATTTCTTTCAGATTTTCAAATTTCTGAGAGTAGAGTTTCTTGTAGTATTCATTAAGGATTTTTTTAATTTCTGAGGGGTCTGTTGCTATTTCATCGTTACCATTTCTGATTGATGAAATTAGATATTTTACTCTTTTTTTCCTGGTTAGGTTGGCCAAAGGTTTATCTATTTTATTGATCTTCTCAAAAAAAGAACTTTTGGATTTATTGATGTGTTGTATAATTCTTTTGTTTTCAATTTCATTTAATTCTGCTCTCATTTTAGTTATTTCTTTTCTTCTGCTGGGTTTGGGGTTGGTGTGTTCTTCCTTCTCCAGTTGCTTGAGATGTCCCTTTAAGTTATTAACTTCCTCTCTTTCCGTTTTCTTGAGGAAGGCTTGCAATGCTCTATATTTCCCTCTTAGGACTGCCTTTGCAGTATCCCAGAGGTTCTGGTAATTCGTATCTTGATTGTTGTTTTGTTCCAAAAATTTGGTGATTTCCTTCTTAATCTCATCTATAACCCATCTATCCTTCAGCATAAGGGTGTTTAGCTTCCATGTTTTTGTATGAGTATGCAGGTTCCTGTTGTTATTGAGTTCAACTTTTATTCCATGATGGTCTGAGAAGATGCAAGGAATAATTTCTATTTTTTAAAATTTTCTGAGGTTAGTTTTGTGGCCTAGGATGTGGTTGATTTTGGAGTATGTTCCCTGGGCTGATGAGAAGAATGTGTATTCAGTTTTGTTGGGATGAAATGTTCTGTAGATGTCTGTTAAGTCCAGATGTTGAATGGTTGAGTTTAATTCTAAAATTTCTTTGCTTAGCTTCTTTTTGGAGGATCTATCCAGCATTGCTAAAGGGGTGTTAAAATCTCCAACTACTATGGAACTGGAGGAAATCAAGTTGCTCATGTTAGAGTTTCTCTTATAAATTTAGATGCATTCTGGTTGGGTGCATAAATATTAATATTTGAAATCTCATCATATTGAGTATTACCTTTAACAAATATGAAGTGTCCTTTCTTATCCTTCCTTTTAATGTAAGATGAGATTCTTGTTATGCATCAGATATCTGGCTTGAGTTTTTCTATCCAGTCAGCCAACCTATGCCTCTTTAGAGGACAATTTAAAGCATTCACGTTAATTGAGAATATTGATAAGCCTTCTGAGAGTCCGGAGGACATTTTTAATCCTTTTGTGACTGTGGAAGTTAGAATTTGATCAAAATTTTTTGGGTGGGTTTACTTTTGTGGTGGAGGATTACGCTGGTCTTTATGGAGAATAGGTCTGAGAATATCCTGGAGAGCTGGTTTAGTTATGGCAAATTCCTTCAACATGTGAATGTCATTGAAGTATTTAATTTCTCCGTCATAAATGAAACTCAGTTTAGCTGGGTACAGGATCCTGGATTGAAAGTTATTTTGTTTTAGGAGATTAAAAGTCGATGACCATCCTCTTCTAGCTTGAAAGGTTTCAGCATAGAGATCTGCAGTTATTCTAATATTCTTGCCCTTGTAAGTGATGGTGTTCTTTCGTCTGACTGCTTTCAGAATTTTCTCCTTCATATTAACTTTTGTGAAATTTATTATGATGTTTCTGGGGGATGTTTTATTTAGGTTGAGTCCTGCTGTAGTTCTGAAACTGTCTGCTATCTGAATTTCAGAGTCTCTTGGCATGTCTGGAAAGTTCTCCTTTCTAATCTCATGGAGAAAAGAGTCTGTGCTTTTTGAAGCCACTTCATCGCTTTCAGGGATCCCTATAAGACAAATATTGATTTTCTTCAAATTATCCCAGAGCTGTCTGAGAGAGTGATCTGTTTTTGCCCTCCATTTCTCTTCCTCTTTGAGAGTTTGGGAGCATTCGAAAGCTTTGTCTTCAATGTCAGAAATCCTTTCTTCTGCTTGCTCCATGCTGATACTCAGGGATCCTATTGTGTTTCTCAGATATTTGAGGGCTGCATCTTATTGTCTCAATGTGTCAAAATCTTGGATCATTTGGTCTTTGAATTCGTTGAATTCTTGAGATACCTTTTGGGTTACTGCTTGGAATTCTAATTTTATCTTATTTGCTATCCAGATTCTGAATTCAATTTCTGACATCTCAGCTATTTGTTTGTGCATGGGATCTTGTGTTGTGTCTGCCCCATTGATCCTTGGGGGAGTTGATCTACTCTGATTATTCGTATTGCTAGAGCTTTTCTGTTGATTTTGCCTCATGATTGTTTTTCACCATTGTCTCTGGCCGTCCTCAGAGTTGGGGATGTGTCTGTCCAAGATTAGACCCCAGCGGGATCACTCTATTATTGCTGAATCTTTGTAGGGAGTGACCCTGTGTAGTTTCTCTGGGGCTGCCCCAGCCAGGGAGTTCTGGTTGTGGAAGCAGCTCCAGAGTGTGACACACTTGGATCCAGCAACAGGGTGGGAGGTGGTGCACACAGTTCTGGGAGTACCTGGAGCCCAGTGACTTTGGCACAGAGAGGCCAAGGCTCCAGCAGTCTCTGGCCAGGAGAAGGGCTCTGCGCAGAGGCAGGGAGGGCTCCGGAGTGCATGCAGCTACCAGAGTCCCTGGCAGATGAGTGGGCTGGTGTGGAGGCGGGGAGGGTATAGGCTGGAGGACGCAGGGTTGTGTGGCTCCTGCAGTTCCTGATCAGGGCATATGGAAGCCCCGTGGGTGTGGGTCACGGGTTGGGGGTCGCAGCGCAGCTCTCATAGAGGTCCTGGCAGCACCAAGCAGAGGAGTTTGAGACTGCTATGAGCTGTGATGCCACAGCACTCTACCCAGGGCAATAGCCTGAGGCTCAAGTGTGCCAAAACTGGTCTCACTCTGTCCCTGAGGGTTAAGGCTGTAAGGCAGCTCAGTCCCTGCCTTTAGGCTGCTCAGTCACTAGATTACTAGCTCCCGCCCAATCCTTGCTCTGCAACCCTGAGAGCGGAGCTTGCCGGGGCAGTTCTGTCACAATGGCTCCCTGCAGCACACAGCTGAACACTATTAGCTCCATCCGGCTCAGCAGCTCAGTCTGAGGCCCTAGACAATGCTCAAAGTTCTCCACACTCCTGTTCAAACTCTCTCCAAGGCAGTTCAACTGAGTGCCAAGTCCAAAAACACTGAAACAGTTCACAGGTAAGGCCTTTCCTGTTTGCAGTCTCACTGATGCTTGTACTTATGGCTGCCAGTGGGATTAGGTCACTCGAACACATGCAACCACTTGCCAGTTTTCCACTGTTTTTGTCCTCCTCTTGGGGTCCAGAAGTCCCTTGCTGACTCCCTGTATCCTCAAAGGGATGATTATAGGCAGATACCACCAGCCAGCGATGCCTGGAGTCTTATCTCCCCAGATTCACTGTGCCCAGTTGCAGGGAAGCTGTTACTTGGCCGCCATCTTTTTCCACTTCCCCGAAGTTTCCCTGCCTCTTTTTTCTTTACTGTTCTGTAGTCTAAGTTCTTACAGTTAATTTATCTTTCTGCTCACCACTAGAAGCAAGAATCGCTTGCTATGGCCAAACATATGACTTTTCCTAGAAACGTTCCTCCTAGGATCCTCTGTCATCCAAATCTAACCAGAATTTTTGCTTTCTTGGCCACCTGCATAATTGTCATCTAGTATCTTCCCCCAAGGACACCAGGCCACTCTTTCTGCATCTCTTTTGTGCCCTTGTGTTGGGGAAATTTCTCTCTCATCTCCATTTCTTTTTTCTTATATTCTTATTTTTGAGGAGCAAATGCTTCACTAACTTACTGACAACAGGAGCATGAGAGGTAAATGTTTGGATTCTTCGCGTGGATCAAATGTCTTCCTTCTATTGCACTTGAATGATACAGTTTGGCTCAGCATAGACATTGAGGTTGGAAATCATTTTCTCTTATAACTCTGAAGGCTAGCTTCAAGCATTTCTGTTGAGAAATCCAAAGGTGCTCTGATTTCTAGTCATGGGTATACCACTTATTTCTTCTGTCTGTGAACTTTCGTGATCTCCTCTTTTCTCTAATGTTCTAGGTTTCACAGTGATGTGCTATGATGTGAGCCTGGCTCTGAGCACACAGGGTACCCCGTCCACCTGGAGACACCTGATCTGGTGATATGCCAGATGAGTTTGATAATTTCCTCCTCTTTATTTTCTCTTTCAGGAACTTTTAGCATTTGGATCCTGGGGTTCCCGGATCAATCCATTATCTTATTTTTTCTCTTCTATTTACCAGCTTAACCTTTCTGAAAGGTTCCTTTATTTTCCAGATGGCCTATGAATTTTTTACATTTTGTCACAATACTTTTTCATTTCCAAAATTGCTTTTTTAAAATGTTAACATTTTGCATGTTCCTTCAAGATATCATTGCATTCCTCTTGAATGAATTCAATGACTTCTTTCCCGCTCTGAAAAAGATTAATGATAGATTTTAAATAATTTTCGTGACTGTTTCTTCCCCCTCCTTTTTTTCTTTTTTGGTTTGTTTCTTTTGACTTCTGTCTTTCCTGCTAGAATATTTTGCAAGTTGTGACTTCATTATAGGGGGATGAGGCCAAATGCCAATATCCTCCGGTCTTTTCTCTCAAATCCCTCAGTTTCTCTAGGGGGTATCTTTCAATCTCCTGCTTGAGCAGAGGAAAGGGATAGGTATAAGCCAGACTATAAGCATCCCTGAAGCCATCGGAGGAGTGAACAAAAGGAAACCAGGAATTTCACCTTTTAGTGTACAGATTTCCACTTGCCTTACCTTCACTCACTAGGGAGTAAGTCTTTAGTGTTCTGATAATTGATAGATCAAGGTGATTCTGAAGATCAAGGAGTACACAAGGCTGGTTATTTTTGAACCAGGGGCAGGAGAAAATCTGTTCCTTGTTTTCTCAATTTCTACAGGATGCTGGCATCCTTTGACTAATGGACACATCACTTTTTTTCTTTTTTCAGATTAATATAAGGGTATGTATGATTAGGTTACAGTGTTTGCATTTGTTAGGTAGCATTTCAGTTGCAGTTCATGAACTACAGTCCTTCACCCAAGACATGTGCCATATACCCCTGCATTGTACCCGTTAGGTGGGGGCTTACTGAGTCCCCTCCTCCTTGAACCCTCCATTTGAATTTAATTGTGTTTTTCTCTCATGTGGGCCCATAGTTGTTCATCTGCTGGTTTCAACTTAGTATTGAGTACATAGGGTGCTAGATTTTCCATTTTTGTGATAGATAGTATACTAAGGAGAGCATTCTTTAACTCCTTCCAGGTAAATACAAAAGATGTAAGGTCTCCATCTTTGGATGGCTGAATGGTATTCAGAAAGTTGTTCATCAAACCATGGATGGATTGATGGGCACTTGAGTTGTTTCCATATCTTTATGATTGGTCACATCTTTTCAGTCTCCACTTTCATCCTCATATCTAATATCAAATACCATCCACTTTGATTCTCCAGTCTTTCCTTCCTATATGGATTCTGTGATTATATCAGACTCACTTGGTAATCCAGAACAATTTCCCCATCTAAAAAAGCTTAACTTGATCACCTCTGAAAAGTCTTTCTTACTATGTAAAGTAACACATTCATGGTTTGGGGGGATTAGGAGGTGGACCTCTTTAGGGGGGACTATCATTCAGGCTGCCAGGACTGTTAACCCCCAGGCCATTTCAAATTTAATAAATTCTCCGACTTCTATCCTTTTCCTCTCCTGCGTCTGCTCATCTTAGTGTGCCCTCAGCTCAACAAATGTGCCAAGATTCACCTATTTTCTCATGCCAGAAATCTGGTACTTATCATAGATACCTCCCTGTAATAAAGACACACGGCACCAACCACCGTGTGTCCCCGATTCTTTATCCTAATCTTTTAAAAATATCTCTGATTTTTCTATCTGCACTGTAATTGAGACATCAGGACTACCGCAGTGGTCTCCTACCATGCATTCCTACATCCCAGACTTATCCCCACATCTAATTTGTGATCTAAGCAGTTACCAGAGTGGTGATTTTACATGAAATCTAATCACGTTGCTCTTTTCTTTTGGGCAGCTTTACTATAGCTCCTCCCCCTTCCTCTTTTCCAGCTTCATCTTAAGCCATTTCTTCTCTTCCCCTGCTATTCTAACCACAATGTCCTTGAGCTTCTAAAATGCATCAAACTTCAATCCAGTGACAGCTTCTTATCTGCTGTTCTCTTTGTCTGGAACTTTTCTTCCATTATCACTTGACTAATTCTTACTTTTCACCTTTAAAAGTCACCTCTTCGGGGCGGCTCCTGTGGCTCAATTGGTAGGGCGCCGGCCCCATATACCGAGGGTGGTGGGTTCAAACCCGGCCCCGGCCAAACTGCAGCCAAAAAATAGCTGGGCGTTGTGGCGGGCACCTGTAGTCCCAGCTACTTGGGAGGCTGAGGCAAGAGAATCGCTTAAGCCCAGGAGTTGGAGGTCGCTGTGAGCTGTGTGAGGCCACGGCACTCTACCGAGGGCCATAAAGTGAGACTCTGTCTCTACAAAAAAAAAAAAGTCACCTCTTCAAGAAAGCCTTCTTGGAACTCTGAGACTAATTTTGAACCCCTTGTACTATCTTTTCATAGTCCCCTGAGCTTTTTTTCAAACATCCATCACAATTTTAAATATTTATTTCTTTTCATTAATAGACTTTTTAAAAAAATGAACATTTTTAGGTTTACAGAAAAGTTGAGCAAATAATCCAGAGAGTTTCCATACATCCCCTTTACCCCCACATGCTATTTTCACTATTATTAACACTTTATATTTTGGTGTGGTAGATTTGTTACTATTGATGAACTAGTGATACAATATTAACTAAAGTCCATAGTTGACATCAGAGTTCATTCTTTGTGTTGTACAATGTTTTTTATTCTGTCAGCAAATAAGTGTCCTCAAATTCAATTCAGTTCTGAAAACTAGCTAGTTAATGTCAGAAGATAAAGGACAGGTGTCCAACAAAATTGCCTGTACTTCAGAAGAGAAAGGACAGGTGTCCAACAAAATTGCCTGTACTTCAGACACCAGCTACAAGTGGAGTGGTCACGCTACCTACACTGCTGTACAACCTGGCTACATATTCAGAGCCTCCCACATCCCTCTTCAGGTTCAATAATCAGCTGGAAAGACTCATACTAAGTAGAATTCTCTAAAAGCACTAAACTGATAACAATTTTATTGTAAAATTAACAAGTTAACAGATAGAGAGGCACATAGGGCAAGGTCTGGAAGGGTCTCAAGTGCAGGACCCCCTGTTCCCATGGAGTTGGGGCGTACCAGTCTGTCTGGTACAGATAGGAAGCCCCCTTGAGCCTTGGTTTTTCAGAATTTTTATTATATTTGAGGTTCATTACGTAGGCTGGCTGATTAAAACATTGACTGAGTGTATGAGCTCAAACTCCAGAGCTCCCCTTTCTGGAGATTAGGGGTTGGGGCTGAACATTACAACCCTAATGACATGTGTGATGTTTCTGGTGACCAGCCTCCATGATGAAGCTTTCTAGGGACTCCGTCCTTCATTTCCTGAGGTGGGCTACCTCATTAGCATACCAAAAACATTCTTATGAGTCAGTATATTATAAGGGTTTGTTTAAGCTCTTAGCTAGGACCAGGGACAAAGACCCAATCTGGCAAATATCCAGAGCATTGTTAATACTATATTTCATAGCGCATGGCTGGATATTTTCTGGACAGTCCTCATATATATGGTTACATATGTGTGTGTATTTTATTATACTACATACTGTCCTGTGATGCTTGACAAATGACTGCCATGTATCCACCATCATAGTATCATACACAATAGCTTCACTACATCTTCTGAGCTTCACCCACTTGTCTCTGCACAACTCCCCTAAGCCTGAGCTAACACTGATTTTTTTACTCTGTCTATAATTTTGCCTTTTCCAGATGTCATACTGTTAAATCACACCATATATAACCTGTTTTAGACTGGCTTCTTTCACTTAGTAAAATGCATTTAAGATTCTCCCATGTCTTTTTTAGAGATGGGGTTTCATCACTACATTACCCAGACTGGTCCAATCATAGCACACCACAGCCTAGAGCTCCTGGGCTCATGCAATCCTCCGGTCTCAGCTTCCCAAGGAGGTGAGACCACAGGCATGTGCCACTGCACCCATGTCTTTTCATGGCTTGATAGCCTATATTTTTTCTTTTCTTTTCTTTTCTTTTCTTTTAAGGCAGAGTTTCACCATGTCACTTTCGGTAAAGTGCTGTGGTGTCACAGCTCACAGCAACTTCCAACTCTTGGGCTTAAGTGATTCTCTTGCCTCAGCCTCCCAAGTAGCTGGACTACAGGTGCCCGCAACAACACCTGGTTATTTATTTATTTATTTATTTTTTTGGTTGTAGTTGTCATTGTTTGGCAGGCCTGGGCTGGGTTTGAACCTGCAGCTCCGGTGTATGTGGTACCCTAGCTGCTGAGCTACAGGTGCCCAGCCAACAGCCTATACTTTTTAATACTGAATAATATTTCTTTGTATGAATGTGTCCACAGTTTGTTTCTCCATTCACCCTTCAAAGGAAATCTTGGTAGTTTGACAATTATGAGTGAAGCTGCTCTAACTATTCATAAGCAGTTTTTGTTCAGACATAAGTTTTTCACCAATTGAGTAAATACCCAGGAGCATGATTAATTGTTCACATGGCAAGACTACGTTCAGCTCTGTAAGAAACTTCCAAATTGTCTTCCAAAGTGGCTTCTGTTATTCCACACCCTACTTGGTATTTGATGTTGTCCATGTTTTGGATTTTAACCATTCTAATAAATGTGTAGTCGTATTTCTTTGTTTTTTTTTTTAATTTGTGGTTCTCTAACATTTCATAATGTTGACCTTTTCATATATGTTGTTCCCATCTGTGTCCTCTTTGATGAAATGTCTGTTGGGCAAAAGATGCTTTCGCCCAATTTTTAATTGACTCATTTTTTTATTGTTGAGGTTTAACTGTTTTTGTACACTTGGGGGGTTTTTTGTCTTTTTTTTTTTTTTTTAGACAGCAATTCACTCTTGTCACTGTGGGCACAGTGCTGTGGAGTCATACCTCACAGCAACCTCAAACCCTGGACCTTGAGCAATCCTCTTGCTTCAGCCTCCTGAGTAGCTGGACTACACGCCCCTGCCATGAGACCTGGCTAGTTTTTCTGTTTTTAGTACAGATGGGGTCTTGCTTGCTCAGGCTGGTCTCAAACTTCTGAGCTCAAGCAATCCACCAGCCTCAGCTTCCCATATTGCTGGGTTTACAGGTATGAATCACTGCACCCAGCCTGTTCTTTGTATATTTTGAATACAAATCCTTTCTCCATATGTCTTTTGCAAATATTTTATCCCAGTCTTAGCTTGTCTTCTCATTCTCTTGACACTGTCATTGATAGAGCAAAATAAAGTTAATAAAGTTATTTTTTTCTTCCATGGATTGTGCTTTTTATTTAGTTCTAGAACCTTTTTGCCAAACATAAGATTGCTGAGGTTTTCTCCTACATTATCTTGTAGAAGTTTATAGTTTTGCATTTGAAATTTAGGTCTATATTTCATTTCAAGTTGATTTAATTTAATTATTTAATTAATTATTTATTTATTTATTTATTGCCACAGGGTCCCACTCTGTTGCCTGGGTTAGAGTGCAATGGTGTCAAACTCCTAGGCTCAGGTGATATTCCTGAGTAACTGGGACTACAAGTGCATGCCACGCCCAGGTAATTTATCTACTTCTTGTAGAGAAAAGGTCTCACTCTGTCCTCTCAAACTCCTGGCCTCAAGTGATCCTCCAAAGTGCTAGTATTACAGGCCTGAGCCACTGCACCTGGCCTCAAGTTAAGAAGGGTGTTAGATTTATGTCTAGATTTGATTTTTTACCTGGAGAAAGAAGTCCAGTTGTTTCAGCACCACTTGTTGAGAAGACTATCCCTTCTCATTGAATGCCTTCGCTGTTTTGTCAAACATCTGTTGAATATACATGTGTGGATCAACTTCTGGGCTTTGTATTCTGTTCCTCTAATCTATTTGTCTAATTTTTTCTTGCTAAGACCACACTATCTTGATGACTCCAACTTCATAGTAAGTTTTGAAGTTTAGTACTGCTATGGACTGACTGTGTCCCCTCCAAATTTACAGGTTGAAGCCTAATCCCCAGTGTGATGGTACGTGAAGATAAGGCCTGCAGGAGATAATTACATCATGAGGGTGGACCCCTCATGATGACATGAGTGCCCTTATAAAAATAGACAGGAGTCTGATTTCTATGTGTGTGTCATGTGAGGACAGAATGGAAAGACTGCCATCTGCAAACCAGGAAGCCGGCCCTTACCACTTGGATCTGCCCCCACCTTGATCTTGGACCTCCCACCCTCAGAATGGTAAGAAATCAATTTCTGTTGTTCAAGTCACTCAGTCTATGGTAATTAGTTAAATAGTAGCCTAAACTAAGGCAGGCTCCTCTTCTCTAATACCGTATTAGCTCTTCTGGAGCTAACAGTTTGTTGATATTCACAAAATAACAAGATGGGATTTTGATGGATATTGCGTCAAACCCATAGAGTAAGTCCCGAAGAATAATACCTGGTACAAAGTGAGCCCTTAAGAATGGACAGTTTTCATGTTTTGGTATTAGGATACTTTACTTTTACTGTTGTGTAGACCACACAGAACCCTCAACAGCCAAGGAACATCAACTCAGATAGGCAGAGTAATATTAACACAAGTCGAAGAAAAATAATTGTCGCAGAAAAATAGGGCAACAGTTATGAGGGGCAGTGGGAGGGATGTTTCTGAGCCTGCGGCGGGGAGGTCCAGCCAGGGGCCAGCAGCACCCGGTTAGCAGCTGTGTAAGGCGGAGGCTGGGCGAGAACTACCTCAAAGGGGCACGAGTTCTCCAAACCTCTTTGCACTGCAGGCGCTGGGAACGAAGGCAGGGTGAGGAGAGGTACGCACCCCCCACTCGGGTACAAAGAATCGTGGGCGCAGAGAAGGAGGACACTGCCTCGGGGCAGCGCACCCTATGGCCAGAAGGCGGCGCGCTCGGCCCTACACTCCCGGCCCTCTGCAGCCGCAGGAACGACCCCCCGCACCCACCCACAACGCCCCGCGCTGGCCCACCGCCCCGTTACCATGGGGACGGGATCACCTGACCCGCAGCGCGCGCCTGCGCCGGTGGAAGGCGGGGGCGGTGCCGTGACGTGCCTCGCGGGCGGTCCCGGAGAGCGCGCTGTTCTGCTTCCCTCGGGCCTCGGGAGTCTCCGCCAGTGACCCGAGGAGACAGCGGCCAGCGGGCACCTGTGAACTAGGTGAGTGGCCAGGGGGAAGGACGGACGCCTGTGATGGGCCGGGGTGTGTGTCAGAGGTGCGGAGTCTTTGGGCCTCTAAACGGAGAGCGCCCCGGTCCGCAGCGGTTTCCGGAGGCGGCGGCGGCGGCGCCTTCTCAGGGGGCTGCGCGCCCCTCGCTGCGCCCTGTGGGCCCAGGCGGAAGTTGGCGGGGCCGGCGCGCGCGGTCCGGCCGGTCCCGTCGGGACTGGGGTCTGGGGGGCGCGCGGAGCTCCGAGGCCGGGCCGGGGGACGGCGGCGGCAGCCTCCGCGGTGGCTCTGGACTGGTCGGCGCACCGGCCTCCGTGGTATCCTTGTTCTCTTGGATACGATCTCGAGGTGGTTAGAGAATCGCTGGCCACGGTTCCTCCCCGTGCTCCGCATCTCTCGAGCTGTTAGTCACCTTCCTCGTTGTCCTCGTCGGCGCGTCCCGGGTTTGGAAAGGGGAAGGAAGTGTTTGTTTAGTGGGTGAAGCTTTGACGCTCCGGAGAAGAGGTGGGGAAGGTTGTTTGCTCTACGCTTATTCTGGAGAAGTTGGAGCTAAGGGCGAATGTTTCCAGTAGGGTGTGTTCAGAAGGAAATAGCCCTTGAGACCTGGTGACTCAGAGCTTTCGTTTCAGGATTTCCGTGTATTAATGCGAAAGTGAAGGCATATGGATGTGGAAAGTTTTCGCTTTTACCAAGATAGGATTGTTGATTAATCGATTCATAGAGTCTTCTAATGTGCCTGTTTTTGAAGAGTTTCTAGGATTATTTGATATATTCCCCATGTACACATTTACTGTTTTTTTTTTTTTTTTTTGCATTACATACGTTTCTTAGAAAGCATGCTCGATTTACTAAACTCCTGAAAAGGAATAGTTTGAAAACTGCTGCATTTTAATATGCTGCAGCACACGTAACGTTTCTTAGATGTACCTGCAGGCCTTCCGGATTAGATTGATTTTTAAATATGTATGTGATAATTAAAACTCATATTTGCCCAATCTTTTCATTTTCTCATTTGAGGTTGAGGGAGAACACTAAAAAAATGGATTTTTTTCATTTCTTTGTTACCAGCTTAGTTCTATAAACTTTTGTGCATTAAGTCGTACGTATTTTGGATCCAGTGGTTTGTGGCACAGAATAAAAATAGGAAAGTAGAATGACTTTTGAAAGGGTCACTAGTCACTGCACTATTATCTACATTTAGCTTGGACACACTACTTTTTAGTTGTGTTTGGGTATTATGAGAAAAGAAATAAAAATCATGAACAAAAGGGGAAAAAATTGCTAGTGGTAAGTTTCTTAAAATGAGCATGACACTACTAATATTTTTCCCATTTTTGGCCAAATTTGGATACTTTTTTTTTTGGTAGTAAATGCCAAGAGAACAAAGAAAACCCTCCAACATTAAACGTTAAAGTACTTCGTGCATTTAGTAATAGTTATGTTGGCTTCTGTTAATTTCTAAGTTTATTGAGTTTTTGAGTAGATAGCAGTCACATGGACTCTGAATTTAAACAGTATGAAAGTATAGATACGGTATAAACTAGAAAGTCTTTCTTCTCTGTCCTCCAGCCAGCTGCATTTCCTTGTGGTAAACAGCCAACTCTTGTTTTTTTAGGTTTACTTCAAGGGATATTTTATATCCACACAGGCATATATCCCTCCATGCTTTATGACACAAAAGTTGGCAATACTTTATATTGCCCTGTGTTCTATTTTTCCAGTGATATCATTATGAGTGGAACTTTCCCCTTTGTTTCAAGTGTTTTGCTATCTCAGTCTGTGATACTGTGGACACATTTTTATGTATGTTGCTTCTTCCATGCAAGTATGTTTTTAGCAGGTTTGGAGGGTATCTGAATTTTTAAGTTTGGTAGGGACCACAAACTCATTCTCCATGGAAATTGTATTAGTTTATATCCCTACTGGTAACCCAGGCGTGTTTCTCAGAGTTTTGTCAAACTTGGGTTTTTGTCAGTTCAGTAGGTAAGAAATGGGAGTTATGTGGGTAGGAAGAAATTATTCTACTTAGAGTAGACTTCATACGGATGTATTTCTGGCTGCCTCCCTGGGTATTTATTTAAAAAAAAAAAAAAAAGTTCCTGAGTTGTTCTATGAAATCTGTGTCAGCTTGGAAAGCTATTTTTAACTAAGAACTTCTGGTAGTTCAAATCTGATAATTAGCCAGGTTTGAGAAACGTTCTTCTGGAAGACTGTTTGGAATGTTACCAGGTCGTGTTTGTGTTCCTCAACATTTATGAACTAGCTGGAATGCTTACCATCCAGGTCTAATGGACACTTTTTTCTTTTTTACACTTTTTGGTCATTTTATGAATAATTCAGAGAAGCAAAAATAAGGAGATAATGAAACACAACTTTTCTAGACATTTTGATATCAATTTCAACAAAAGAAACCCAAATTATTCCAGATTTTCCTGGTTTTGAAGGCTGAAATTTCAGGACATCTTTGAATTTAGCTAACTGCTCATCAATTGTTGTACATATATGCATATTTTTAAGATTGGTGATTCTGTAGTATTGAATTTTTGTCATCCTAAGATATTTTTAATAGCTCAGGTTCAAACAAGCAAATAAGCAGTATTTCAATTTAAACAATCACAGATCATTTTTAAGCAAGGCCAGTAATAGTGGGTGGTTTGAGAGTGGGTGAGGTCAGGAACTCAGAAAACGATGAGGTTTACTATTTCAGGTGATATTATTTGGAAAACTTTGACATTGCTTTTCCTACTTTATTAATCAGTGTTTTGCAGCTAGAAGGCAAATTAGTTGTTGCAAAGTATCACACATAGTATCTGAGTTGTGAGGACCTTTGATCTCTGCATATATTTAAAGACTTGAAAGAAGTTGCCCTGATACAGCTCTGAGGGGATTGACTGACAAATGGAAAACTTGATACCAGGGCAGAATAGGTTTGTTTGTTTGTTTGTTTTTGTCTTTTCGTATTCTAATAAGTCCTGATATTACCTCAATCCCTGAGAAATCTCCCTAATAGAATCTGATTTGGGAATAGTTTTTAAGGCTTGAGGATACACTGGGTTCAGGGGGCTTTCATAAGGCATGAAGAGAGGCAAGGAGGTCGCAAAGAGTGTAGAATGGGGCACAGCTGATGGAAGGGTAGCTGGAGAACATAATTTCTTTCCGGGAAATTAGGCCAATGAAAAAAAGCAGTTATGGTCAGAAAGGTTGTTACCAAACTCTGGCAAAGTAGTTGTGGGAATTGTAGCTTCTTATTGATTACTCAATTGGCAGGACAGCCTAGGGACATAATTCTGCAGTTTAACTGGTACAAGAATAGTATTTGATAGGAGTTGTAAGTGAGGTAAAGTAAGAATTCTTACATTGATGTAATAATTATTTTCAAAAATCTTCTTAAATCTCATTACTGATCATTGTGAAATTCTAGCCAAAACTAGAGGAGTTTACTAAGGGTGGCTTTGTGGTTCTCCAAAATGGGCTAAGTGCTTCTGATACTTAGAGATTTAAATATATGTGACCTAATGAGAGAAATAATACAGGCATTTTACTCTTCTGAAAAGCTTTCTACATTGCTAGATTCAAAATTATAGACTTGCTGTAAGAATATTCTCATTTTTTTCAATAATGTTTAAAAATAGCTTTACTGTTCCATTTAACAAACATTTAACATTTTTGAAGGTGATGCATTTGTGCTGTATGTATAAATAAGAAACTGAATGTGGGACCTGCCTTCAGGTAACTGAGATAAATATAAACTAGGTCTGCTATAATGTAAGGCAGAGTGAAGCTGCTGAATTGAGAGGAGCAAATTATGTCAAACTGAGGTGCCCTCACTGAAGAAGTGGTACTTGAGCTAGGCCTTACGGCTCATTAGGATTTCCCACATCTACAGCTGTGAGAAATGAATTTCTGTTGTTGATAAGGTACACAGTCTGTGATTTGTTTTTGCAGCCCAAATGGTCTAAGAATCGCAGGGGTCCTTAAACTTTTTCAACAGGGGGCCAGTTCACTGTCCCTCACTCAGACCGTTGGAGGGCCGGACTATAGTTAGAAACTATGAACAAATTCCTATGCACACTGCACATATCTTATTTTGAAGTAAAAAAACAAAACAGAAACAAATACAATCACACCGCCTCATGTGGCCTGCGGGCTGTAGTTTGAGGACCCCTGAACAAGCAGAAGTGTTACTGCTCAACAAAAGTGACCAAATAAACCCAGGTAAAAAATGAGCAATGGATTTGAATATATATTTCTCTGTAGTTAGAAGAAGATACTTAGAAATATATAGTAAGTTATACAAATAGCCAATAAATATATAAAAAGATGCTCAACATTATTAGTCATTAGGAAAAATGCAAATCAAAGCTACCATGGGATGCTCTTTCACACCTCTTTGGCTGTAATCAAAGCTGCAGCCAATAACAGTGTTGGTGAGACTAGAGAGAAGTTGGAACCCTGCTATGTTACTGATGGAAATGCAAAATGGTGCCATCACTTTGGAACCAGTTTGACAGTTCCTCAAAAAGTTAAAAGAGTTAACCACATGGTCCAGCAATTTTACACTCCTAGCTCTATTCCAAGAGAATTAAAGACATATGTTTATACAAAAACTTACATAAACCTGTATATTACTTGCTAATGTAAATCTTCATCAGTATTTTAACAGTATTATTTGTACTAGCTCAAAAGTATAAATAACTCAAATGCAATCAACTGATGAATGTCTAAGTATAACGTGGTAAATACATACACTGGAATAATATTTAGCTATCAAAATGAAGTAAAGATTCCTGCTCCAACATGGATCACCCTTGAAAATATTATGCTGTATAAAAGAAGCCAGACACAGAAGGCCAATGTTCCATGATTCTACATTAAATGTTTAGAATGGGCATGAGGCAGAAGTGTTACGTGTGGTTGCCTTGAGCTGAAGGGAGTATGGAATGGAGAGGTATAAGGTGTCTTTGGGGGAGGAGAGAAGCACTAAGATTACATGACAGAGATGATTGTACAAGTCTATGAATATACTAAAAACCATTTAACTTGGATACTTTAAGAGTGAATTTTATAATGCATTAAATAAAAACTGTCATACTCAGGAGATAGAAATTATATAGTGGATTTTTTAGTGAAAAGTTTTTTGTTTTGTTTTGTTTTTGAGACAGAATCTCATTCTGTTGCCCTGGGTAGAATGCCATGGCGTCATAGCTCACAGCAGCCTCAAACTCTTGGGCTAGAACGAGCCTTTTGCCTCAGCCTCCGGAGTAGCTGGGACTACAGGCATGTGCCAGTTTATTCCAGCTAGTTTTTCTATTTTTAGTAGAGACAGGGTCTCACTTTTGCTCAGGTTGGTCCTGAACTCCTAGCTCAAGCAGTCCATCTTGCCTCAGTTTCCCAGAGTGCTAGGACTACAAGCATGAGCCGCCAGGCTGGCCTCAGTGAATGTTTAATATAAACAATTGCTACTTATTACATGATTGAAGAAATGGAGATTGGCTAGTACGAAGTCAAGAGAACTTCAAAGAATACAGTAAGAGCAGATTTAATAAGTAGCCACTAATTCCAGGGCTGAGATGGTGTGCCATGGGAGTGCCTGCTTCCTCTTGTGGTTACGATCCAGGCCTTGTTGGTGAGGGAGCAGTGATGGAGGAGAAGGAAGTTGCCAAGATACTACACTGGTGAAAGTTACTGGAAATTCTCCCAGTGTTGTGCTGAACCTTAAAATTCATTCCAGAGTTACATGAGGGGCTGCTTGGGAAAGCTACTTTTGGGGAGATGCCTTGCTGGTGGCATTCTGCTGCACATCGCTCAGCAGAGTGCTGGAATGAGCTGCTGGGTGCAGGACAGAAGCTGTGGGAGAAGCAGATACTATAGGAGCACCTCGGAACCAGGAAGAGAAAAACCCTTTCCTCTTTCAGTGTATCTTCAACTGCTTCTACTGACAAGTCTTAACATGTCAGCTGGCCATAGGGCAGTATTGAAGGGGCTCAGCTCTGTTTTGAGAGGGAGCAATAAGAGTCGACTGAGTTTAGAGATAGGAGATAAAGAATTGACAACTGGCTCAAGAATCTATGTTAAACCCTATACCAGTTTAACATATATTCTGTTTTGTTGAGTTGAGTGACAGTACAAAGATGTTCATTTCAAAGTAGCCAGGCAAGCCCAAGAGTTAGAGGTTGCTGTGAGCTGTGATGTCACAGCACTCTACCTAAGGCGACATAATGAGACTCTGTCTCAAAAAACAAACAAACGAACAAAACAAAAAAGAACCCTATAAACTCAAAGTAGCCAGGCAGAATTTAAAGTATGTATTTATCCATGTGACATTTTTAGAAAATTTTGTTTTAAATCATTTCAAAAAACAATTGGCAGTAACTAAAAAACATTGAACAGTATTAGATATTTTTAAAATGAATAGTAAAATTTCCCTTTATTCCTTATTGTTTCATCATTTATCTAATGAAGATAAAACTATTACCAACAGTTGGTATATCTTGTTTTTTCCTCTATACATATATGTATATACAGTATATTTTTCTTAGTGACAGAGGTTTTATATATTGGTTTTTCTACACTTGTAAAATGAAAAGACTTTTACTTGAAGATTAAAATCTGTGATGGGTATAGTTAAATAGTAGAAGTGGGGGGGAGGGAGAAATACTTTGGTAAATCTTAAATACAAGTTAACATGCAGTGTGGCCTAGATCTGTGGTCCCAGCCTGATGGACTCATACGCCAGGACAAACACAGCAGAAGGTGAACTGCTGGGCCAACCAGCAAAAACCACATGTGCACTTACAGCTACTCCCCACTACACACACCACTGCCTGAGCTCTCCCTTCCGACAGGTATCCCTATCCCTGTACCGCGGAAAAATCGTCTTCCATGAAACCTTTTCCTGGTGCCAAAAAGGTTGGGGAATACTGGCCTAGACGTTTCTATTTTTTTTTTAACCTGTTTTGCAATATTAATGTTTTTTTATGTTAATCATTTGTATATTTTTATGCGTATGTTGCTGGCTGTGTATACTACTTAAATTTCTATGACATTTGAATAATATAATTTATCTTTCCTCCTCAGACAAATCCTGCAAAAATGTCTCTCTATCCATCTCTTGAAGACTTGAAGGTAGACAAAGTAATTCAGGTATGTTTAAATACTTTTTTAAAAAGTACAGTGAAAACAACATGTGTATAATTTCATTTAGTTTTTTAATTCAAATCAAAATTTAGTAACAAAAATGCACTGTACCAGATTTTACTTATTAGGTGAAGTAAAGCATGAAACCAAATAGCAGGTATATTTGTTCATTTTTATATTTCATAAGCCTTTTCTTCAGTTTTACTAATTGCAGACTAAAAAGTAATAGAAAAACTTAAAAATTTTTTTCTGTTTCATTGTGAACTGGGATATTTTTTCTTTAAAATTCGACTTAAACTTTTTAGAGGTGGCTTGATTTTCTGATTAAAACTTAAGTTACATATGACATATTTAAGTTGGTAAAATATACTCCAGCCTTTAGATACTAATACTTTTGTGTAAAATTGGTAGATTTTTCTTATGGCCAGTCTTTAAAATAATTTTGGGCCTCCTCTTCTAAGTTAAAAATTATAGAAATGGTGGAGTACATGCTACTTTCAGAAGACCAGTAGTATAAAAGCACAAGGAAAATGTAGTGATTTCTTTCCTTTGAGAGGTGAGCAGCAGACATTTTCACTTTTTTGCTCTCTAAATGAATATGCTAGAAATTATAGTATTTCTAGTTTCATTGAGTAAAAATTTTTATAGTCCCTTAATATGAGTATCAGCTTTGAAGTCATGCCTCTGCTTAAGAAAAGATGGGATTGGGATCAATTTTGACTATTTTGGAAATTTTTAGTGATCTTTCAATTGGAGTTTCTTTGTTTTTTAAAAGGAAGGATTTTGCTCTGTTACCTAGGTTGGAGTACAGTAGCATGATTATTGCTTACTGCAGCCTTGAACTCCTGAGCTTAGGTGATCTTCCCACTTTAGCTTCCTAAGTAGCTACAGGCATGTACCACCTTGCCTGGCTCATTTTTTAGTTTGTTTGTTTTTATAGAGCAAATAAACAGCCTGGCTGTGTTGCTAAGGCTGATCTCAACCTCCTGGCCTCAAGCAGCCCTCCCACCTCAGCCTTCAAAAGTTCTGGAATTACTGCAGGCATGAGTCCCTGTGCCTGGCCCGTGATATTTACAGTGTGCAGTGAGCGCATCTGTTCACAGTTTGCTTTCAACTTAATGTCTTATAAGCTCAAAAACTGTTCAGCTGCTGTTTATTCTTTTAATTTGACAAGATAATCTAAAAACTCCTTATCCTGAAGATCATTGTACTTGAGGCCCTGACCTCAATTTACCAGAATTTCTTAATAATTGATTAATGAGCAGAAAAGTTGTGTGAAGTCTTAAGCAACCTGAAGAATACAGATGTTTATGGAAAATGTTGCCTTTACTGGGGTGAAAGGAAAAAGAAAAACAGCAATAATAGTAACATGTGGCTGGGATATTAACTTTGGGGCGGTGGATGGGCCAGTTATTATGTGCAGGGAGGGAATCATGAACAACATGGGTTATTTTCTATCATGGATCCAATATGGATATTAAAATGTGGTTTATAGGCTCAGTGCCCATAGCATAGTGGTTACAGCACAGTGCCAGCCACATACACCAAAGGTGGCAGTTCAAACCCGGCCCGGGCCAGCTAACCAACAATGACAATTGCAATAAAAAATAGCCAGGCATTGTGGCGGGCACCTGTGGTCCCAGCTACTTGGGAGGCTGAGGCAAGAGAATTGCTTAAGCCCAACAGTTGGAGGTTGCTGTGAACTGTGACGCCACGGCTACCAAGGGTGACATAATGAGACTCTGTCTCAAAAAAAAAAAAAAAAAAAAAAAAGATGTGGCTTATAAAATCTCTGGCATCTACAGTTTGGCTGCCAAGGCTTTAATGCCTTAAAGTTTTAAGTGGCCTGTTAAGCCATTTTTAAAAGTTCCATCATGTCTTTCTTCAGTATTGTAGTGTTTTCCTCATGTGGTTTTTATTTCTACAAGCATTCTTTTTTTTCTGAAAAGCTTTTATCTGAAATACTTTCTTTCCAGAATAACCATTAAGCCATTAGTATGACATCAGTACATTAACTGATAAGAATTTGCAAGTAGATCTGAAAGAATCTTTTCTTTTTTTCATCTTTTTTTATTAGCTTTTTATGGAATTAAATTAATTACAGTTAGCTTTGAGCAGAGGCTTTTGATTCTGAAAACAAGAGTTAAGATTAACAAATGCTGGATTGAAAAATAAAGAGGGCTACCGCCTACATCTGTCTTCCCTCTTTAAGGAGAAGCAGATTATGTGAATATTTGCATTGAAGGACCTTTTATTTTCAGAGCAGAAAATAGAGATAGAACATTGAGTAAGGAAAGGGAAATACGGTTTTATCCCCCCACTGGATTTTAAAATGTTCCCAATAAAGTCATTGAACTCTTGAACTGTATTTTTTGCTTCATTTTTTATGGTGGATCTCACTTTTTTTTTTTTTTTAATTCTTCTGATTCTCCTGAACAGTTGTGGGAGAAGGTAGTATTTATTTTCTCATCTGCTTGCCTTTTGTATTACAATAAAACTAAATTACGGTAGTGAGTTGACAGTTTATTTTGTAAACTGTGCTCTAGTGGCCAGTAGGTTGTGCTTTCAGTATCATATGAACCTTTCTATCCATTTCGCATCCTAACAGGAGCCTCCACGTATACAAATTGAGCTTTTAAGAAACAACGGTATATAGAACCAGAGCCTATCCTTTCCTATATAGAGAGAAGGAGTGACAGAGGTGACTCCACAAAACATGTTTCTTCACATGCTTTCTGTAAATGGCAGAAATAGCACACCCTGGGAGTAACTGCTGTTCCTGGGGGCACTACCTGCCACTGCCCCCCTTTTTAAGCAGCTTCAGATTTCAAAGTAAATTTGTACTAGTGAGCTACATGGTAATAGCGAATGGTACAGGTACTGAACCTCTTGTCACATCCTTCTTTAATAATATTTTAACTTATTACAGAATTAAATTTATGTAACTTTGCAGAGAGCTTTCTTGATACAGTAGAACCCTATAGTTGACCACTTCCCTACATTGACCATGTTCTGAAATTGATCTAATTTTCATAGACTGGGTGTGCACCACACGTTCGAATCAATACAGTAGGCCTAGTTCCTTATGACTAGTTTGTTACAGTCCCTTGCGTGGTCAACTTACAGAGAGTTTCTGCTGTATATTTTTTAGCATGTCTTGGATAGGAACAATAGCAATGGAAGAATAAAAAATAATAGTTTCTATAAAAAGGAGTGGTATTTTTTAAATAAGCTGTATTTTAGAGCAGTTTTAGATTCACAACAAAATTGAGAAACTATGGTATACTGGTGTCCTCACAAATGCATGTCTGCACCAAATTGGTAGGTACATCAACAGTTAAGCCTACATTGACATATTTTATCACCCAAAGTCCACAGTTTACGTTAGGGTTCATGCTTGGTGTCATTTGTTCTATAGGTTTTGACAAATGTACAATGACACGTATGTGGTCATGTGTTGCTTAAGGACAGGGATTTGTTCTGCGAAATGCATTGTTAGGCAATTTCATCGTTGTACAAACATCTTAGCATACACTTAAGACAAATCTATTTGATACAGCTTACTACATACCTAAGTTGTGTGATACAGCTTCTTGCTCCTAGGCTGCAAACCTGTACATAATATTGTAGACAGTTACAACACAATGATAAGTATTTATGTATCTGAACATATCTCTAAATACAGAAAAGGTGCAGTAAAAATACAGGATAAAATATAAAAAAATGACAATGTATAATGGCGCTTATAGGATAGTGTGTTGCTCTGGGTGAGTCAGTGAGTGATGGGGAATGACTGTGAAGACTAGGACATTAGTATACACTGCTATAGACTATACACCCTGTAACCTGGGCTACACTAAATTATTATTACTATTATTTTTTGAGACAATCTCACTGTATACCCTGGCCCTGGGTAGAGTGCTGTGACCTCACAGCTCACAGCAACCTTAAACTCTTGGGCTCAGGCAGTCCCCTTGCCTTAGCCTCCCAAGTAGTTGGGACTATAGGCACCTACCACAATGCCCGGCTAATTTTTCTATTTTTAGTAGAGATGAAGTCTTATTCTTACTCAGGCTGATCTTGAACTCTCCTGAGCATAGGTCATCCTTCCGCCTCAGCCTCCCACCTGCTAGGTTTACAGGTGTGAACCACCGTGCCTGTCCTGAAATTATAACTTTCTTAAGTGAAACTTCAGTGTTTTAGTTTCTTTGTGGAAGTACTGGATTTAACTTATAAGTTATATAAGAATTTTAAGTAAATATTTTTAGCATGTTGTTAGAATTTTCTTTTCCTTTTCAGGCTCAGACTGCCTTTTCTGCAAATCCTGCCAACCCAGCGATTTTGTCAGAAGCTTCTGCTCCTGTCTCTCAAGATGGAAGTAAGTTTATACTTTGGGCTTATTCTCTGTGAGTGGAAGTATTTATTAAGCTTTCTTTTGCTGAAATAATGGAATCTAAGACTTTTTTTTCCTTTGACTACATAAAATTGGTGGTCAAACTCTAGTAGTAAAAAGGAAAAAAGTTTACTTCAAGAAAAGCTCTACAGAGAGAGAGAGAAGGAGGCAGGGGGTGGGGAAAGGAAGAGCAGAGAGAGGGAAGGAGGGGAGGGGGTGGGGAAAGGAAGAGCAGAGAGAGGGAAGGAGGCAGGGGGTGGGGAAAGGAAGAGCAGAGAGAGGGAAGGAGGCAGGGAGTGGGGAAAGGAAGAGCAGAGAGAGGGAAGGAGGCAGGGGGTGGGGTCTTGGTGTGTGACACAGCTTTGGGGGGCAAGACACAATTGTAAGAGGGACTTTTCCTAACAAATGCAATCAGGTAGCCTGGTTTCTTGTACCCTCAATGAATCCCCAACAATAAAAAAAAAAAAAAAGAAAAGAAAGAAAAGCTCTAGTAGTAATAAAAAAGCTAATTTGAAAAAACTAACTTCAGCTGATCAAGAGAGTGAACTGTGAAAAAGAAGATGTGTTTTATGGCTTAATGGAAATTGACTCTATAAGTCCTAATATGGCTGATAAGGACAGTTGCCCCAAGATGCTGCTTTTGAATTTTATTTTTTTCATTTTTGAGACATTCTCACTCTATGGCCCTGGGTAGAGTGCCATGGCGTCATAGCTCACAGCAACCTTGAACTCTTGGGTTCAAGTGATTATCTTGCCTCTGTCTCCCGAGTAGTTGAGACTACAGGGGCCAGCTGCAAAGCCTGGCTATTTTTAGAGACGGGGGTTTCCCTCTTGCTCAGGCTGGTCTTAAACTCCTGAGCTCAGGCAATCCATGTCCCTTGATCTCTCAGAGTGCAAGGATTACAGGCGTGAGTCACTGCGCCTGGCCACTGCTTTCGAACTTTCTGAACTGTCCTCTATTGTTGCCAGGGGAGCTTCTGAAATTTCCAAACACCTCCTTTTTGGGGTGCTTCCTCAAGTCTCTATTCAGTCTCCAAATCCTGCTTATGGTCTCCTTTTTTTCAGGGTTCAGAGGAATTCATTACAGAGCCCTTAAATATATTTTAAGATAGAAAATAAGTGTTAAATAGGTTTTTGTGGCCTGTCATCTTGGCTTATAACCATTTTTAACATTGTTTCTTTTAGAAAATTCACTTTAAAATTCTAGCACTCTGGGAGGCCTAGGCAGGTGGATTGTTGGAACTCAGGAGTTCGAGACCAGTCTGAGCAAAAGTGAGACCCTGTCTCTACTGAAAATAGAAAAACTATTTGGGTGTGGTAGTAGGTCTCTGTAGTCCCCGCTACGCAGGAGGCTGAGGCAGAAGCATGGCTTAAGCCCAGGAGTTTGAGGTTGCCGTGAGTTATGATGCTATGGCACTCTACCCACGGTGACAGCGTAGCAGACTCTCCCTCAAAAAATAAAAAGAAAAGAAAGTTCAGTTTAAGTCATAGATAAATCATGTTAAAGAGCTTTTTTAAATATTACATAACTACTAGTAAGTTGAATAATTTTAATCTTCAGAGTTACCATTTCTAGGATTTCATTGGCATGTGGTTAGCATTATTAAAATATGACACTAAATAAATTTAAAAGCTTTGTTTTTTTTCTGTTTTATTAAATTGCCATTCATTCAGAAGAGTCATTCTATAGGCCTATTTACTGATAAATAGTAATAATTTATTTATTCAATAAATTATTTCTACTTTTGGATATTTAGAAATACAAGGTGGTTTCAGTTCAGATGTCTTCATGTTTTATGACTCTCACCTTAAACATTTTCTGTATTTTCTCATTTCTAATTGTCATTAAAAAGATGGCGAGGTGCCATTCCAAATTGCTACATTAAATTCATCCTAGATTTTATGACTTAAATATAATTTTTTAACACCAATAGAAACCCATAATTAAAGTAGTTTTCATTTTTGTTACTCTGCGCATTCCTTTTTATTCATTCATTCATTTATTTATTTACATTAGATCTCTATCCTAAACTGTATCCAGAGCTCTCTCAGTACATGGGCCTGAGTTTAAATGAAGAAGAAATACGTGCAAATATGGTCCTGGTCCCTGGAGCACCAGTTCAGGGGGTACGTATAGTGGAATTAATTTTGAATTATATACGGTCATAATTTACTCAGGGATACGTGCTCTCCTCACAAATTTTAACTTTAGCATTGACTTACCTTCTCAAATTTCAGACTTTTTTGAAAATTACTTCTTTTGTTTTTTTTTCAGCATTCAGTTTTACCTTTAATAATTATTCTTTAAAATTGAAAATCTCATTTATAATGAAGATATAAAAGCTGGATTTTAAATAGTGCTGCATACCTTTTTACCTATTTTATTAAGCTCCCAGTGAAGTTTCCTTTATTTCATTTCAACAAATTGAGTGATTACTATGATACGTGACACTGAGACAGGCAATGGGAATACCAAAATATACATGACATGACCCTTACCCTTCCTAATTCCAAAGATCATCCTCAACTGTAACAGATGATCATTAAAGATACGTGTTTTCCTTGACTTCACATTCCCCAAGAGATCCATCTAAAACTGCCATATTACCGAAAAAACCTATACCCAAATATAATTTAACACAGTGTTAATCTTGGCACAAGAGGATACTGGGTTTAAATCTGGAGCCCTCTGCTAGGTGCATAATCTTAGATGATTTACTGAATCTTTCTGGATCTCCATTTTTTCATTTATAAAATGGGAATGTCTGAATTCTTACCAACAGTTTTTCAGAAGAATGACTGATTTGGTTTTTCACCCAATTTTATCCTGAAAATTACTTCTTACATAGTCTACTTCATTTTGTCCTATTGCCACTGTTTAAATTTATTAGGACTTAAAGATTCCTAATTACCTATTACTAGTATATTCTTTTTTGTCTTCTGCATTTAGCAGTTACTAAGACCCAGTGATTCTGTCTCTTGACTGTTCTTGTATTCGTTTTTTTCATTCTATATTTTTGTAGCTATATTTGACACTTCGGAACTTTCAACTGAGGGTTATTCTGGTACTCTTAACATTTCCTCTAGTAGTTTATGTCAAGCAGTACTAAACTGCTGCCAGAGAAATCATTCTGAAACACAGGTCTGTCATAGTTTTTCTTTGCTCATGAACTTTTAACATTATTTCTGAAATTCAAAGCTCCTTGTAATTAGACCCCAGATTCCAGGCTTAGTGGATTTGATAACCTTTTACTAAGGTCATTGCCATGAGTGTAGCACTTTGTAGCACTTACTATAATGACAGTTAAATATTACCTGAAATGCCCATGTCTACCTCATCACAACCTCTTCTCTTTACAAAGTACCTGGGCATTTATTTATTTGCCAAATGTTTATTGAAATCATACTTTTGTCAGTCAGAGTTCAGTTGGGAAAACAAATCAAAGTAGGTATTTCAGCAGAGGTGAGTTAAGAAATCAGATAAAGAAGCGGAATTGAAAAAGCAAAAATGGACCCAGATGTAATAGCAGAAAGTTGGCTACTTCTCCTAAGACTGGCGTAACACAGGAAAGAGGCTGGAGTTAGCAGAACCTAGAAGCTTGGGGAAAGAGCCTCACAGAGCTAGGACTCAGACCCCGGAGTGAGGGGCATGCTTGCATTATTGGTGTCTCTGACATGTGATGAGGCTAGTTCTGGGCGTGTCAATAAAAGCTGGAGACTGGAACCAACTGCTGCTGCCACAGCAGTGTATTGAATTGGATGCTGGAGATTGTGGTTGGGACTTTTACATTGTTAGATGCTAGATTTTGTTGAATTAATTTAAGAACGCTGGCACTTGTTCTGACAGGTTCAGGTACGTGCAGATCTGCTTGACTCTTCTGAGGAGTAGGTCTGTGAGGCTAGAGTATCCTCGTTAGTAAAGAACTGTCTTCTCTCTGGAATCTCTACTGTAGGCCTTCCATTTGGCTGGTACATACCTAAATGTCTCCCAACTCTGCGTGACCTCAGGGACCTGTACAGCCTTTGTCTGGCCTGTTTGCGTTAGTGTTCAGCAGCAGATGCGAGGGGACCCCTGTGCAAATGTCTGGAGCTCCTTCTCTGTGTAGTTCCTTCCTCTCCAGGCTGCCCTGCAAATTCTGTCTGCTTCACTAGGTCCCTCTGCCTTTCTGACTTCATTCACATCTCTGTCTACTCAGCTCAGTAAGAGCACGGTGCTCTGCTTGAGTTCTTCGTAAGTAACTTTCTACAGTTGTGTTCTGATTTCTCGTGTAGTCAGTTTGTGCGTTTGTATGCATTAGGCTGCCAAGTTTCTAGTATTTACTCAGTATTTATGGTAATTCTGAAGCAAATAAATTCTAAGTAAACTAAATCATTCATTTGTGCCTCATTTCTTTTCCTATCCCATTACGTGATTTTTCTTTGTTTTTATACTGTAATTCTTCTTTTGAACCTTTGTCATCCTTCATAGGTAATTTCTTCTGAGAGCATGTTCAGATTTCTAGTATGGTCGTATGTGTGTGTTAGTCCTGTTAGACTGCCAGCTTTAGAGTAGGCTGTTGGAATGACCATGCATTCTGAATGAGTAAATTGTCAGTCTGTGATGTTTTTGCAGCTGAGGTTTTCCTTTCTTACTGCTGCCATTGTGAGCGTCACAATTCTTAGGAGATTAAAGCTGTTGTGTATCTTTCTAGGAAAAATTTCCACTCTGAAGCCTTGATAAGCTCTTCTCTCACTGTCTTCTGTTTGAGGAAAGAAACCACTAAAAATAGCAAACCAGTTTTGGTCAAGAAAACTTGAGAAAATTTTTTTTTTTTTTTTTTTGTTTGGACAACTCAAACTCTTGGGCTTAGCGATTATCTTGTTTCAGCCTTCCAAGTAGCTGGGACTACAGGCGCCCACCACAACGCCCGGCTGTTTTTTGTTGCAGTTGTTGTTTAGCTGGCCCAGGCTGGGTTCCAACTCGGCACCCTTGGTGTATGTGGCCGGTGCTGTAACCATTGTGCTATGGGCACCGCACCTTGAGAAATGTTCTTAACACAAAGGAATGATAAATGCCTGAGTTGATGGATACCCCAGTTACGCTGATTGAAATTACCATTGTATGCCTATATCAAAACATCACATGTGCCCTATAAAGATGCATAACTATTACGTACTCACAATAATTTTAAAAAGAAAACAAAACCTGAAAACGTTGGAGATGTGAGACATGGCATCCAACTCAAATCCCTGGGGTAGCTATTCTGGGGCAGTCTGGTTGAACATCTATTTGTTAGGTCATAGGTGGTTATTGAAGGGGATGAGAAATATTTGTGTTACGTGTCTGGGACTCATACAAAAAATGCACTTTTAATTCTCACAATAATATTGTGAGGTACAAATGTTGCTCCTTTTATAGAAACTCTGAAGGGTTAAGTAGATTTTCAGAATCATAACATGAAATAATCCTTGGAAGATGTATATTTCAGAAGTATGATACGGCTTTTAAGTTCAAAGGTATCATGTTAGAGATGACGATAAGCCAAGACAAAGTACATGTGAAGCAAAGGGCAGTGAATTAAAAACCAACAGAGAGTCTATTATGGAATCTACTGGAGATAGTACATGTGGGTATAAGTTACCTGAGGAATTAGTACCAGTATCATCTTTGCAGAAATAAAACTTTTATCTGAAGGAAATTACTTGTCGATTACTTTTTGTAATTACTTTTTGAAAGCCCCAACAGAGTATGTTCCAATTAATTATCATTGTAGATTCTTCATTCTCTTTAGTATAAAATGAGTAACTACAATGTTCTAAACACAGTACAAGGAGAATATTTCTAAATATTGCCATATTGTGTATGTTTTTGTTTTTTTTTTCCAGCAGTTGGTAGCAAGGCCTTCTAGTATGAACTATATGGTTGCTCCTGTAACTGGTAATGATGTTGGAATTCGTAGAGCAGAAATTAAGCAAGGGATTCGTGAAGTCATTTTGTGTAAGGATCAAGATGGAAAAATTGGACTTAGGCTTAAATCGATAGATAATGTAAGTATTTTTAATATTTGTTTGAATTTGTTTAGCTTACAGAATATTAAGTGACTAATTGTAAAGTAATTTGAAATGGAAATACTTCAGTTATAATGGTACATCTGTCATTGAGAATATTTTAAATCTAAGAACTTAAATTTTGTTCACTTAGAGATCCCTTTTTTGAGGAGGCAGAGTTGGGACTTCCAACTCCATCACTTTGAAAGATTCTTTTCATTTTTGAGTACTCTAACTAGAGTAAAGGTTGCTGGTCTACAAATACTGTGACAATTTGTATAATAGAATTCTGGCATTGAAATAGGGCAGCCTAATTTGGGGCTCTCACATGAAAGCTATAACCCAGTTACAACCTAACAATAGGGGGAAGTGGTTAAGGGGGGAGGTGGGTAGAGGGAGGGGGATCGGTGGGATCACACCTGTGGTGCATCTTACAGGGGTATTTGCGAAACTTGGTAAATGTAGAATGTAAATGTTTTGGCACAGTAACTGAGATAACGCCAGAAAGGCTATGTTAACCATTGTGATAAAAATGTGTCAAATGGTCTATGAAGCGAGTGTATGATGCCCCATGATCATATCAATGTATACAGTTATGATTTAATAAAAAAAAAAAAAGAAATAGGGCAGCCTAGTGTAACAGACAAGTGCCAGAAATCCTGTGGAAGTTAAAAACTGACAAATGAGAATTGATGTGTGCTCATATGTAAATCAAATGATTAACTTGAGATGGTTTTGCAGATTTGTTATTTCGAATTTTAACAGGTCATTTTCTAAGCAAAAGTTTCTAATTAGGGCAGCCATTAATTTCCTTTTAGTTTACCTCTCACCTTACCATACTGAGGATATGAGACATTGTTACTCTCTGAGAAACCATTTATAATTGTTAAGGACCTGCTGGGCCTTTACCTTGATTTATAGTTTTAGCTTTTACCTTATTGGAGTCTGTTTCAGTCTTAGATGTCATTAGCTCAGTATGCCCACTTTTCCACACAGAAAATTATAGTAAATATAATGTATTATAAAATTACACTGCTCTAAATGGATGAGACAACCCTGCCTGCCCATGCTGGGGGCTGAGGACATTGATGGCTTTGCTCATTCATTGCTTATCCAACACCTGTCAGTGTGCTTGGTTGGGAAGCTCTGAATTGGATGCTGCTGTCCCTTCTGCCAGTGTTTCTCTTCTGTTCTCTCCTCTATCCTAAAAAGAAAAGATACCTTGCATAGGCCCCTTGGCCCCATTGTAGGTGTATTCACTTGGCTAGAGCACATTGGTTCATTTGCAGGGTGCAACCTACTGCTCACTTACCACCCTACAGTGTAATAGGCATGTGATAGAATTCATGTCTGACTCAGCAGAGGATTGCAGAGAAGGTGTAGCCTTACAGATGTGTTTGTTTTACAAGGCTTACGCTTCTTTTATACTTGCTTGTTTTTATTTTGTTCAGCATCTGATTGAGAATTTACATAAGTAAAAATACTCATGTGGGTTTAGTTCTTAGTGTTTTGAGTTTTCTCTGTTTTGTAGTGTGTTCTTTACAAGCCCACTCATGTATTTAATGTGCCCATCTTTTTAAGCTGTTAAATAAACCATGATCTTAAATCTTTCATTTTAAAAGGTAGAATTAATGACTTTAAACTATAAAAGTACTTAACAAACTTGTAATAACTTGATTCGTTTTCCCCTGAAAATGATCATGTGCCAGTAGTTTGGTCTTCTGTCAGACACACAGAAACTTGTGCTTACTCATGATGTCCTACTTTATTTTTCTTTGTCTTTTTATTCCAAGATGAAAGGGGTGATTGAGGTTGGTCAGGTAGATCATGATTTGAGGTAGATATTACCACTGAGCTATCACTTTATTGCCATATTCTTTGGGTTTATTGCCTTCATAGATTTTTTTGGTTCCTTGGTAACAACACATGTAATTTTTCCTTTTTCCCCCCTATTACTAGGGTAGATTTCTAACATAACACTTATTTTCTAACTTAGCAACATTTTTAAGCTATATCATAAAGTGGTAAATGACCAAATTTATTTACTTATTATCTAGGGTATATTTGTTCAGCTGGTCCAGGCTAATTCTCCAGCCTCTTTGGTTGGTCTGAGATTTGGGGACCAAGTACTCCAGATCAATGGTGAAAACTGTGCTGGCTGGAGCTCTGATAAAGCACACAAGGTGCTCAAACAGGCTTTTGGAGAGAAGATTACTATGACCATTCGTGACAGGTAAGCCGTCACAGGATAGCTCAGATGGTAATTCCAGACTGCTCTCCATTTTCTTGGACTTTCAGGACTCTGTAAATTTAGTATTTAGTTGCAAAAAAATGATCAAATGTAATTAATGAGCTTTATAGTCTTGGAGTTGGATGGTTTTGATTTTTTTTTACATAGTGGAATTTGTTTTTAATATCCATTTTATTGGGCAGCGCCTGTAGCTCAAAGGAGTAGGGTGCTGGCCCCAGATACCGGAGGCAGCAGGTTCAAACCCAACCCTGGCCAAAAACTGGGGGGAAAAAAAAATCCACTTTATTTCAGAGTTCATGGGACTTTGACCTATTTCTGTGTCTCTATCTTTCTTGAAAATTTATGTTGGAAAAGTAACAAAGTAGCAAGGCATCTCTGGTCTTTCCAATTTACTGCTTAGGTACTTCAGTGCCAGGGTCCCTCATGAGGGTCAGAGCCCCGCACACAGAACTCCAGTGTGAGAGTTAGGAAAACCCAGTCTGGCTTTATGAGTATTTATGAAGCAGTAGTTGTCAAGAAGATGGGATATTCTGCTTAGCAGTTAGTTCCTTTATAACTTTTAAACAGTAAGCATATGAAATACGAGCCTTTATTTTCTTGCATAGCCCCTGTGGTTCAAAGGCAACCTAATCATGTTACAATAAAATATGGGGTTATTTCTTCTCAGCTTTTGTTTTATCCATCTTTGTGTTTCCAGGTTCTCATACAGGGTAGGTATTTAGTAAATGTTTTGTAGATTAGTGTCGTTTTTACTTTTCATCTAAGCAGAGTTTCAAAGAATAAGTGGGACCAAAAGGAAGATGTGGCCATTCTGAGTGTTATAATGTAACATAGGTTTATCTTAAAATCCTGTGATGCCATGACAGAGTTGTAGAGAAGCAAGTGTGACTGCTTTTGAGAGTAGACAGCTGACAGCCTTTTAAAATAGCTGCATGCCTTCCTTTCTAAAGGGATTGAGGAACTTGCCTTATTGCTTGCATAGTTCTTTTAAAATGCAGCAAAAAGAATCTATACAATTTTTAAAATCAAGATGTGAGGAATATTATAAAAGCTCCAAATAATGTTTGCTAAGAACATTTAGACTCTAGAAGATACTAAGAGTTAATAAAAAGTAAACACTTTGATATTTTTAGCACTGATTGAATTCAAAGCTATTCTGAATGCTAAGGTCTGATGAGTTTTAGAGGAATGGGCCTATTTATAAAGTGTATGAAACATTATGTTCAATTGTCTTTGATGCTTGAAGGAAATCTTAATTAGTCAAACCATAATGGATAGATACTTTTAAAAAAATGTTTTACACAAAGATGGTTTTGTGAATGTATAATTATCAGAGCCTGCTCTTAGTAAATCACTTAGCATTTATGATAGCGAAGTATCTGGTGTGACAGAATTTATATACATGAAATCCATTGAAATGTTTACCTCAGAATGAAGTTTTTAGGTGAAACCGTTTGTTTATAGGCCCTTTGAACGGACAATCACCATGCACAAGGATAGCAGTGGACATGTTGGCTTTATCTTTAAAAATGGAAGAATAACATCCATAGTCAAAGATAGTTCTGCAGCCAGAAATGGTCTTCTCACAGAGCACAACATCTGTGAAATCAATGGGCAGAATGTCATTGGATTGAAGGTGAGGAACAGATCTCATGCCTTGTTCTGTCACAGTTTAATTACAGCAGATGTCTTTTTTCTTTTGACTGTTTGGGTGGTACTGTTTTCCTATTGGCCTCCCAAAATATAGAAACTTGGTGGGAGATACAGGCGTGGGACCTGGGCTCTGGCCCTGGCCAGTCACAGGAATTATCTGGGCTGTTATTTGGAGTTATAATTCCTATAATGACTAAATGATCTCTGTGGTCCCTCAGGCTAGAATTCTATGGATACATATAAGCAGTGAAGATTTTGATGACATTCTGCATGTTATTAGTACTTCGTTTTTATAGTTTTTTCCCCTTCACAAATACTTTTTTTTGAGACAGAGTCTCCCTGTTTTCGCCCTCTGTAGAGTGTTGTGGCGTCACAGCTCACAGCAACCCCTAACTCTTTCTTGGGCTCAAGCAATTGTCTTGCTTCAGCCTCCCAAGTAGCTAGGACTATAGGTGCCCGCCACAACGCCTGGCTATTTTTGGTTGTAGTTGGCATTATTGTTTGGCAGGCATGGGCTGGATTCGGACCCGCCAGCTCTGGTGTATGTGGCTGACGCCCTAGCTGCTGAGCTACAGGTGCTGAGCCCCTTCACAAATTCTTAACTAAGTTTGTCTTAAGATCTAAAGGTTTTATTTAATTGAGACCTGCCCATTTCATAAATTTTGGTTTAGACTACATGGTTAACTGAAAGTATGTGGTAGTATTGCATGTGGAGAAATTTAATTTTCAGTAAGGAAAGATGAATTTTCTTGTCTAATACATTCAACTCAGTTTAGTAATTTAGTTACCAGGTATAAAATTGTGTTTCTATAGAATTAAATTACCATTTCTGATCGAAATGCCAGAGTTAGGATCTTAGAGATATTAGCAAAATGTAGTGGGGTGTACAATGTGTATTTCTTTACCAAGAATAACATAATTTTATATTTACTGAATATAAAATTGGAATTAATTGTTAACGTGTTTTTATCAGGACTCTCAAATTGCAGACATACTGTCAACAGCCGGAACTGTAGTTACCATTACAATCATGCCTGCTTTTATCTTTGAACATATCATTAAACGGTAAGTAGACAATTCATCTTGATGCATGTGGTGTGTGACTTAATAAAGCACTATAACTTCTTTTAATTCTGAAACTTTTGAGTTCTTTTACTTAATAAATTACACTGGGGTTTATCTAGAAATTTGAAGTAAATTATTTAAATTAGAATAATCGGGGCTCGGCACCTGTGGCTCAAGCGGCTAAGGTGCCAGCCACATACACCTGAGCTGGCGGGTTTGAATCCAGCCTGGGCCCGCCAAACAACAGTGACGGCTGCAGCCAAAACACAGCCGGGCATTGTGGTGGGCGCCTGTACTCCTGCTTGGGAGGCAGAGGCAGGAGAATCGCTTGAGCCCAGGAGTTGGAGGTTGCTGTGAGCTGTAATGTCACAGCACTCTACCCAGGGTGACAGCTTGAGGCTCTGTCTCAAAAAAAGAATAATTGGTTGGTAAGGAGGAACCCTTACAACTTCCTAAAGATGGAATTAAATTTACCATATACTTACTAAATTTTTATATTGCCTACTAGAAAAAAGGCATCCAAGCAGAGGTGGGCATGCTTCCAGCTTTCAGTTTACAGTACATTTACTACAGTTGTGTTCTGCCTGCTGCGCCTCTGCTCACTGGAAATCTAGTCATGGGGTTTGTATGGAGATTTCTTGCCTGGAGGATATTAGAAATAACAGTTAACCATTCTCTTCAGCATGTCAGGAGGCCAGCAGAAGTGTAGCTGTGTGGTGTTAGGTCCTCAGGAACTGAGGGTTGGAACGCTGAGAGAGAGGAATATTGAAAAGGACAGGGTTGCTTTTTTAGAGCTTTTCAAATCCTACCTTTTGTTGATGGTTTTGGTCAAGCCAATTTAGAGTCCTCCTTTCCGAATCTCTTTCATGCATGTGGAAATGAGATTTAAAAGATTCCTAAACATAACGCTTAAAATTTTTATTTGTGTTGGCTTCTGGATAGCACATACCTAGTTACTATTTGAGAAAATGATTGTCTGGCTAAGTGCCCATAGCAGTAGTCATGGTGCCAGCCAAATGCACCAAGGTTGGCCGGTTTGAACCCGGCCCAGGCCAGCTAAACAAAAATGACACTATGTTGAACAGTTCGATGAGAATATTTCAGATTGTATATGAAACCCACACATTGTACACCCCTTGATTGCACTAATGTACACAGCTATGATTTAACAATAAAAAAAAAATGACAACTACAATAAAAAAATAGCCAAGGGTTGTGGTGGCCACCTGTAGTCCCAGCTACTCGGCAGGCTGAGGCAAGAGAATTGCTTAAGCCCAAGAGTTGGAGGTTGCTGTGAGCTGTGATGCCATAGCACTCTATTGAAGGTGACATAGACTGTCTCCAAAAAGAAAGAAAAAAAAGGTTATTGTCAGGATTGTTCTAGAATTCTCTGTGTTTTTAATCTCTGAGTCCTTCCCCTCCCATTTTTTCCCAAGTTACCACAGCCCTATCATTTTCTTTTTTTAAATCATGAGCTTTAATATAGACTCAAATATACTTCTCTTGTAGGATGGCGCCAAGCATTATGAAAAGCCTGATGGACCACACCATTCCTGAAGTTTAAAAGTCATGGTAAAACAAAAATGTAGCTGACCTTTTCCAGTTTCCTTCTTTTGCAACTTCTGTATTACGCACATGAAGCTTTCCCAGAGCCAGCGAGCACATGCTGCATGAGGACCTTCCGTTTCACAGGGCGGCTGGAAATCCGACCGTCTCATCTGATAACTGTTCAGATTTCAAGATAGTTGTAGCCTTATCCTGGTTTTACAGATGTGAAACTTTCAAGAAATTTACTGACTTTCCTAGCATAGTTTCTCTACTGGAAAAACCTGATGCTTTTACAAGCCATTGTGGTTAGGATGACTGATACAGGCTTAGCTTTGTGTGCGAAACAGTCGCCTTCTCCTACGTTATGAGTAGTGCTGTTCATGTTACTTTAGTTCTATGGTATATTTGCATTTTTAACATGTAACCAAGTACATTTAGAATGATTGCCTTTGATAGTGTTTTTTTTTTAGTTCTGTTTATAAGTGTGTGTAAAATACCAATTAAGAACACTGGTTTCATTCCATATAAGCATTATACAGGTGTGTGTAGATTGAAAGAGATTGTGATGAGTGTCATTAAATTTTAACTACCTTCACTTACTACGCCTTAACTATGTTGAGCATCTAGACTAAAAGCCAAAATGTAATTATTGCTGCCTTTCTAAAACCTACCATGTAGTTCTGTCTTAACTGAAATGTACACTAACCCAGACCGTGGAATGGTATTTACTGAGCTGTATTTACTGTAGCACAGCTGCTTAGTTGCATTTGCGATTTTCTAGTCAATGCATAACGGAAACAAAGATTCTTTCTTATAAAAGTTGCCAGTATCAATTTCTGAGAAATGAATTGCTATATATTTAATGTAAAAATTCTTAAACAGGATGAACTTCTGAGTCCTTTTTTTCATTTGTAGATTAAGTGGGATAGTACTTAATTTTGGCATTGAATCTTAACATTATGTAATCTAGCTACTTTGGGATGGTCTTAGAATGTTTTCCTGGTCATCTGCTCCATTTCCTGTCTCCTTCCTGTAAACAAAACAGCAGTGTGACACTTTATTCTGATTGTTTTCTTCTTTTTGGTTTATGTCTATTCTATTTTAATTAAATATGTATAAGTAAATTTTAGTCTGTTATTGCATCATTTGCAAACTCTGTCAGTGACTTTCACCAAACTTGTGCATGACCTACAAGACAGTTGGCTTCCGTGTGTGGAGAGGTTACCTCGCAGGGAAGCTGCCATCGGCAGCCTGAGGACTGAGAGCCTCTATCTACAGGGGTGCGGTGTGCAGGCCTGAGGGTGTAGAGGTTACCTCGCAGGGAAGCTGCCATCGGCAGCCTGAGGACTGACAGCCTCTGTGCACAGGGGTGCGGTGCAGGCCTGAAGGTGGAGAGGTTACCTTGCAGGGAAGCTGCCATCGGCAGCCTGAGGACTGAGAGCCTCTGCCTACAGGGGTGCAGTGTGCAGGCCTGAGGGTGGAGAGGTTACCTCACAGGGAAGCTGCCATCGGCAGCCTGAGGCCTGAGGGTGGAGAGGTTACCTCGCAGGGAAGCTGCCATCAGCAGCCTGAGGACTGAGAGCCTCTGTCTACAGGGGTGCGGTGTGCAGGCCTGAGGGTGGAGAGGTTACCTCGCAGGGAAGCTGCCATCGGCAGCCTGAGAACTGAGAGCCTCTGCGCACAGGGGTGCGGTGCACAGGCCTGAGGGGCTGGTGCACACTCGGGCACCTGCCACGCAGCAAGAACTCACTGAGGCAGTTGACTGTCCCCAGCAACACTGGAACCTGTGTAATAACATTTATAATTGACTTTGAAAATTCTATTACCAGGGTCTGATTCAAGTTTTCTCTTTTATATGTCATACTGCCTGCAAGATGTAACAATGTTTTTAAAGAGTATAGAAAAAATTTTAAATCACCTAATTATTGTGGCTCAAGAGGTTGACTATGAAAGAAAATCAGCACTACTGCTATATAGGTTGTTTGAAACTTAAAAAGCAAACCAGAACATTCCCCAGTTTGATTACCTACTTTACTATCAACTTGGGTCTGAAGATAGTTTCAAAAGTAATGGATGACATTCACATCGCTAAGTATGATTTTCTAGAGAAATCAATAATTGTGGTCTTAAAAGCTAGAAGTCCTTGTAATTATTTAAATAAGAAAATGGAAACTGCTTTCATTACAGAAAAATACTTTTAATGTAGAAAAGATGAGCAATGAATAGCTATAATGAAATACAAACCGTTCCTACACACAGTAAGCTTACTGTCATAAGAACTGCAAATTCTCGCCAGATTCTTAGAATCTGGATACAGCATTATAGAAAGTAACCACTCCATGAAAACACAAATACCCAAAAATCCAATGGGCGGCAATTGTGGTAGATTAGGAATACAAACGGACTCAGAAATAGTAGAGAATACTGCACATTTTTTTGGAAAATTCTTAATTGTTCAGTACTTACTGCTAAGTTTCCCTAGCCCAGTTCAGTATCTCAGCTACTCTTTACCGCCCAATCCTGTCTTCCAACCATCACCCCACTGGGATGATCGTCTGCCTTACAGATGTAATGTTTTCTCTCTAACACTGCCATGTTCTATCCGCCTTAAGAGAACAGCAACTAATGGCTTTCAAAGAAGTCACCATGATTTAGAATGTTTAAAACCACAAAGTTTTCCATGTGGTAAAACTTCTAATTACTCTCATTGCACATTCACCAGTTCATTTACAAGTTTGGTTTTAAAATACATTAGAATTCAATTTAATATTCAAGAGAGGAAAAGGCACTTAATACTGCAATTTCCAGAACATAATCTGTCTGTCTTCCCCTCCTGTGATGATAGTGCTACACTGTTCGTTCATCCATATACACGTAACAGCACCTAAGAAAAAAAGACATTGTGGTTAGGTGGAGAGTGACAGCAGGCAGCCCAAGACTACAGTGATGCTCCCTCTGGCTCGCTGTTCACTTACTAAAGCCGTCAAATTCTACTTTGTCTTATGTCTTTCTATAATAAAATCCATGTGTAAATTAAATACTGCTTGGTATAAAGAATTGTGAGGAATAAACAATTTTAAACTACTAGGAATTATGGATATAGAACAGAATGCAAATATCTAATTCCAGTAAAATGACAATCTGACAAGGTAAGAGGCAGAAGGGAGGATAAGGTGGGAACTGGCAGAAATCCACTGATTTATTTCCTTTTACATTGGACGGGCTCAAATGATAACTGAAGCTGCCAAATTGAGAAAAAGTCACAATTTCTAAGGTATAAACATAAATAACCATATGAAACTAAGTGACAGAGGAAGGAGAAAAATGGGAAGCTACTCACAGAAATAACAAGACTACTAGAATGAAAAACCAAGTCCTCTAAAAACGATCAGAGGAAAAGCACGAACACGGACACACATTATCTAGTGAATTTCGATACATCCTAAGTGAAGGAGCAGGAGGAGGGGCAGAGCCCTGCCACGTGACAGACCTCCCGCTAAGTGAAGGAGCAGGGGAAGGGGCAGAGCCTCGCCACGTGCCGGGCCTCCCGCTAAGTTAAGGAGCAGGGTGAGGGGCAGAGCCCCGCCACGTGACGTAAGTCCCACTAAGGAGCAGGGGGAGGGGCAGAGCCCCACCACGTGACGGACCTCCCGCTAAAAGAGGAGGCAGGGGGAAGGGCAGAGCCCCGCCACGTGACGGACCTCCCGCTAAGTGAAGGAGCAGGGGGAGGGGCAGAGCCCCGCCACGTGACGGACGTCCCACTAAAGGAGCAGGGGGAGGGGCAGAGCCCCGCCACGTGACGGGCCTCCCGCTAAGTTAAGGGGCAGGGGGAGGGGCAGAGCCCGGCCACATGATAGTTCACGTGTTCCTCATTGTCACAGGCAGAACCCTCTCTCCAGAAGAGACACATGCAGGACACACCCTGGGAAGAGTCAGGTGGAAGAAAGCCTTTATTTCATTGTAATCCATTACTTTTATATTATTTCTAGGCTTTTTACTATATATTATCTTAAGAAAAAAACTAACAGCATTACCACGGTTTTAAATTCTCCATGTGAAAGTTAATGTAAAGACTTCCTTTTTGAAGTCAGTGTCAACATAAATCTAAATCCTGAACGACCTAAAGGATGCAGATCACCTGGCCGATCACAGATACTCAAGGAGATGTTCACACCTCGAAAAGCCCGGGGGTGTTTTGTGGCTGAGAAAAAGAGACCTTCCTGATGGAAAGGGCAAGTTCGAGCTCAGTGTGGGGGAACCAAGAGTGAGGCAAAGGCAGCAGCGGCTTACCCGTGTGGCCCTGTATTCTCTCACTGAGTTTTGCTCCAAGGAGGTCCCAAACGAGCAGTTCACCAGACTGACTTCCGGATAAAACAGAATTTCCATCCCAGATAAAGCACCTGCAGGAATGAGTTAGAAATACCCATTTCATCATCAGGAAGGGTGGGGGTATGGTACACTGGCCAGTCAGTGTCAGCCCGAGTGCAGTGACCATAACGTGTCCGTAACTCGCAAACTCTACCTCTGGGGCTCGTCGGACGTCAGCGAGGAGATGAGCATCCCTGTCTGCACGTCGATGACGTGGAGACAGCCGTCCGCTCCCGTGCTGAGGACGTGGCGACTATCTGCAACACAAGGTAAGGCCCACGTGTGGTCACGGCTTCAGAATGGGGTTTAGATGATGCTGAACTTTGTTTCTGAATCCACTGGCCTGATCACTTTCTTTTTCCTTCAGATCCTCGTACTTAAGTAATTTAACTATCTTCACCTTCTGTCTGTTTCTAACACACTGGCATGAAATTATACATCTGATAAACTAGTCTCTCTAATGAGTTGAGGGATTAAGAAAAATCTCCAATCTTGCTTTTCCAAGAGGCATAAATGCCTCCAGTGTCCTGCCATGAAGCACCTTAGCTCTTTTATCAGGAGAGCGCTTTTTTCTCTTTGTAAATTTTATTGTGTATTTCAAAATTAATAATACTATGTATTTCAAACTTCAGATGTACCCAGTATCATCAAAAAGTGTAATACCTACCTGGGCTAAAAGCAGTATCTAATACAGTCCCTGAATGACATGGAATCTGGTGTAACACGGTGGCCGTTGTGAGGTCCCAGATATTCACTGTGCCTTCTTTGGTGCCGGAAACCAACAGTGTGCTTGAAGTGTTTAAACTGATTGTGTCTACCTATGGAGGAAAACACACCAAAAAATATTCCATTTAGAATTATGGCCATTAGCTATATTTCTCTAGACTGATTAAAAATACGCGATCGTAACGATCCAGATCAAATGCCACTGCGCAGTGTCCTGGTGTAGCCAAGGCAGCTGTGTTTCCACATCCTCCTTTTGAATAATTCATTTAAAAAATGAAATTAAGTTCTTCAGATGTTAGTGAATACAAGTAGAAATGAAAATGAACTATTGCAGAGGTAAATGTAATACCATTTTAAAACAGCTTAAAATTGACAGTCTTAGAATACTAAGTCTACAATTTATTATTTATGGAGTTCTGAATAAAAAATTGTAGTGTGGTAGGTGCCAACTTGCCTGACACACAGCCAATTCGCAATTATTTGAGGGATTTGGGGGAGGGTCTCAAGGTTATACTTGTATACCATCATGAATTCCATACTAAATATCTCTCAGTCCCAGTTAATCTGAAGACCATGACAATTAGGCATTGACACACATCATCCAAGGAAAAGTAGCTCTGTGAACCACAGCATGAGACACAGCACTGACCCCATGAAAACAGCCAGCGAGAAAAGAGCCAGCAGGCAGCACGCACTTGGCCATTCCAGACAGCACTTCACCGTCCCTACTGTCCCATCGGCATCTGGGTCAGTAAACGTGAAAGGTGATGTGTCCCACCTTGTTTCCCCAAAGAGCATGAAAGTACCCAAATATTCAACATCCTGCCCACAAATTAATATTTTGGAAATCTAGTTGGATGATAGCTAATTCTCAGACGTACAAAGATATTAATTGGAGGGGGGAAAAGTAGACTGGTAAACCTGAAGAGTCAACCCAAAGAAAAGAAAATATCTCTAACAAGCTAGATAAAGCAAAGGAACATAAACAGGCAAAAAGCAGGACCGCCCTCCCCTCCACTCCCCTGGACCTTCAAGCTCAGCTTCCCCTGCAGTTCGGTCACTGGTACTCACGCTGACATCATGTTCCAGCTCAGCCAGCAAGTCAAAGTGGTGTCTTTTAGGGCATGGCATCTCTGCAGGAACCCCAGACCACACCTAAGATGGAACACTTGCAGGTGTTTATATTTAATATACAGTTACTTCCCATGTTTTCAGGAAAAACGCTCACTCAATTTCCATTTAACAAACTTGTCAGTGAAGTTAAGCTGAATAACGCTTCACTCCTCCCCAGGGCCTGTACCTTACCTGCCTGGGGACGCTTGCCTAGAGTTGCTGGCTTGTCTGTCTCCATCTCAGTTACACCTGCTGTGATTTCAGCAGTATGTGAACTCAGGAAATGTGAGTGCAGAACTGTTGTGGTTTGAGAACACTATTAATGTTTTGAGAAGACTCAAAAGGGAAGTCACCTCTAAAAAATAATTAAAACTAGGTATAGGCAAGTAAAGTTAAAGAATATAGGGGAAAAAATCCCGAAAAACTCCCAAAGGAATTCTAACAATTTTAGGTTCTTTTACATAAATAACAACTTGGAAACTGAAAATGATGAATGCTGGGATGGTTTATATAGGATTCCAAAGAGCAAGCACAGTCCTATGTCAAAACGGTGAATGCTTCCTTAGGCGCCAAACACATTAAGTAATTAAATGCTGGATGAGTGTGCATTGCTGTGTTTTAAGTTTAAATAATATGTCATCTTTTAAGGATTCTGCACTTTAACTTGACGTTTTCTGATTGCACATTACATACACATTATTATCCCAGGAAGAACTCAGGATAGTAGTATCTCCTGGCATTGATCAACTAATAGTTCCCACCATGTCAGCTAACAGGGACTGCTACCGTACGTTTCCCTACACCTGGACCATTCAATCCCCAGTGGCGCATACACTACAGAAATCATGATAAACTTCTCATATTTAGTGTAGGAATTTTTTAAAAACCCAGACAAGAGCATTCAATAGCCTTATATATCACTTACCCACTTTGTGAAAAAGAATGAGGTAAATGAACATATTAACAACAGGTAGCTGAATGGCTTATAATACATATTTATACGTACAAACATTTTAAGTTAAAAATTACATATACACACCTTCACTGTAGAGTCCCACGATGCAGAATATAGCCTGTTGTCATGCCAACAGATCTTGCTGACGGCATCATCATGACCCATTAATGTGCCTTGGCGTCTTCCAAATGCTATGGAATAAAAATAGCTAAAAGATAATGAGAAGTATTAAACTAGTACTCCAGCATAATTGTAGGACCCTAAGCTCATATTCAAGAACATATTAATTCTGTACCTACTAAGGCCCACTAGGATTAAAAATTGCTTGTTCTCATATTAAACCAAAATACTCAAAATCTCATTTAAAAGAAGAAATTTCTGCTCATCTGTGTTTTCACCTCAATTTAAAACCTAAGAGAAAGATAGATTCTAACTGGAGAAATTACTGGATTCTAACAATCGTATTTAATTCCGACAACACTGTCCTCATCTCCAGCATCTGCTCCCTTTGGAGAACAGTGCAGCAGCCTGCCAGGGGATGGAGTCTGTCTTTTCACACCTCACGTCTGCGGAGGTAGCTATTCTGCACAAAGAATCACAAAGGAAGTGCACAGATACATACACATTATTATCCCAGGAAGAACTTACGACAGTGGCATCTCCTGGTAAAAGTAAACAAGATGATAAAGCCTGAAATACAAATGCATTGACATTAACAACTTATAATACTGTAATCCCTAACATGGTTAAATTACGTTCTCCAAAAAACTTAATGCTCAAATTCTCTTTATGGCAGCTTTCCTCAGGTTTATCCAGCTTTTCTCAACTGGCTAATTCTGGCTGTGGAATTTCCTCCAGAATGTCAGAAAGAATGTCCAAGTGAGGTCAAGTGCACACAATCTTACTTAATGGCTCTCAGAGGTTCTGGTGGCCTTACTGCCCTGGGGGGAGGAATCTATTTTTTTTTTTTTTTAACAGAGTCTTACTCTGCTGCCCTCAGTAGAGTGCTGTGGCATCACACAGCTCACACCAGGCGATTCTCTTGCCTCAGATTCTCGAGTAGCTGGGACTACAGGGGCCCACCACAACGCTCGGCTATTTTTTTTGTTGTTGCAGTTTGGCTGGGGCCAGGTTTGAACCCGCCACCCTCGGTATATGGGGCGGGTGCCCTACTCACTGAGCCACAGGCACTGCCCTGGGTGGAGGAATCTTAATTAACACTTGAGTCTTAAATCACAGGGCAGCTGGGCTGGGGACAACCCTTGAAAATGCAAGTAACCTCTCTGGATTGCTGTCTTACATGGATAAGAAAAATTTCCAGACTTCTTTAAGGAACTTTTGGATGACTTACATAAAAACAACATGTGCTCTTTCAGAAGAACTGGTTTTGTCACATTAGGTATCCTATCAACTCAGAAATATGTCAAGTTATTTAAGAAGTACATAAACATTTAGTCCAATAGTTTTTTTTTTTTTAAAGGAAAGATTTATTAAGAATGCTACTGGGTAGCTCTTTAAGTATTTTTTTTCCTTCTGTTGAATTCGTTTGTATTGAGGGTTGGGAAACGGGGTGGGAAATGTCAACGTGGGTATGAGATACCCCTCCCTCACAGGGAATGTCCAGTCTAATCTTCCTGGGAAACTCTGTGGAACTTTTTCTTCTTCTTGAAGTATTTTAAAAAATGAAATTGGCTCGGCACCCATAGCACAGTGGTTATGGCGCCAGCCACATACACTGAGAGTGGGGGGTTCGAACCCAACCTGGGCCAGTTAAACAACAATGACAACTGCAACAAAAAATAGCCGGGTGTTGTGACCGGCGCCTGTAGTCCCAGCTACTTGGGAGGCTGAGGCAAGAGACTCGCTTAAGCCCAAGAGTTTGAGGTTTCTATGAGCTGTGATGCTACAGCACTCTACAGAAGAGGGTGACATAGTGAGACTCTGTCTCAATGGCAAAAAAAAAAAAAAAAATGCAGTGCCTGTGGCTCAAAGGAGTAGGGCACTGGTCCCATATACCGAAGGTGGAGGGTTCAAACCCAACCCCGGCCAAAAAATAAAAAAAGAAAGAAATCACCACAGTATGAGAAACAGACAACCTGAAAAAAGTTTTTAATTGAATTTAGAAGTAATCTAACTAATTAAGATCTGATGCAATATACACAAGAATAAACTCAATTTTAGGGAGAAATGAAATATTATATACAGGGTGTCCATAAAGTTTGTGTGCAGTTTAAAACAGTTGTCTATTTAAATTGCACACAAACTTTATGGACAACCCTGTATTTGTGTATAAAACAAAATACTACATGAATTTCTATTATGATACTAATAAAGTGAACTCACCATATTTGAAAATGATATACTTCTTTGTAACATTTTGGATTCTTTAGAAAACATCTTCAAGGTAGAATCTAATTTAGCAATGAGAAAGGAAACATAAAAGATTTCAAACATGCCCTCTCGTTCCTGAAGGCCAACAGACATTATAATTCTGTGGAAAACTGGGTGTGCGTGGGGCTAAATAATCGAAGGCCTCCCCAACCATTAAAATTCTATGATCTGAAACTCCATGACAAAGAAATCAATTTAAAACCCAGCACAGATGAGGCTTACTATTGACATTTGCAGCATGACTGATCACAGAGGTAAGCATAACAATTTATATAAGCTAAAAGTTACAGAGGATGAAAAAGCAATTTTACAACTAATATTAAAATGCTGATTTTAATATTAAAGAAAACAAAATGTTCTTGGCAGTGTAAGTTTAAAAAAAATAATAGCTCAATTATAGTGTTAAAACCTTGTTCCAAATAAGCATTTATAAAAGGGAACCACTAACTTTCTAAATAATAAAGTAGGAATTAAAAATCCAAGCTTTTAATTTCCTTGCCAAACAGAAGTCTTAAAAGTTTACCAAAACAACTTCTAAAAACCAAGATTCACAGAGCCTAATGCTCCAATGGACTTCAAAAATGCCACTCCTATGATATGTAACAATCCATTTCCCAACTTATAAACATACAACATGATAAATAAAATGTCAGAATGAGGGCGGCGCCTGTGGCTCAAAAGATTAGGGCACCAGCCCTATATGCCGGAGGTGGCGGGTTAAAACCCAGCCCCGGCAAAAAACTGCAAAAAAAAAAAAAAAGTCAGAATGAGCTTTAAATAACATCTTCTATATGGTAAAACTTTATTATTTCAACCTAATGTTTACAATACCAATATACAGAAGTCCTGAGAATTTATAAACATGAGTCTCAGTATGACACTCTTCTGAATTGAAAACAGAAACAGAAGAGTGGACACCACAGCCCCTAAGCTTTCCCTGAGCTGTATCATTAGCTCTGATAATCCTCCCAAACTGGCTTCAGGTTCTGTTAGGCAATTCTGAGTACTGGCCACCAAGTCTGTTCAAGATGATTAACTGGGGCAACCTACAGAAAACCATGAATCAGCCAGGGGCGTAAAGTTTCTTTTTTCTCTGAGCATACTGCATATCTGAGGAAGAAATGTAACTTAGAGGTGCCCATCAGGATACACAATGATCAGTAACACGGATTACCAAAGTCATCTTTCTCCTTTACTGGGCCAAAGCACAAGGAAGGGACACAACACTCACTAAGCCTCGGAGCTGTGGGCCTGATGCTCATAAAACGCAGGGTCATACCAGAACAATGAGCTGACGGGTTTAACAGACCAAGCCAGACAAATCCGGCTGAGAACATGGGCTTTGCTTCAAGATACGGCATTCTGTAAGGTGCTGTAACCTCGGCAAACACAGAAGGTAGAAATCCTGGCAAAACAGACTGCTTCCTTCTATCGGAGAAGCAGCTCGGGGACCCTGGTGTGGCCCAGCAGGGACGCTGTGTGTGAACTTGCTTTTAGTCTACTGCAAAGCCATGTTCTATGCTTTGTGGAAAATCCTGTTTTATACCATCTGGGATAGTATTTGAAAGAGAAAGGAATGAAAGGCTATAAATGATAAACCAGTGGAATCTGAGAGTCGGTGACTGATTTACCTGGAAGCATTTATTTAGTTGGATAGCACTTTTTCTTTCTTAATGGATGAAAAATCTAAAAAGCTACAAACTTTGTAAGAATTCGTCATCTTATCACAGAAGCAGGAAGCGAAGATTACCCTTTCACCTCTACGTCCTCCAGCGGGCCAACTCAGTGCTCTAAATGTGACAGAGACGAGATGCACGTTCACACGCCCCGCTGCACAGACCACCAGAGGAAAGCACTGATGGGTACAGCCAGAGATGCCTTCCGGTTAGTCCTTATCTTTTCTTTTTTTTTTTTCTTTTGTAGAGACAGAGTTTCACTTTATGGCCCTGGGTAGAGTGCCGTGGCGTCACACAGCTCACAGCAACTTCCAACTCCTGGGCTTAGGCAATTCTCCTGCCTCAGCATCCCGAGTAGCTGGGACTACAGGCGCCCGCCACAACGCCCGGCTATTTTTTTGTTGCAGTTTGGCCGGGGCTGGATTTGAACCCGCCACCCTCGGCATATGGGGCCGGCGCCCTGCTCACTGAGCCACAGGCGCCGCCCAGTCGTTATCTTTTCATATGAAGACAGCTAATATCAGGTATTGTAATACAATTACCAGTCATACCAACTACCCCCTGCCAGGGTTTCTATAACGTCGATAACGTATTAGGCACATTAATTAGACATGAATTAGATTTCATTGATAATGTACTATGCACATCAATTAAACATGAATTAGATTTCAAGCTAAATCCTACAACAAACATCCTGAAGAAATAGAGTTGTCCCAAAGGTTGCCCATAAAGTTGCTGTATACAGAGAAAATGGGAAACTGTAGCTAAATGGCCCTTTATTTACAAAATATTCATTACAAAATGTCACAAAATATTTACAAAATATTCTCTATGTGTTAGCCACCTCTTTGTGAAATTTTTTTTTTTTTTTTTTTGTAGAGACAGAGTCTCACTGTACCGCCCTCGGATAGAGTGCCGTGGCGTCACACAGCTCACAGCAACCTCTAACTCTTGGGCTTACGCGATTCTCTTGCCTCAGCCTCCCAAGCAGCTGGGACTACAGGCGCCCGCCACAACGCCCGGCTATTTTTTGGTTGCAGTTTGGCCGGGGCTGGGTTTGAACCCGCCACCCTCGGCATATGGGGCTGGCGCCCTACTCACTGAGCCACAGGCGCCGCCCTCTTTGTGAAATTTTTAACAAATACTTTGTAAATAAAGGTCCATTTAGGTACAATTTCCCATTTTCTCTGTGTGTGGGAAATTTATGGGCAACCTTTGGGATACTGTGTACCCTGAATGACAAAACTGAAAACCCTAACGGCAAATCAGCATTTCCCCGAATGGACACAAACACCCCCGTGTGACACAGCACTTGTATCCGTGGTGGAAGCCAGTGGGAAGACATGTGTGAAGAGGTGACACCCCCATGGCAGACATGAAGGACCCTGACCACGAGAGGCTCTGGCCATCCGATACCCCCAATTCCAGGAAACCTTCTCAGCAACTGAAAGGCATTTCCTTATTGTTTCTGGCAAATTACAATGGAACTTTATGTTATCTAACACAAACAAAGCGTTCTAAATATGTTTTACGTGGAGACAGAACAGGTAAATACAGCCCTACCCAGAGCTGAGACCCCCAGACACCTCATCGCTGTGGACAAGCCACTTGCAGGTGGGAAGACCAACCTTGTGAGGTGGTGAACACTGAAGACCCGTTGCGAGAGACGGCTATTCCAGTAACTGCCCTGTTTAAAGACAAAGTTTTACAAATCACTACTCAGCATGTGTTAGGACACCCTCTCTGTTTTAATTTCACCAAGTTTCCTTAACTTTTTGCCTCACAGCCTGTCTGCTGGATCTGTGCCAGCCCATACCTACCGCTACCAAACCAGCGCCTGGAGACTGGCAGTGCTGTTCTGGTGACACCTGTGTCTGGAAAGCACTGCCCCTCGCCCCTCAGCTTCCCCAGCCGCCACACTCAATGTTTAACATACCTACTCCCAACATTCCTGACAACTGGAAATGCTTTTCCTATAGTTGCACCTTATCTGGCCATCACCAGAGGGCCTGAAACTCTTCTTTACAAGCACTTTGCTCCTTACTGAATCTCATTTGCTCAGCATCCTCCCAAGAAGGAGACAAATGATTCTAGAAACTTCTCTTATAGGTTCCTTCTTATCTTCCCTACCTTGGCTTACAAAGTCCTCTTTCTACATGCCACGTAGAAATGTTGAGAAAAGAAAAGCCCTTGTGACACAGCATAGGCAGAGCTGCGGCTTCTCTCCGGGGGCTGTACTCTGACTTGGAGCCCTGCATCAGCTGAGACCAACCCCTCCAGCATGCCCACAACCAAAGTGGCAGACAGGCTGCCGTGGCCCTGGGGCAGGACAGGGAGCCACTCTCCAGGCCTGGGTTTTCTCCCTATACAAGGCTGGGCCAAGCTAGGCCAGCACTTCTCAAGCCTTCCTTCCAGAGCACGTGAATTTCCTTAATGAAGGAGGATGGGGAACACTCACGTGCCCTCTAGACCCATTGGCAAGCCCAATTTCTTTGAAGTATAGTTATTATTTTAAAATTCTTTTGAACCTTGCAATGTACTCCCTCCCCCATGTATATCTCCATGGTTATCATTTTTTAATAAGACACATGTCCCCCCACATTATCAGTAAACTGGACACTTGAGGATATATCATTCTATGCTTCCCTTATACAAGACTCAGGGGCTGTGTACCCCACTGTGAGAGGCATAAAGCTGCCTCCTGCCTGAAGACCTTATCTCGTACCCTAGAAGGACAAATTGCAGATACAACAGCATGGTGGCCGCCACCAATCACGCTGTACCTTACTTTGCCTTGTTATGTCAACCTCAGGTGAAAGATCACTATGGACATTTGGGGGGCATAATAAACAATCAAGATAACCTTGAAAGGAAACCTTCCCCCAGACGCAGGTTAAAACAGTTTAACCCCAGGCCCAGACCCTAACTTTTGTGAGGTCTACGGCCAGCAGAAGGGCAGCACAGAGGCGTCTTACTCTTTGTGGATTTTATGCTGCTCGTGTAACTGAAGTTTGGTGATGTGACTCCAGGCCAGGGTTTTGCTTTCTTCAGTCAGGTCTTCAAAAGACTCATCACCTGGAGAGACTACATGAAATCATTGCTAAGCCAACTAAATTGCTAACAGACAACAGCCTCAGTTTTATTTCCTGTTAAAATCAAACAACCAACCAAGAAAACAAAATACCCCAACAAAATATAACTGCTTTGGAAGGTACTTGTTAAGATATTTCCATGGTAGTCAAGGAGAACATTGTGTAGAAAAAGATCAGAAGTGTCTTTGAATACTAGTCTTAATATTTTTATCAATGTTTGCAAAGTTTTCACTTGGCCACTAACTGAAGAATTTTAGGAAATGCAAGACTAAGTAATCATTTCCTTGTCAGCATTAAAAAAAACAACAACAACAACAACAAAAAACAGTTGCCTAAGAATGCTAGAGGGTTGCTTTGGTTTTGGGGCAGAGAAAGCAGAAATGAAATCAGATACCCTAAGTGCCTCTGGACAGGGGTAATGCCTTCACTTCTGCTTTAAGAAGGGCTGGAGCAATGGCCCTCTTACCACAGTCGCATGACAGTGGGATGGCCTGGTGACTCAGCAGAGCACTGGCTGAAATGGCATCACAAGGTAATCCTGTGACCTCCATGACTGAACCGTCTGGAGCATTATCTCTTCAAGACAGCAGCCCAGATCACAGATGTCCTGGAGGCTACTCCTCCACCTTGACAGAGTGCTCAGCTGTGTGTGCCTAAGAGGCCTGGATGTGGGGAGAACAGACAGGAGAACTGGAGAGAAAAGGTATGTCTGCTCCCAGCCTGTATGTTAAACTCCTCCTGGGAGCTTGTAGGTTTGAGGCTGTCATATGTGAAACGTAAAACACGGATAACTGGATCAAGGTGTGTGTTCTTTTTCCTTTTCAAACACTAGATGCAAGAACTTGATCACCTTCACTTTAGCACCCAGCACATACATGCCTGGCACAGAACAGATACCCTGTCAATGTCTGTCAATTAATTAAGAAAACAGAGCACTCTGAACTCAAAATATAGCTATAGAAGAGGAGAATTAGGAACAGAGGAGGGCAGGCAGTGACTGTTCAGGGGGCTGTGGCCAGGACCATAACTAAAAATGAAACGCCAGCTTGGAAGACACACCAAAGAAAGAGAACCGTATCAAAACAAATACAGGCAACACCCACCCATGTTAAACTGACAAAAAATAAAAGTGATTTGATTTTCCTTAAAGTCAACAGCTAAAAACAAACACCACCAAGAAGAGGCGTTTGTGTTCAGAGCTGCAGGAAGCTGGAGGGTCAGGTCAGGCCTCATCTCCTCTGCGGAATTTTCAGAAATAGCTTAGTCACCAAAGAGAAACAAAAGCACTCACATTGATTCTCTGCACAAAATTTACCTGGGGAAAATGCCACAGAAGCATTATAACTGGACGTGTGGGGCAGACTTGTGAACTTCGAGGTGATCCTTCGAGGATGTGGCATCACAAACAGCTGCTTTGGGGTCTGCCCAAATTCCAAGATTTGGGTCAGCATGGCTACTTTCTCATCAGGATCTTCGATGCTTTAGGACAGAACGCAAACAGTAGAGCTCAAGTTCCTTGAACATTTCTCAAATAATACAGATCAATAGGAGAGAGGGACTCGTAAATAATATAGTAGCTATGGGCCAGGACTGTCTGAAGGGCATCACGGATCTTTACAGCGTTGTCTGAGGCTCAGTAACATAATAGTGAAAGCAAGATATAATTCACTGTTAAATTTCCAACCTTAACACTCTCAAACAAGTGCATTAATAATTTAGATACAGAGGCATTTTATAACTCAAGTAGAAATTCCTTACTTAAATGTACCTGTTTAAGTCTACACCTCCCTCATAGGTCAGGGGATGAAATACTGCAAGAGAGACAAAAAACACAGTGAAAGATGTACTATTTAGTACAAACACATACACCTTGTTCAGAATATAAAATGATTAAAATCTGCGTCCAAAGAAACTGTTGGTAAAACAGACTAATATCCAACTTCTGTAAATATCCACTTGAATTACTATCTTCTGAAGTACAAAGATTTACTTGGCAAGTGAGAGGACCTGTTCTCTCCTCCAGGGAACTATGAGTCACGGTGCTGGCTGGACCGGGCACTGCCCGGTGAGAAACCAGTTTGCACTTCCAGCTCCAGGCCCCCGTCACCGGCTCTGCGCAGTGCGGAAGCACAGAAGCAGTGGGACTGCACAGGAGCTTCGCTGCTGCAGTTTTCCTTCTGCGCGATGCAAACTAAACTCTGGGGCCGTTCATGAGAATTAAGGCCACAGTTCCATCCAACTTTGACTTCATATCATTTGAAATTATTGAATGAGATGGAAAGTATATGCTAAAATTAGAAGACTTTAAGGAAAGACCTCTTGAGACCGTAGTGAGGTACATTTTGGGCAAAAATCCTTTCTCCTTCTCCTTAGTTACTCAGTAGCTGATCTGAGATCATGGAGCCAGTGGGCACCGCGTTTTGATATGTAAGCTGCTTCTGGCTAAAGAAATAAGCTGACCTGCTCTGGTTGCAGGTTTTTTATTATTATTTGCTTTCATTTTCACCCAACACTAAATGAAATTTCCATGAATACGACATACCGTTATGGGCCTTGATGGCATCACTCCCTTTTTGCTTGTAGCCAAATACGAGATCAATCCACTCGTGAAGGTGCTCGGATACATAAGTGCTCTCCAGGGCACCTCTGCTCTTCTGGAGAAAGTCCTCGGGACCTACCAGATTAGACTCAGTCAAAAAATCACAGAGTCTCCATTGAATTTGCTCCTATTTCTCCTGTCTATCCACATATACATAAAGCTTCTAAGACAGGCCAGAGAGACATATTTATTAATAAAGTTTTCCCCCTATCATATGAAAGGTAAGTTTTTTGAGACGAAAAGTAGCCAAAATCATTTTCATAACATTTAGGTCTCTCAAATACGTATTAATGTTTTTACAACGTAGACTCAAAAAATACAGCTGATTTAATATTGCCTCATTTCAATAGAGAATTATATCGTCATTTTTTAAAAACCCAAAGAAATTAATAAAACAATTAACGATACTGAAATAGCACTGCTTGGTAAAGGATGTCTCTAATATCCTGCAAGGCGGCACTCACTTGAGGCCCACGGGGGAAGTTCTACATCATCAACCATCTGTCCACCTTGTCTCTTTCCCAGATCCAACTTCAGGCTGTTGACCAAAAAGCTGACATCATCACCATAGAATTCTGGAATCAGCTGAACGTTTCAGGGGAAAAAATGGGATAACAACAAACATTTTCTTAAAGCAGTTATAAACCACAAGTCCAGAGAATCGTTAGCTTTATTAATGGCTTACCTCTTTAAAATCTGTTGCACCATCCAAACAGTTTTTCCAAGTTTCAGCAATACTAAATATGACAAAAAAAAATTCACCTGATTTTAAATCTAAACTAGGGAAATAGCAGCAACAGCAGCATTTCCTATGCTTCACCAATACTAACTCATTTTCCTCCTTACTGGTACTTCTCACCATCCATATGAGTATCCCCCTTCTAATGAAAGAAAAAACTGGGGCTCAGAGAGTTTATTTAACTTCTCTAGAGTCACACAGGAGTGAGCGCGGTGTCCATACCATTAACTGCCACATACACACTGCCTCATCCAAGGGTCAAATGGAGGCAGGTGCCTACTGAAAGATGAGGGCAGCTATTCCAACTGCTCGTTTCGGAAGGAATTATAAACAGGTATGGGTAGAGCTCAGAAAGATTGGAAAGAAGCAGGCCAAAAGGTTAACAACAATTATCTCAGCATGGTGAGATAGCAAAGGAACTTATTTCCCTCTTCACATTTTTCAGGTAAGAAGATATTACATAATAAAAGGAAGTAAACCTACTTAGACACACACAGACACTTCAAATTCAATTAAAAATTATTACAAATAATAGAATGATAGAACCAATCTAAATACCAAACTATGGAGAAAAACAATTGAAATAAATGATGGCATATGTTAGGATGTGATGTAATTAAAAAAAAAAACAAAACACTGCTTTGAAGAGTATCTAATAATATGGGAAAAACTTCAAACTAATGTTTGTCTACAAAGGACAATACAAAAAACTGTATTTAAAATGTTTTCACAGTTATACACACATTCATAGATACGTCTAATGAGAGACTGAGGGGAACAGATATGACTGTGATTTTTTTTTTTACGTGATTTTTTTTTACGTATTTTCACTTTTGTTTATCCCTAGTGTTTTGAAACGACCATGTTATACATATCACAAATGTAAAAATCAGCAAGTATTAAAAATGACAAACAAGGCATTTTTATCGAACCTGTTGAACATTCTATCCGCGTTATCAAATCTTCCGTTCTGTAGGCACAGCATATACTCTGGTGCTAGAGCGAAAAGAGCCAGAGTTAAGTTAATCATAGAATCATTTAAGAATTCAAGTGAAATGAAATGTAATTGAGGGTAAGGATTAAGAATCTTACCAATCCTGACAAGATAGAAGAGCACATAGCCTGGGGAAGAGTAATGACTTCCGTACATGAACTTGGGCTCCGGCATTTCCTGGTAGCGAGCCTACAATGCAGGGGAAAGAAACAGTGCCAAGTTTATAATAATAACAACTATAAAATAATAACTGACTCAAGCAGTAAAAGCCTCAAAGAAATCATGGCATGGATATACCTCATTCCTCAATTTCTCCCTTAGATAAGAACAGGAGAAGATAAAAAGGGTGAGAAAATCTGTGACTAAACAGCATTCCTGAGACCAGGATTTTGGTTTTCTTGGCTTAGTGGTAACAATGTTGGGCCTTGATTAGAAAGAACCAACTTTAGGCGTCTCCTGTGCAGCCTACCACCCGGCACCTTCATGAAAATGATTCAGTGAACCTGTAAACAAGTCGCCCTCCTACTTCCTGAACCTTAGATAAAAAATGCAAATGGTGAGCAGCTAATTTACATGGGGAGAAAAGAAAGAAAAAAAAACATTATTTAAGGTCACCAAGACCTTCCTGCGCTTCCTCCCTAGATCTCAGAGAAATGAGTATCATTACTACAGAAACACAGGATAATGGCTCATGATGTTGCTTAGACTAAAGCCTCTGAGTCCACTTACCAGCAGCCTCTCCAGCCGTTCTGTATTTAGGGCCCCCACTGGCTTACAAAGGTCCCGGAAGGTTCCTGGATTTGACAAATCTGCAAACATAAGTAAGTGCCATTAGCCATTATCCTCCTGCACTGACACAAATGCACACTTCACGTCCACAGAATAAATAATTTGTTTAAACCTTGAGACAGATCCATGAGAATTAGTATGTTTCTATTATTTATACAGCTATAAAGGAAATGTTAGAACTTTTTAAGTTTTACGTTAGCAACATCCATTTAAGAGTAATATTTCTAATTTGGCAATGCTCTAAATATTGACTTTTTAAAAAAAAAGAACTTCTGATTAAAAGAAAAAAACTATATTCCAAGTAAAACAGCAAAAAAAAAAAAAATCTAAAGAGCCATTATTGTTCTACCAAGATTTACTTTCTAAGTTTGAATTATAGTGAATATTATTTTTCTATGATATTAGCATAATATGAGACCTGGGACCTGAATATTAGCAGAGGGATAAATTCTCATATCTCCAGAAAATCTGTAATCTCTTTCAAGTACAGCATTCATTTCAGTGAATTTTGAAAAGGAAATAATTGCTCAAAATATATACTTTAAAAATATTACAAAATAAAATTATAGTGCAATCTCGTTGTTATGAAAGTGATTTGAGGGAGTAAGAAAGATGTCTATACCATAAAGTTAAATGGTTGTATCTCAGTAATATAATTACAAATGATTTTTATTTACTTCTTTATTTCAAATAAATGTTCTATTATAATGATACATTTTCTTTTGCTAATCGTAGTTTTTAATGTGAATTTTAGAACAGTACAATAAACTGATGAACAGTTTTCAAAGTGAGAAACTTAAATATTTTAAAAAATGGTACTTATTCTGTAATAACGATAGTGACAATTACTACTAACGATAATGGTAACAATAACACTGGACTGAAAGAATGCCCATTTTTTCTGCATGTGTCCTTCAAGAAGTATGGTGGAGAAAACCTATATAAAACATTCATATCATTTATATAATATGTATGTGGTATCTTGTAATGGAAACTATCAATCCTCAGCAATAAGACTGAAATGAGTTCTAATTGGTTCCCATATTACAACGAGATTTTAAAACAAAATTTATTGCCTCCTTTAAAAGCAACAAAGGTGACCACTCCAAATTCAGGTTTGGGAGAATTCCACACGTGGCATTTACCTAATTCTGAGCTGGAGTAATCACTGATTACCCAGGGAAACACGGGGTACTGGGAGAGGTCGTTGCAGCTGCGGTCGGCCAGGTTGTTGAGGTGAAGGAGGTACTGGTAGTTGGACAGGTGCCCTCGCTGCCACTGCAGCGTGTAGCTCTCGGCCGTGTGCTCCGCCATGTGGTATTCTGAAGGAAGAAGACGCAGTGTCTGTCGCTGAAGGCCACAAATGCTCGGCCAATTTTAACTTTGTATGTAAAAGCTACATGCGTAACGTATAGACCCATCAATGCATTTTTGAGAAATACATTTTAAGAAAAAGAATAACTGGCTGTCGGTTTACTTTCACAAAGTAATTGTTCAGTTAAGTCTAAGTACCTCTAAGGTTGAGAAGGGGAAATTATTCATAACATTGAACTACTATCTAACCCCCCAAAATATGATATGAAATAAACAAATACATGTAAAAGTATGGAGCAAACATATAAATATATAGCAATAGGTAATACTTACACAATAAATGACAAAGAATCCCTCCAAATAAGCCGAGTCTTAATGCATTTAAAAAACTACGGCCATTCGTGAAAGCTCATTTCCCAAATGTTTATGGAATCAAAACGAAAAGCTCTTTTAGTTTTCTTACAGAAGTGGAAGAGATATACTGCTGCCATTTGTCAATGGCTGTATATTATTTGTGCATGTGAGGACTAAAGAAAAGAAACTGTTAAAGAAAAAAGGTATTTGGCAGGGGGACCAATTCTCAAACTGGAAGGACCAGAGAACCTCCCCCGTCTCTGAAATAAATGAGATCACAAATAACACGCCTCAGTGAGAACTTTCCTTTCCAACAGTGTAAAGTGAGCGCACTGTCCCACTGCTCTGTTCAGAAAATTCTTTTACTGCGTGCATCAAGCCACTTCACTTAAGGTCATCCAGTGTTTATTCTTACTTACTTTGACCGAGTTTCCTCCCTGATCAGCTACTAGGGGAAAAGACTTCAAACATCAAAACACTTCCCCCCTCATTTTCTGCCCTTCCAACCTCAAAAGAATCTTAGGAACAATCTTAGATAAGCTCTTTGAGAACTGAAAACTTTTACAGAAGACAGACATTGTATTAATAGATCATGGCAAGGTTTTTGAGATTTCAAGGACTCACCACAAAAGGTGAGTTTTTTGTTTTAATCATGTTATAATTAGAAAAATAAAACTAAAAAATTTAATCTTGAGATGGCATAAAGCAAACTTGTTCCAAAGCTATTCTTTAAGGTAATCTGAATAACTTAATATGTGAAGAAAAAAGGTATTAACTATAAACCTAGGTAAAATAAAAATATGTTCCTCATTGAGAGCAAACTATTCTTCCTTGAGGGACAATTTCTTAGGGAAGATGTACTTCATTATTTATCTCATAAATGGTTTCACAGTATACAAAATTAAAATGGTATTAATAAAATCGCAACATCTATTTTAAGAATCATTCTATTATAGTCATCTGGCAGCTTTGTAAATAAGAATAACTTAGTCATACAACTTAATAAAAAAGTTTATGATTGAAAAGAAAAATATAGGTAGACGTTCTCTCTGGAAGAGGTGAAAAATCCATATTTTCCAGGAAATATTGAGGAAACAACATTAATTAAAATCAAATTTCACTAAAAGGGCACTATATTAAGCATGGAAGGTTCCTAAATTCCTTTGCATTATCTTTTGTCTTTATGATTAAGACCACAATCAATGACCACAAACAGATGACTGGAGAACTCAGTGTCTCATACCAAGAAACTGAGTCTTGGTTTTCATAAACTAATATAAGATGTAAGTGGAAACAAAAATATCTGGGTAGATTCTTCACAATCCATTCCATTTGGACTGGCACTAACACAGAAAAACATTTAAATATATTTATCAAGAGTTTTTAATATATACATTTAGCATGAACTATTACCAAATGAATTTATATTTCCCATAGTTTTAAAAATATTATTTTGGCAATTATAGATAACTGATGAGAAGAAATAAATAGAACCACGGAAAGGTGATTCTAGATCCAGTGTATTTCTTCTCTTATTTCCTGTCCAGTTTCCTGGGAGTTGAACTACCTTCACATGAATAGGTACAACGGAGGGTTAGCACCAAACCTAGATATGTTGCGATGTAAAAATAGAGATCATCTCTCTCTCGAGTTTCATAGAACTTTAGGTAGATGTCGGAACACAGATCGTCTTCTGTGCAGAATACTTCCAAGCCCTATAAATTCAGAAAAAAAAAAAAAAAAAGAATAAAACAAATTGCTCTTTATTCATCTTGCAATCCCAATAAGTAAGTATAAGAGCTTTACAATTAAACATGTTTACATTAAACACATTTTTGATTTTTAGATCTAGTGTTCCTATTTCCAACTAGAAACCTGATTCGGCGAGAGATGCAGAAAAACATGTACATCTCTGTGTTAGATACACATACGTAAGTTGCATTCATAAGCTTTCTGAGAGTCAGACACATATCTTAACTAAATTTTATAACATCCCCTTTGCTGCCGAGTATCTTTACAGATAATAACTTTTGTGAATTTATTATTTTGAAATTCAAATTTAGCTGACCCATGTCTTTATACCTCCTCTTCAAAAACAAACGTTTAGCTTTCTTTTATAAAGTAATTATATATACACTTAACAATCTGATCATTGAATGACCCGTTCAGTTAATAAATTATAATTATTTTTAAGAAAATTATGAGCTTTGTGAATATGTGCTAGTTAAGCTGAGACAGCTAAGGAATAGAAAAAAAAAGGATGAAAGCCTGGCGTTGTCCTTGGTTTAAAGGCAGGCCGTCACATGTGTTAAGTGAAGGAATTTAGGAAGTTAACTCCTGGAGTCCCAACTTCTTTGTCTGTAAAATATGAGAACATCTACCTCAAAGGGATTGTGATGGCAAATGAAATACTATAGTAGAACCGCTGTTAAATTGACCACTTCAAAGGACTGTAACAAACTGGTCAGCATACAGAGGTGGTCAACATAAGGAGGCAGGCCTACTCTACTGATACATACATGTGGTGCGTGTCCGGTCTGTGGCAATTAGGTCAACTCAAGGAGGCGGTCAGTGTAGGGAGGTGGTCAACTGTGGAGGCTCTACTGTATATATGTATAAACTGCCTGGTACATAGAAAGCAGTTAACCAACGTTCATTTCTTCTCTTTTTCTGACTGCACCTCTATACCTAAAGGAGGAGATCTTTAATAGCATCTGTTTCCTTAAGCCTCTATTAGCACTAGAAATGGAAAGATCACCTTTTAAGTAAAATAGGAAGGAAAACAGTTAAGTGACACAAATTAAAAATACAATAATGAGGTGGATAAAATTCCACAATGCTTCTATGATGCCACCAAGTTAGTGGTTAATTTTCAAAGGAGAAATATGCCTTTATATCGGCTGTCAAATTAGAACACCTTGGCATCACACCTGTAGGGGATTAGGTAATGAAGTAAATGTATAAGACAAACCCACATTTGGAGAAGGGGGTGAAGAACCGTCCACATGATGTAAATGGTTATGTTGCCCATTTCTCTCTCTCAACAAGCCCAAAGTTTGATTTAACGTAAGTTAACTGTAAATACACTGCTGTACCACTGAATTAATTCAATAATACCTTCCACTCTTTACTTAGTGACCTAGGTGCTGTGAAGGTGGTGGCAGAACAGAAGTTCTGCATGGCTCTGCATACGTTATTTTACCTAAGCCTAGAAACTCTGCGACCACAGGAGAAACTCAAGGGCACTTCTTCCTCTTACAGACAAAAACATTTTTGCAAAAGAGCTTTTTCTCTACAGAAAGGAGTTTTTTTCTTTCTTTTCTCTCCTTCTCTCTCTTTATTCCTTCCATTCCCCTTCCTTTTCTTTTCTTTCCTCCCCCTTTTTTTTTTTTTTCTGGAGGAAACTTTGTTGCCCCAGGTTAAGAGTGCCTGGTGCAGATTCCTGGGCTGAGCCAATCCTCCCGCCTCAGCCGCCAAGTAGCTGGGACTACAGGCACCTGCCAGGATCCCTGGCTTTAGCTCCCTCTTCTAGAAAGGAGTTATTTCTTCTAGTTTTTCCAAAAGAAAGAGCAACAAACTCAAGAGTCCATTTGCGTACAATACCACATACTTGACTTTTCAAACTTTCCCTAGGTGTCTGTAAGTCACCATACCCCTGTCTACACGGCAGGTATGACAATCATCTGCCTAGAACCGGACTCGGTGGCACTCACCAAGGGCATGAGGCCGTGCCTTCTCTTATAAATACGCCGGACATCTTGGAGTGTTATCTGGACCACAGGTTTCTTTAAAAGTAGAAAGACAATTTCAAACATCAATATTCTGACACAATTAGAAGCTGCTCTTTAGTATCAGAAAGGAGAAAAAATGCCCAAATCTTGCCTTCCCGATGAACATCTGGGAAGGGAGACCTTGGAAGGAGGCACAGCTAGTTTCACATTCTACTCGCCATTTTTCCGGCGCTTTCTGTGGCCTTGGGCGAGTCTCACCACGCCCATTCCACGCTCCCCAAATGAGAAGGCAATCACCATCAGGTTACTGTAAGACTAAAGGGCTGGTATAGATGCCCTCTCGGGAACGGTCCTCTACCTTTTAAATCAGCGGTCTGTTTAGTACTGACATCTTTGGTGGGGGTGGGGGGGAATCCTACCTTTTATCTCCTTAAAAAATTGCAGTGTATTAAGAGTCACAAATTTCTATAGCATAAAGCAAGGCCTCCGAACTTTTTCTTAATGAAGAAGAAAATTTTCTTGCTTCTCTAGAGTCTTAAAATGCTAGTAAGAGCGGAATGAGAGTAAAGGCAGGGAGACTGGCCGGCGGCAGAGCTGCCCAGTCCCTCCCGGGAAGGGGGAAGGGCCGGGGAGGCGGCTCCGGAGGCCGAGCCGACGCCCCGAAGGCTGCGCGGCAGGTCCCGGCACTGCTGGCCCCGCACACCGGCCCGGAGCTGGGAAGAGAGAAGTCCTCACCGACGGATGAGGCTAGGGCACTCAGACATTTTCCTAAGTTTCTGAGGCAAGCGACAGTAACAGTGGGAGCGAGGCCAATGAATTAATCCCGCTGCTGGGAGAACGCCATGGCAGCCACCGCGGCGTCCCCGGGACACGCGGAGCGAGGCCACCCCCTGGTGGACGGAGTCCTGCAGCGCCGTCTTCCCCTCGGGAAGGTGGACGTGTTAGCTCCACACAACGGCCAGCGGGGGAAGGTCCAGGGTGCAGCTTTCTTTGGCAGAAAACATTCCTTAAGCTGCGCTGCCAAGGGGCCCCACCTCGCTACCAGAAAGTATTAGGATTTAGAACACTAAAAGGGGGCTAGGTCTAGATAAGCCACAGATCTTTACAAGTTCTCCTGTAGAAATCTGAGTTTATCTTTGCTTTCTGGTCTAACAAGTCTGATGTCACTGAGGAAGATGCTTCCAAAATCCTGAGCAGGAGCCCCCTGGCTGCCGCAGTGCAGCGCCTCTGCGCTAGCTGAGAGGGGAGCTTCTGCAAGAAAAATTTAGACCTGCTGACTTTGTTTACAATTAAGGAGAAACAAGAAATACCACCATGCGCGTACCCATAAGCAAATATATGGAAAATATCTATTTCTCATTAATCACACTAAGTTTCACTGGTCCCTTCCCGGAAGTGCTTCCCAGTGGAACAGTCTCAATCTCTACCGATCCTTTACTAAAATCGGCAGGGGCGAGGTTTCTTAACACAACACTGGGAGCAAATCCCCCTTTTCCCCCTAGTGACTGAAAGGTGACGGTGCATCAGGATTACACAGAGAATCCCTAAAATAAATACACAGATGTGATGGGCTGGGTGGGGCTAAGCAAGTGATTTGGGTCCTCACCAAAATGTGAGGCTACTGGGACAGTGGAGCCAAGCTCCGGCAAGAGAGCTTAGGGATGGAGGCGGCTCTGCGCCTGACCCGGCCTACGCACCGGGTAACCGTTGAGAGGCTGAAAATACAGGTTGGTGTCCGTGATGCACACGTGTCCAGGGTTCGTCACCAGCGGCGTCACCATTTCCGCCTTGCATTCCATGTGCAGCTTTTCTGAAACACTTTGGAACCTGAAAATGTGTTTTTCAGCAAAAGAAATAAAAATCAGAAACGGATCTACATTGCAGGTTTACCTAAGGGAGCTACGGTGTAACTTTGTTATTTTTTGAAACACTGCATTTAAAACCAGAAAAATAATCGGTTGTTTAGCTAAAACTATTTTTTACATGGCATAATAAAAACTAGGTTTTAAAAATAGACAAGTATGTATCACTGAAACAAAAGTATACAAATGAATAATAGCAAATAACCCTTTAGCTGAACTCATTCCTCCCAAAATAAATCAGCCTTGAAACTATTCTTACATAAATATAATTTTCTATTTTTGTGTCATTACAACCTATTTTTATAAATATATAAACCACTTTGTCACAGATGGCAATTATTTCACTGCATACTTTATAAGGCTATGACTACATAATTATAGTTACTTGAATGTCATTTCTAAAGTACACTCTTTTGTGAATTTATTGCAGTAAAATCAAAGAGGATCTATCCTCTGCTCACTCCTAAAATATTTAATCAGGAGTCCATTTCCTTTTTGTTTTCTATTTTTTTTTTTTTTTTTTAGAGACAAGAGTCTCACTGTACCGCCCTCGGGTAGAGTGCCCTGGCGTCACACGGCTCACAGCAACCTCTAACTCTTGGGCTTACATGATTCTCCTGCCTCAGCCTCCCTAGCAGCTGGGGCTACAGGCGCCCGCCACAACGCCCGGCGATTTTTTTGTTGCAGTTTGGCCTGGGCTGGGTTTGAATCCGCCACCTTCGGTATATGGCGCCAGCGCCCTATTCACTGAGCCACAGGTGCCGCCCACAAAGTCTTTATTTTTTTTTTTGTAGAGACAAGAGTCTCACTTTATGGCCCTCGGTAGAGTGCCATGGCATCACACAGCTCACAGCAACCTCCAACTCCTGGGCTTAAGCGATTCTCTTGCCTCAGCCTCCCAACTAGCTGGGACTACAGGCGCCTGCCACAACGCCCGGCTATTATTTTTTTTGGCTGCAGTTCAGCCAGGGCCGGGTTTGAACCCGCCACCCTCGGTATATGGGGTCGGCGCCTTACCAACTGAGCCACAGGCGCCGCCCTCTTTTTGTTTTCTAAATTAAAAAAAAAAAATAGGGGGAAAACCAAATCATCAAAATTTTCAGGCAATTACTTAAATAATTGAGTTAAAATAAATCTCTTTATAAATAACAGGACAGAAATATACAGGTGCAGACTTCCACTTCAAGTCTGGGTAGCAAAGCTGCAGGCAAGCCTCGTAGCTCTCACCCTAATAATCAAAACAGCTGCATAAGCTGAACAATCCTCATGGTTTCTGTAAACCCACTGAAAAGCTGAGGATGTGGAGAAACATAAACGAACACTAACTGCTTACAAGGAAAGATGGGACCAAGAACCAAGGAGGTAAGAGCTGTTGGATAATGAGAGTTTCAGGGAAACAGAAATCCAGGGTCAGGAATGGTGAGCAAAGAAACGCTCCCTGAGATGCAAACACACTGGTGACTGGGGTGGAAAGCAAGAGAAATCTCCTATGGTTCTGAAGCTGGCGGCTGAGCTGTAAAGCACAAGGTTAACCTCCAGAATCCTTCAAAGGATTCAAAGTCCCATAGAACAGAAAGCCTTGAGCACTCCTTCAATACAATTGTAGGCAGTATTGTCTGGAATTTAACCTTTGCCATAGCAAAGTCTTAATCCAGCCCAATTCCAGATTCCACTAACACAGCTCCCCAGTACAAGCGGCCTCACAGAATAAGGGGTGGGCCTCCCCACTCTGGAGGTAAATAGTATTTACTTTAGTCTCTATACCTCCTTTTTAAACAAAAGGTCCAGCAAATTTGAAAACGGGTCAACAAAAATTGTCTTAATTAAAACAAAATATAAGGAGGAAAAAAGTGCAAACATATATGGGACAATGCATTTGAGGCTGAGGGACTACATAAAGCATACTAGCAGGAGTGTGACTTCAGTCAGAAGAAAAGACAGAAACTGGGATAGAAGAAATATTGAAGGAGAGAATGGCTGAGAACTGAGGGGGACATCGATTTACAGAAACATGTTATTTCAAAACTCTGTGTGACATTAAAAAGTATGTATTTAGGCTAGGAGTGATGGCTCAAGACCACAATCCTAGCACCTTGGGAAGCTGAGGCAGGTAGATTGCTTGAGCTCACAAGTTCGAGACCAGCCTGAGCAAGAGCGAGACCCCCTCTCTACTAAAAACAGAGAAACGAACAGAGTGTTGTGGCAGGTGCCTGTAGTCCAGCTACTTGGGAGGCAGAGCCAAGAGGATCATGTAAGCTGCAAGAGTTTGAGGTTGCTGTGAGCTTTGACACCACAGTACTCTACCCAAGGCAGAGTGACACTCTGTCTCAAAAAATGAATAAATAGGGCGGCGCCTGTGGCTCAGTGAGTAGGGCACCGGCCCCATATGCCAAAGGTGGTGGGTTCAAGCCCAGCCCTGGCCAAACTGCAACAAAAAAATAGCCGGGCGTTGTGGCGGGCGCCTGTAGTCCCAGCTGCTCGGGAGGCTGAGGCAAGAGAATCACATAAGCCCTAGAGTTAGAGGTTGCTGTGAGCCATGTGACATCATGGCACTCTACCCGAGGGTGGTACAGTGAGACTCTGTCTCTACAAAAAAAAAAAAAACAAATAAATAAAATTAAAATTAAAAAATATGTATTTGGTCTTTGGTCCCAGTTCCTGGCATAGAGCTCCTAATCCCTTGGGATTTCCTGGGTGACAAGAGTATCTTTTGTTATAATGGGGAGACTCTGAATGGCCTCCTGGACGGAGGCTGGTCACTGGACACCAAAAAGACTGATTCATAATTAGAGTCTTGGCACTTTCACCTCTGCTACCCCCACCATCCTCAAGAAAGGGGAGAGAAGGTGGAGACGGAGTTAGTAATAGACTATGTCTATGTGATTAAGAGAGGTTTCAAACTGGAGAAACATCCATGAGTGAGGCAAACTCCAATTCCATGGAGACAGAAGCTCCTGTGCTTGGGGCCCTTCCTGGCCTCACCCTCTTCATCTGGCTGTTCATCTGTATCCTTTATCATATCCCTTATTAATATAATAAACTAGTAAACATAAGTAAGTGTACCCCTGAGTTCTATAAACCATCCTAGCAAATGAGCAAAACCAAAGAGGGGGGTTGTGGGAACTTCTGGTGACAGCCTGAATCTGCGACTGGCATCTGAAGTGGGGGCGGTCATGTGGGACTTGCCCTGAACCTGTGGGTCTGTGCCAACTCTAGGCAACAGTATCAAGTCTGAGCTGGACTGCAGGACACCAGGTGGCGGTAGAGAGCCTCTCGGTGTGCGAATAATCCCACACACCTTGTTGCTACCGTGTTGAGTGTAGTAGGAAAAAAGTGGTTTACTTTTTCCGATTATACATTCTGAAACTCTCAAGCAGAATAAGCACAAAGAAAACCACATCTTACATTTAGGTGACAATAATAAACATGTGACTTTTTACAAGAAACAATGGGGTGAAAATCTTTGAAGTGGAGAAAACACCTGTTGACCTAGAATTCTGTATCCAAAATATCTTGCAAAAATGGAGGTGAAATAAAGACCTTTACAGACAGACAAAGCTGCATTAATCTCTAACAGATCTGCGGTATAAAAAAAGGGTACAGAAAGACTTTCGGACTGAAGAGAAATGATAGCAGATGAAACACTGGATCTGTGCACAGAGGAAAGACAAGGAGTAGACGAGAAAGCATAAATATTTAAATAGCAGAGTAAATCCAAAGGAATAAACACTTGTATATATCTAAATTCTTTAAAAAGCTTGTGACTTTTTTTTTAAGCACAAATAATACTGTGTTGTGTTTTTTTCGGTAAATGTAAAAACCAAATATAAGACAAGATCACAATGGACAGGAGAGGCTACACGGGAATACACTGGAGTGTGGCTCTTGCGTTGCTGTAAAGTAGCATAAAATGACATTATCTGAAGGTACGCGCTGCTACAAGGTGTATGTTGTAATCTCAGATTCACCACTAAGAATAAAAAGCGGTACACGAAAAAGGTCAACAGAGCAATAAATGAAGTACCAAAAATAAAATAAATGACTGGATTCACCCAAAAGAAGGCAGGGAGAAAGAAACAATACAGTCGCGCACCGTGAAATGACGTTTTGGACAATGACACTACATATGCTCCGGTGGCCCCTGAGATCTTAACACTGTCACTCCAGTGGCCCCTGAGATCTTAACACTGTCACTTACTGTTTAGACACATCAATGCTTACCACTGTGTACCATTCCTGCAGTACTCAGGACGGCTTGAGTATCCCTTTTCCAAAACGCTTGGAACCAGAAGTTTTTTGGATTTTAGATTTTTTTTTTTTTGAATTTTGAAATATTTTCATTATCCCAATTCTGAAAATCCAAAATCCAAAATGCTCCAAAAGAGCATTTGCTTTGACTATCATGTCAGTGCTCAAAAAGTTCCACATTTTAGAGCATTTTAGGTTTCAGATTCTCAGATTAGGGACACCCAACTTGAACTGTGGCATGCTGCACAGGGCTGTAGCTGAGAAGCAGCAGGCTTTATGGTACATACCTACAGACTCGGTGTGTTTCCACAGCGAAATCGCCTAGCAACGCCCATCTCACAGTGCATCCCCACCGTGAAGTGACGCGTGACTATGATAAGGTGTGGGCTGAGAATCCCAGTGACTTGACCACCCAAGGGATGGTAACAAGTGGTCAGCATACACAAGGTCAGCATACACGAGGACACGAGGCCTCCTGAACTGCCACATGCACACACGTGTGTCTGGTCTGTCAACATCGGGTCAACCTTAGGAGGAGGTCCACGGTGGAGGGTCTACTGTATATCTATAACCCATAATTATAAATTATCTAAACATTCCCCCTTTTTGGGGGGGGGGGAGAGAAAGTCTCAAGCTATCACCCTGGGTAGGGTGCCATGGTGTCACAGCTCAAGCAACCTCAAACTCTTGGGCTTAAGCGATTCTCCTGCCTTAGCCTCCCAAGTAGCTGGGACTACAGGCGTCTGTCACAATGCCCGGCTATTTTTTGGTTGTAGTTGTTATTATTGTTTGGTGGGCCTGGGCTGGATTTGAACCCGCCAGCTCTGGTGTATGTGGCTGGCGCCCTAGCTGCTGAGCTACAGGCACAGAGCAAATTATCTAAACATTCCAATTAAAAGGGAGAAATTGTCAGAATGCATAAAAAGCAAGACTTGCCAGGCACACTGGATCATGCCTATACTCCCAGCACTTTGGGAGGCTGAAGCAGGAGGATCACTTGAGGCTAGGAGTTCAAGACTAACATAGGGAGACCCCATTTCTACAAAAATAAAATTGTTTTAAATTAGCCACGCATAGTAGCACATGCCTGTAATCCCAGCTACTCAGGAGGCTACAGCAGAAGGACTGCTTGAGCTCAGGAAGGGATGGAGGGAGCTGTGACTGCGCCACTACACTCCAGCCTCGGCAACAGAGGGAAACTTGCATTACAAACAAAAAAAGCAAGATTCAGTTATATATTTAAAATATGTGTTTTTGGATAGGTGGTGCCTGTGGCTCAAGAGAGTAGGGTGCTGGCCCCATATGCTACAGGTGGTGGGTTCAAACCCAGCCCCGGCCAAAAACTGCAAAAAAAAAAAATATATATATATATATGTGTGTGTGTGTGTGTGTGTGTGTGTGTGTTTTCAGAAACAATAAAGACACAGGTTAAAAGTAAAAAGATAGAAAAGAATATACCATGCAATCGCAAGACTTAAGAAAATTGGTGTGGCTACATTACAGTAGCCACAAAAAAAAAAAAAAATATATATATATATATATGTGTGTGTGTTTTTGGAAACAGAATAAAGACACAGGTTAAAAGTAAAAAGATATAAAAGAATATACCATGCAATCGCAAGACTTAAGAAAATTGGTGTGGCTACATTACAGTAGCCACAAAAAAAAAAAAAAATATATATATATATATGTGTGTGTGTGTGTTTTTGGAAACAGAATAAAGACACAGGTTAAAAGTAAAAAGATAGAAAAGAATATACCATGCAATCGCAAGACTTAAGAAAATTGGTGTGGCTACATTACAGTAGACAAGTATTACAGATAAAGAGGTATATTTCATAATGATGAAAGGATCTATCTATGAAGAAGATATTACACATCTTAATTTATGCAACCTAATACTAGAGCTTCCCAATACACATCCTGATGATTCCACAATCATCATTCCAAGTCTTTTACATCCTTCTCTCAGTAACTCATAAAATAAGTCAACAAAAAAATCAGTAAGGCGGCGCCTGTGGCTCAACAGAGTAAGGCGCCGGCCCCATATGCCAGAGGTGGTAGGTTCAAACTCAGCCCCGGCAAAAAAAAAAAAAAAAAAATCAATAAAGTATATGTGCTCTAATAATCATCAACCAACTGGACGGGCACAAAGACATTTATGGAACGCTGTAATAACCACCAAGCACACGCTCCTTTCAAGGGCTTGCAAAATGTTCACTAAGATGGAACATACGCTGGGTACATACAACAAGTCTCAGGAAGGATCTAGAGAGTGAAATCACATGGAATGTATTCTCTGATCAGATAATACTAGACATCAGTAATGATACCTGCAAAATACCCAATTATGTGCAAGTTAAGCAACATACTTCTAAATAACCTAGGATCAAAGAAATAACAAAGAAAATTTCAAAATATTGTTACATGAATGACGATGAAACATAACATATCAAAATGTATGGGATACTGCTCAGGTAGTGTTTAGAGGGAACATTTATAATCCTTCTTTGACAAAAGAATGTATAATATAGGCTATCTAGGCTTTGTTCCTAGGCAGGTAGATGGAAATCAACTATGAATAAAATAGAAAAACGAAAATATCAAGGAAGTCAAAATTGGGTTATTTGAAAGGTTAATAAAATTGCTAAGCCCCTAGCAATACTGACAAAGAAAAAGAAAGAGAGGGTGGTGCCTGTGGCTCAGTGAGTAGGGCGCTGGCCCCATATACCAAGGGTGGCGGGTTCAAACCCGGCCTCGGCCAAACTGCAACAAAATAATAGCCGGGCCTTGTGGTGGGCACCTGTAGTCTCAGCTACCTGGGAGGCTGAGGCAAGAGAATTGCCTAAGCCCAAGAGCTGGAGGTTGCTGTGAGCTGTGACACCGCGGCACCCTACTGAGGGTGACAAAGTAACACTCCATTTCTAAAAAAAAAAAAAGAAAGAAGAGAAGAAAAAGAAAGAGAAAACACAAAGTATCAATATAAGGAACAAAAGAGGAGTCATACTACAGATCCTGCTGGCATTAGAAGGACAATAACAACTTCATACCAAAAGACCTAATAACTTAGATGAAATGGAATTTTTTTTTTTGAAATATACAACTTACCAATGAGGCACAAAAAGAAACAGATGAATTAAATAGCCCCACATCTAGTAAACAAATTGAATCCCAAAGCACACTTCAGCCCTAGATGACTTTGTCAGTAAATTTTGTTAAAAATTTAAGAAAGAAACAGCACCAATCCCATATAAACTCTAGAACTGGGATAAGGAAGACCTCCAAATTCATTTTATGAGGTCAGCATCACCCTGTACCAAACCTGACAAACACATTACAAGAGAATCACAGAGCAATGCCCCTCGTATAAAACCGAACAAAACACTGGGAAAACAAATCCAACAATATACAGAAAGGATAATGTAGCACGATCTCAAATCGGATTTCTCCTGCAAATACGAGGTTGTTTTAACATCAAAAAAAAATAAATGTAATTCACAGTATTAACAGAATAAAGGAAAAAATACGATCACATCAATAAATACGGAAAAAGTATTTGACAATATTCTACACCTTTTTTTTTTTTTTTGAGACAGAGCCTCACTTTATTGCCCTCAGTAGAGTGCTGTGACTTCATAGCTCACAGCAACCTCAAACTCTTGGGTGAGTCTCTTGCCTCAGCCTCCCAAGCAGCTGGGACTACAGGCACCTGCCACAACGCCTGGCTAATTTTAGAGACTGGGTCTTGCTCTGACTCAGGCTGGTCTGGAACTCACGAGCTCAAGCAATCCACCTGCCTCGGCCTCCCAGAATGCTAGGATTACAGGTGTGAGCCACTGAGCCTAGCTTTCTACACCTATTATTGAAAGAAATCTTTCTACAGACTGAAACCTGAAGTTTTCTACAAAAACTTCCTTATTCTGTTAAAGGGCATCTAAGAAAAACCTAGAGCTAGCATCATTTTTTAATTACAAAATATTAAACCTTTTTCCTAGAAGATCAAGACTAAGCTAAGAATGTCCATTCCCGCTACATCTATTAATAAAACAGTACAATGAAGTATGAAATAGAAAATTAAAGACAGGGATTTCTGTGAAACTATCATTATTCATAGATTAAATTATTACATACATGAAAACCATGGAATCTACGAAAAACCCTCTAGTACTAATGAGTGAATTTGGAAAAGTCACAGGATATAAGATCAATCTAAAAGACAAATGAAATGTATTTCTTTTTTTTTTTTTTTTTTGGCCGGGGCTGGGTTTGAACCCGCCACCTCCGGCATATGGGACCGGCGCCCTACTCCTTGAGCCACAGGTGCCACCCATGAAATGTATTTCTTTCTACTAGTAACAAATCATTGGAAAATAAACTTTCAATAGCATCAAATAATCAAATATCTAGGAATATGTCCAAGGAAAGATGGAAACATCGATGCAAAAAACACAGAGCAATGGGGATACTTGAGTGAGGGGTAGAAGAGAACTCTAGACTCACTGTCTATAAATCTAAAATTTTTTCAGAATAAAGACATTTTGGGATACAAATGAGGAAATTTGAAGACGGAACTATACATGAGATGATATATGGAATTACTGTCGAGTGTGATGATAGTATCAAGGAATACAGCAGAATAGCCTTTCAATAAACAGATGCTGAAATACTCAGGGGGAAAGTGTCACAATGTCTTAGAATTTAATTTCCAGTGGTTCCAAAAAATTATATACTTTTTATATATAATACTTCTACATACATACATATACGTATTATATACACATATTTACACATACAAAGACACACACAAGCATGCAAGAGCAAAAGCAAATTTGGAAAATTTTAAATTAACACCTGGTGGATCGTCGGGTATCTGCATTCATTATATTCCTTCAACTTGTGATGATTTAAAAATTTTCAAAATAGAAAGCAGGAAAAAATATAATCCTCCTTTTGTTCCTTCCACAAGAAAGCACCTCCTCAGAAATATGATGAAAGCTTATCTTAGCAAAAGTTTACCTTATTTCTTTTAGAGGAAATACACAATCCTGGAACGTTTCATTTAATATTGCAAAACTTTCTCTCCCAAATTCTTCAGCCTAACACTGTAGAGACTGGATAAATTAAAAGTTTCATAACGAAAAGATTTTTTAAATGAATGTCATGCCGAAACCCAGAATTTCAAGTCTAAATCACTGCTTAAAAAAACGCATTCTAAGTAGGTCAGAAGAAGCTAATTCTTCTAATTTATTTATTTTCCTTTCTAAAATGAAAACTATTCTTCCCTCAGTAATCCACTTACCTAATATATCCTGCCAGAATAAAAATGGAAAAAAAAACTAATGTTACATAGAGAAACAGAAAAATAACCAAACAAACACACACACAAAAAAACATTACTGGACAGATGACTTTACTGGCAAGTTCTTCAACACATGAAAATGTAGGGCAAAGGTCAGGATAACTGATTCCAAATCTCACAAAGACAGCAATAAAATAGAATATTGCAAACTAATCTCATTTATAAATAAAAGCTTCTAGCCAAAGCCAAGCACATAATAATCCATCAATGAAGGAATCCATTCAACCAATACTTTGTCCTAAGCATGAATGATTACAAATGCAAAAATCTAAAATAAAAATGCTAGGGAATAGAGACTGCAAATATTTTATAGGTAAGATTTTGTACATATAAAGAACCCAAATATAAAGTTAATGAATTGATGACAGAGTTTCATAGGTTTGCTGAAAATAAAATGAGTACACAAAAATCTATTGTGTTCTATATATCAACAATAAACAGAAAATAGTATCTTTATAACATACCATTTACAATACCATCACAAATAAGAAGTAATTGGAATAAATCTAACATAAGACAGGAAAGATAGCCAGGCGCTGTGGTGGGCGCCTATAGTCCCAGCTACTTGGGAGGCTGAGGCAAGAGAATCACTTGAGCCCAAGAGTTTGAGGTTGCTGTGAGCTGTGACGTCACAGCACTCTATGGAGAGTGACATAGTAAGACTCTGTCTCAAAAAAAAAAAAAGACAGGAAAGACCTTTATGATAAAAATCATAAGGAAGATATTAATGACCTAAATAAATCAAGAGAAAACTACAGATTCACTGCAATTACAATTGAAATCCCAGCAAGGCTTTCTGTTATGTAAATTGACAAGCTGATTCTAAATTTTTTTTTAATTAATTAATTAATTTATTTTTTATTGTTAAATCATAGCTGTGTACATTAGTGCAATCAAGGGGTACAACGTGCTGGTTTCATATGCAATCTGAAATATTCTCATCAAACTGTTCAACGTAGCCTTCATGGCATTTTCTTAGTTATTGTATGTAGACATTTGTATTCTGCGTTTAGTAGGTTTTGCCTGTACCCATTCTAAGATGGTGTGGAAGTGCCAAGTATGGTAAATCAAAAAGGAAAGTAAGGTCTGAGGCTCTGTACTACGAGATACCACTGGTTACCATAAAAACATAGTAATTAACGTGGTGATGTCAGAGATGAAGATATAAAGACAGCTACTAAACATAAAGCAAGGAAACAGGATAATATGAAAATATAGAAGTATCACTTTTGTAGAAAATACATGGTAGACTTAGAAAAGCCAAGAAAATCAACGAACAAACCATTAGAACAATTAAGAGTATACTCTTCCCCTACTGCAGTTTGAAAGCTCAGGAAAGACTTTCTGGAAGAACTGAGAGCTAAGCTGAAGGAATTAGTAGGAGTTAGCTAGGTGCAAAGCAGGAGGAGGATGAATTTTTTAAGAGGGAAATGAACAAAGGTTCAGAGGTAGGAGGCCAATGGTACAAGGAAACCTCAGGTAACAGGTGACCAGAGCACAGAGGACAACGTCCACTACCAGCAACTGAAGCAGCGAACTAGCTAGGGAGCCAGCATGTGTGAGTCTGAGTCTCCTGTACTGGGATGAAGTGTTCAGACTTCATCCTGAAGCAGTGTGGGGGGTTTGAAGAATTTTGTAAGTTGTTTAGAAAGAGCATATTTTAAAAGGATTATTAGGTACAGGAGGAGAAGAGGATGGAGAAGGAAAGATTGGAGTTGATAGATGAGCTGACAGCTGTGACGGTGGTCTGGATGGGAGGGGACTGTGGCCAGAATTGAGGTGATATAGTGTGAACCACAGACATAGACTGGAGCTGACTGGCCTGTCAGTCCACAGGCCCTTCTGACAGGCAGAAGGAAGTCAGGATGGAGAGGAGGCAAGAAAGCACCCCAGGTTTCCTGAGGCCGGACCATTCCCTGAGAAAATCAGGTTTTGGACGAGACCAATGTTGACAACAGCAGTTTTCTTTTATTATGTTTTATTTATTTTTTTGAGACAAAGTCTCACTTTGTTGCCCTGGGTAGAGTGTCGTTGCATCACAGCCCACAGCAACCTAAAACACTTGCACTTGAGCTATCCTCCTGCCTCAGCCTCCAGCCTACCTAGGATTACAGGTGCCCATCACTAAGCCCGGCTAGTTTTTCTATTTTTAGTAAAGACGGGGTTTCACTCTGGCTCAGGCTAGTCTCAAACTCCTGAACCCAAGCAATCCACCTGCCTTGTCCTCCCAGAGTGCTGGGATTATAGGCTGAGCCACCGTGGCTGGCTGACAATGAAGACGACCACTGCTATTCCAATCAGGAAACAAGATCATTAAAAACTTACCTGTTTTTGTCAAATGACGTCCTGGCCAAACGTGACTGCAGAATAGCTGTTATCTATTAAACAGACCATTTAAAAAGGATGGATGTAAGTATTTACAAGTAACATATCAACACAAGTTAATTCACAATCAAAGACATACATCGTCAGAAACACTTACCATGGCCGTTTGGTCGCCCAGTTTGTCAAGGCAGGATGCTCTGTGAAGCTACAATAGCAAACATACTTATGAATTTATTTTTTCTCTCAGATATTGATGATGTATTTCTTTGGAAGTGAGGAAAACAGCAGTCATTCTGTTACTTAGTAATAGTCAAGATTACTTCTGCTAAACTGATGACTTCTTCCTAATACACAGTTCTCAAAGGCAACATATTCAAGTACATCTACCTCTTTAGAAAGAGACGATGTTTGGGGAAGAGCTATAAATACAAAATTGGTAAAAAACAGTTTCTGCTCCGAGAGTGCTTGAGGAAGTCGCTGGCTTACCTGAAGCAGTGTCTCTACAACGTCTTCCACTTTCCCTGAAACATCCAGTTCAAAGATATATTCCATTTTTCCCTAACAGAAAAGGAAAATATATCAAACCACGGGAAGAGAAGCAGCATGTCGCAGTATGTTACTTTAAGAACACACACACACCACCTGCTAAATTCTGCACATTTCTGCCTAACAGCTGTCCCACCCCAAGCAAGTCTATAGGACGCCTATTGATATATTTGTTATTTCTTTCTTTCTGCTAACTTTGGGCTTAATGTGCTCTTCTTGTTCTAATTCCTTCAGGTATAAAGTTAGGATTTTTACCTGATATTTTCTTTTCTTTTTTTTTTTTCCATGTCGGTGTTTATCTCCATAAATTTCCCTCATGATACTGCTTTTCCTGCATCACTTAGTTTCAGTGTACTGTGCTTTCACTTTTGTCTGTCTTGAGACACTGTCCAGTTTCTCTTTCGATTTCTCCTTTGACTCATTGGTTGTTTGAAAGCGTGTTGTTTGATTTCCACATATTTGTGAATTTTCCAGTTTTCCTTTTACTATTGATTCCTAGTTTTTCACTCCACTGTGGTCAAAAAAGATACACAATATCATTTCGATCTTCTAAAACTTATTAAGACTTGTTTTGAGACTTTTGATCCATCCATGTGCTTGAGGAAAAAAAGTGTATTTGGGTGCTTTGGAGCGGATGTTCTGTGTATGCCTCTAGGTCCATTTGTTAGAGTGTTCTTCAAGTCCTCTGCTTGGGTACCGATGGCCTCTCTGAATGCTCCGCCCATTGTTGTAAGTGAGGAATGAAATCTCCCCCATGATTGCTCTGCTCTCTGTTTCTCCCTCCAGTTCTACCAATATTTCATATATTAGGTGCTCTGAGATTGGGAGCATATCTATTGTGATGGTTCATTTCACATGTCAGACGGACAGGGCCACAAAGAGCCCAAATATTTGGCTAAACATTATTTCTGGATATAACTGTGAGGGATTTTCTGGATGAGATTAACATTTGAACCAGTGACTGACTAGACTGCCTTTCCCAGTGGGGGTGGGCCTCATTCAATCTATCGAGGGCCTAAATAGAATAAAAGACTAAGAGAAAAAAAATTCTTTCTTGCCATTTATCTTCAAGTGAGGATACTGGTCTTCGCCTGCCTTCAATTGGAACTTACACCATCAGCTCTCTTTAACCATGTGACTCAACTCCCTTAATGAATCAATCTCTGTGTGTGTGTGTATATGTATGTATGTGTGCAGACAGACAGACACACAAAAACACGTACACCCCTATACACGCATATATGCGTATGTATGTACAGAGGATGTCAAATAATGTATACACATTTTAAGGAAGGAAAAAACTATATTAAAATAATAATACTCAATATATACTGGTAGACATTTGTTATCTTGCATATTGTATCTTGTATCTCTTATAACTGCAGAAGTCAAATGTATTATTTATATACATTTACAATGCATATTGTAGATGACTTGGGTTTTACAATTTTAATACAGTTTTTTTCCCTTTCTTAAAATGAGCATACTTTTTTTGGCACTTTCTGTATATCTACACACACATTCTATTAGTTCTGTTTTTCCAGAAAAACCTAATACATGTGTTTGTAATTGTTATATCTTTCTGCTGAATTGACCCTTTTATTTTACAGAATGTCTTTGTTTCTTGTGACAGTTTTTTGACTTAAAGTCTGTTTTGTCTGCCAGCCCTGCTCTCTTTTTGTTACCATTTGCATACAACATTTTCTTCCATCTTTACACCTAATATGAGTCTATTGCAGACAGCATATAGTTTGGATCTGGGCTTTTTTTTTTTTTTAATTCACTCAACTACTCTGTTTTTTGATTACAGAGTTTAATCCATTTATATATTTTTTTAATCCATTTATATTTAAAGTAATTTTTGATAGTAAGGGATTCACTATTGCCATTTCAATTGCTTTCTTGCTGTCTTGTAGCTCTTTGACCCTCTTGCTATCTTCCTTAAGTTGATATTCTGTGGCGACAAGTTTTGAGTCCCTCTTCGTTTTCTTTTGTTTATCTTCTATATTTATCTTCTCTGTGATCACGATGTGGTTTACATAAAATATCTTGTAATAATCTCTTTTAAACTCATAGTAACTCTAATCACATACAAAAATGATTTTCTCACATATTAGCCTCCCCTTTTATGTTACTAGAGTCCTAATAATATCTTTTAATAGTGTGTATTCATTAACACAGATTTACACTTATAGGCTTATTTATATTTTTATCTTTCAACTTCTATACCAGAACTAAAACTGATTTACACACCACCATGATAGCCCTACAGTATTCTATGTTTGTCTTTATTTTTTATTTTTTAAAATTCTTTTCTTTTAATTTTTTATTAAATCATAACTTTGTACATTGATGCATTTATGGGGTTCAGGGTACTGCTTTGATATACAATGTGAAGTGCTTACATTGAACTAAATAACACATGCATCACAATTATACTCATTTCTTAATAGTTTTGAAATATATCATTGAATAATGCATATTAGGTGAGGTCCCTCCAAAACCCTCCCTCCTCCCATATCCCCCCTCACCTCTTCCCTTCTGCTTTCTGGACTATAGTTATGTTTTGCCATTCATATGAATGTATAGGTGATTATATATTGATTTCATAGTAGTATTGAGTACATCAGATACTTTTTGTTCCATTCATGAGATACTTCACTAAGATGTTCCAGTTCCATCCAGGTAAACATAAAAGATGTGAAGTCTTTATTTACTTTTCAGAGACAGAGTCTTACCGTGTCGTCCTTGGTAGAGTGCTGTGGCATCACAGCTCACAGCAACCTCAAACCTCTTAGGCTTAATTGATTCTCTTGCCTCGGCCTCCCAAGTAGCTGGGACTTTAGGCACCTGCCACAATGCCTGGCTATTTTTTTGTTGTAGTTGTCACTGTTGTTTAGCAGGCCTGGGCCAGGTTCGAACCCACCAGCCCTGGAGTATATGGCTGGCGCCCTAACCACTAAGCTGTGAGCACCAAGCCTCTATGTCGTCTTTACCAGCAAGCTTTTACTTTCATATGCTTTTGTGCTGCTGTTTAACATCTTTTTTGCTTCAACTTGAAGGAAATGCTTTAGTATTTCTGGTAAGGAAGAACTAATGGTGATGAATTCTCTCTGATTTGTTTTTCTGGGAAAGTCCTTCCTTATCTCTCATTTTTCAAGGACAGTTGGCCAGACAGGGTGTTCTTGGTTGGCCTTCTTTTCTTTTTTTTTTTTTTAATTCTTTAGCACTTTGAATCTATCATCCCACTCCCTTCTGATTTGCAAACTTTCTGCTGAAAAATCTGCTGACAATTTTATGGAGGTTTTCTTGTATATAGCCAGTTACTTTTCTCTTGCTCCTTTCAAAAATTTCTCTTTGTCTTTGACTTCTGACAATTTGATTATAACATGTTCTCATGTAGACATCTTTGAATTGCTCCTACGTGGAGTCCATTAGACTTTTTAAATCTAGATGTCCATCTCCTTCAGATTTGGGAAGTATTTGGCCACTATTTCTTTAAATACACTTTCCGATCTTTTCTCTCTCTCTTCTCCTTCTTTAACTCCCTTGTTATATATTTGGTCCACTTGATAGTACCCCATTAGTCCCTTAGGCTTTTCATTCCTTTTTTTTTTTTTTGAGACAGAGCCTCAAGCTGTCACCCTGGGTAGAGTGCTGTAGCTTCACAGCTCACAGCAACCTCAAACTCTTGGGCTTAAATGATCCTCTTGCCTCAGCCTCCCAAGTAGCTGGACTACAGGCACCTGCCACAACACCTGGCTATTTTTTGGTTACAGTTGTTACTGTTGTTTGGAGGGCTTGGGCTGAATTCGAACCCACCAGCTCCTGTATATGTGGCTGGTGCCTTAGTCACTTGAGCTATAGGCGCCAAGCCAGGCTTTTCATTCTTTTTCATTCCTTTTTTCTTTTTGTTTCTCTGACTGGATAATTACAAATGACCTGTTTTTGAGTTTGCCTGTCTTCTTTCTGTTTGATCAAGTCTGCTCTGATCCCCTCTAGTGAATTTTTCGGTTACATTATTGTGTGCTTTAGCTCAAAAATGTATACTTTTTCATATTTTCTATCTCTTTGTTGGAATTCTCATTTTGTATTTTCTATCTCTTTGTTGAAATTCCCATTTTGTTCACGCTACATTCTCCTGAGCTCATTGAAGTTCTTTATGATAATTATTTTGAATTCTTTGTCAGGGGTAATTCATATACCCCTTCTTTTTTAGGGTTTGTTTCTGGACATTTGTTTTGTCCCTTTGAGTGGGTCATTTTCCCCCGATTCTTTATGTCCCCTACAACGTTGTATCACATCAGCACAAATAAAAAGAGAGTGACTTCCCTCAGTCTCTTCTCTATAGACAGAGAAAGACCTTCACCAATCAGCCTGGGTGGCTCTCAAACCCTTGCTTTGGATGTCTTTTCTCTGGACATAAGCATGAAGACTCCTAATTAGAGAGATTTACTAAATTCTTTTCTCAGGAGCTTGGAATCATTTGCTCTCTCTGGTGTCCGTCTGCTGTGCCACGGGTCCTCTGAAGCACCAGCATGCCACCCAGCTCTGTTTTTCTCAGTGGCTCCCAGGCATCTAGAGTATGCAGGGTTCCATCCATACTCTGAAACAGGTGAGACAGAAGCCAGTTCCCAGGATGCCCCCTGAGAAGTCAGAACCTTGGATGTCTGATCCAGTCTTCTCTTTCTCTCTCCAGGGAGAAGGCAGAGGCTTGGAGTTTCCTGCCCATCACATGGCACTGTGGAGGGACGACAGGGGCAAGCACGTGCCACAAGTTCTCCTACCGAGTGGTAGGTTTCACACTCATTTAGGGTCCAGGGTCTTTGCTGGTTCCTAGATTTCTCACAAAGGGAACCAGCCTGTGTGTTGTTGAATCAGTGTCTCAAGAGGAGGAAGGAGGGGCTAGGCTTCTTATTCTGCCATCCTGCTGTTGTCACTCCCCTCCTTTTTAATTTTTAGTCTGAGAATCCTTTAGTATTCTCATTCACATTGGGACAAAAGAGCTTTTCTTTGCTTAGACACCTCACTCTTATTTCCTTTCACATAATTTTTCAGCAGACCGTGTGCAGCTTTGCACTTCAGTTGGGTCTGGCAAGCGTCTCAGAGGGCGAGCTCTCCAGTAGTGCTTCTCAACTCAGGGGCAGGGATGCCTCACTGCTCCAACAGTCTTTAGTCAATGTGGGGAGATGCTATAACAACAAATGAGAAGCAGTATACTAGAGGCATCTACTAGTTTGAAAGAGACTAATGGGTCTGTCCCCCCACACTGAAAAGCCAATATGCCAACAGTACCACTTGAGAGTAATTAAATCTCAGTATTTATAACTCTGACAAATCAGCACATGCAAGTGTTTCCTGTCCATAAACCCCCAAAACCACTGCATCTACAGTCTGGGCATCCCATAAACTGCTGGCTATAGGCTGACCTGCAACAGAGACTGAGACTCAGCCTGAGAGACTGTGTTTGCCCAGAAAGGTTGGCTTTTCCTAATTCACAGTGGAATCATGATAAGAAGCACTAGCCCTATCCTTGGGTCCTATAAAAACTCACACTTAACAGGAGCTCTCCCCTTACTGTATATTAAGCTGAAGCATAAGGAATTAAAGCACAGAATGGTTAAATGAAATGTCTACATCATCTGGAAAGTCCAGGAGAATCAGACATTGTCTTCAAGTCCCCTCATAGGTGGTTCTATCTAATCAAGGGTACTTATAAGTTAATATTTTAGTTCTCGAGAGTATTTTATAACCTATAAATATTTCTCAAATTTTTTTTTTTTTTTTGCAGTTTTTGGCCAGGACTGGGTTTGAACCCACCACCTCCGGCACATGGGGCTGGCGCCGCCCATATTTCTCAAATATATTTTAAAATAAAATTTCAGAAATATACTGGGAAAACATTTCTCAGTAATACCCAGTAAATAAACTCAAATATGACTCATATTCTGATTTCAATTCCTCTCTAATCATTTAATGTTTTTTTCTCCTTTTAAGTACTTTTTTGTTTTAAGGTACATTTTTTAAAAGTCAAAAGTTAATTGAATTTTCTTTGACAAAAGTCTATGGCTCCCTTGAGTAATCTTGTTATAAACTCTAAGTTATAAGCTTTAAATATCCATTATCATTATATTTGATTAAAGATGTTAACAGAGTTGAAAAATCTTATTGCTCAAAATCACTATATAAATTTCTGGGAATACATGAAAACCTTTACTTACCCTTTCTATTTTATATGGCGCAACAACATTATGTTCCTTAATGAAATACACCTGAGAAAGACAAATCAATTCTAGTAAAATAATGCCCCCAATTCTAGTAAAACAATGCCCCCAATTTTTCACTGTAGAGAATAACTATAAATTAGGATTTTACAAATTGAATGTTTTAAATTATTTTTACATAATCTCTGTTCCCAAAAGTACTTACATTAACATTAGTACAGATTTAAAGTTCTGTAGTTAAAACAAGATAGCAACTATTACTAAATAGATAAATATCTAAGATGTTGTATGAAGGTCATCACTCGTACCAAGTAACCAAGTAGACAGAGGAAGAAAGCTAATCCAGTGTCGATTTTCTAAGAAATGGGTGAAACAAATATACTGTGGTGTAAAACATGTTCATTAACATAAAGAACAGAAGGAGGTGATCTGGGCACATGTGTTTTCACACGCACCAGGCCACCTGTCCTCCCACTCAGATGTTAACGACCATGGCAAACAAGTGACACAGACCACCGGAGTCACCAGTCTCCTCACAATGTGCACTATCCCACCTTCCTCCTGTGGGAGGGAACACAGGGTCTGCCTGGGTGTGCAAAGGCCAGCCCCACAGTGGTGGGCACAGAGTGTGGACCAGCCTTCCCCTATCAGCTACTCAAAAATTCTGCTCCTTGGATTATGCATTGTACCTTGCCCCATTTCAAACAAACCACGATAACCCCCCCTACACACTTCCCCTTGGTCTCACATCCTCCTTTTGACATTTCTCTGTTCCTTTTTGTGGCAAAAGGCTTTGCAAGAGCTGTCTGTACTTTTTCTTGTGCCCATGACAGGTTTCTATCCCTACCAGGCTATTGAAACTGCTGCTTAGATGGTCACAGAAGATGAGTCTGCACATCACCACATCCAACAGTTAATTCTCAAGTCTCCTTGCCGCTCCGCCTCCGCACGTGACCGAGAAGCCCTTTTCCACTCAGCTTCCCAGGCACCTGCTCCCGGTTCCCTCCACCCTCCCTGGCTGCTCCTTCCGTCTGCTCCTGGACCCTGCTCTCTCCTGGCCTCTTGTTAGAAAGTTGCAGGATCTTGGTCATTAGGCCTCTCCATCCACATGCAGTCCCCAGGAAATCTCATCAAGCCCGGGGGCTTTAGAAAGTCTCTGGAAACTTCCAACTCGCAGTTGATCTTTTTAGCCTCAGTCTCTTCTGTGAAGCCTAGGTGAATGCACCCTTAATGCCCGCGGGCATTCTCCTCCTGGGGTTCTATCAGGCATCTTAAATCCCACCTTCTAAACCACGCCTGTGCCTTCCCAAGCTTTTTATCATAAAATAAAGGCATTCCTATCCAGCGAGCTGGAGTCATTCCTGACCGATTGTTCTCCTTTATTTCCTGCGACGAATCCACCAGCACATCTGTTAGGGTATATTACTCAGAATATAGGCAAGGACCACCTCTCACCATCCTGGCCCAAAACACCTGAGTTTCTGGAAGACCCAAAAGGGCCCCCTGGCTTCTACTCTGCGCTGCCTCCAGCAAGATTTATGAATTCATACAAATCAGAAGTCCCCTTCTCTTTCCGCTCTCCATGGCTTTCCTTTCTGGGCCTTATTCTAAATCCTTACTGCGTCTGGCAAGGCTCTTCATAACAGGGTCCCTGCTCCTGCTCCAGCCTCCCTCTGAGCATGCTCCTTCACTCCCTGCCCACGTGCACTCAGGAGGTCGCACCCACCTGGGGAGGGTTGTCTCTCCCGGACCACCACTCTGTGCCTGGAACACCACCAGAAGATAACCAGCCGCCGGGCTCACCCTCATGCCCTCTGAGTCCTTGTTAAGTGACACCTTCTCAGGGAGGCGGCCCCAACCACCCTGTCTAAAGCAGCGTGGTAACACCCCTTACAGTTTTCTATCCTTTTGTCTTATTTTCTTTATAGCTTTTTTATCACTACCTGACGATAGAAGAGATTTGTTTCTTGTTTGTCTCCCCTACTGAAAAGTAAAGTCCATGGGGAGAGAGGCTTCAGATGTTTTGTTCTTCCCTATATCCCCAAAGCCTTAAATAGAATGCTTATTGAATGCATGGGTTAAAATTATCATTTACACACACAAACACACAGCCCTTTGTATTCTAGCAGCAATGGAAAATTTGGAACAAAACTCTGTAAATGGGAAGCACCATAACATGTTCTGAGATCTTATGACCTACTAAGATATCAGAACACATCCAAGTTGCCTGTTGGGTACCTGATACAGGAAGCTTGAAACGACGTTTGAAAGGAGAGCTCATGTCTAGGTACCCCTGGGTGTTAACCTGGATTTCAATCAGTTTGATATGAGACCTCTTCAACAGACTATTGAAAGTAGGTGGAAGTATTTCAGGGCTTTAAATTCTAAGCCCAAAGTTATTAAAATTCTGCTAAAATAACTAAAATGTACCATTTTATAATGAAAACCCTATTTCCAACTGAAAAGGTACCACTTCCTTTCGAGATGTGGACTTTTTAGAACAAGGTTATGAGGTGACGTGAGGGCCCAGGGGTGGGCCAGAATTAATAATGGTGTTCCTGCCCCAAAGTTCACATGTGCCAGGTAAGACAATATGAAGTTGAGGATAGATTGCAAATTGTTTTCTTCCTTAAAATTAATAGAATCATAGAAAGTAGATATAAAAAATTACTTAATTCACTATCTTCCAGTTTTCATAAAATAATTTCCAAGACACATTAAAAAGTTTCCATAAACAAGAGTTTGGTGATCTAGATAGTGCTAACGGCACCCCCTTCCTCTTCCCAGCAACCCCTTGGAGACTGTCCGAGCACCGCCATGGCAGAGGCTTTGAGACAAGTCCTCAGTCAAGAAATCTGTGCTGGGCGGCGCCTGTGGCTCAGTGGGTAGGGCACTGGTCCCATATACCGAGAGTGGCAGGTTCAAACCCAGCCCTGGCCAAACTGCAACAAAAAAATAGCCGGGTCTTGTGGCAGGCGCCTGTAGTCCCAGCTACTCGGGAGGCTGAGGCAAGAGAATCGCCTAAGCCCAGGAGTTGGAGGTTGCTGTGAGCTGTGACGCCACAGCACTCTACTGAGGGTGATAAAGTGAGACTCTGTCTCTACAAAAAAAAAAAAAAGAAAGAAAGAAATCTGTACTATCTTTTGTCTCCCACAGCTTTTCCTACACTTCCCTGAACCCTGAACCATTTAACACCTCAAGGAACGAGTGCTCCGCGGAGAGTCAAGGCAACACTACTAACTCCTTCGTTTTAAAGATGAAGAAGGTAAAATCCAGAGCCAAAAGAAGGTGGTGGAAGACCTCTACTCCCTTCTTATTTATAATTACTAAAAAATCTATACGCTAATTAGTGATAAAACAGCAGGAAAACCATGTTTGAATTGGTCCAGTGACGCCAGTGTGGTACTGAGGCCCTGTGCTGAGAGCAGCTGAGGGTATATAAATGTGCATATTGTAGATTTTGAGTGAACGAAAGGTCATGACCCCAAGAGTCATAAAGACAAAACTACCGAATCTGAGTCTTTGCCTTGCGTCTCCCGCCTCCCTGAGACCACCCGAATAGTAGTGTGCTGGCCTCTCACCCTCAAAACAGTGAGGCAGGAGGAGGCACCCCCAGGCCTTCATCCCAAACCTCACACACTGTCACAGCCCCTTAGGATAGAAGAGCAAGCACGCGGATACCACGGCCCGGCAGGCAGCAAGGGTTCTCTTAGGGAGCCCATCTTCAGAAAAATGTATTTCTAAACACTTTTACCTATCTATTCCAATGGTCTTCATTTGATATTTCTACAAATAAATTTCATCACACTCAAATATATAGAGAGTATGTAGGTGCATTCACAGTCTAAAAAAAATACTTACTACGTACTTCTTACCTGGCTAAAAATGAGTGAAATCTCCCCAGATTTTGCCCTAAAATACAGATAAAAATCATTACACACAGTTGTTTTTTTTTTTTTGATGAAGTAAAATTAAACAGTTCGTGAAGATTACATACTTTGCAAAATGTCTATTGGCTCCATTTTCTCCATGTTTTCCAATTTTTATACAATCTCTCAAAGGAATCTGGATAATATTGAGAGAAAAATATTATAAAAATAAGGAAAAGTAAAATCACACAGAAATAGGAACATCTTTGTTCACATTTAAAATGTGTTTACCTTAATGATGGGCTGGGATATTGCATCTGGTTCAAAAATCACTGATTTTGAACATATTTTTAAGGAGCCGCTGATTTTCCTGGGGATCAAAGTACAAAATATTATTCAATAAACATAACAAAAGTCACAGAAGAATCATAATACAATTTAACTGGGAAGTAGATTACTAAAATATCAACTAATAAAAGATAAACACCACAATTACAGGGAAGAGTATGAAAGGTTGGAAAAAAATAACAAAAATATTTCCCCCTACTGCCGCCTCCACAGAGGTTAGAGAAATCTGCACACGTTGTAATTATAATTTGACTTGCATATACCTCATGCATTTTAATTACCTCATTTGGTCCTCGCTACTGCTCTGAAAAGGGAACTAAGATAAATGCTGAATCTATTCTGTAAATTCTGCTGGCTTTTAATTCCCTATGTAAGAACCATTCAGAAGGTAATATCAAATGTCTAAAACTGATTAGCGAAAGGGAGTTTTTTCTTATGTATATAATCATGGAAAAAATAATAAGAGTTTGATTTAGCACATAAAATGCTTTTAACAGTGATTTTTGGATGTATGTAGAAATTCAGGGAAAAAATTGTTTCATGATCATGAGCAATTTTGAAGACCACCAGGCTACTATGATAATATCAAATAAATATGTTATAAGCTTTACCATTTTATTTTTTCTTAGAACATTTATATAGCTTCACTAGGTCTTGGAAAGAAACCTACCTAAACATTTTAGAGGCAATTGCTACTTTAGACCAACATGCCTCACCTGCCTGAAGCTAATAAAAAATATACATACTTAAAACCCTAGGGCACCAGCCACATACATCGGAGCTGGCGGGTTCAAACCCAGCCCAGGCCTGCGGAGCAACAATGGCAGCTACAACCAAAAAATAGCCAGGCGTTGTGACAGGTGCCTGTAGTCCCAGCTACTTGGGAGGCTGAGGCAAGAGAATCGCTTAAGCCCAAGAGTTGGAGGTTGCTGTGAGCTATGATGCCACAGCGCTCTATCAAAGATGACATAGTGAGACCCTGTCTAAAAAGAAAAACCCTGTTCATTATTTTTTAAAAAATCTATACATTTTCTTTTTTAATTGATTGGAAATTTTTTACCAATGATCAAACAAAGGCGATAGCTTTATTATGTGATCAGAACACGGGTCAAGAGATGCTGAAATATTATCTTACAAAAAAATCACTTAAGACGGCTTTCCAAAAGTATATTTTATTTACAGGTAGAACTTTAAAGATCCTAAGTTCTTTAAAATAGCTTGAATGACTTTGGATTTTTCTCTAGTCATCCCTCGGGGCCCTGATGGATTCTCTTACTCTGCCACCCCAGGGTTCTCTTGACTCCCTGCCTTAAGTAAAGAGGTTATTTCACTCATATTCTTCAACAAGCCTAATTGCTCTCCAGGCTTCTGCCTTCGTACCCCGCCACCCCCAGCCCGCCAATCCTTCTCTACCAAAGAAATCTCTTATCCTTCCCTGTTTACACAGACGCCCACGACATATACTAGAGGTGGTAAGTTCAAACTCAGTCCTGGCCAAAAACTGCAAAAAAAAAAAAAAAAAAGAATGAAATTGTACCTTTATCTCATCCCATATATAATAATAGCGTGAAATGGATTAAACACTTAAATATAAGTCCTAAAACTATAAAACGGCTAAAAGAAAAAAATAGGAGAAAAGCTTCTTGACATTGGGCTGGTAATGATTTTTGGTTATGACCCCAAAAGCACAGGCAATATAGCAAAAGTAGACTTATTGGACTGCATCAAACTAAAAAGCTTCTGCAGAAAAAGAAAAAATCCACAGAGTAAAGACACAACCTACAGAATGGGAGAAAAGATTTGGAAACTATGCATCTGATAAGGGGCCAATATCCAAAATATGTAAGGAACTCTAACAGCTCAACAGTAAGGAAACAAACCGCCTATTATAAAATAGGCAAAGCACCTGAATAACATTTCTCAAAAGGAGACATAAGAATGGCCAACAAGCTGGTGCTAAGATGCCCAGTCCCTCATCATCAAAGAAAAATAAATCGAAATTAAGTTGAGCTATCAGCTCGTACCTGTTATCAAAAGACAAAAAATAACCAATGTTGTGAGGGTGTGGAGAAAAGAAAACCCTTTCATTACTTTTGGTGGGAATGCAAATTAGTCCTTCTATTATGGAAAACAATATGAAGGTTCCTCAAAAATATAAAAATAGCACTACTATATAATCCAGGAATCCCATTTCTGGATACACACTCGAAAGAAACAAAATCAATATGTTGAAGATAAATCCCACGTTCATCACAGGGTTATTCACAGTAGCCAAGATTTTGTATCAGCCAAGTGTCCATCAGCAGGTGAACAGATAAATAAGATATAATATACAAAGAGTGCCAAAAAAATTTATACACATATTATGAAAGGAAAAAACTGTATTAAAATTATAATACTCAATATATATGCCAATAACAAAAGGTGACTACAAATCACATTTGACTTCTGCGATTACAAGAGGTGTTCAAAGTAGCTGCCATCAGCATGCAGACACTTCTGATTACAGCAAACAACTGCCGGGGCAACACTGGGAGGCCTCCTGGGTCTTCCTAGTGCACACCACACACAGCACCACACGTCTCACACCTACACACCTGTGCAGCTGTCAGGCGTGCTGAAAGTGTGACTGCTACTCACACCTGCACTGTCATACTTCCACAATGCTCTCAAATGTCAAATACCCCTTCAAAGTGGTCTTGTGCTCCTCAGACCCCAGCCAAGCTTCTGCTCTTCTCTTTGACTGTCCTGCCTGTTGCAGGGTAATGGGGCATTCATTTAATTAATCTTCTCAGCAAGCATAATACTACATATGACTACCATAGTTCAACTCAACCTCAAAACATACTATGTAATACAGAGATAATATCTCTTAAAAATGTGTTTACCTTTTCTGGCACCCTCTGTATATGGATATACAAATATGTAGAAATACACACATATCCATACACACACAATGGAATATTATTCAGACTTAGAAAAGAAGGAGATCCTATCATTTACGACAATGTGGATGAACTTGGAGGACGTTACACTAAGTGAAATAAACCCAGAACAGAAGAAAAGTACTGAATGATCTCATGTGGAATCTGAGAGACAGAGAGTAGAAGGTGCTTGCCGGGGTTTGCTGGGTACAGGAAATGGGAGATGTTGGACAAAGTGTACACATTTCCCATTATGCAGGATGAATAAATCCTGAAGATTTAACGTACAGCTATTGACGATAGTTAATAATACTGTCCTGTATGCTTGAAATTGGATCGGAAAGCAGATCTTAAATGTTCTCATCCATACTCACAAAAGAGAAGGTAACTATGTGGGTTGATGGTTACGTTAATTACATCGTGCCGATCACTTCACAACATATACAACATTGTACACTTTAAATATATACAGTTTGTATTTGTTAATTATACTTCAATAAAGCTGGGGGGGGAGGAAAAGTACATGAATCTACATAGGCATTTCCAGTTCAAATTACAAGACTTTATTTAACTTCTTTAATATTTATTTATTTATTTTAGAGATAGGGTCTTGCTCTGTTACTCAGACTGGTGTGAATTGATACAGTCATAGCTCACGATAGCCTCAAACTCCTGGCCTCAAGCAAACTTCCTGCCTCAGCCTCTGTAGTAGCTGAGGCCATAGACATATGTCATCATGCTCAGCTAATTTTTCTATTTTTTATAAGACAGAGTCAGGGTCTCACTATATTGCCCAGGCTGGTCTTAAATTCCTGGCCTTAAGTGATCCCTCCACCCCAGCCTCCCAAAGTGCTAGGATTACAGGTGTGAGCCGCCGTGCCTATCCTTAATATTATATTTAGATTTTTTATACTGAAAATCTTGGTGTTGACATTAACATAACTATTCAATTGTTTTATCCAACTATATAAATCCATGTGCATGTGTATATAAATTAATGTCAAAACATTACTATTAACATTATCCTTTTTATTTTTTTGAGACAGCGTTTAACTCTGTGCCTTAGGTAGATTGCCATGGCATCACAGCTCACAGCAACCTCAAACTTTTGGGCTCAAGAGATCCTCCTGCCTCAGCTCCCTAAGTAGCTAGGACTACAGGTGCCCACCATAACACCGGATAGTTTTTTATTTTTAGTAGAGACAGGGTCGTACTCTTGGCTCAGGCTCGCCTTGAACTCTTTTCTATTTTTCTTTTTTAGAGACAGAGTCCCACTATATCGCCCTTGGTAGAGTGCTGTGGCATCACAGCTCACAAAAACCTCCACCTCCTTGGCTTAGGTGATTCTCTTGCCTCAGTCTCCTGAGTAGCTGGGACTATAGGCACCCACCACAATGCCCAGCTATTTGGGGGGGCCAGATTCGAACCTGCCAGCCTTGGTTTATGGGGCCGGCGTCCTACTCACTGAGCCACATGCACCGCCCTGGTCTTGAACTCTTAAGCTTAGGTGACGCACCCACTTTGGCCTCCCAGAGGGCTAGGAATACAGGGGTGAGCTTCCCTGCTTGGCAATATTATACTACTAACAACAATATCAGTACTGACAAGTTCACAACTTCTTTGCAATTCTTTTTTATCAAATCACTGGGCTGTGAAGTTGATTAAAATGAATAAAATTGGAGACAACTTTATAGGTAAATTTACATACTTCATTTTCTCTTTGACTTTTAGGATTTACTGTTTCTTTTTAAAATTAAGTCTACATTAAAAATCTATAAAATATGGGGCGGCGCTTGTGGCTCAAAGGGGTAGGGTGCTGGCCCCATATACCGGAGGTGGTGGGTTCAAACCTAGCCCCAGCCAAAAACTACCAAAAAAAAAAAAAAAGAAATCTATAAAATATTTATATGGTTCCAAAATCAAAGTTATAAAATAAGATAGCATTTGGAGAAGACTGGTTTCTGTTTCTACAGTACATCTTCCTGATCCCTCTTCTCACTGGATAACCATTTTCCTTAGCTTTTAGATGGTGCTTCCAATTTAAAAAAATATAATCAAATAATAATTCTTCCCTCCTTCTGATAAAAGAAGCATGTGATACACAGGGTTCTGCCCCTTGCTTTTTGCACTTAATATACAAGCTAGAGACCACTCCACAGCAGAACAGACAACTTCATTCCTTGACACAGCTCACGTGCCCCATGGTGGGGACACCCCGGTGTCTGTTTCCTGGGCATTCTTTCTAGTGTTTTTCGACTACAAGTAGAACTGTAATAAATAACCTGGACAGATGTATGTCCACTATCTATTTGCCATTGCATCTGGGAAATAGTATCCTAAGTAGCACAGCTATATCAGTAGTTTAGTACATATGCAATCTTGCTACATATTACCAAATTCCATAGTATTCTACCCTTCTGCCCTATTATGACATTAAAATGATAAAATCCGATTTCAGCTTTCCATCCTATACTTACTAATATTGTAATAATAAAGACATTTAATTTTAAACAAGGCATTATTATTATATAGGGTAAAGGAATGTTACGAAAAAGTAACCATGAAATTATGAAAAAGAATATGAGCAAAATTTCAGAGGTAAGAAAGTAAGATACTGTGTTCAGAGAATAGTAATTATCTAATTTGATTAAATGGTAAGGAAATGGTAGATATGTCATAAGCTACCAAACAAAAAGCCGAGTAACTTTGACTTGTATTTAAAAAACGACTGCATGTTTTTAATCCTTTAAAGATACAATCTGAAGAACAATAAAAGTAAAAGTATTTTTCTAATGCCAAAACATTTTCTAAGTTGTGGCCTATAGTTATTAAGTAACCTCCCCAAAGGAAATCATTAGCAGATACATTTTTGTTACAACAACTTTCATCTTAGTTAATTCCAACCTGCCATTTTCAACAAGAAAAAAAAAAAAAACCTCATTACACACTTTAGTATAGTAGCTTTCAAAAGATAAGCTCAAAGAAACAATCTGTTCTTATGGTAGTAGTTATTAACATACCAAGAAAGCAGATTTTGTTCTAGTTCAAATCACACTATTGATTTTGAAAGTGCCGATTTTATACCACTGTTGTGGTTTACAATAACTCCTGTATAACACTATAACCCGAATAACTGAGAGCAGAGGACACTGAATAACTATAAGAGAAATGCAAGGGAAAAATGATGCGCTGGACCAGAGCCCTATAAGCTGCCTGAAGATGTCCATAAGCTGGAAGAACTGGAATAAATGCTTTTTAGCTTCAAAAAATATTTCAATTTATAACAGCAACTTGTAAATCTGCTCTTCTCATTACTTTTCTAATAAGAAAAAGATGAAAAAACCTTGCATGATCATACATTTAATTTTTAAAATGTCAGAAATCAGAAAAGTCTGTTAGTCCACAGAGATCCCAGCCCTCCTTACCTTTCATTATGCTGGCCCCTGTGCAGAATATGATTAGCTGTGTGCTGTTCAAAGTAGTACTCTTCCAAGTTAAGTAGCAGCAAGGAAAATCTAAATGTGGGGGTAAAAACAAACAATTTGCTTTCATGTTTATTTTTTAGAAAACCTAAGAAAGCTGGCATTTCCTCCTGGCCCAGCAGGTGGCTCATACCTATAATCCTAGCACTCTGGGAGGCCCAGACAGGAGGATCCCTTGTACTCAGGAGTTCCGGACCAGCCTGAGCAAGATCAAGTCCCTGTGTCTACTACAAATGAAAAACTAGATGGGCATTGCAGTGGGCACCTGTAGTCCCCCCTACTCGGGAGGCTGAGGCAGGAGGATCATTTGAGCCCAAGAGTCTAAGGTTATGAGCTATGATGACATGGTACTCAACCCAGGGCAACAGTGGCTCAGTGAGTGGGGCGCCGGCCCCATATACCAGAGTTGCCAGGTTCAAACCTGGCCTTGGCCAAAAACTGCAAAAATAAAAATAAAAATAAACAAGAAAAAAAAAATAACATGCTTGTTCCCAAAATACTTTCCCGATTCATGATTGAGACAAACACTTGGGGAGCATGTATAAGTGGCCAGGCACTCCTCTCCACCAGGCCAAGGAGGAGGAGGACGCATCCAGACTGGCCTGCCTTGGAGTCAAATAACTGCTGCACCCAGAATGTCATCAAGTTAAACTGAACAAAACTTGGAGCTTTCCCACTTTCTGAATTCTCATCATTTGCGCTGTGCCCACAATGAAACATTCAGCAGGTGGAAGCACTATACTTTACAGAAACCCTGCATATCATCAAATTAAAATGAATAAAACTCGGAGCTTTCCCTCTTACTGAGTTCTCATCATTTGTTTCCCCTGACTGAACAAGCCTGGCTTCTCTGCTGCTCCCCTAACACACACACCCCCTCCAGGGTCCTCGCTTGTGGTTGTCTGAGCTTACCTTGTTCCTCTCAGAATACCATCCGCCTCTAGGAAGACAGACCTTTAGAGAGTCGCCTGTAATAATCAACCTAAGGCTTTAAATAAAATAAGAAAACTAAACTGAACAGGATTGAAATACAGTTCTTTTTAAAGTTTTGGATGGGACTGTCAAGTAGTTCTTTTTTAACTGATCTGAACTTTTAAAAACAAGATAAGGTAATAAAAAAAAATATGAGTTTAGTTGTATGGGTACAGAAACAAAGATATGGCAAGGAAGTGAAAGCAGGCATTTTGTTCGTTTCCTGATATAGACAGGTGACATCAACAGCCTCGAGAGGCAGACAGGAAAACTTTCACCAGAAGGGAGGCCCGGGGATAATTCTTGACACTCTGAGGTATAGGGTCAAGCTATTTAGATTAAGCACATCAGATTACACATTATATGTTTATTTCATTCCTTTTGAAACACTACTAAAATGTGAATAAAAATATTGTAAACAGTAAAACCCATAGCCTAAAGCAAAATGAAGAAACATAAAAGCAGAGGAGAGATATGAACAAATCTGTAAGAAATGGCAAGTGAATGGGAAGAATTAGCAGGATTCGCACAGCAGAGTATCAGATGCCTCCAGAGAAGGTACCGCTCAGGAGAAAACCGATCTAAGTCACAGGACTTATAAAAAGTTCAAAAATTAGGGTGGTGCCTGTGGCTCAAAGGAGTAGGGTGCCGCCCCATATGCCAGAGGTGGCGGGTTCAAACCCAGCCCTGGCCAAAAACTGCAAAAAAAAAGGGGTCAAAAATTGCAGATATCGGGTATCAAGAGGGCAGGGGTGAAGCTTGGGAGGATGGTTAAAAGTGTGAGTGAGAAGCTCGGCATCTGTAGCTCAGCAGCTAGGGCACCAGTCACATATACCAAAGCTGGCAGGGTCAAATCCAACCTGGACCAGCCAAACAACAAAGACAACTACAACCAAAAAGTAGCCGCGTGTTGTGGTGGGCGCCTGTAGTCCCAGCTACTTGGGAGGCTGAGGCAAGAGAATCACTTAAGCCCAAGAGTTTGAGGTTGCTGTGAGCTATCATGCCATGCACTCTACCTGGGGTGACATAATGAGACTATGTCTCAAAAAAAAAAGTGTGAGTGAGGACACTGACGGACTCCAACTGGTTCCCTGATGGGTTATCCCCACCCCACTCTAGCACATGGCTTTTCTATGTAAAACTGTAACAGGAAGCTCCAAATTAGATACAGGAGAGCAGGCCTGCAGCGTGAAAAGAGCAATTAAACAAAAAGCAGAATACTGAACCAGCAGGAAGACAAACGCCACTCCAGGCAGGAGCCCAGTAGGTGAGAAAAACCAAAATCACCCTAGAAAACAGAGTGGTAACTGACAGAGCCGGTCTGTCCAACTCATCCCTCCGGGAAGCCCAGCAGAAACTGCCTTCTCCCGGGACACAGAATTGCCAATTCACACTCAGATATGAACGGCAGGCCGAAGGTCGGCAGGCCCAAGGTCAAAAGCCCCAGCATGAAAGAACAAAACCAAAGGCCCAAGGTCAACAGCCCCAACATGAAAGAACAAGACCAAAGGCCCAAGGTCAACAGCCCAACGTGAAAGGACAAGACCAAAGGCCCAAGGTCAACAGCCCCAACATGAAAGGACAAGACCAAAGGCCCAAGGTCAACAGCCCCAATGTGAAAGAACAAGACCAAACTAGGCAGGAAGAGTGCAACTGAAGGATCAGAGACAACCAGAGGACAGAAGAAAAGGTCAAGGGATGTTAACATCCTGACAAAGATGAAATTATATTCATGACACAAGAACACATTGCTCATTAAAAAAATAAGAATCTGGCTCCGCGCCTGTGGCTCAAGCGGCTAAGGCACCAGCCACATACACCTGAGCTGGCGGGTTCGAATCCAGCCCAGGCCCGCTAAACAACAAAGACAGCTGCAACCAAAAAATAGCCGGGCGTTGTGGTGGGCGCCCATAGTCCCAGCTACTTGGGAGGCTGAGGCAAGAGAATCACTTAAGCCCAGGAGTTGGAGGTTGCTGTGAGCTATGATGCCATAGCACTCTACCCAGGGCGACAGCTTGAGGCTCTGTCTCAAACAAAAAAAAATAAATAAATAAGAATCTGAATCAAAAGAGAAGCAGCTCACAAAATTAAAAATAATGATAGTAAGAACCAGTTTTTTTTTTTTTATTTTTTTTTTTTTTTGTAGAGACAGAGTCTCACTGTACCGCCCTCGGGTAGAGTGCCGTGGCGTCACACGGCTCACAGCAACCTCTAACTCTTGGGCTTACGCGATTCTCTTGCCTCAGCCTCCCAAGCAGCTGGGACTACAGGCGCCCGCCACAACGCCCAGCTATTTTTTTGTTGCAGTTTGGCTGGGGCTGGGTTTGAACCCGCCACCCTCAGCATATGGGGCCAGCGCCCTACTCACTGAGCCACAGGCGCCGCCCGTAAGAACCAGTTTTACCATCGTAATAGGTAACTCTGACTGACCTGTCCTCCACGTTTAAGTTCAAGAACAAGAATTAATGACAGACTTCATTGCCAGAGTGTGATATAAAATGGTCACTATCAACACACATTCTAAACTTCAATACAATCACAAGATTAGAATTGCTAGGAACAGTCCTTTGAGGCACCAGATATTTTCCAGAAAGTTATACCTCATAGAGATACTCACTAATTACCTTACCCCTTATTTTCAGCTTACATCTTTTTTTTTTTTTTTAAGACAGAGTCTCACTCTGTCACCCTGGGTGAGGTCATTCTCAAACTCTTGGGCTCCAGAGATCCTCTTGCCTCAGCCTCTCAAGTAGCTGGAACTACAGGCATGTGCCACCAGGCCCAGATAATTTTTCTATTTTTAGTAGAGATGGGGGTCTCGCTTTTACTCAGGCTGGTCTCAAACTCCAAACTCAGACACTCTACCTGACTCAGCCTCCCAGAGTGCTAGGATCACAGGCGTGAGCCTTGACATCTGGCCTCAGCTTGTATCTTAATAACTGATTACCCTAAACTTCAGTTGGAGCTATGCAACCCTTCCTTCTCTCTCCTGATCCCCCCACTTCTCCTCTAGAAGGAAAAAATAGGATAAATATTCAATAGACAATGGCATAATTTTATTGCTATGAAGCATGAGCAGCCTTCACAGACAACCAGCTCTTGCATATATATTTATTAAAATATAATCAATTATTTTAAAACTAAAGTCATCATTGTGCTTCTAGACTCTTAACTTTCAGAGGATTTTATACCAGGAAACATACACACATGGGTGGCCTTTGCATTTTCAGGTGTCTTATGAAAGTTCACCCTGTCTCTTTCAGTTTGATGGCCAATATTATCAACAGAGAACAAGATAAGAGCTACTTTCTCTGTCATAAACTAGTTAAAACTACTGGGCTGGGCCTTAGGCAGCAGCCTAGTATTTCCTTGTTGGAAACAAAACTTTAGAAGATTGTATTTTTTTTGTTTGTTTGTTTTTGCAGTTTTTGGCCAGGACTGGGTTTGAACCCTCCACCTCTGGCATATGGGGCTGGCATCCTACTCCTTTGAGCCACAGGCACCACCCTGTTTTTGTTTTTGTTTTTAATCTGTAGCATTTTCTATAGCCTCCAGTCATTTGGGACGTTAACCTTCTTGAAGCCAATCGTGTAAAACCTTCTTGCTTTATATAAAAAAAAATTATAAGCTCAGAGGAACCCTACCTGTTGGACCGTTCTGATTATCTGTTTGCCTGACTTCCTGTGACTCTTCACCAAAGGCCATTCGGATCGGATGTCCCGTATTATTTAATGTATTTCTGAAAGTACCACAAACTTCCTCAGTCAATATGGCTTTCCAGACTGTTCAATAATAATACCTATCTTTTTCCTTGAAAGTTTTGATATCTGCTTTCTTAAAAATACAGGTTCTATGTACAACAGTATTCTTAATCCCCTAGGCTTTCATAATAAATAACTTGACATCACTTGCTTTTTCTGAAGGCTCCATACACTTCTAATTATTTAATTAATTTCTCTGTAATGTTCAGAATTAAGTATTCTCAAGTTGTCTGTCCTGGGATAATTTAAAACACCAACGAAGGAAGTCACGAAACTGTAATTAGGTGGAACTAAGCAGCATTTCAGCAGGTACCTATTTGCCACTTCCTGTTTTCTCCTCTATACCAGGTTCGCAGCCGCCATGTTTTCTACCCACTCCCATGGCCTATAGCAAATGAACACAATTATGTTATCTCTGTTCCTCTCCCCCGCATATTCTCTGGTTTTTTTCCCCAGGGTTCATGGAGTCCCCTGCACCTACAACACACACTAATTCTCTTTTGCATAAGAAAACCCAGCTCATTTTATTATCCATGTCCTACACATTTGCCTAGAGGTGTCCAAGTGACTAAATATTTAATATTATTTCTAGTTCATGTACCAATTGGTTTTCTCAAGTAACTTAATGACCTTAGTCACCTGCAGAAGCAGTTCACCTGATACCTGCTGTCCTCCCATGTAACCAATTTCACTATTTCATCTGTTTTTTTTTAACCCTCTTCCTCAGTATAAGGTTAGAACTCTTGCTATCACTTAGCCAAACTCCAGGAAATTACATTCTGCCCTGACCATGTGAGTTGCAGTCACTTCCTGCCCAAGATGGTTCAGATATCAAAATCCCTTTCAAGGTGGCCACCGTAGGCCCAGAGGTGAGTGTGCCAGCCCTGCACACCAGGGACGGTGGTTTGGAGCCCCTCCTGGGCCTGATAAACAAAATCTCTTTCCCTGACACCATCCATAAAGCCAGTTGATTCTATTTTCAAGTCTTAACAATCTATGAGAAGACACGGTAAAAATACCATCTAGGCTCGCAAAGTCCTTCAACTTCCTCATCAAGGGTCATAGCCCACAGCAGAGAGCTTCCATGAGGCTTTCCATCTGTACTGTAACAAAGGAACAAAAAACAACAGCAACAAAAATTCAACCTGAATGCTTTTTTGTTGTTATCTAGAACAGCATGTCTCCAATTTCAATTAATCTTTTGCGGGTCTTGCTAAAAGGCAGATTCTGAGGTGGCAGCTCTGGGACAGGGCCTGTGACTGCATTTCACAAGCACCAGGCTCCTGGACCACACTTCGAGTGACAAAGTTCTTGTATCTACATAAACCAGGCTTCATTCATTCCTGAATCGTTCTAAACTTCAAAGTACATAAGAATAAGCCCTGGCTAGTAGCCCGCATGCCTAGTACTTAAAAAAGAAGCACGATACAGTGAAGAAGAGGCTGGCCTTGGATCAAGGAACTTTTGTTCTGTCCCTCCATTCCTGTGAAGTTTCACTTAGAACAGGCTCCAGTTCCATTCTGGCCTCGGCTCAGCGGGGACTTAGCTGTCTAACCTTCATCCACTCACTTTACTTATTTAGGCCTCATGTTGTTCAACTAGAAAACTGAGGGGAGCTATAGATTAGATTACATCCAAGGTCCTATCTTAACCAGGTAGTCTATAGATTTATTGAACAAACCTGAACTTAAATCAGCGAGAATTCCATTTCAGGCATTATGGAAGTTCAAATATACAGAGAAACAATCTCACCACAAAGCCTCTAAAATTGCTGATAAACAACAAAAAAAATCTTTTCAAATGCTTGGCTGCGCTAATGAAAAAGTAAGGGAAAGTCTTGAAAGTGTGAAACAAACCTAAAGCATCAATCCAGAGAAGTGGCTGGCACTGAAGCCTTTTTCCTAGGGGCTCTGCCCAGGCGTTTGGGTAACAAAGAACCTGAATTCCTTATGGGCCCTTCTGAATCAGGAGACAAATGTGGTCCCTCCTCCCACTCCATGCTAAGGCGAAGCAAACTTTCTGGAAAAACATACTTCAAACCTAGGCCTCAAAAAAGGATAAACTTCCCAGGAACAAGAGGACACAATTAAAAATCATAAAACACACGAGAAAGTATAATTACTAATTAAAAGTCAGAGGCTACAAATGATCACATCTGTAAAGGCTACTGATACTTTATATTTTGCATCAGATTATTGAATAGGTATGCTTAAAGAACTAAAATGACCAGGTAGTTACAAAAATGAGCTAAATAGAAGTTTTAAAATAATGAAAATTAAAATGTAAATAATAGGTTAAACAGCAAATTAGACAACTGGAAAGAAAATTAGTAAATTATAAGATGGATGTAAATAACCCACAATGCACCACAGAAAAATAAAGAGGGTAAATATTAAAGAGTCATTATGAGATATAAAAGAATGAGGGGAGGGAGAAGCCATGTTCCAAGAGCTAAAAGCTTGGCTCCCAATTTTCCAAAACTATTTCAGCTTTAGAAAGAATAGATACATAGAGAGAAAGAATTTTGTATCTAAAGAAACAGTAGAACACTACAAAGATGAGATCTTAAAAGCAGACAGAGAAAAGACAAATTACTGACAAAAACAGACTTGAACAATACCGGCTTGTTGCAAGCTGCTCTCCAAAAACAAAAAGAAGGTGACCTCCTGCAAAGCTCCAGGGAAACCCGCTATGACGGTGTATTTGAGGTAATCAATCTCGGTCCGCTGAACACAGTATTAGAGCCCAAATCATGCCAGGAGGGCTGGTGCTGCCCTAACCACGGACACTGGCACAGGAACTTGCCCCCACCCTGCCACATCACACAGACTTAGCCCCCAAGCAAGCCAGCAAGGGGGTGAGGTCCATTCACAGCCATAGCTGCTGGGCTGGACAGGCAAGCCCAGTTCCACTGCAGCAGAGGCTGCTGTCTACTGACCCCAGGTCAGGTGTGGGTTTCTTCCCAAATTCCAAATTGGCTCGGTCAGGTAGCTCAGTGCTGCCCTGGACAGCAGGGCTCACCTATCTCTGACCTTTTTTTATCTATGAGTCCACCCCTTGACCATTTGCCTTTGTTTGAGCAAACTTCAAAACGCTGAGAGAGGCTCAGCACCCATAGCTAAGTAGTTAGGGCACCGGCCACATACACCGGGGCTGGCGGGTTCAAATTCAGCCTGGGCCTGCTAAACAACATGGACAACTCCAACAACAACAAAAAAATAGTTGGGTATTGTGGCAGGTACCTGTAGTCCCAGCTACTCGGGAGGCTGAGGCAAAAGAATAGCTTAAGCCCAAGAGTATGAGGTTGCTGTGAGCTGTGACACCATAGCACTCTACCAAGGGTAACATAGTGAGACTCTGTCTCAAAAAAAAAAAAAGTTCAAATAATTTGTATTAATAATAAATATGAACAGACTAATTTACTAAGATAAGAATTATAAAAATGAATTATAAAAAGTCCAACTGTAAGCTACCTATAAAAAACATGCCTAAAACCTAAGGAAGCAGAAAAGTTAAAACAATGGAAAATTCGATATAATGCAAATAACCAAAAGAGAACTAATATATCTATACAGGGTGGCCATAAAGTTCATGTGCAGTTTAGTTACATATAAATACACATATCAGTCAAAATTTTAAAAATCACTATCAGAAGTAAAGAGGGCATTATTGATAAAAATTCCATTTTCAGAGAAGAATTCTAAACAATTTACTAAACATAGTTAAAAATAAATAACAAAAAGGTAATTCAAAATCTATGAATTGGATACTTTGAGACACAATTCTAAATAACTGATAGGTAAAAGATGAAATCACAATGGCATTTAGAAGAAACCAAACACTGAGCCTCTTAAGTGGCCATTCCTACATATGTGACACTAAAAATAAATCCACTTTTGGGGGCAGTGCCTGTGGCCCAAAGGGGTGGGGCACTGGCCCCATATGCCGGAGGTGGCTCAAAGGAGTAGGGCGCCAGCCCTATATACCGGAGGTGGTGGGTTCAAACCCACCCCCGGCCAAAAACTACAAAAAAAATCCATGTTTTAATGAAAATCATATAGCAAACAAACACAAAATGCATTCATAGGTGAATTCTTGTGCCTTCTCAATGGCAGCCATTTTCAAAAAGCAAATTTGAGATATTAAGAAAATATGAGGCAAGGCTAATAACGTATTTCTGGTAAAGCCAATATAACTTCTCAGTCAAACCCTATTTCTTTAAGTCAAAGTTAAGTCAATTTCTTGGGCCCTCTCAGCACTCCTTACTAATGGGGTGCTGACTCTGCAGTATGTCTCCGTTTTCAACAACCATCATATTCCACAAGAGATATTAAAAGACTGGGATGATCAGTCTCACAAATGACAGGTCAAACAGGAGTACGAATGTCTTTAATATAATAAATATTGACTCAGGCTCGGCGCCTGTAGCACAGTGGTTATGGTGCCAGCCACATACACCGAACATGCGGATTCGAGCCTGGCTTGGGCCAGCTGAACAACAATGACAACTGCAACAAGAAAATAGCCCAGCATTGTGGGGGGCGCCTGTAGTCTCAGCTACTTGGGAGGCTGAGGCAAGAGAATCGCTTAAGCCCAAAAAAGTTTGAGGATGCTGTGTGAGCTGTGATGTCACAGCACTTTACCAAAGGTGACATAGTGAGACTCTGTCTCAAAAAATAAAATAAAATAAAAACTGACTCAATCAATTGACCAAACACAGTGAATAAAATAAATGTAGTATCAGCATAAACAAGAAAATTATATATTCATGGAATGCAGCCTACTTACCATTCTTTCCCCTCCCCACTCATTTGTCAATAATAAATACTTTCCTATAATATATAGATAGATATAGATTTTTTTTTTTGAGACAGAGTCTCACTTTGTTGTTCTCAGTAGAGTGCCATGGCATCACAGCTCACAACCACCTCAAATTCTTGGCTTAAGCAATTCTCTTGCCTCAGCTTCCCGAGTAGCTGGGACTACGCCCGCCATAACACCCACGTATTTTTTAGTGACAGGGTCTTGGTTTTGGCACAGGCTGGTCTTGAACAAGTCAGCTCAGGCAATCCACCCGCCTCTCAGAGTGCTAGGATTATAGGCGTGAGCCATCACGCCCAGCAACTTTCCCATATTTTTATTATACTTAGTTTCCAATTCCTTCAATGTTTGTCAAAGGAGCAGAAACATTATATTTTCTTTTCTTTCTTTCTCCTTTTTTTTCTTTTTTTTGAGATATAGTCTCACTCGGTCACCCTGGGTAGACTACCATGGCATCATAGTTCACAGCAACCTCAAATTCTTGGGCTCAAATGATTCTCTTGCCTCAGTCTTCAGAGTAGCTAGGACTATAGGTGGCCCCCCCAAGGCCTGGCTATTTTTAGAGATGAGGTCTTGCTCTGGCTCAGGCTAGTCTCCAATTCAGGAGCTCAGGCAATCCACCCATCTCAGCCTCGCAGAGTGCTAAGAAGCCTGAGGGTAGGTCTACCAGGTTTAGCACAGGAAAGTACAAGTTGTCCAGTTATATTTGAACTTCAGGTAAACAACATATGTATACTAATTTTTTTTTCATGTAAGTATGTCCCAAATATTGCACGGATATACTTATAGTACTAAAAACTTAATCGTTGTTTATCTGAAATTCAGATGTAACTGGACATCCTGTATTTTATCCGTAATTCTACCTGGGATTCTTCCTGAATCACCTCTCATATGCACCCATGAAACCAAGACCTATCCATCCAACCTCCTAAAAACATTTAGATTCCATCCACCTTTCTCCATTTCTTCTGCCACCACCTCAGTCTAAACTACTTATACAGGAATCTCCCAATCATTCTCTCTGCTTCTACTTTTGTAGAAATATCACTTAACTCTAAGTGCAGCAGCAGCAACTTAACAATAAGAGAAATCAATGTTGACTTCAAGTTTCTCTTCTTCCAGGGTCATTATTTGGTAGCTATAGAAATCTAAAATCCCTAAATCAGCATGAGAGAAGGGCTGAGGAACTCAAGGGAAGATTTCTCACTGCTATCTCTGAAACACTCCCTCTTCACAGGAAAGTAACACTTCTCCTGGGTATGCAAGGAGGCATACCCTCTAACAATCCTCTTGCTAATTTGTGTTTATTGTTGCAAGGGGATAAGCCAGGAAAATTCTGGGCAGAAATGGTAAATTAGAGGCTCAATATATTGGTTTAAATTGTCGACTCCCGTAGCACAGTGGTTAGTTACAGCGCCAGCCAAATACACCAAACATGGCGGGTTCGAGCCCAACCCGGGCCAGCTAAACAACAATGACAACTGCAACAAAAAATAGCCAGGCGTTGTGGCAGGTGCCTGTCGTCCCAGCCTTGGGAAGGTGAGGCAATAGAATCACGTAAGCCCAAGTATTTGAGGTTGCTGTGAGCTGTGATGCCACAGTACTCTACTGAGGGTGACACAATGAGACTGTCTCAAAAAAATAAATAAAATAAAATATTCTTGTCTTTCAAAATAAATTCTTTGATTTATAAAGATGCTGCTTGATTCTAGTCCACACCTGATTGTAAGACAGATTCCGGTCAATCAAACTGATATTCCTTGTACAACATCCCAGTCCTAGTATGCCCATCGGCCCAAGATTGCAAAGCCATGTATGGGGCAGAGCATTAATGAATATGGGCAGTCAGCAAGAAGAATTCAACTAAAGGGAATCAACTTTTTCTTATGACTGATGCTCAGGAATAGTTGATGAATCTTGACAGATAAATTAGTGCTTTGGTTGTGAGAACTGCAGTTTTATTTATCTAGCACTGCTAGCTTGTCATGCTGTTGGCTGGTCAATGGATTGCAACAAAGCAGTTTATCCATGAGAATCTAAATGCAGATTTCAAGGTTTGTGTGACTCTGCAGAACTATACAAGCTAACCAAATTAAACATAAAAAAGTTCCCATTGAAATAACAGGCACAACCAAAGAAAACAGGCTGTCCTCTTTATCAGAGGCCCTAGAATTGTTGCAAATTACTCTCTGATTATAAAACATACTGACAAGCCAAATGTCTCCAAGTTCTCACAATGTAAATCTGAACATTCACCTATTTAATAAAAAAGGATTCTGACAAGTCTTAACCTTGTTAGTACTAAACAAAGAAATTCCACTCAAGTTCTTTCCCCCATGAAACTGCCATTATAAACACTTATCAGAAGAGCATCCACAACAGTGAGTTATTTTAGTTATGGTTCAGTTATTAATTAATAAACAAGATTTTCTGCGACTAAAAACCTAATCACTTAAAAAAAAAGTTTTTGGAAGCCATATGTTGTATATCTTATCTTTTTCTTTACAGCAAGGAAGTGAAATTTCAGACTGTAGATATCCTGGCCAGACCAATATTACAGATTCTAAAGGGATATGAATGTTTGGATGAATGAGGTCGAATCAACATCTGTAAAACAAATGTAGAAAGCCTGAAGGTCTACACTTGTATTTCCGTGTTTATCATCTGCTTTGTTGGTGTCTACTGCTGAGACAACGCAGCAGCTCCCGGAGATAACTGCAGCTCCCACAATCAGAATAGCGTGTGTGTCTAACGATTTAGCCCCCTTTCCTTTTGGCACGGGGGCTGCAGGACCAAGGGTCACGGGTTTTTTGGTCATCAAAAATGCACCGGAAAGTATACCTAGAATCATTAAGCTGAAACGAGCTTTCTCATGAGACTTCCCTGGGGGACAGGTTCGGGAACTCTGAAAGCGCAGGGCTGTGAGACCGCTTCAAACTTGCGCTTGTGGGACCCCAAACTCTTTCCTGTAGACGTTGCTGCTAATGACCGTTCCGCGCACGGCGCGTTCCCATTTAAAGACGCCAATACACACACATGGTCCGGCGCTCAGCGGGAGGACCCTGGGTTTTCTCAGAAGAAGGCCTTTCTGGCGGTCTTCCTCCCAGCCCACTAGGGCGGGAGCGGTCCCGCGTTTGCTGCAGTCTGAAAGAGTCGGCCGGAAAAACGCGCGGCGACGGGAGGCACCTGCGTCCATCCCAGAGCAGGAGGGGGTGGTCGCCGGCCCGCTGGTCCCGCTGGGTCCCGCTCGGGCGGAGCAGCCGTGCGGCGCCTGCCCGGAGTGCGCGCCCCGAGGCCAGTTCAGGGGGAAGGGCTGGGGCGAGAGGGGAGGAAGGCGGGTGCCCGCGGGCGGCTAACTCGCCCTCCCCGGCGCCGTCGGGGCCCGAGCGCCCCAGGGAGGGATCCGCGCCCGGACCCCGCGGGGCCTTCCGGGTGAGCCGACCGCCGCGGCCGGGACCTGCGCCGCTGCCGGGCTCCGCGTGGCCGGGCTCCGCGGTGGGATCGGGCCCGACCCGGGCTCCAGCTCCTGCCCCCGGCGGGCTCCGGCCCGACCAGGCCCCTGGCCTATGACCCGAATCCCCGGCTCCCGGCCGGGACCCCCGCGGCCGGGCACGCACCTCTCCTTGGAGTAGAGCTGCAGCTGCTGCTCCCGCTGCTTCTTCCGGATAAACGCCATGGAGGGCAGGCCCGCCGCCGCCGCCGCCGCCCGGGGGGTCCGGAGAGGCCGCGGGGAGGCCGCGCGCGTGCCGGGGGGACGGCTGCGGGCCGGGCCTGGCTTCCCGTGGGCGCCGCTGGGCGGCCGAGAGCCCGACGCTGCGCCCCAGGCCCCCGCGGCGTCCGGCCGCGCTCAGCGCTGCATCCCCGCGTGGGGACTCGGCGGCGCGGTGACTCAGGCCCGGAGGAGGGGCGCGCGGCGACACGAGGCGCCCCACACTCGGGCACTGGAGGCCGGACAAGGATGGGTTTGTTCTTACTCACTAAACGTTTCAGCACGTTACCAGCCATTGCAGGGCTGCATTTTAAATATTTTATGCTTAAATACGCCTAAAGCCGGATGCCTCCTTAAAAACCACCAATCTGTTGGCCACAAGGACTTGAAATAACGTATTGAGGCCTCAGTTGTTTAAAAAAAAAAATGCAGAGCAGGGCAAAAGTTAAAGAAGTGAAAACATTTTATTGAAGACATTCAGGGGTGCCCAGCCTGTGGGCACATGCTGATTTTGTAAGGACTATTTTGTTGTTTATCTGACACACTATTTTTTTTTTTTTTTTTTTTTTACTAATCAGCTTTCATTAGTGTTCGTGTATTTATTCTGTGGCTTAAGACAACTCTCCTTCCAATGAGGGCAGAAAAGAAAAAAGGTTGGCCATCCCCCTCCCTGAGGAAGACACCGCAGTATAGATCTGGGCTTCATTGCATATACCAGGGATAGGCGGGGGTTTATAGTGCAAGGAGCAGGAGTCAGTGGTTGGAAAATTGCTAAGAGGAGACATCGTCAAGTCTGCGGAAAGTTATGGCCGGAACAACCCGACAGGATTCTAGCTGAAAACAGGCCAGGGTAGTCAGACACCCAGGGAAAGGGAAGTGAAAAATTTCCTGCAGGTATCCAGAGTGGAGGATTCTTGCTAAACTGCCTTAGCAACATTATTTGCTAAAACTGGATTTTACAGCTAAGTGCACAGGAGGGCCTAGAAGGTTTAGAAGCCTGACTAAAGGTTGGCCAGGCCAAGAATCTTTGTCATAATCTCTTGGTTGTTGAAATGATTGGTTACCTGCCTTTTTTTTTCTTTTTATAACTGCTTTATTGAGAAATAATGCATGTACCAAACCATTTACCCTTTTAAAGTGTGTCATTCAGCTGGAAAGGGTAAATTCACACCTATTGGGTACCGTATACACTGTGTGGTGGGGCGGGAGGGGGGGACACACTCAAAACCTTGACTCAATTTGTGTGAAAAAACAAAGTATATAGGGCAGCACCTGTGGCTCAAAGGAGTAGGGCACCGTCTCCATATACCTGAGGTGGTGGGTTCAAACCCAGCCCCGGCCTAAAACTGCAGGGGCGTGGTATATAAACAAAACACGTGTACCCCCTTATTATCCTGAAATAAAAATAAAAACTGTAAAAAAGTAGTTTGTAAACAAAAAGTAAAGTGTAGCATTCAATGATTTTTGGCATATTTAAAGGTATGTTCACTTAGCACCACAATTTTAGAACATTTTCATCACCTCTGAAAGAAAACCACACCTTGTAGCTATCACTCCCTCACCAACCCTCACCCTAAATACAAGCCCTAGTGGACATTAACCAAATTTCTGTCTCTAGGAATTGGCCTATTCTGGACATTTCATAGAAAAGGAGCCATACAATACATGGCCTTCTGTCTCCTTTCATTTAGCACAGCGGTTCTCAGCCTGTGGGTCATGACCCCTTCACAAGGGTCTCCTAAATACATCCTGCATATCAGATATTTACATTACAATTCATAACAGTAGCAAAATTACAGTTATGAAGTAGCAACGAAAATAATTTGTGGTTCGGGGTCACCACGACATGAGGAACTCTATTGAAGGGTCACAGCATTAGGAAGGTTGAGAACCACAGATTTAGCACAACGCTTTTAAGGTTCATCCAACTTGGGTCATGTATCAAAACTTCATTCAAGGCTGTCACAGTGGCTCACACCTGTAATCCTAGTACTCTGAGAGGTCCAGGCAGGGGGACTGCTTGAGCTCAGGAGTTCGAGGCTAGCCTGAAAAGCCAGAGAGAGACTCAACTCTACTAAAAATAGAAAAACTGGCTCGGCCTATAGCTCAGTGAGTAGGGCGTCGGCCACATACACCAAGGCTGACAGGTTCGAGTCTGGCCCAGGCCTGCTAAACAACGACAACTGCCACAAAAAAAAAATAGCCCAAGAGTTTGAGGTTGCTGTGATCTGTGATGCCACGGCTTTCTACCGAGGGTGACATAGTGAGACTCTGTCTCAAAAAATAATAATAAATAAATAAAAATAGAAAAACCAGCAGGGCATTGTGGCCAGTACCTGATATCCCAGCTACGCAGCAGACTGAGGCAAGAGGACTGCTTGGAGCCCAAGTGTTTGAGGTTTCTGTGACCTATGACACCACGGCACTCTACTCAAAGTCATACTCTGTCTCAAAAAAAGAAAAAAAAAAACATTCATTTTTACTGCTGCACACATCCCATTGTATGGATATACTACATTTTGTTTATCCATTCATCAGTTGATGGACATTTCTCTTATTTTCACTTTTTAACTATTATAAATAATGCTACTCATGTACAACTTTTTGTTCAGATATATGTTTTCATTTCTGTATGAAGTGTAGAAGACCACTTCTGTATTGCATGGAATTAGGATTTAGGAGTAGAATTGCTGGTCTATGTCTAAACATTTAAGTAACTGCCACTGATTTCCAAGGTGGCTGTACCATTTAATAATAGTCCCACCAGGAGCAAAGAAGCATTCCAGTTTCTCCATATATTCACCAATACTTGGTATTATCTGACTTTTTGTTTAGAACTGTCGTAGTAGGTGTGAGTGTTATCTCCTTGTTGGTATGACTTCCCTTTTCTTTCTTTCTTTTTTTGAGATAGAATCTGTGTTACCTGGGCTAGAGCTACAATTCAGTGGCATTATCATAGCTCAGTGCGCCCTCAAACTCCAGTGCTCAAGCAATCCTCCTGCTTCAGCCTCCCAAGTTGCTGAGTCTACAGGCATGCAACACCACACCTGGCTAATTTTTCTATTTTTTGTAGAGATGAGGTCTTGCTCTTGCTCAGACTGGCCTTGAAACCCTGACCTCAAGCAATCCTCCTGCCTTGGCCTCCCAGAGGTGTGAGCAACCTCACCCAGCCTGATTTCCTAACATAGGCTAAGAATGACCCTGTAATTGTGTAAGGCTTTGAGGGCTTCTTAAATAACATGCCTCTAAATTATGTGTATCCTGAAATATATGTAATAATACCTTAAGAGTTAGCTTTTGTAGGGATCTCAGCTCTCTCTAGTAAATGGCAGCACTCTGAGGGGAAGGTTGGGGAACCAATAATAAAATCTGTGGCTGGCTCTTTTGAATTTGATCCCTAGCAGCATTGGACAATATGGTATGCATAGAGTGAGTGACCCTCAAAACTTTTTGAAACAAATAAATTTGCTTGGGAACCCTGTGATTTTGATTGAGTCCCTTCCAAGTGTCCAAGTGGTGCACAGAACTTACACCTGATAAAAAGACATCAGAGACATTGGGGCACGGTTCCTGGGGGAATAATGATCTTGTCCAGCAGCCAAGACAGAAATACATGATGAAATAAGATAAAATTTGCCAAGAGGTATGACAGGATAAATTTCTTTGTGAGAAGTATTGCAACAGATGTTACGAGTTCAGGAAAGAAATTAATTGGGCTAGAATAAGGTAGGGATAAAAACCCCAAAACAGAATGTAAGTTTTCTTCTTTTAGTGAAACATTAAAGTTAAGATATGATGTGATCCTGGTAGGTGGAGAGTGATAAAGAGTCTCTCCTTGAGAAAAGTCTTAACAAGGCAGTTCTGAGCCTGCTCCTCAAGTAGGCCCTCAGCCTTAGCCTACAAAACCAGAGGCACCCAGCAGAAATGACTTAGTCTGCTCCCTGCTGCCCCCCACGTTAAAAGAATTAAACAAACACAGACCTAGTTTCTAGAACTTCAAGGCCACATCCGTAGGATGACCTTAGCACCCCTTCTAGTGCCTGCCTGAGAAAGCTCAAAGCTGCCAAAAGAATTTACTGTTTGTTCCAGCCAACACAGATTCAGGGTCTTGAGCACCCTTTCTTAAAACATTTATGAAAAAGGGCTTGAAATTGTGAATCACTCCTGTGCCCCTTTAAAGTATATGTGTATCTCCTACAATCCTTTCAAGGACCCCACAGCTTTGGCATGTAATCATCAGGAGGTACAGGGCCCTGTCTCCCAGTGTCTGTGGGAAGGTAGAATCCTAACTTCCATAATTGCCAGCTAGCAGACACGGCTGCGTTATCTCATTTGCACCAACCAGACCTTTGTAGTTTTTCACTTCCCCAACTCGACTGAGCCCCCAGTTGCTCCACTCCCTAATCTCCTGTCAATGTCCAGTCTCCCTTTACACAAATCGAGTTCAGTTCACGCTGAGCCCTCTTCCCTATTGCAATAATGTATTATTGATTCAAATATGCCCTTATCAATTGAACTATAGTGTCTAGCTTTTTCTTTGGTGAGAACAACGAAAGAAAGACTTACAAAAAGGATTTTCTGAAACAATAGCTCAGAAGAGAGATGCTTCTGCTGCAACGGGGTTTGTGTTTGGTGGAGAATTAAGAGAGAACTGAGACCAGAGCTCCCTTATCCTCTACCCACCAAATCATCATCCTACGAGCATCTACTTTCTTATGCTGTGTCTTCATTTCTGCTATTTTAAGATGTTTGCTCCTATCAAAGACCAACTTCTCTTTTCTCAACAGGTTAGCCTTTGCAATTTCCCTTTCTCTCTTCTCTTTTTCTCTCTTGTTTTGTCTATTTTTCCCTCACTACTGAATCATTTCAATCTGAATATAGTTCTCAAAAACAATTCCTTTTATCCCACATCTCCCCCCAGCTCCTCATTCTCAGCAGAACTTGAAAAATCTGCTTACCCATGCCATCTCCATTTGCTTGCCTTACAGTCTCTTCAATCCATTCCCATAGGACTCTCACTTCAACCACTGTAAGGGTTCTTGTCAAATCACCACGTTCATCGGTCTCTTTTCTAACTTCATCTTTAACGCTCAACAGACTCCAGTGAAGTTGAACTTAGCATTCACGTAGCTCCTTGTTAAGGAGCTTTGCCCCCGTTACTTCCAAGGACCTACAGTTTCTGTGCTTTTCTCCTTTCTGCATTTGGCTCCTTCTCTGTCGTTGGTTTCTCTCCTGCCTAGCTTCTTAATGTTGGTTTGCTACACTCACCCTCTAGGCAATTTCAGCTAGTTGAGGAAAGAAATTTCTGATACAGGTGGAGCATCCCAAATCCAAAAATACGAAATCTGAAGTGCATCAAAATCCAAAACATTTTAAGTGCTAACATCATGCACCCCCCTCCCAAAAAAATGCTCATTGGAGCATTTTGAACTTCAGATTTTTGTATTAGGGATGATTAACCAGTTTATATTCTGCAGATGTTGCAAAATCTGAAAAAAAAAAGAACAAAATCCAAAACATTTTTCTCCCAAGCATTTTGGGCAAGGGATATTCAGCATACTTTTTTTAACCTAAACAAAATAGGTAATTACCATTCCCTTAGGTCTGTTATGACTGCCTTTATGCCTCTAAGTTTCCTGTTGTATCTAAAATACCTTCCTACTTTTCTACGATCATTTCCTTCTACTGAAAATCCTATCTGCCCTTTAAGTTTTCCACTCAAGACTTCCTGGAAGTCTTCCTTAATGCACCCTGGTGGAATTTATCTCACATTCACTTAGTGTATATTTATTTCCCACTAATACATGTCAGGCATCAAGCTCGCACCGGGTAGCTACCGTCGTGAAGCTCACAGACAGATAGGGACTTGAACTGTGATCACATTTCACTTGTATGTTATTAGAGTCCGTCTCCCCATTTAAGTTAGAAACTCCTGGGGAACAAAGGCAATGTCATGTTGGTCTTTATATCCACATTACCACTCAATACAGTATCTTAACCTTAGTGGTTGCCCAGTATACATTTATTGCATTGAATATGACACATTCCTTTCCTGCCATTTGTGTCTGTTTCGATTTTTTGTACTGTAACAGAAAATTCAGTCAACAGAGTTCATTGGCTAATCATCAGCATGGTTTGAACAGCTTAGTAGTATCATGTATAAATCTGGTCTTTCTCTTAACTTGTAGACTTATGGTCACAAGATCACTGCTCCATCATCATGATTGTCCCAGGCTCTGAGCAGAAATGAGGGGGAAAGGCAGGGTCAGCCCTTGTTTGTCCCTTTTGCCAGGAAACAACCAGAAGCCCTCCCAGAAATATACACCAAGCTTGCATCTAGCCAGAACTGTGGCAGAGCCCCAGTGGAGGCTGAGAAAAGAAGTGTTTGACTCTTACAGCCTTAGTAACAGAAAGCAGCCATGCAAGAGGTTGATCGGGGTGGCTCTTGGGTCACCCAATCAGCAGTGTGCACCCCATACTGAAATGAAAACTAGCCAGGAATATGCTTTAATAGTTCTTTTTTTTTTTTTGGCGAGGCCAGGTTTGAACCCACCACCTCTGGTATATGAGGCTCCCTGAGCCACAGGCACCGCCCCTGACAGTTCTTCAGGGTGATGGCACCTGAGACTATCACCTTTTCCTTTACAGCTTCTTCAGGAAGTACTTACTGTTTATTGTGTGCCAGGAGATGTTCTAGGTGCTAGAGACACAGTCATGAATAAAACAGAGTTCCTGCCCTTAATGGAATTTGCATTCTAGTGAGAACAACAGTCTTAAAAAAGCAAATAAATATAAATTCAGGCAAGGATAACTACCACGAGGAAAAATAGACCAGAGAGGGGAACAGAGCCTGAAGAGAACAGGCTGCACTAGGCAGGGGTCAGAGAAGGTCCCTCTGATGATTATTTGAACTGACAACTGAATAAATTAAGAGATCTAAATGTGAAGATCTTGGGACAAGGTGTCCCAGCAGCAGAAATGGCAAACACCAGCCCTAAGAGTGGAGGGGTGCAGAGGCAGCAGCATCCAGAGCGAGGTCCCGGGAGGCCACTGGGTTTTTCATTATTGTTACTAATGCTTGACCGAAGCCACTTGGAGGTTAAGAGCAGAAGGAGAAGACGACGATCTAATTTAATATTAGAACTTGAGGGCGGTGCCTGTACTCAAAGGCGTAGGGCACCGGCCCCATATGCCGGAGGTGGCAGGTTCAAACCCAGCCCCGGCCAAAAACTGCAAAAATAAATAAATAAAAATAGATGCTGGGATAAAATATTCTGATTTCTTTCTTTTTTGAGACAGAGTCTCACTCTGTCACCCTTGGTAGAGTGCTGTGACGTCACAGCTCACCACAACCTCACACTCTTGGGCTTGAGCGATTCTCTTGCCTCAGCCTCGGGAGTAGCTCGGACTACAGGCGCCAACCATGACGCCTGGGATTTTTTAGTTGAAGTTGTCATTGTTGTTTAGCAGGCCCGGGCCAGGCTGGAACCCACTAGCTTTGGTGTATGTGGCCAGCACCCTACTCACTAAGCTATGGGCTCCAAGCCCTGATTTCTTTCATAACCTAAAGATAATAAACTTAGCATATTAGGACGACTAGACCCCCATAGGTCAAGTGAAAAACGTGTAACTATGAGACCTTTTAAACAGGCTATGACACAGTCGTTAGGCCTCAGTCCTATAACAGAGTAATCCATTCTCAATGTTTCCTTGCGACCACTCCATACTTCACTGGACTCATCTCATTAATGTAACATTATTATTAGGGTCCGCAACTGAGCTGAGGTGGGGTTCTCTGCTCCAGCGCCCTCACTCACTGATGGAATTGGGTCTGGAGCTCAAGGAATTCAAAGCCCTTTTCAAAATGTCCTTTGCTTTTCTGAGGGTTTCTGTTTTTATGGCTTCTTTTCCCAGTCTACCACTTAGGATTTTAAGTCTACAACTGAGAATTCCATATATATGTGGAATATATGTATATATATGTATATATATAAAAATATATACATATATATGTATGTGTACATATATATATGTATGTAAATTTTTTTTATGCCAAAGTGTCTCAGGTTACAGCAACCTCAATTTCTTGGGCTCAAGAGATACTCTTGCCTCAGCCTCCTGAGTAGCAGGGACTACAGGCGCCTGACACCATGCCCGGGTAGTTTTTCTGTTTTTAGTAGAGACAGAGTCTTGCACTTGCTCAGGCTGGTCTCAAACTCCTGAACTCAAGCAATCCACTTTCCTTGGGCTCCCAGAGTGCTGGGATTACAGACATGAGCCACTGCGCCTGGCCCCAATTCCTCATGTTGCTCCTCCATGAAATCCAGTCTTACGTCTTCCCGTTTCCCCTCTCTCCCGTCTATCCTCTTTCTTACCTCCCCCGCTCCAATCTCCTCTCTAGAACAGCAGTTCTCAGACTTTGGTGTTGCATCAGAATCACAGGGCTTGTTCAAAACACAGATTACTGGACTGACCCACAGAGTTTCTGATTTTATAGGTCTGAAGTAAGACCCAATAACTGAATTTTTTTTTTAAATTATGAAAAGACTATATTTATTTTATTTAGATTTTCAAATAAATATGATGTTTGTTTTAGAAATGATAAGAAAGATTTGAAATATATGGACTGAAACATCCCCAGAAGAGGAGCTGAGCAGATGTTACCCCTGGAGCTAATAAACACATGTACTCAAGCCATCTCCAAGTCTTCTAAATTAAGACTTCTAGGGGTCTAGCCCTAGAATATGTATTCTTTTTTTTCTTTTTTTTTTTTTTTTATTGTTGGGGATTCATTGAGGGTACAATAAGCCAGGTTACACTGATTGCAATTGTTAGGTAAAGTCCCTCTTGCAATCATGTCTTGCCCCCATAAAGTGTGACACACACCAAGGCCCCGCCCACCTCCCTCCTTCCCTCTTTCTGTTTCCCCCCCATAACCATAATTGTCATTAATTGTCCTCATATCAAAATTGAGTACATAGGATTCATGCTTCTCCATTCTTGTGATGCTTTCTAAGAATAATGTCTTCCACGTCCATCCAGGTTAATACGAAGGATGTAAAGTCTCCATTTTTTATGGCTGAATAGTATTCCATGGTATACATATACCACAGCTTGTTAATCCATTCCTGGGTTGGTGGGCATTTAGGCTGTTTCCACATTTTGGCGATTGTAAATTGAGCTGCAATAAACAGTCTAGTACAAGTGTCCTTATGATAAAAGGATTTCTTTCCTTCTGGGTAGATGCCCAGTAATGGGATTGCAGGATCAAATGGGAGGTCTAGCTTGAGTGCTTTGAGGTTTCTCCATACTTCCTTCCAGAAAGGTTGTACTAGTTTGCAGTCCCACCAGCAGTGTAAAAGTGTTCCCTTCTCTCCACATCCACGCCAGCATCTGCAGTTTTGAGATTTTGTGATGTGGGCCATTGTCACTGGGGTTAGATGGTATCTCAGGGTTGTTTTGATTTGCATTTCTCTAATATATAGAGACGATGAACATTTTTTCATGTGTTTGTTAGCCATTCGTCTGTCATCTTTAGAGAAAGTTCTATTCATGTCTCTTGCCCATTGATATAAGGGATTGTTGGCTTTTTTCATGTGGATTAATTTGAGTTCTCTATAGATCCTGGTTATCAAGCTTTTGTCTGATTGTAAATATGCAAATATCCTTTCCCATTGTGTGGGTTGTGTCTTTGCTTTGGTTATTGTCTCCTTAGCTGTACAGAAGCTTTTCAGTTTAATGAAGTCCCATTTGTTTATTTTCGTTGTTGTTGCAATTGCCATGGCAGTCTTCTTCATGAAGTCTTTCCCCAGGCCAATATCTTCCAGTGTTTTTCCTATGCTTTCTTGGAGGATTTTTATTGTTTCATGCCTTAAGTTTAAGTCCTTTATCCATCTTGAATCAATTTTTGTCAGTGGGGAAAGGTGTGGGTCCAGTTTCAGTCTTTTACATGTAGACATCCAGTTCTCCCAACACCATTTATTGAATAGGGAGTCTTTCCCCCAAGGTATGTTCTTGTTTGGTTTATCAAAGATTAGGTGGTTGTAAAATGTTAGTTTCATTTCTCGGTTTTCAATTCGATTCCAAGTGTCTATGTCTCTGTTTTTGTGCCAGTACCATGCTGTCTTGAGCACTATGGCTTTGTAGTACAGACTAAAATATGGTATGCTGATGTCCCCAACTTTATTTTTGTTACAGAGAAATGCCTTAGCTATACGGGTTTTTTCCGGTTCCATACAAAACGCAGAATCATTTTTTCCAAATCTTGAAAGTACGATGTTGGTATTTTGATAGGAATGGCATTGAATAGGTAGATTGCTTTGGAAAGTATAGACATTTTAACAATGTTGATTCTTCCCATCCATGAGCATGGTATGTTCTTCCATTTGTTAATATCCTCTGCTATTTCCTTTCTGAGGATTTCATAGTTTTCTTTATAGAGGTCCTTCACCTCCTTCGTTAGGTATATTCCTAGGTATTTCATTTTCTTTGAGACTATGGTGAAGGGAGTTGTGTCCTTAATTAGCTTCTCATCTTGACTGTTATTGGTGTACACAAAGGCTACTGACTTGTGGACATTGATTTTATATCCTGAAACATTACTGTATTTTTTGATGACTTCTAGGAGTCTTGTGGTTGAGTCTTTGGGGTTCTCTAAGTATAAGATCATGTCGTCAGCAAAGAGGGAGAGTTTGACCTCCTCTGCTCCTATTTGGATTCCCTTTATTTCCTTGTCTTGCCTAATTGTATTGGCTAGAACTTCCAGCACTACGTTGAATAGTAAAGGTGACAGAGGACAACCTTGTCTGGTTCCAGTTCTAAGAGGAAAAGCTTTGAGTTTTACTCCATTCAGTAAAATATTGGCTGTGGGTTTGTCATAGATAGCTTCAATCAGTTTTAGAAATGTGCCACCTATGCCTATACTCTTCAGTGTTCTAATTAGAAAAGGATGCTGGATTTTATCAAATGCTTTTTCTGCATCTATTGAGAGGATCATGTGATCTTTATTTTTGCCTCTGTTAATATGGTGGATAACGTTTATAGACTTGCGTATGTTAAACCAGCCTTGCATCCCTGGGATGAAGCCTACTTGATCATGATGAATGACTTTTTTGATGATAAGCTGTAATCTATTGGCTAGGATTTTGTTGAGAATTTTTGCATCTATGTTCATGAGTGAGATTGGTCTGAAATTCTCCTTTTTGTTTGGGTCTTTTCCTGGTTTTGGTATCAGGGTGATGTTTGCTTCATAGAATGTGTTGGGGAAGATTCCTTCTTCCTCAATTTTTTGGAATAATTTCTGCAGTACAGGAATAAGCTCTTCCTTGAAGGTTTGATAGAATTCTGGAGTGAAGCCATCTGGACCAGGGCATTTTTTGGTTGGAAGATTTTTTTATTGTTTCTTTGATCTCAGTGCTTGAAATTGGTCTGTTGGGGAGCTCTATTTCTTCCTGGCTAAGTCTAGGGAGAGGGTGTGATTCCAAATATTGATCCATTTCTTTTCCATTGTCAAATTTCTGGGCATAGATTTTCTGGTAGTATTCAGAGATGATCTCTTGTATCTCTGTGGGATCAGTTGTTATTTCCCCTTTATCATTTCTCATTGAGGTTACTAGAGATTTTACTTTCCTATTCCTCGTTAGTCTGGCCAATGGTTTATCTATTTTATTTATTTTTTCAAAAAACCAACTCCTTGTTTCATTAATTTTCTGAATGATTCTTTTGTTTTCAATTTCATTGATCTCTGATTTGATTTTGGATATTTCTTTTCTTCTACTGAGTTTAGGCTTCTTCTTTTTCCAATTCCATAAGATCTCTTGTGAGATTGTTGATGTGCTCTCTTTCTGTTTTTCTAATGTAGGCATCTAAAGCGATGAATTTTCCTCTCAAAACTGCTTTTGCAGTATCCCACAGGTTTTGGTAGTTTGTGTCTTCATTGTTGTTATGCTCAAGAAAGTTAATGATTTCCTGTTTTATTTCTTACTTCACCCATCTGTTATTCAACAGAAGATTGTTTAGTTTCCATGCCTTTGGGTGGGGTCGAGCATTTTTGTTAGAGTTGAGTTCCACCTTTAGTGCCTTATGGTCTGAGAAGATACAAGGTAAAATTTCAATTCTTTTGATTCTGTTGATATTTGTTTTGTGTCCCAGGATATGATCAATTTTGGAGAATGTTCCATGGGGTGATGAGAAGAATGTATATTCCTTATCTTTGGGATGGAGTGTTCTATATGCGTCTATCAAGCACAGTTGTTCTAGGGTCTCATTTAAGTCTCTTATATCCTTGTTTAATTTCTGTTTAGAGGATCTGTCCAGCTCTGTAAGAAGAGTGTTAAGGTCCCCTGTTATTATGGTATTATCAGATATCATATTGCTCAGACTGAGTAAGGGCTGTTTCAAGAATCTGGGAGCATTTAAATTGGGTGCATAGATATTTAGAATTGAAATGTCTTCTTGTTGTATTTTTCCCTTGACCAATATAAAATGACCATCTTTGTCTTTTTTGACTTTAGTTGCTTTAAATCCACATGTATCTGAAAATAAGATTGCAACTCCTCTTTTCTTCTGAATGCCATTTGCCTGAAAAATTGTCTTCCAACCCTTGACTCGGAGCTTTAATTTGTCTTTTGAAGCCAGGTGTGTTTCTTGCAGACAGCAAATGGATGGCTTGTGTTTTTTAATCCAGTCAACCAATCTATGTCTCTTCAGTGGGGAATTCAAGCCATTAACATTTATTGAGATAATTGATAAGTGTGGTAGTATTCTATTCGTCTTATTTGGTGAGAGTCCATTGCTTAGTTTTATCTTTTGCATCTTGTGGAGGTTTGGTTCTGTCCTTTAATTTCTGAGTTCTTACTTTGCTGCTGATCCATTGTGGTGGTCAGTGTGCAGAACAGGTTGAAGTATTTCCTGTGGAGCTGGTCTTGTTGTGGCGAATTTCCTCAATGTTTGTATATCCATAAATGATTTGATTTCTCTGTCAATTTTGAAGCTTAGCTTAGCAGGCTACAGAATTCTGGACTGGAAATTGTTCTGTTTAAGTAGATTAAAGGTAGATGACCATTGTCTTCTTGCTTGAAAAGTTTCATTAGAGAAATCTGCGGTCACTCTGATGGATTTGCCCCTGTAGGTCAACTGGCGCTTACTCCTGGCAGCTTGCAGAATCTTTTCTTTTGTCTTGACTTTGGACAGGTTCATCACAATGTGTCTTGGAGAAGCTCGGTTAGAGTTGAGGTGACCTGGGGTCCGATAGCCCTCTGAAAGCAGTGTGTCAGAATCTTTGGTGATATTTGGGAAATTTTCTTTTATAATATTCTCTAGTATGGCTTCCATTCCTCTGGGGCATTCTTCTTCCCCTTCTGGAATTCCTATAACTCGTATGTTGGAACGCTTCATAAAGTCCCATAATTCTGACAGTGAACGTTCTGCTTTCTCTCTCTTCTTTTCTGCCTCTTTTACTATCTGAGTTATCTCAAAAACTTTGTCTTCTACCTCTGAAATTCTTTCTTCTGCATGGTCTAACCTGTTGCTGATACTTTCCATTGCATCTTTAAGTTCTCTGATTGACTGTTTCATTTCCTTCAGCTCTGCTATATCCTTTTTATATTCTTCATATCATTCATCTCTGATTTGATTCTGTTTTTGGATTTCCTTTTGGTTATTTTCCACTTTATTAGCAGTTTCCTTCATTGTTTCCATCATTTCTTTCATTGTTTTCAACGTGTGTATTCTAAATTCCCTTTCTGTCATTCCTAACATTTCTGTATAGGTGGAATCCTCTGCAGTAGCTACCTCCTGGTCCCTTGGCGGGGTTGTTCTGGACTGGTTCTTCATGTTGCCTGGAGTTTTCTGCTGATTCTTCTCATGGGTGATTTCTTTTATCTGTTTCCTTGCCCTAATTTTCCTTTCACTTCCTCTTGCTCTTTAAGTTCTCGTGCCTGTGGACTAAGGGTTACAGGACCAGAAGGGTGAGAAGGTTTAAGAGCAAAAAAGAGATGAAAGAAAGGAGGACAGAGTGATAAGGGAAAAAAAAGAAAAATAGAGAAAGGAGAGGGGGTGGGTAAAAGGAATATTGACAAAAAGAAGAGAGACACAGAAAGAGGGAGACAGAGCAATATAGGTGTACAGTAGGGTACTTTGATACAACCTTAAAAAAAAAAACACCTCTGGGGGTGCCCAGTTGGGTGGGTCCCTTGAGGTCAGCAGCTCTTTGCTAACCTGATCAGACACAGTACCCCACCTCCACCAAGGAGAGAGGAAAGACAAAAATGCTATAAATCAAACCAAAACAAGCAAACAGAAAACTTTAGGGATAAAATTGGCTGGAAAAACCAAGTAATAGCAGTAGAAACACTAACAAAAATGAAGTTCTAATTATGGAAATAGGCAGCAATGGGAAATTATAATTAAACTAGAAAAATTGAGAAAGAAAAAGGATCTGTATGGAAAAGGTTTAACTTAAAAAACAAAACAACAATCCACAACATCAAAATAAACAAAAAAAACAACCAAACAAAAAAAAAAACCACAACCAAAAACAAAGCAGTATGCATATGTTATTGAATATTGTCTGGGCAGTACGTGGTCTTCTGGGGTATGAGATGTTAATCACAGTTCTGATATGACTGGAGGCTGCTAGTTTCTCAAACCCCAGCAGGTAGACACCCTAAATCTCTCTTCAGCCCACTTAAAAGGCACTTTGAACTTGTTCACTTACTGAGCAGAAGCTTTCTCAGGGAAGTGCTTGTCGCTGGAATCACTGCTGAAGTGGCTATCCACTTACCCTGTGTCCCAAAACCGGTCTCCCTCTGCCCCCGAGGGTTAGGGCTGCAAGGCGGCTCAGACCCCGCCCTTAGGCTACTTGGTCGCTGGGTTACCAGCTCCCACCCAATTCCAGCTCTGCGACCCTGAGGGCGGAGCTTGCCGGGGCAGATCACTCACAATGCCTGTGACCCAGAGCCAAACACTATTAGCTCCGTCTGGCTCAGCGGCTCAGAATGGGGCCCTAGACAAAGGCCAAAGTTCTCCGCACTCCCGCTCAGGCTCTCCCCAAGGCAGTTCAGCTGAGTGCCAAGTCCAAAGACACCAAAATAGTTCACAGGTAAGGCCTTTCTGGTTTGCAGTCTCGCTGCTACTGAACTTACAGTTGCGGGCGGGTTTAGATGGATTGAACACATGTGACCACTTGCCGGTTTTCCACTGTTTTAGTCCTCCTCTTGGGGTCCAGAAGTCTCTCGCTGACTCCCTGTATCCTCTCAGGGGTGATGATAGGCAGATCCCACCAGCCAGAGATGCCTGGAGGCCTATATCCCCAGACTCACGGTGCCCAGATGCAAGAAAGCTGTTACTCGGCTGCCATCTTGCTCCGCCTCCCAGCCTGGTATCCCAATAACTGAATTTTTAATTAAATTTGTTTTTTTGTTTTGAGACAGTCTCACATTGTCCCCCTCAATAGGGTGCCATAGCATCACAGCTCACAGCAACCTCCAACTCTCGGGCTTAAGCGATTCTTTTGCCTCAGCCTCCCAGGTAGCTGGGACTACAGGCACCCGCCACAACGCCCGACTATTTTTTGGTTGTAGTTGGCCCAGGCTGGATTCGAACCCACTAGCTCCAGTGTATGTGGCTGGTGCCCTAGCAGCTGAGCTACAGGCACAAAGCCTATTGTTGTTTGTTTTTTAAGAGACAAAGTCTTGCTATGTTGTCCAGATTGGAGTGTAACAGCTATTCATTGATGTGATCATAGCACACTATAGTCTCAAACGCCTGGGTTGCAGAGAGCCTTCTGCCTCAGCCTCCCAAATAGCTGGGCTTGGTACCACCAACCTGAGCAAGAATCTGCATGTGTATTAACCTTCTAAATAAGGCTGATAGTGATCGTGAGCCCAAATTTTAAGAAATACCACACATTCCTTTCCACATCTCAGAGAGAACAGTTCCATCCCCTTCTCTTTGGCTTTGACACCAGCCAGTACATAAGCCTTGAGGACTCACGTTTTACTGCAAGAACTTATGAACTAAAATAAAATCCTAAGTCCCCTGCTGACTGAACAGATACTCTCTTGGCCAAGGGGACCTCAGAAAAACTTGAAAGCTGAGTTCCCAGCCAATGAAATGGGAGCGTAGACACATCTCATTATACCCCCTCCCTTGCTGATGGGCTAACCAGAAACCAATCTCATGATTCAGATCAGCATTCTTTCCTGAAGAGACTACCAATTATGGAGTGGTATTAACCAGTCTATGGTATATGTGGAGAGAGGGTTTTCTTCTATGCTTCATTTCTTGAAGGCTGCCATTTTCTGAACAAGGACCCCTTCTAAGGGGCATAAAGCTCGATCCAGCATGTGCACTATTCATGAGTCCTCCTATGGCTTGTGAAATATGTATATTTGGCCACCCCACTCAACATAAATTCCCATTCCCATTGTCCCTCCTTTGAAGCATATGTTCTTGGGTTCTGGCCAGAGGCTCTGCTCTCTGGCTGTTGGAATGGCCACCCACAACCCTTTGGGAGAAATTAAGCTCTCCTTTTCAAATTTATGAACTTTGTCATTTCTTCTGATGACACACTGCTCAACACATTTTTCCAACAAATATAGCTCACTTCCTAAGGATTGAGGGTGCCAAGTTTAAGGAAAATATGCTATTTTTTCACTGTTACCTCATCTTCATAATTGTCAACATTATTGCTATTTAAATTTATTATGTGATTCTTCTGCAGCAAACACTGAGCTTAGTAATTTGTATTCATTTTTCTCCTTGATTCCTATTGGGAGAAAATTCTCCATAAATCTCCTACAATTCTCCACATCTAGGCATCAGCAGTCAATTTGTTCAGATTTATTTTCATTTCAGAATAGTAAAGATAAAGTCTCTCTCTCTCTCTCCCCTCCTCCTTTCCCTTCATCTCTCAGCATCCCACGGTAGTAAAGATAAAGATCTCATCCTCCTCTCCCAGAGAAGATTGGCTAATATCCCATGATAACAAATACATCAATTGTATCTCTCTGAAGGACAGGGTTTGCCAGCCCTTCTACCAGGTCGGAGGTTTCAAAAGCTTGGTATTCCTCGGGTGTGTCACAAAACCACCGTGCACAACGTCTTCCTGGGCCCATGCATCACTCCCACGGTGCTCAAGGAACAAGGAAACTGATGCAAACAAGGAGTTCTTGATACCTGCTCTGCCATAAGTAATCAGCTGTCTAAATCCAAGTGGGCTCACTGCATCCTTACGGGCCAAATCTCGGGATTTTTGGCAAGTCAACCTAACAGCTGTCACCTGCTGCTCCTTAGGAACTACTTGACTTCCTGGCAAATCTTTAAGATCACTTTGTGAAATTGTTCCATTATTTCCAATTTTCAGGAGAGAACAACTCAGGCTTTGTGCAGTGTAATAGCATGAGTGATACCACTCAATTAGTAAGTAAAAGTGACATGATTTGATCCAAGGGCTGCCTGACTCAGAGACTACTTTCTTTGCAATTATATGTTTCCAGTGACAATTCTGAGGCCTTGAAAAGAAACTGATAAGAATCAGAAATGCTCATTACTTGAAGTAAATCTCTAAGGGGACTAATGGGAAGAAAACAAATTGTCTCACCCCTATCCATACTCACAAGGGGACAAGCTGCTTCAGAACAATCTTATCTTAAAAGGCCTCTTGGAAAACAGCTGCCTCAAAAGGAAAAGAGTGGGAGGAGGGAAGGCAAGCTTGAGGTTTCGGACATCAGTCTTAAAGTTTGCTTTTCCATAGGTTCTTTTAGTAGCCATATATAGTATTTATACATTTGTAAATCCATTTTTAATTTATATACAATAAAAATTATGAATAAGAAGTGTGCAATTGGACGAGTTTTGACAAATGCGTGCAGTGGCATAACCACCACCTTGCTTATAATATACAATATTTCATCACCTTAAAATGTTTCTCCGTAGGCCGGGCACCGTGGCTCACGCCTATAATCCTAGCACTCTGGGAGGCTGAGGTGGGTGGATCACTTGAGCTCAGGAGTTCAAGACCGGTCTTAGCAAGAGTGAGACCCATCTCTACTAAAAACAGACGAAAAACCAGCTGGGCATTGTGGCAGATGCCTGCAGTCTCAGCTACTCAGGAGGCTGAGGCAAGAGGATTACTCAAGCCCTGAATATAAGCTATGATGCCACAGCACTCTACCCAAAAAATAAACAAACAAATAAATAAAATAAAATATTTTATTGTGGAACAGTAGAAGGGAGGCTTAGAATGACTAGTTCTATTTTATCTTTGACTACCTGCAGTAGTAGCCTTTAGATTAAAAGCTTCTAGTTAACTCTGTATATAGGCTAGATTTTTTTTTTTTTTTTTTTGAGACAGAGTCTCATTATGGTGCCCTTGGTAGAGTGCTTTGGTGTCAGAGCTCACAGCAACCTCAAACTCTTGGGCTTAAGTGATTCTCTTGCCTCAGCCTCCCAAGTAGCTGGGACTACAGGTGTCCCCCATGACACCCAGCTATTTTTTTTGTTGTAGTTGCCATTGTTGTTTGGTGGGCCCCGGCCAGGTTTGAACCCACCAGCTTCAGTATATGTGGCTGATGCTGTAACCTCAGTGCTACAGGGACTGAGCCTGTAGGCCAGATCTTTATAGAAGAAACTTAGTTTGTAGTTCAACTCCTGAAAAAAGATGACTTCACAGTCTCTTCCCTCAAAGAAACTCTCAGGGAGATAAGGAAATGGTGCCCATTAAGTAACAATGCTATGTTAAAGATTAATAGGAACACTCTGACCTGAACTATGTCCTCCAAAGTTAGCTGAACAAAAACTACAACCTACTCAGACTTTGTTGATGCCCAATTATCCATGGTGTTCAGTTTCCTCTTGTAATCCTCCTCTTCTTCCCCATTCCCTTAACATAAAAGGAGCCGAAAGTTCATACTAATTTAAAATAGTTCCTTAGAACATTAGAGCAGTTCAGTTTGCTGATTTCTGGAATAAAAGTTGCCGTCCTTGCACCAACACCTTGACTCTTAACTTACTGGCTGTCCCGTGGTGAGTACCACAAGCACGGACTCCGTTACAATTGTGCCCTGTTGTAAGGACTGTCTGCCTGCAACTGCTGATCTGCTCTCTGTCACTATCGGCATACATTTTCTAGAATTCCCTACAAATAGAATTATCCAGCCTGGAGAATTTATGTCTGACTTTTTCACTTAGCATCTGCCTAGTGCTTTTGCAATTCATGACATTGCTATGTGGACCACTAGTTCATTCATTTTTACTGCTGAGCAGTAATTCATGTTACTGACACACTGCAATTTCTCTCCTCAACAGTTGATGAACATCTGAGTGGTGTTCTGTTTTTAGTTCAGTTTTTAGCTATAATATTAGCTATTTAGCTGCTGTTGACATTTAAATAAGAGTCTTCCTCAGAATGTATGTTTTCTTCTGTCTCTTGGGAGCCATCTCCTAGAGGCTCCTAATGTCCCCAGGGAAAATCCCAACTTCACAATGTCTTTTAGGAAGCTTCCTCTGATTACCTTTTGCACTTTAAGTATTTCCCCCACACAGTTTATAAGTCATTCATTCATTATTTCAACATCTGTGTACCTGAACAACCCTAAAAGATAGCTACAAGCATGAATAAGGCAGACATGATTCCAGTTCTTACAAAGAGCCTCTAGTGGGTAAACTGGCTACAAACAAACAAAAACATAAAATGGGCTGGGCATGGTGGCTGACACCTGTAATCCTCGCACTCTGGGAGGCTGAGGTAGGTGGATGACTTGAGCTCAGGAGTTCGAAACCAGCCTGAGCAAGAGCAAGACCCTGTCTCTATTAAAAACAGAAAAACTAGCCAGGCAAAGTGGTGGGCACCTGTAGTCAAAGCTACTGAGAAGGCTGAGGCAAGAGGATCTCTTCAGCCCAAGAGTTTGAGGTTGCTGGTGAGCTATGATGCCATGGCCCTCAAGCCGGGATGACAGAGTGAGGCTCTGTCTCAACAAAACAACAAAACAAAACAAAAAAAATGAGTATGGATCACAATAAGTGCTATAAGGAAAATAAATAGAGAAAAAACATGGTTCTAGGGATTGAATTGTATTCCCCACCACCAAATTCATATTTGAAATCCTAACCCCCTATCTCCAGGTAGGGTCTTTGGGGGGTAATTAAGATGAAATTAGGTTATAAGTGTTGGGCACTAATCTAATAGGACTGTGGTCTTATAGGAAGAGGAAGAGATAGAGATCTTGCTTTCCCTCTCTCTCTGCCTGAAAGACACAAGAAGACAGCGTCTACAAGCAGGAGAAGAAAGCCCTCACCAGAAACTGAATCAGCTGGCGTCTTGATCTTGGACTTCCCAGACTCCCAAACTGTAGGAAAATAAGTTTCTGTTGTTTAAGCCACCCAGCCTATTCGGTTGCAGCAGTCCAAGCAGAAGAAGACACATGGCTGGAGGTAAGAAGTTCAAAGAACCAAACTGTTCAAGTGTTGGATGGGTCAGCCTTTCGGGTGTAGATGTCATCAAGAAGATTTCAGCGAGCCTACAGACAAAGCCTTTCACTATCAGGTAATTATATTCCCCAAGATGTAACTCAATGTAACGACTGACTTGGATTTAGGTGGTATAGCTGGGTGCCACTAACTTCTAAGGAATTCGGGGTTTCGAAGAAGGAAGGAAAAAAACTGTTTGGATGCAGCAAAGTGAAGCAAGGAAACACTGATCTCTTGCCCTAAGCAACATGGAGTGTGAGAGCTCAGGATCACACAGGACAAGGTACTAAAACTTTAGGCCAAAAGGGGAATATGAGGAATGGACTCAGTGGGGAGTGAGGGTCCCGTGTCAGTCAATAACCTGAGAAGGTTATTGGACTTCTAATGATGGCAAAGGTGAATGGCAGAGGGGAAAGGGGAGAAGAGTGGCAGAAAAGTATTGTCATTGAACCTGAATATATGGCTGAGTGCCTTCTGGCCCTGCTCACTTTTGCATCTCTCCAAGATTCAGAAGGCTGGGCGGGATGCCCGCACAGGGGGCCGTGAGATGCACTGACTCCTCCATGCTCAGTTACACACCTCAGATTTTGCAAAGCTCTCTACCAACTTACCATTCATGATTCTAGTCAAAATTCACCTTCTTAGAGCCATTTCCAATCACCACTTTCATGAGCACTCATCTTTTTTTATTTTATTTTATTTTATTTATTTATTTATTTATTTTTGTAGAGACAGAGTCTCACTTTATGACCCTCAGTAGAGTACCATGGTGTCACACTGCTCACAGCAACCTCTAACTCCTGGGCTTAGGTGATTCTCTTGCCTCAGCCTTCCGAGTAGCTGGGACTACAGGCGCCCACCACAACACCCAGCTATTTTTTTGTTGCTCGGCCCGGACTGGGTTTGAACCCACCACCCTCGGTATATGGGGCCGGCACCCTACCCGCTGAGCCACAGGTGCCACCTGAGTACTTATCTTAAATAGAATAGAGTAGGCACCGAATCTCAGCATTCTCAGTTTCCTATTCATAATCTAATTGTAGATCATGCTACAATGTAAATGTTCATTTTTATATGCCTGTTTACCTTACTCTAATAAAGGCCACTTAAGGACAGAGACTATCTTACTCACATTTGATTCCTAGTTCCATGAGACTTCTGTCTCATGTGTATTTCATCAGTAAATGTTGCTTGAAAGAATGAAAGACCCAACTCCACTAGTCTGTTACCTGTTTTATGAGGTTGGACTCCCTTTTATTTATTATAATTACCTTGTTCAACTTTTAGAGAATGCACCTTAAATTAGTATTTTCAGGTTGACTAATAAATCCATTTCACCCTTTCAAGTGGTTTACAATTGTGTGTGTTGCATTTGTATACGACTTTACAGACCACACCCCAACAAACTGAGGAGTCCACACCCTGTGACTTGTTCCAGCAGAACAGTTTTCTCTCCCAGTGTTTCAGTCACTTTTGGCGGCACTTCTGCAGACAACACAGATGTTCTTTGTTTCACTGCTTGTCTAACAATAAACAATCTAGAAAAGAAATTAAGAAAACAATTCCATTTATAATAACAACACGAAAAATAAAATACTTAGGAATTAACTTAGCCAAAGAAATGAATGACTCGTACAATGAAAACTTTAAAACATTGCTAAATGAAATTAAAGAAATCATAAATAGTGGAAACATGTCTCATGTCCATGGATTTGAAGACTAAATATTAAGATGTCAATACTATCCAAAGTAGTCTATAGATTTAATACAATTCCTATCAAAATCCCAATGATGTTTTTTGCAGAAAAAGAAATCCCATCCTAAAATTTATATAAAATATCAAGGGATCTCAAACAGCCAAAACAATCTTGGGGGGGGGGCTGAAAGAGTCATACTTCTTGATATCAAAACTTGCTCCAAACCTATAGTAATTAAAACTATAGTTTTAATTAGTACTGGTGTGAAGGCAGATATACAGACCACTGTGTAATAATAAAATGGAGAGCCCAGAAATAATCTCTCATGTATATGGTCAAATGAATTTTGACAAGGGTACCAAGACTGTTTAATGGGGAAAAATAGTCTTTTCCTACAAAGCAATGAAAGGCTTATGTACTGGCTGGTGCCAAAGTCAAAGAGAAGGGGATGGAACTGTTCTCTCTGAGATGTGGAAAGGAATGTGTGGTATTTCTTAAAATTTGGGCTCACGATCACTATCAGCCTTATTTAGAAGGTTAAGAGAAATGCAGATTCTTGCTTAGGTTGGTGGTACCTATGTATCGTGCCAGCTATTTGGGAGGCTGAGGCAGAAGGCTCACTGCAGCCCAGGCATTGAGACTGTAGTGTGCTATGATCACATCTATTAATAGCTGCTACACTCCAGTCTGGGCAACATATCAAGACTCTGTCTCTTAAAAAACAACAACAATAAGCTCCGTGCCTGTAGCTCAGCAGCTAGGGCACCAACCACACATACCAGAGCTGGTGGGTTCAAATCCAGCCCAGGCCAACTACAACCAAAAAATAGCTGGGCCCTGTGGCGGGTGCCTGTAGTTCCAGCTACCTGGGAGGCTGAGGCAAGAGAATTGCTTAAGCCCGAGAGTTGGAGGTTGCTGTGAGCTGTGATGCCATGGCACTCTACTGAGGGGGACAATGTGAGACTGTCTCAAAACAAAAAAACAAATTTAATTAAAAATTCAGTTATTGGGTCTCACTTCAGACCTATAAAATCAGAAACTCTGTGGGTAAGCCCAGTAATCTGTGTTTTGAACAAGCCCTGTGATTCTGATACAACAGTTCTCAAGTCTGAGAACTGCTGTTGTAGAGAGGAGAATGGAGCCGGGGAGGTAAGAAAGAGAATAGACGGGAGAGAGGGGAAACGGGAAGACATAAGACTGGACTTCATGGAGGAGCAACATGAGGAATTGGGGCCAGGCGCAGTGGCTCATGTCTGTAATCCCAGCACTCTGGGAGCCCAAGGCAAGTGGATTGCCCCAAAATATTAATCAACATTATTACCTTTGTTAGTAGGATTATGGTTTATTTGTTTATTTTTAGGATTTTTCTACAGTGAATATATATCATTTTCATAATAACAAGATATTTAGCAAAAAAAGTGGGAATGAGAGAAAAGAGAAATTATTTACCTACAAAAAGATCTGGTTCAAAGGTCAATCATACCAGGAATAATGTTTTCCAATTAGTAAGAAATTCTCTTTCTAAGCACTCTAACAACCTCTCAACACACACATAGACATACATACATGCTTTTGTTAGCAAAAATTAGAATTTTCAAGTATCTGCATTTACCACCGTGAGCTTGACAGTTTCCCAATACTTAAAAGAATGTTGATGAGATCATGGGGATATTAACAGAGAGATTTATCGACATTATTATAATGCAATTTGTCAAGATTTGAAAATTACTGATCACACATGGATCAAAGATCCAATTAAATGGGAGGTGGACTGGTGGGCTTTAATGTATCGAGGAGGGAAAGTTCATAGACACAGTTTCAGCTTTCCCCAACTGTCCTTTAAGAAGTGAGCACTAGTTGAATTCCAGTGTGATACCAAACAGTAATATCCAATTATCTGAGAAGGCTAGTCCCGCCTCCTCCTTTTTCTAACTACATATCCACGTGAAGCTGGATTTTCTTTTCTTTTTTTTGTGTGTGTGTTTTTTGGCCAGGGCTGGGTTTGAACCCGCCACCTCTGGCATATGGGACTGGCGTCCTACCCCTTTGAGCCACAGGCTCCGCCCGAAGCTGGATTTTCTTCATATAATTCTACCAAAGTGACAGATCAGAAGCTGATTATGAGAATTCGACTTTCTTTTATTAACCCAGACACTAAAAAAAAAAAAAAAAGTAAAATAATGCATACCACTCTCCTAATTAATTTCATTTTAGAAATATGGTTTTTAATGTGAATATGTTATTTATTTTTAAAAGGTAATTGGTTCATTATTGGCATTTTATAATACTTTAGGTTGAGTGTGGTGGCTCACATCTGCAATACTAGCACTTTGGGAGGCCAAGGTAGGAGGATTGCTTGAGCCCAGGAGTTCAAGACCAGTCTGAGCAATATGTAGCAAGATTCCATACTATAAAACATAATTCCTAAAAATTAATGGAATATGATAGCACAGGCCTGTGGTCCCAGTTACTCAGGAGGTTGAGGTGAGGGGATCACTTGAACCCAGGAGTTTGAGGTTACAATGAGCAATGATTCCACCACTGCACTCCAGATTGAGTGACAGAGTGAGATTCTGTCTTTAAAAAAAATTTAAAAATTATTGACTTGGCACCTGTAGCCCCGTGGCTAAGGTGCTGGCCTCATACAATGGGGCTGGTGGGTTCAAATCCTGCCCGGGCCTGCCAAACAACTTTAACAACTACAACAAAAAAATAGCCAGGAGAGAGGGAGACAAGATGGCGGACTGAAGCCAGCTTTCAACAAAGGCTCCCGTCCAGAAGGAGAGTTAAGGGACAGGAATTTAGTAAGTATCCTGGTGGACTTGAGCCTCACCAAGAGAGAAGGCTGAAGAACGCACATCAACACCGCTGAGGCAAGTTGTGATCACAAGGACGCAAACAAAAGCTGAGACTTCAAGCCAGAGTAGAAGTTGCAATAGGATCGAACAGAAACCAGCTGAAAACAAGACAGAACCACTTTGCTCCACCACACCAGACAGGGCCCCAGTTTCTCAGGCCACAACACTGTACGGGCCCTCGATAAAACCCCAGGGGAAAAACCAAAGGGAGTAAACCATGGGGCGGAATCAGCGGAAAAACTCTGGTAACATGAATAACCAGAATAGATCAACCCCCCCAAGAAAAGATACGGCAGATGTGATTGAAGATCCCATTCATAAACAACTGGCTGAGATGTCAGAAGTCGAATTCAGAATTTGGTTTGTAGACAAGATTAATAAAATGGAATTAGGAATTCGAGGAGAAATTCAAAAGTTGTCTCAAGAATTTAACGAATTTAAAGACAAAACCACCAAAGACTTAGACACACTGAAACAAGAACTTACAGCCCTCAAAGATATGAAAAATACAGTAGAATCCCTCAGTAACAGAATGGAGCAAGCAGAAGAAAGGATTTCTGACATTGAAGATAAAGTCTTCGAACGCTCCCAATCTCTCAAAGAGGAAGAGAAATGGAGAGCAAAAACGGATCACTCACTCAGAGAGCTCTCAGATAATTCGAAAAAACATAACATAAGGGTTATAGGAATTTCGGAGGCTGATGATGTGGCAGCCAAGGGCACAGAGGCCCTTCTACATGAAATTATGAAAGAAAATTTTCCAGACATGCCTAGAGAATCTGAAATTCAGATAGCAGACAGCTTCAGAACCCCAGCACGATTCAACCCCAAAAAGCCATCTCCCAGACATATCATAATTAGCTTCACTAAAGTTAACATGAAAGAGAAGATTCTCAAAGCAGCCCGGCGAAAGAAAACTATAACGTACAAAGGTAAGAATATTAGAATAACTGCAGATCTCTCTGCTGAAACTTTTCAAGCAAGAAGAGGCTGGTCATCAACTTTTAATCTCCTAAAGCAAAAAAACTTTCAACCCAGGATCTTGTATCCAGCTAAACTGAGTTTCATCTATGATGGAGAAATTAAATACTTCAATGACATTCATATGTTGAAAAAATTTGCCATAAGTAAACCAGCTCTTCAGGATGTTCTCAGACCTATCCTCCACAATGACCAACCCAATCCTATACCACAAAAGTAAACTCACTCAGAAACTTCGGATCAAACTCCAACTTCCACACTGGCAAAAGGATTAAAAATGTCCACTGGACCTTTGAAAAACTCGATACCCAAAATTCCACCAGACTTATCCTTACTCTCCATCAATGTGAATGGCTTAAACTGTCCTCTAAAGAGGCATAGGTTAGCCGACTGGATACAAAAACTTAAGCCAGATATTTGTTGCATACAAGAGTCACATCTCAACTTAAAAGACAAATACAGACTCAGGGTGAAAGGATGGTCATCCATATTTCAGGCAAATGGTAATCAGAAAAAAGCAGGTGTTGCAATTTTATTTGCAGATACAGTAGGCTTTAAACCATCAAAAGTAAGGAAGGACAAGAATGGTCACTTCATATTTGTTAAGGGTAATACTCAATATGACGAGATCTCAATTATTAATATCTATGCACCCAACCAGAATGCACCTCAATTTATAAGAGAAACTCTAACAGACATGAGTAACTTGATTTCCTCCAGCTCCATAATCGTTGGAGATTTCAACACTCCCTTGGCAGTGTTGGATCGATCCTCCAGAAAGAAGCTGAGCAAAGAAATCTTAGATTTAAACCTAACCATCCAGTATTTAGATTTAGCAGACATCTACAGAACATTTCATCCCAACAAAACTGAATACACATACTTCTCATCAGCCCACGGAACTTACTCCAAAATTGATCACATTTTAGGTCACAAGTCTAACCTCAGTAAATTTAAAGGAATAGAAATTATTCCATGCATCTTCTCGGACCATCATGGAATAAAACTTGAATTGAGTAACAACAGGAATCTGCATACCCATACAAAAACATGGAAGTTAAATAACCTTATGCTGAATGATAGCTGGGTCAGAGATGAGATTAAGAAAGAAATCACCAATTTTTTGGAACAAAATGACAATGAAGACACAAGCTATCAGAACCTCTGGGACACTGCAAAGGCAGTTCTAAGAGGGAAATTTATAGCACTGCAAGCCTTCCTCAAGAGAACAGAAAGAGAGGAAGTTAACAACTTAATGGGACATCTCACGCAACTGGAAAAGGAAGAACATTCCAACCCCAAACCCAGTAGAAGAAAAGAAATAACCAAAATTAGAGCAGAATTAAATGAAATTGAAAACAAAAGAATAATACAACAGATCAATAAATCAAAAAGCTGGTTTTTTGAAAAGGTCAATAAAATAGATAAACCTCTGGCCAACCTAATCAGGAAAAAAAGAGTAAAATCTCTAATATCATCAATCAGAAACAACAAAGACAAAATAACCACAGACTCATCAGAAATCCAAAAAATCCTTAATGAATATTACAAGAAACTTTATTCTCAGAAATATGAAAATCTGAAGGAAATAGACCGGTACTTGGAAGCACGCCACCTTCCAAGACTTAACCAGAATCAAGTCGAAATGTTGAACAGACCCATAACAAGTTCAGAAATAGCATCAACTATACAAAACCTCCCTAAAAAGAAAAGCCCGGGACCAGATGGTTTCACATCAGAATTCTACCAAACCTTTAAAGAGGAATTAGTACCTATATTACTCAACCTGTTCCAAAATGTAGAAAAAGAAGGAAGACTACCCAACACGTTCTATGAAGCAAATATCACCCTGATCCCCAAACCAGGAAAAGACCCAACAAGAAAAGAAAATTATAGACCAATATCACTAATGAATATAGATGCAAAAATATTCAACAAGATCCTAACAAACAGAATCCAGCAACACATCAAACAAATTATACATCATGACCAAGTTGGTTTTATCCCAGGGTCTCAAGGCTGGTTCAATATACGTAAATCTATAAATGTAATTCAGCACATAAACAAATTAAAAAACAAAGACCATATGATTCTCTCAATTGATGCAGAAAAAGCTTTTGATAATATCCAGCATCCCTTCATGATCAGAACACTCAAGAAAATTGGTCTAGAAGGGACTTTTCTTAAACTGATAGAGGCTATCTACAGCAAACCCACAGCCAATATCATATTGAATGGAGTTAAATTGGAATCATTTCCACTCAGATCAGGAACCAGACAAGGCTGCCCATTGTCTCCATTGCTTTTCAACATTGTAATGGAAGTTTTAGCCACCGCAATTAGGGAAGAAAAGGCGATCAAGGGTATCCATATAGGGTCAGAAGAGATCAAACTCTCGCTCTTCGCAGATGATATGATTGTGTATCTGGAAAACACTAGGGACTCTACTACAAAACTCCTAGAAGTGATCAAGGAATACAGCAGCGTCTCAGGTTACAAAATCAACATTCATAAATCGGTAGCCTTTATATACACCAACAACAGTCAAATTGAAAAAGCAGTTAAGGACTCTATCCCATTCACAGTAGTGCCAAAGAAGATGAAATATTTGGGAATTTACCTAACAAAAGACGTGAAAGATCTCTATAAAGAGAACTATGAAACTCTAAGAAAAGAAATAGCTGAAAATGTTAACAAATGGAAAAACATACCATGCTCATGGCTAGGAAGAATCAACATTATCAAAATGTCCATACTACCCAAAGCAATATATACTTTCAACGCACTCCCTATTAAAGCTCCACTGTCATATTTTAAAGATCTTGAAAAAACATTACTTCGTTTTATATGGAATCAGAAAAAACCTCGAATAGCCAAGACATTACTCAGAAATAAAAACAAAACAGGAGGAATCACACTACCAGACCTCAGACTTTACTACAAATCGATAGTGATCAAAACAGCATGGTATTGGCACAAAAACAGAGAAGTAGATATCTGGAATAGAATAGAGAACCAAGAGATGAATCCAGCTACTTACCGCTATTTGATTTTTGACAAGCCAATTAAAAACATTCAGTGGGGAAAAGATTCCCTATTTAACAAATGGTGCTGGGTGAACTGGCTGGCAACCTGCAGAAGACTGAAATTAGACCCACACCTTTCACCATTAACTAAGATAGACTCTCATTGGATTAAAGATTTAAACTTAAGACATGAAACTATAAAAATACTAGAGGAGAATGCAGGGAAAACCCTTGAAGAAATTGGTCTGGGTGAGTATTTCATGAGGAGAACCCCCCGGGCAATTGAAGCAGCTTCAAAAATACACTACTGGGACTTGATCAAACTAAAAAGCTTCTGCACAGCTAAGAACACAGTAAGCAGAGCAAGCAGACAGCCCTCAGAATGGGAGAAAATATTTGCAGGGTATAACTCTGACAAAGGTTTAATAACCAGAATCCACAGAGAACTCAAACGCATCAGCAAGAAAAAAACAAGGGATCCCATCGCAGGCTGGGCAAGGGATTTGAAGAGAAACTTCTCTGAAGAAGACAGGCGCACGGCCTTCAGACATATGAAAAAATGCTCATCATCTTTAATCATCAGAGAAATGCAAATCAAAACTACTTTGAGATATCATCTAACTCCAATGAGACTAGCCTATATCACAAAATCTCAAGACCAGAGATGTTGGCGTGGATGCGGAGAAAAGGGAACACTTCTGCACTGCTGGTGGGAATGCAAATTAATACATTCCTTTTGGAGGGATATATGGAGAACACTCAGAGATCTAAAAATAGATCTGCCATTCAATCCTGTAATTCCTCTGCTGGGCATATACCCAGAAGACCAAAAATCACAACATAACAAAGATATTTGTACCAGAATGTTTATTGCAGCCCAATTCATAATTGCTAAGTCATGGAAAAAGCCGAAGTGCCCATCGATCCACGAATGGATTAATAAATTGTGGTATATGTATACCATGGAATACTATGCAGCCTTAAAGAAAGATGGAGACTTTACCTCTTTCATGTTTACATGGATGGAGCTGGAACATATTCTTCTTAGTAAAGTATCCCAAGAATGGAAGAAAAAATATCCAATGTACACAGCCCTACTATGAAACTAATTTGGGACTCTCACATGAAAGCTATAACCCAACTACAACTTAACAATAGGGGGAAGTGGGAAAGGGGGGGGTGGGTAGAGGGAGGGGAATCGGTGGGATCACACCTGTGGTGCATATTACAGGGGTATTTGCGAAACTTGGTAAATGTAGAATATAAATGTTTTGGCACAGTAACTGAGATAACGCCGGAAAGGCTATGTTAACCACTGGGATAAAAATGTGTCAAATGGTTTATGAAGTGAGTGTATGATGCCCCATAATCATATCATTGTATACACTTATGATTTAATAAAAAAATTAAAAAAAAAAAAAAATAGCCAGGTGTTGTGGCAGGTGCCTGTAATCCCAGCTACTCGGGAGGCTGAGGCAAGAGAATCGCTTAAGCCCAAGAGTTTGAGGTTGCTGTGAGCTGTGACACCACAGTACTCTCCTGAGGGCGACATAGTGAGACTCTGAATAATAAATAAATAAAAATAAAATTTCTAAAAAATAAATTAATTAAATTAAATTAAATTAAAATATCACCCTTAAAAACAATCTCCATTATCCATTTGAATAATCAGATTTCTCATTATTATTAGAAACCTGAATTGCACTGCTTTAATATAAAGAGATTTTGTTTATTGTAGGTAATACATTTTGACTCTTTGCTACAAGAGAAAATACCTCATGAAAAAAGAGAAAAGATAAATGAATGGAGATTGGTATAAGAGTTTTGGGACCATTCTAGAGAAAATGGGCACTAACAAAGTTAGTGATGCACACAATTATAGCCCATGAAAAGACTTGACATTTGTAACGTGGCTGAAGAGAGTATCTGACGTAAGAGTAATATGCTAGCTAAAATAGAGCCTCAAGTTTAGAAAACATTATTCCCATGGGTTTAATAAAGTACGAAACGTAAATAATCTGAGAAACATATTACTTATCCATATAATTTTTCAACTGCCATGTCCAGACCAACTGGGTCATGGTCATGGCCATGGTGACATACAACTGTTCTTCAGTTAACGATTTGTAATGTAGATAGCTTATATATGGAGAACTGGGAATTTATTTTATATAATTTAATTTTCCCTCTCTACCCAGCAGGGTAGATGTTTCAAATATTTTCTCAAAGATCATGTTCCCTGGCTATGATTCTAGAGGTACAGTATTTTAATGTTAGTTAATTGAGCCCAAGACTCTCTCAACACTCAGACGCAGGCAGCTACATGCAGGAGCCAAATGGGCCATGACATGGGGCTGGCCGGAGGCGGCCATGGCAGGTCCTCATCGCCACATGCCGTTCTGCCAGGACTGACGCTGATCCGGATGGATGGGGATGGCCTGGACTCCCTGACGCCACCGCGCCACTGGCCGTTTGTTTTGCTGCTCTTCACTAAGTCCTGTTGTGCGATGATCTGTCTCATAAGTCAGTAGTTTCGAAAAATAAAAAAAGCTCTTTTATTGGATTAAGGGTCTGTTCTGAGTGGGAGGCTATAGATTATAAATAATATAAGTTAATAATGATGAATTATAACAATTGTTATGATGTTAAAGTTGATTTTAAGACACAAGTGGAAAAGATCCTTGTGGGGTTTTGGCAGCTGGTGTCCAGTGCCTCTTTCCCATAAAACACTGATTTCCTTGTGAGGACTATCTTATTTCTCACTGGATATAGTGTTTCATAACTGTTTGCTCGTCAAACTTCCTTGCTTCAGCAAGCTGACTGCTGGGCACATAACCCAAGATGGCCAACTGATGTAACCCCCATCAAATTTAAATCTTTCTTTTTTTTTTTTTTTTTTGCAGTTTTTGCCCGGGGCTGGATTTGAACCACCTCCGGTATATGGGGCCGGTGCCCTACTCCTCTGAGCCACAGGCACCACCCATGAAATTTAAATCTTGAGTAGGTACTGAAGTATCTGGAATCTTTCAGATACTGAAAATGGCTGAGTTGATTTAGTCTAGTGGCACTGCCCAGGAAAAATTGTTCTTGCGACCACACCGTTCTCATAATCCTTGTTCACTAGTCACCATGTTACCTAAGTTCCTGCCTGTTCAAGCCCACCTCTCAGGGCTGTTCACAGAATCTGGGAGCTTCTGAGATCTTTCCAGATAACCTCCTTTTTCCTTAAGTCAGCCAAAGCCCAAATATCCAGTTTTGGGGCTTGCAACCAAAGAATCCCAATGTAAACAAGTGTCTATACATGTATTCTTCCATTTGAATGTACTAAAATACTTTATAATCACATGCTGTATACAAAGCTTTAGCCTCAGCTGTATGCAAGAGTGTGGTTGCATAAACACCCCGACCCTCCTTCAATTCAACTTCTCAAACATACATGGAACAAAGGAATTCATTCTAGAATCATATGAAGAATACTTACTCTGTATCCTACCTGATGCTAAGGTTTATATCAAACATTGGAAGTATGGAGCTAAAAGTGAAATAGTTGCTTATCTTCAAAGAATTTATAATCTAGCAGAGCAAATAGACGTGACATGTGCACAGTTAAATGTAACCAAGGTGGTAAGGGTTACAACAGAGACATGAGCAGAGGACCATGGAAGCCCAGAAGAAGCAGCAGTTTCCTTCTGCCAAGTTCAAGGACATAGGCCTTAAAATGAGTTGGATTTTAGCTGGAGAGACAGAAGAAGCTATCCACAGCGGAGGAAACACAGGGAGATGTGCAAGACAGATCTATGAGAGACTGCAGCCTGTTTGGGAAGAGCAGAAAGGTCACAGCGGTTTGCTGCAGAGTACACAGCAGGGGGGTGACAGAGGGGTATTTCTGGGCACTGGCACAGGAGTGATGATGAGGTTAGAGTTTATGCCATTGGCCAAGGACAGACTTAGATTAATTATAATTTAAAAATTTGCGGTATCTCATGACTTTTCTCAGGAGCCTTATAGATCTGGGCAGAGAGAGCCTCTCTCAGGGTTGGCTGATTCCTGGGGGTGGTGGACAATGTGCCTGGGGCTCACATTTCCTGGGCAGACTGGCCTATCCAAGGTTGTGTCTCTGCTCACCACCGTATCTCACTCACTCACCAAGCCAATATTATCTCTGCCCTAAACCATCCCAGGTCCAGACACCAGACAACTAGGGGCAGCCCCTGCACTCCACAGCCCAGAATTGTTCAAACCGGCCAGCCCTCAACTCTTCCCTCTGCCTTGCCTTTCCCACAGAAACCCCACCGAAGTCTCAGCTTCCTCCCAACCCCTGATTTACTTCCTGACCCAAACTGGGGCGTCCCCTGTGGCCCTGCATGGCACGGTGTGTCCCTTTCTCTTGGAATATGTCCAACAATAAGTTCTTCCTTCACCAGCACTGAATCCTGTGTGTCAGACCAGCTTAGACACAGTTTGGAATTGGAAAAGAGAGTCAAGTATATGATCGATCCTATATTTTAGAAAGATAACTCCTGGCAAATGGAGACTAGAAAGACCGTGTCTAGCTTGGGACACTTGAGTGGTTACTTGGGCAGACTGGCTGATCCAAAGCCAGCCCTCCACTCTTCCCTCTGCCTGGCCTTTCCCACAGTGATGCCACTAAACCAGGCAAGGAACACAGGGTAATGCGTGTGATTCTGCTCAGTTTAGGAACATATTACCAGCCCCAGGAAACATCTGAGCTACCTAGAAGGCAAGCAGGAGAGAAAGGCAGATCAGCATCAAGGCTGCTCTGGGATGACCCATCTCCAAAGCAGCGGGTAACCTGCAGCAGTAAGGCCATATTTTCACTGTCACACCTCAGACCGGTGTGCTCATTGTATAACAGGCACTGAGTAGATGTTTGCTAAATGAGTAAGTTGCCCAGGTCTTGAATATTTCCCTCTTTCCTTAGGCTAGCTGCGGATTATTCTAATGTGTGTGGACCTCAGGAAGCAGTTCGTCTACTTTTCTTATGTTGGGTACGTGCTAGGTTCTTTATTTTCAAATTTTCCCAGAGTAAACTTGAGCCATTGAGAATTATGTGATTGATTTCATTGTGCTTCCATTACGATTTTTAATTGGTACTTGACAATCAACTGGGCTGCCAGTTCTTCTGGGTGAGCTATCTACCTTAAAAAACAATAATGTAGGGAATATATTCTGTCCACAGATTACATGAAGAGCCACCTTTAAAAGGCTGCTTTTTGGCAATAGTGTCCCCAGCAGCTGGTCTCTGTTTCTCTATTCATAAATAGATTTTTCATGAAAAATGGGATAAATAATGTATATATTTCTATTGTTCAAGGTTGCCCCTGTAATAATTAAACCACTAAAAGAGTACAATACCTAGAAAATGTTTTCTTGTTTGCAAATCATTCAACATTTTCTAAGAGATGACTTTACCTATAAATGATGTAGTTTCCAGAAGTATCTGGAAGTTTCCAGAAGTATTTGTAGTTTCCAGAAGTATCTGACTGGGGAAGTCAGAGTGACCAGTAACTAGCAGAACTGATGAAAACATTGCAAAATTGTGGGTTAAAATTATCAGCTGACGATGAGAAACATAGCAGATCAAGTAAACATTGATAGAAAAACAGTTATAAAAATCTTAAGTGAAAATCCTGGCATGAGAAAGATACGTGCAGAAATGCTCCCAAAGGAGCTCGTTAGTGGACATAAGCAAAGAAGAGTCAAAGTTTGCCAAAACCTGTTGGAGAGGTGAGACGATGTTCTGTGCCATGTTATCACGGGTGATGAAACTTGGCTATACCAATACAACCCTGAAACAACACATTGAAGTGCACAAAAGAAGTCAGCCAATTCTCCAGGACCAATAAAATTTTGTCAGTCCAAATCAAGAGTTAAAATGACTCTTGCGGACTTGCTGACCTTTTTTTTTTTTTTTTTGATATCAGAAGGATTATTCATTATGAATTTGTACCAACTGAAAAATTAACCAGGGTGCCGGCCCCATATGCCGAAGGTGGCGGGTTCAGGCCCAGACCCAGCCAAACTGCAACCAAAAAATAGCCAGGCATTGTGGCGGGTGCCTGTAGTCCCAGCTACTCGGGAGGCTGAGGCAGGAGAATCGCCTAAGCCCAGGAGTTGGAGGTTGCTGTGAGCTGTGTGACGCCACAGCACTCTACCAAGGGCAATAAAGTGAAACTCTGTCTCTAAAAAAAAAAAAAAGAAAAATTAACCTCATTTACTATATGACAGTGTTGAAAAGGCTATGTGAAAAAGACAAAACAACCTGAACTTCTAGCCAACAACTCGTGGCTCTTGCATCATGACCATGCACCAGCTCACACAGCACTATCTGTAGGGAGAGCTTTTAGCCAGTAAACAAATAACTGTATTTTAATACCCTCCCTGCTTACCTGATCTGGCCCCCAAAGACTTGTTTCCTTACTGAAAGATAAAGAAAATATTGAAAGGAATACATTTTGATGACATTCAGAACATCAAGGGTAATATGAGGACAGCTCTGATGGCCATTCTAGAAAAAGAGTTCCAAAATTGCTTTGAAGGGTGGACTAGGTGCTGGCATCTGTGCATAGATTTCCACTACTTTGGAAACGATCACAGTGATATTCAGTAATGGGGTATTTTTTTTCAGGTGACTTTATGAATCTAAATGTCAGACCTTGTACAATACAGACATTTCAAACATTGAGGTTTTTCAGGATTACTTTTCAGTAAATGAAGTATAATAGATATATCTTGTCTTGACATTGACAGAAGAGAGCACCAGAAGTCTGTGCCTGGAAGACTGAGTCCTGAACAGCGATACTCACCTTAAATTCACTTACAGATTGGCTCACGTGTAGTTACTGAGTGCTTGCCCAGGCCACAGTCCTTTGCCAGAGTCTGGGGATAGAAGGTTGAGTAAGACAGATGTGGTTCTTGTTAGCAGGCGATCTGTCTTCTAGAAAAGGGACAGAGATGAGACACCAAGTTATGTAGTGTATTATTTGATTATTGGATCATTAAATATGAAACATCTGATTTCAAATCAAAAGTTTTTTTTTTGAGATAGAGTCTCACCCTCAGTAGAATGCTGTTGCATCACAGCTCACAGCATCCTCTAACAGCATTCTCTTGCCTCAACCTCCCAAGTAGCTGGGACTACAGGCACCCGCTACAATGCCTGTTTTGTTGTTGTTGTTGTCATCGTTGTTGCAGTCATTGTTGTTCAGCAGGCCCAGGCCGAGTTTGAACCCACCTGCCACGGTGTATATGGCTGGCACCCTACCACTGAGCTACAGGTGCCAAGCCCAAAAGTTTTGCTTATTATATCTCAAACAAGAAGGAATACAACTAATCAATTAATCAAAGTATTTGCCTAAACTATCAACACAGTTTTGCCATCTTAACCGTAGCTTGTGTATGTCCGCAGGGAAGGAGCCTGAGAGTGAATGGTGATGAAATCAGGAGAGGTGTTTTCCACAGCTTGTTGAGAATTGAATATTTTTTTCTTTCAAGAAGTGGCCTAGGCCGGGCATGGTGGCTCACGCCTGTAAACCTAGCACTCTGGGAGGCTGAGGTGGGTGGATTGCTTGAGCTGACGAGTTAGAGACCAGACAGAGCAAGAGCAAGACCCTGTCTCTACTCAAAATAGAAAAACTGAGGCAAGAGGATTGCTTGAGCCCAAGAGTTGGAGGTTGTTGTGAGCTATCATGCCACGACACTTAGGATGACAGCTTGAGACTCTGTTGAAGAAGAAGCAGCGGCTCAGATTCTGGAGGAGTAGTCACTTGGTGCAAGGTCTGATGAATATGGTAGGTGACAGAGTTTCCAAGTCCCGCTTATGTAGTTTGAGCAGTGTTATAGGGTGACATTGTCTTGCAAGAAGATTGGCTTGTCTCTGTAGACCAGTATCTGTTGTTCTATCACAATCATCTCATCATTTCATCCAACTGGTTGCAGTAGGCATCCACTGTAATGGATTGACCAGGTTTCACAAAGCTATAGTGGATAATACCAGTGCTGGACCACCAGACACCACTGGCTTTTTTTTATTTGATAAATATTTGGTTTTTGGATTGGATCCAGCACTTCATCTTATCCAATCATTTTGCCAAACACTTGGGATGGTCAGGAAGAATCCATTTTTCATCACATGACACAATACAGTGCAGAGATGGTTTGCCTTTACATTGTGACAAGAAAGGCCAGCTTCCAGGCAATGTCTCAATGACTCATTTAGTTAATGCAGAACCCATCCATCCGGCTTCTTTACCTTGCTGATTTGTTTCAAATGGTCCAATATTGTTGGAATAGTCGTTTCAAACCTTGCTACTGATTCACACATAGATTGAGATGGACTCCCTTCCACTATAGCGTTTAGCTGGTCATTAACCACCTTAGTCTCAGGTTGTTCACGTGGCCCATTTTCAAGATTCATTCCAATCACCAGAATGGAACTTCTCAAACCATGATTATACCATGCGTTTATTAGCCACATCTTCCCCAAATATATCATTGATATTTTGAGATGTCTGTGGTGCATTGGCTTCATGATGAAACTCACATTTGAAAATAACATGAAATTTTGACTTCTCACAAAATTTGCTTTAAAAAAATTTGAAAGATAATTACAGTGAAAGAATGAGGCTGTACCTTCACAATAAAAATTTAAACAGCAGCGTCAGAGTGAAGTGTCAGACATATCAACTATCAAACTTAGTACTTAAGGAAACTGAACATTTCATAATTAATAACCCACTTGTGGTCACTACTGTAAAGATAAAGGACAGGGGTCCATGAGATCATGTGACTGAAATAATCTGGATGTGTGCGACACACTCAAATACCCTCTCACGGGGCACACAGCTGGAGGTGGGGGAGGAATCCTTCCCTAAGGAGGTGCTGTTGGAATTCAGACCTGAGAGATTAATGAACTGTCATGTGTGGTGGGAGAAGGGCCTGCAGAAAATGAAGTCTGAGTGCAGACTGGCAGTGAGGTGCTTGTGGCAGAAGGCCCTGGCCTCAAGTTCATTACAACCCCAGCTTGGACTGTGGCCGCTCTGCAACTGAGGTTGTACATGCACTCATGGCAGATGCCATGTGTTTGAAGCTTATTACCATAAATATTTTAAAACATACAATAGTTTTGTTTTGTTTTGTTTAGAGACAGAGTTTCACTTTGTCACCCTCGGTAGGGTGCCATGGCATTACAGCTCACAGCGACATCCAGCTCTTGGGCTTAAGCAATTCTCTTGCCTCAGCCTCCCAAATAGCTGGGACTATAGGCATCTGCCACAACGCCCGGCTATTTTGTTGTTGTTGTTGTTGTTGTTGTTGCAGTTTGGCGGAGGTCAGGTTTGAACCCACCACCCTCGGTATATGGGGTCGGCGCCCTACTCACTGAGCCACAGGCGCCGCCCCATATAATAGTTTTAGATTCCCCGTTTTAGCATTTCTTTCTTTTTTTCTGTTAGAGGCATCAGAAATTCTATGTGGCTCAGGCTCCTGTTACCTCATAAGAGCTCTGCTGATGAGATGCAGGTGTTAGGTCAAACGGGGTCTGCAGTAGCAAACTTAGAAGGACTTCTGTCTACACCTGGGAAACACCATGCCCATTTGTCTCCATTAATCACCCCCTTTGACTCACCACTCTCTGGTGAGGAAAATTTTTTTTCTTTTTTTTTTTTTGAAACACAGTCTCACTATGTTGCCCTTGGTAGAGTGCCGTGGCATCCCAGCTCACAACAACTTCAAACTCTAGGGCTTAAGCAATTCTCTTGCCTCAGCCTCCCAAGTAGCTTGGGACTACAGGCACCTGCCACAACGCCCGGGCTGGGCTTGAACCCACCAGCCCCAGTGTATGTGGCTGGCGCCCTAGTTGCTGAGCTATGGGTGCCGAGCCAGCCCTGTGGTATTTTAAGATGTCTGAGCAACGGTGGGAAGGAGGGGAGTGTCATAGCCTGAATTGTGTTCTCTACAATTTATGTGCAGAAGCCCTAACTCCCAGTACCTCAGAATGTGACTGTATTTGGAGACGGGGCCTTTACCGAGGTGATTAAGGTAAAATCTGGTCATTAGGGCGGGCCCTCATCCAGTATGACCAATGTCCTTATCAGAAGAGGTGATTGGGACACAGACACACACAGAGGAAAGAACAGGTGAAGACTCAGGGAGAAGATGGCCGTCTACGAGCAGAGGAGAGACAGAGGCCTCAGAAGAAGCCGCCCTGCTGACGCCTTGATATTGGATTTCTAGTTTCCAGAGCTGTGAACAAATAAATTTCTGTCATTTAAGCCTGTGGGCCCCAATCCTTAGGCCATGGACCTCTACTGGGCTGCACAGCATCATACCCTGAGCTTCACCTCCCATCTCATGCCCCCACCCCTGTGGAATTGTCTTCTATGAAAACAGTCCCTGGTACCAAAAAGGTTGGGGACTGCTGGTTTAGGCTACTCAGTGTGTGGCAGTTTGTTATGGAAGCCTGAGCAGATTTGGGGGCGGGGGGAGGGATGTCTGTTTTGTTTGTTTTTTTGTTTATTTGTTTGTTTTTGGCTGGGGCCAGGTTTGAACCCTCCACCTCTGGCATATGGGGCCAGCGCCCTACTCCTGTGAGCCACAGGCACGGCCCTGTTTTTTTTTTACTTCTGGCTTAATACTTTGTGGTTGATATTGCTTTACTCCCACCAATGCCCAAGGCTCTGGCAGGTTCCCCAATATAATATTCCACTGGCTATAGACACTCTCTCCTCCCCGTAATGAAAAATTACTATCATTTTAATCCTTGAAGCCTTCTTGCCTTCTTAGTATAATATATAGTTACTGATTAAGCCATTTAAGCTAAATCTTGCTAATAATCAATGTCACTCATCCAAGTTAAGACAAAGTCTTCACTCAATTACAGGCATTAAGAGTGTTAATACATAATTAAAATTCTTAAGGTAAATGCAAGTCTTAAGAATTTCGGGTAACAGAGGTGAATCTGAAGAGAGATAGATGATGAAGGGAAACTTTCATCATCTTTGGAATCATCTTCCAGTGCTAGTGTGTAAAGCTGACTCCACTGAAAGGACTATTTTGGCAGATGGAGGGGTTGAGAAGCTCCGTGTAAATTCACTCTCATTTACAATCTTATGCCTTGCTTGGCTTCACTAATTGAATCAATATTTCTTGTGTATTTTTTCCCCTTAAAAAAAACCCCAGACACAGTACTAACATAATGCCTTTAGGCACTTGTATTTTGTCTTCTGAAGACTTTTTAGTGTTATAACTCCCTCAGCCACTCTGTAGTTCTTTATTAACTTTTAATGTGGTTTAAACTCTCCATCTGCAGACCATCTATTATTTTTCCCTCTTTGCCAGCAAGTCTAATATTTCCCTGTAGTCTGCTTTAGAGCTCCTTCTGGTGGCTTAAAGCTATTATGACACATCCATCTGCAGCATGTGCATCCCTTCAATCTCTCCGTAATTGCTAAAACCTGTGCATCAAGACAAAGTAATAGAAATTATATTTGCAATACAATGCCACAGAATAATGTTCAGCCTTACAAATTTAGAATAATTGCTCAACTTATGCCTATCGGAAAGAGGACAGGAGAGTTTGGGGGAGGCAGGTTACAACCACTGTAATAAAAGGCAGTTCTGCTTGTAACATATTATAAAGGAGAGATTTTTATATTCCTATTGTTGACTGAATTTAGCTAATTTGGGGGATAGAGTGAAGGTGGAGAAAGGGCTTTGGGTTTGCATTGTATCTAGATGATGTTAATAGGATATTTGAGAACAAGTATGTGAAAGTGGGGGCAATGCGACTACTTCTTAGCTCCTTTCCAGACTTTTTGTTGTTTGGTAATGAAACATTAATAGAAAGAGCTCAGTTCTTGAGTTCACAATCAGCGTTTATCTTATGATCTAGCTCTCTGTGTCTTGCTAAATATGTTGGTAAAAAGCACATAACATAACATTTACCATCTTGACCGTTTTGAAGAGGACAGTTCAGTATCTGTGCTTTGCATCTTTTTTTCTTTTCTTTTTTCTTTGCTTTGCTGATTATTTATTTTGCTGTGCATAACCTTTTTAGTTTAATATAATTCCACTGGTCTCTTTGTTTTTGTTTGCCTGTGCTTTTGAGATCTAAGACATAAAATCTTTGCCCAGAACAATCTCTTGAATTGTTTCTCTTATGTTTTCTCCTAGTAGCTTTAGAGCAGCGGTTCTCAACCCGTGGGTCGTGACCCCTTTGTAACAATGAAAATACATCCTGCATATCAGATATTTACATTACAATTCACAACAGTAGCAAAATTACAGTGATGAAATAGCAACAAAAATAATTTTATGATTGGGGGTCACCACAACATGAGGAACTTATTAAAGGGTCATGGTATTAGGAAGGCTGAGAATCACTGCTTTAGGGTTTCAGATTTTATTTATAAATCTTTAGTCCATCTTGAATTAATCTTTGCATATGGTGAAAGAGGTGTCTAGTTTCATTCTCCTGCATATAGCTATCCAATTTTCCTGGCATTATTTATTTAATTAGGTATTTTTTTTTCACTGTATGTTTCGGTTGACCTTGTTGAAACTCAATTGGCTATAAAAACATACGTTTATTTCTGGGTTTCTAGTTAGCAGCATATTTTGGGGTAATTTTTAAAAACCCTTCCATCAATCTATATTATTTAAGGGGGCACTTAATCCATTTTCATTCAAACTTAATATTGATACATTAGGTTTTGTTACTGATTTAGCGTTGTTATTTAGTTGCTTTGTGGCTTCATTTGTGTAATCATTTTATAAGATTGAGAGTTTTATATTTTCACGTGTTTTTGCCATGGCAAGTATCAAATTTTCTTTTCCATGTTTATAATTCTCTTGCACATTTCTTATAGAACTAGTATAGTGGTGATTAATTTCTTCACTATTTGCTTGTATGGGGAAGACTATTTCTTCTTTATTTATGAAGCTTATTCTAACAGGATACAACATTCATTGACATTTTTAAAAGAATTTTGAAAATGGGATGAATTCTGGCTTGTAAAGTTTCTGCTGAGAAAATACACTGAGTCTAATGGGATTTCCTTTGTAGGTGACTAGACATTTTTCTCTTTCCGATTTTAGAATTTTTTCATTCATGTTGACTTTAGATCATCTGAACACACGTCTTGATGAAATCCTTCTTGCAGGATTTGAGCCTCATATATGTGAATAACTAAATCTCTAGCAAAACGAGGGAAGTTTTCCTCAGTTATTTCCTCAAATAGGTTTTCTAAATTTTTTGTTTTGTCTTTTCTCTTGGGAATATCTATGATTCATGTAGTCACATGCTTCATACAATCCCATTGATTTCTAAGGCTTTGCTTATTTTTTAAAAATTATTTTTTCTTTATTTTTGTATGACTGGGTTAATTAAAAAAGATTTTTCTTCCAGTTTTGAGATTCTTTCTTCTGCTTCACCTAGTCTATAATTGCAGCTTTCAACTGTATTTTGTAATTCTTTAAATGATCTTTTCATTTTTTTGAAGTTCTGTTTGCTTTTTCTTTAAAACACTTCTCTCTGGTAAATTTCTCATTCATATGCTAAACTGCTTTTTTTTTATTTGTATTTGTCTTCAGATTTCTTCTGGATTTCACTGAACTTCTTTACAATCCATAGCTTGAATTCCTTTGAGTTTTTAGGATTTTCATTATGGTTATGTTCCATTGATCTTTTGGGGCTGGGAGGGTCATAATACCCTCCTTTTTCTTTTCTTTCTTTCTTTTTTTTTTTTGAGACAGAGCCTCAAGCTGTCACCCTGGGTAGAGTGCTGTGGCATCACAGCTCACAGCAACCTCCAGCTCCTGGGCTCAAGCGACTCTCTTGCCTCTGCCTCCCAAGTAGCTGGGACTGCAGGCGCCAGCCCCAATGCCCAGCTATTTTTGGTTGCAGCCGTCATTGTTGTTTGGCGGGCCAAACTACACCAATTTGAACCCACCAGCTCAGGTGTATGTGGCTGGCGCCTTAGCCGCTTAAGCCGCAGGTGCCCAGCCTACCCAGCTTTTTGTTAATGTCAGCACTGTTCAGATTCATTTCTTCTCACCTGGAGAAAGTATCTATTCTTATTTTTGAATCACTTTCATCTGGACAGGATTTTGTTTTCCCCCTGAGAACGTGACCATAATGTAGGCTGCATATGGTCATTTGGTTTTGCTTCAGGGTGCTTTCAGGGGTAAAGGGTCTATGAATCTGTTGGTTATAAGTAGCCTCAATGTGATGGCTTTCTCAAATGTGTATTATAGTAGTAAAGTATTTGTGTTAGGGCTCAGCGTCCTTAGAGGCTGGGGGAAGTCTAAGGAATCCTATACCTCATTCCTAAATGTTGTGCATTGTTTCTGCAGCGTTTGTAGGGTTGTGCAGTTCAACCTCCATGCCAGTAGGTGGCATTTGCAGGTAATTCCTGGCCACGGCATTAGTAATCAGGTATATGCTTGGCTTTTGTTTACCAGGAGAAGCTCTCAGTTGCCACAGGAATGCACATTGGCGTGAGCAGGAAGCCCAGGGAGGAGAGAGAGAAGAAGGTGGGTGGAGATGCCTTGGGCAGACCCTTGCTTGGTTCCCCCTTTAGGGCTGGTGTTTATGCTCATGCCTTAAGCATGGGCCCCTGACGGGCTTAGTGGGGGGAGCTCCTGAATGTGCTGAGGTCTCCACTCTAGTGGGGGCAGAGGAGGAGGTTCCTGGCCACCATCTGGTCCTGGTGCTTAGGAAGCTCAATTCATTCAGATACAACTGACTACTTCCAGGTGACAATGTAGCTGAGAGTCATAAAATACACAATGTTTATTGCAGCTCAGTTCATAATTGCTAAGTCATGGAAGAAGCCCAAGTGCCCATCGATCCACGAACAGATTAATAAATTGTGGTACATGTATACCATGGAATATTATGCAGCCTTAAAGAAAGATGGAGACTTCACCTCTTTCATGTTTACATGGATGGAGCTGGAACATATTCTTCTTAGCAAAGTATCTCAAGAATGGAAGAAAAAGTACCCAATGTACTGAGCCCTACTATGAAACTAATTTAGGGTTTTCACATGAAAGCTATAACCCAGTTACAACCTAAGAATAGGGGGAAAGGGGAAAGGGAGGGGAGGGAGGGGGGAGGGGGGTAGAGGGAAGGGGATTGGTGGGATTACACCAGCGGTGCATCTTACAAGGGTATATGTGAAACTTGGTAAACGGTCTGTGAAGCTAGTGAATGATGCCCCATGATCATATCAATGTACACAGTTATGATTTAATAAAAAAAGAAAAAAGAAAATACACAAGTCCTGCAGCTCACTGTGAGAATGACCATGGTACAAAGCCTTCTCCCCCGCTCCAAGACACACTGCTCCCCAGCTCTCCTAACCTCTGCCGCGGGGATGCTGCCCCTCCTCAAGAAGTGGGCTGGAGAGCCAGCCTTTCAGGCAAGCCCCAGCCTGGTGGCTACACAGCTACTCCTAGAGCCCTAGAAAGGTGGTCCTCCAGCCTGCCTGTGCCTACTTCCAGTGTGAGCAGCCACAGCTCTGTCTGCAGAAGCAGGTGCAGGGGAAGGAAAATCTCTCATCTCTTCCCCTCACACCTGAGTGTGGAGCTTGAGTGGGATGGAATTACACTCATCCCGGGCAGAGTCCAGCCCAATCTTTGAATCTCTGCTGGACATGGTACCCCATCTCCTGTCCCACAAAGGGGGTCTTTTGTACTTAGGAAAGCCCGTGCTTGTCCCAAGGGGTAGCTCCCTTGATGTACTGTCGGGGTTTGCTGAGGGCAGACCTGGGTTGGGAGCCGACAGGGGAGATAAGGAGACTCTACACCAACTTAATGCGTAAAGTCTGAGAAGCCTAGAGAGATGTACATTGTCTCACACTGAGTGGCGGATTGAGCAATGCAGCATGATCCAATCTCTCAGGGATCTGTTACTATGCTCAAAAAATAGGATTGCAGGAAAAGCTAGGCTCCCAGGGAGGTGGAGGTAATCTGGAACATGGGATAAAGGGACGTCTGGAATAGTTTTGATAACGTGTATTTGGAAAAGAGGAGGGGAAAGCAGGTTTCCTCCCTGCAGGGCAGATACCTTCACTTCCCTCATCTAAACTGCTGATCAGGAGTCCAGAGAATTTATCTCTGCTATAGCGCTTAGCCCAGCCGGCCTGCTGACTCTCAGTGCTGCAGGGATGGTCAAGGAGCACCTCTAGGCTCTTTTTCACCTTTGGTGGTCATGAGGGGCTCTCTGGGATGGCACTGACTGCTTTGCCCTGGATTGAGGTGCCTAGCCCAGCAGAGAGATCACCCAGTGTCTACCCCCACAGTGTGCTGTTCTCTTTCTTCCCTGGGAGAGCAGCACCCTCTGAGGGCTAGACCCCTGGAAACTCTGCAGCTCCCCTGGGTACCACCAGTCCTGTGTAGCTCTTGTCCTCCGAGTGAACATTCCATAGTGTCAGTGGGGGCTCCTGAGATGTGGAGACAAGGGCTGAAGCTCCCAGGGTAGGATACAGTCCCCTGATGCCTGTAGCCCCAGTGTGGTGCCCTGAGGCCATGGCCAGAGTCTAGGAGGAGGGCAAGCACCCCAGTGCGAGTCTGCCGTCTAGTAAACAATGCCCTTGGTGAGTCCCCAAATCACAGTCTACACCAGTGTTTGGTTTCACAAGGGCAGAGGAGCTCTCCGACAGGATGCTGTCAGTTCACTGCAGGGGCCAGAGAGCAAAAACACCTCCCAGGCCCCCTTTCTAGGCAATACCAAGTCCTTCAGAGTTCTGTAGGGATCACGGTGAAGGCTGCCCTTTTCCATTGGTTGGTTCACTGAAAGATTAACTCACAATTACAGCAGATTAATAAGAGAAAGTTTTATTTCCAAACACCATGCACATAGGGGAAACCATAAGAATGATTTCCCAATGTCTCAAAGATGGTCAGATTCTTTTATAGTTGCCATTCTGAAGGGAGGAGGAGAAGGTGGAGTATGGGTGCAGCAAGGGTCACTAGGGAGGATGTATAGATGGAGGGAAACAGATTGACTTGTAAATTAACCTCAGAGACAGGTACTGTGTTTACTTGATTTGGGGCCAGGTCTGTTTAGCCTTTAGAAAGGGAAGGAAGTCAGCAGCTCCTTTGGATCCCTAATGAGGTTAGTAGGGTTTTATGTAGATAGAGGAAAGGCCTCTCCCAATGCTTTCTGATCATGAACAGCCTTTAATTAAAAACATTATTTATTTATTTAGAGACAGAGCCTCAAGCTGTCACCCTGGGTAGAGTGCTGTGGCATCACAGCTCACAGCAACCTCCAACTCCTGGGCTCAAGCGATTCTCCTGCCTCCGCCTCCCAAGTAGCTGGGACTACAGGCGCCCACCACAACACCTGGCTATTTTTTGGTTGTAGTCGTCCTTGTTTGGCGGGTCCAGGCTGGATTCAAACCCGCCAGCTCAGGTGTATGTGGCTGACGCCTTTGCCGCTTGAGCCACAGGCACCGAGCCAAAAAAAATATTCTTTATGTTATGTAGTCACATTTTGGAGTAAAATTTGCTTAGCTCCTTCAGTTCCTAGCTGGTCTCTGCCAGCCTCTTGCTTCCTTGATGCCCCAGCTTCTTCCTGTGAGTTCTCCGCTGTGCTCTAGTGCTCTGCCCTTGACATTCTATTTGAGTTATGATTGTTCTGCTAACTGCGATTCTTCTCTCCGAGGAGAACTGGCATCCAATGTCTCTAGTCACCTTGAACCTACTGCCTGTTTGGTTCTTTTTTTTATGGTAGCCATCTCTTTGGTAAATTTTTCATTCATTTCCTGACTCATTTTTATGATTTCTTTATATTGTTTTTATGTATTTTCTTGTATCTCACTGATCTTCTTTAATGTCGTTATTTTGGATTCTTTCTTTAATGTCGTTATTTTGGATTCTTTCCCCAGGATTTTATAAATTTCTTTTTGGCTGGAATCTGTTGCTGGAAAATGATTGTGTTCCTTTGGAACTTGCGTGTTTCCTTGCCTTTTCATGTTTCTTGTGTCTTTATGCTGACATCTGCACATCTGTTGTAACAGTTGCTTTTTCCAATTTTTTGAAATTACTTGGTAGGGGATGACGTTTTCCTAAGGATGTATCTGTGGCTTTGGGTGGGTAGAGCAATTTGGCTTTGATTCTGGATATGTGCAGTAGTGTAGTTTCTGCATGATTTCTTTGGCTGTGAATAGTGTCAGTGGTATCTGTGACTTTTTTCAGTGGTTCAGACTGTGGTTGGTAGTGGAGGCTGTGGTGAATTTTGCTGGGGATTAACACAACAGGTGGAACTGTCTATAGGCCCCATTGCTGGCAGCTGTGGGCTGAGCATGCCTGTCCTTTAGCTTCAGGGTGGGGTGCACTGGGACTGGTGTTAGAGGCCCATGCAGGCCAATATTTGGGCCTCTGTGAGGTTTTCTTGGGCGCTGGTAGTGGCATCAGGGGGCTAGGTGGGCGAGTATGTTCTTGGGCTCGCAGGCAGTGGGTGTGGTGTGGGCTGTGGCAGACCAATGGTGGAGCAACTATCCGGCTCCCATGCAGTTTGTGCTGGTGGTGGTGGTGGCTGTGATGGGCTCCATAAGCCCGATTCCGGGCCCCTGGGTAGCACATGCAGGTGGGTGCCAGCTGGGGTGGTAGCAACAGCATGGGTGGATTGACCTTAGCCATGTAGGAGGAATGCTCAGATGCCATGTGCTGTCTGGGATAGACCTTCAGAGCATATCCTCAGGCATTGAGGGTTAGAACTGGGCTGGGTCCTCCGGTGTTGCATGCAGGTGCTGCTGTGGTAGGGAGGGGTGGGTGATCTGCAGGCCCCTACTGGAATGCTTAGTTGGGGCAGCAGGGGCTGCATTGCAACCCTGCTACTGGAGAGAGTGGGCGACTTTAGGTTGCAGCAGCCGTAGGCAGGCAGCTGGGGAACATGGGCTCCTCTTGCACTTTGGACCTGGTGTGTAGCCTGAAGACAGGGGGTTTGTTCTTAGGGCATGTGAAAATGCCACCTTCTGTTGCTGATGGCTTCTGCATCAGCCCTGATGGCTGCAGGTGGGGAATGTCAGTGAAGCTCCATGGATGTGGAGGTGTGGGGGCTGTTGGGCCCCTGGGCAGTGTGCAGTCTGGTGGGGGTGCTGTCAATATGACGCCTTGCTGTAACTTCTTAAGACTTGGGGGTTGTACGGGACCCAGTATTTGCTGCTCTCTGGAGCAATGCCTTCCCGCAGTCTGCAGGAAGCTTCCTGTGTTAGTCGTGGTGCTGTGAGGATCTAGGGACTCTCCTGTGGCTAGGATGGCAGGAGTCCCTAATGAGAATGTGAACCATGGGGGTTTCTCCTTTACCTTTTCCCTGCACTGTCAAGCTTCTAGCTCTCAGCTCATCCCACTGCGCCGGCTGCCTCACTTCACTCTCCCTCCTTGATTTGGTGTTTCCTGCTGCTTCTCTGTTGAATCCCAGTGTTCTCTCTTAGTGCCCTATTCTAAGTGTGATGATCTACTCGCTGTTCTGCTTCTCCTTTGTTGATGGGTTGGGAGAGGTGAGTACCAGATGCCACCAGTCAGCCATCTTGGAGCCCCTCCCCCACTCTTCTTTTCTTTGTGTAGATGTAAGTTTCTGACCTATATCATTTTCCTTGCGCTTGATGAATTTCTTTTAATATTTCATTCAAGGCAGGCAATGAATTCCCTCTTTTTGTTTGAGAAAGTCTTTTGAAAAGTAATTGTTCTGAATATGGAATTCTAGGCTGCCTTTTCAATATTTCACTCTAATGTCTTCTTGCTTGCCTGGTTTCTGACAAGAAGTCTGATGTAATTCTTATCCATGTTCTTCTATATATAGGCTGATTTTTCCTCAAGATTTATTTCTACTTATTTGATTCTTCATAGGTGGAATATGATATGCCTAGATGGGTTTCAGGTTTGGTTTTTGGATTGGTATTTGTCCTGTTCAGTATTTTCTGAGCTTCCTGAATTTATGGTTTTTGTTTGTTTGTTTTTAGAGATAGAGTTTTACTTTGTCACCCTCGGTAGAGTGCTGTGGCATCACAGCTCAGGGCAACCTCCTGCTCTTGGGCTTAGGCGATTCTCTTGCCTCAGCCTCCTGAGTAGCTGGGACTATGGGCGCCCGCCACAACGTCTGGCTATTTTTTTGTTGCAGTTTGGCCGGGGCCGGGTTCGAACCCACCGCCCTCAGTATCTGGGGTCGGCGCCCTGCTCACTGAGCCACAGGTGCCGCCCCCTGGATTTATGGTTTTATCTCTATCAATAATTTCCAAAAACCCTGAGCCATTAGTACTTCAAAAGTTCTTATGTCCCTTTCCCTCTTTCTTCATAAAGTAAGTGAAAAAACAACAGACAAGATAGCAGAAAATATTTCCAAATATCTAATAATTATCTAATACCTAGGATATATGAAGAACTACAACTCAACAATAAAAAGATAAATAACATAAAAAAGGGACAAAATCATTATAGGTTTCTTTAATGAAGGTAGTAAATGTAGAATGTAAATGTCTTAACACAATAACTAAGAAAATGTCAGGAAGGCTATGTTAACCAGTGTGATGAAATGTGTCAAACGGTCTATAAAACCAGTGTATGGTGCCCCATGATTGCATTAATGTACACAGCTATGATTTAACAATAAAACAAAAATAAAAAAAAAATAAAAATGTCCTAAAATTGATTGTGGTGATGCTTGCACTTATCTGTCAATATACAAAAAAAGAATCATTAAACTGTACACTTTGAATGGAAAAGTATGTGAAGCATATCTCATAAAGCTGTTATGAAAAGAAAGTGATGACTTCCAAGTGCTTTATATGTAGGAGCTGAAACCAGAGGTGATCCATTATGATGCAGTGCAAATTACTCTTTAGTTAATAAAAATGTTTTTTCTATATGAATACTTATTTATACTGGATGATGTTTGTATTTTGTTGAGTAAAAAAGGTGGTCTATAAAACAATATATATGTTTCTATTTTTGCAAAAAACAAATTATGTGCAGATGCTTCTTGACTAATGCCAGGGTTATGTCCTGATAAACCCACTGTAAATTGAAAATATCCTAAGTCAAAGATGAATTTAATACATCTAATCTACCAAACATCATAGTCTAGCCCAGCCTACCTTAAATGTGCTCAGAACACTTACATTAGCCTACAGTTGGACAAAATCATCTAACACAAAGCCTATTTTATAATAAAGTATTGACTATCTCATGTGATTAATTAAGTATTCGATCTCTCATTAATTCTCATGTTAAAAGTGAAAAATCAAATGGTTGTGTGTGTACTTGAAGTGCAGTTTCTACTGACTGTATGTCACTTCCACTCTGTTGTAAAACTGAAAAGTCCTAAATCAACCATTGTAAATAAGGAGACCTTTGTATATAGAAAATGTATGTAAAGGTAAATGTTGAAAGTGGTTATCCTTATTGGTGGATACTCGTACAAAAATATGTAAAAACTTTGGTATCTCTATAAAGCAATCAAAATCCTAAAGAATGTGGCTGTACTTTATCTTGAATGTTCTCGAAGCAGTTTTCAGCAATATCTACCTTTCCATAAAGCAAAAGTTTCAGTAAAAGACTCATAGAATCCTTACCATTGAACATTATGATCTAGCATTCTTTCTAAGATTAACTGGCTGGGAAATGTATACCCTGGTACATGGACAGAGTAGTTTACTGAACAGAGTAGTAAACTTAAAACTCATTGAATGTTAAGCACTATTTATGAAAAGCACAACATTGACCTTGAAATAGTGTATCTGGAAACTTTGTTTTTGATAACAATTAGGTTTTCTTAAAGACCACTCCTAGGTTGGAACAATAAAACCTTTTTGCTATTGTGTATTTGCGTATGGGTACTTTTCTCTTTTTTATGTGAGAGTGATAGGTGGAAGTGTAGAGAAAGGAATATATCCAAAAACATCAAAGTTCATCCAAAAATATCATTAATCCTTCAAAAAACATTCAGATGAGCAAAAAACAAAAAAAAAATTGTCTATACTCTATAGAAAAATAAAAGATCTCTGTGGGAGTATGTGGAACAAATGATATGCATATGCATATGCATATGATAGATTTATTTATAAATCTCATAAACATTTCATTTGTATATAGATATATTATACTAGGGTAGGACTATGATTTCCTAAAATTACCATACCATTGATATTTTTTTTCTTTTAACGGCCTATTCCAATCACAGAAAAATATTCAGAGTCTTCAATATTATAGAATTAGAAGTGTTCTTTATTATATATATAAAAGTCTTTTATATATATGAAAGTATAATACTGTATTACTCCCTTACACTTGAAGTGCCTGAGCTTATAAGGTAACTGCTATGGTCATTGCTATGGTTTGAATGTTTATGCCCTCCCTCAAATTCATGTGTTGAAACCTAATCATTGGTGTGATGGCCTTGGGAGATATTCAGGCCATGAGGGTGGGGCACTCATGAATGGCATTAGTGCCCTTATTAGCAAGGCCCCAGAGAGCTGCCATTTTCCTTGTACCATAAGAGGACATACGAATGAAGGCACCATTCATATATATATAACATATATATGTACACACACACACATATATATAGTGAGAGAGAGAGAGAGAGAGAGATTATGAACCAGAAAGCGACCCCTGACCAGACACTGAATTGCCTAGAGCTTTGATCTTGAACTTCCCAGACTCCAGAACTGTGAGAAAAATAAATTTTCGTTGTTTATAATATACCTAGTTTATGATATTTTGTTATAGCAGCCCAAACTAAGACAATAATTCTATCTATAAAAGGTATTATTTAGCCTTGCTCTTGGAACTACTTTAATTTTTATAGATTTCAAGTGATTTCAGACATTTATCTGTAAGTATACTGAATATAGACTTTTCAAACAGGTAGAAATGCTAGTGGCCATAGAGAAAAATAAAAATCAGAAGAGTAATTCACTCATTGTATTTTAGTTAGCATTTATCAAACACCTATCAAGTATGAGGCAGTACTGGGCACACTGCATGCACGATCTCTTTCAATCCACACAATAAGTTAATGCACTAGAGAAGTAAGGCCCATGCTATTTCATGTCACCAAACCTCTAGTAAGTGACAGCAAGGTTTACTTAGGTGCATCCATTTCCCAAATTTAGGGTTTTTCCAAAATACCCATGAGAATGAAATGATATCTCTCTGATACCCTTGTGACTCTGGCTAATTTATGGGTACAGCCCTTGTAATAATGTTGGACATTCAGTTAAGAACTTGGATTCTAAAGTCAGATCTGGTTTTGTAGTACTTATTACATGTGTAATCTGGGGCAAGTCACTTACATGTATCCCAGCTGCCTCCTCTGTGAATGGGGTAGCAAAACTATTGACCTCAGAAGATTATTGTGAAAAGTACATGTAAATGTAGAGTCTTGGCACTGCTAAATAATTCTTAGCTCTTACTATGTTGACAAGAAAGTTATTCTGAAGGTCACGCCCCTGTGGTCATGCTGTGGCATCCCTTGAAAGGGAAAAAAAACGGTAATTGATAACTACCCTGGGAATTAGAATATGCCAGACAGAAAGTGAGGCCTTGGAAGTAGACCCCAGACTAGGAAAAGTCACATTCTTTTGTTTAGTCATCTCTCTCAGTCTTGGACTGTGGGCATCTGGATGTCACCGAGGACATTCTTGTTTGGTATAGAAACATTGGCTGGTGTCTCATAGAAACAAGCTGCATCTTAAACAAAGAAAAAGACCAAAGCAGCACAGAGGCATCATGCTGGGGACCCCAGGGATCTGAAGCCTTGTGTTGGCAGGTTCAGAAAGCAGTGATAGCCAGTGGGCCATGGCAAGGTGCACTGTAAGTTATAATTGCCTCCTGTTATCATCAGGACTTCAATAAAAACCAATCCCCTATTTCAGTATAGTCTCAGCTCTGCTCTGGGAGGCTAAGGGTAGCGTCTGTGTTCATCCTGAGGCTGGAATGGGAAAAAGTGAGAGCGAATGTAGTAGCAGGGTAAAGTCATCAAAAAGTCAACAGAAACAGCTGAATCAGAAATTATTGTTCGGAACATTTCCGGTTGCCCTGCCCCACATTCATAGGTTTTCTCTTCATTGTCAAGGTCCTTGAAAGGCAAGGAAAGACAGAGGAACTGTCGCAGCATAAAGGAGACCGAGGATAAGTAAAAAGCAAATGCAAGGGGATCTCGGCAAGGATCCTGGAATAGAAAAATGATGGGAAAAATTGGTGGCATTCAAATAAGGTCTGTAGTTTAGTTGTCAACGTGCCAAGGTTAGATTGCTATTCTTGATAATATACCATGGTTGTGTAAGATGTAAACATCAGAAGCAGAATATGGGGTATATGAAGCTGTACCCTTTTTTGGGTAACTTTTCTATAATTCTAAAATTAGTTCAAAATACAGAGTTAAAATTGTGTGCTGTATAATAAATAAAATCTGGCTTTGTAGTTTTTACAAAAAAGCACATCTAAAACCCAAAGATATAGAGGGTTTGAGAGTAAAAAAAAACAGAAAACTATATAAAACTCAAATAGTAATAGAAAGAAAGCTTGGATAGTGTCTCTATAGATGTTTAGGGTTAGAAACATTGCTAGGGGACATGAAGTTATTTCATGATGCCGACAGATTCATCTTCCAGGAAGATATAATAGTTCTAAATCTTTCAAAAAAAAAAATATATATATATATTCTTTCAAACTATATAAGGGAAAAAGAACAACTATTAATATAAAGAGAAAAAGATAAATCCAGAATCACAATAAAATATTTTAAGTCATGCCTCTCAGTAGCTACTAGATTAATTTTTTTTTTTTTTTTGGCTGGGGCTGGGTTTGAACCCGCCACCTCCGGCATATGGGACCGGCGCCCTACCCGCTGAGCCACAGGCGCCGCCCGCTACTAGATTAATTAAAAACAGAAATAATAATCTCAGTAACTACTTGAACTACACAGTTAACAATTACAGGAAACTGCACCTAACCACTGCAGGATTAATACACTTTAAAACACGGGGAACTTTACAAATATTGACCATAGACTGAGATATCAGGCAAACTTCAAAAATATCAAAAGATTGAAAGAAAACAAAGTGTATTTTTTTTTTACTACAATCCAGACAGGCTAGAAATGAACAGTGAAAGACACAAATCCTCAAAGCCTAAGAATAAAAGAAGAATTCAGAATATAAAGTAGAAAATATTTTAAACTCGTAAAAATAATACATATCAAAACTTATAAAGCAAAACCAATACTTACAGTACTTTTCCTTTGAGGAACAAAAGAACAAGCCAAACATTTATATTCAAAAATTAGTAAAATAATAGCACAATATATCCAAAGAACATAGAAATAAGGAAATAATACAGATAAAAGCAGAAATTAATGATACAGAAAACAAATATAGTAGGGAGCACATCAACAAAGCTGGCAATTAGGGATTTAAAAAGATTAAAATTAATAAATTCCTACACTACTGATAATAAAGAGAAAAGAAAATACCAATAGCTATTATTCATAATGAAACAGTATCTCTTAACAGTTTCTTCAAACATTAAAAGATAAGTAGTGGTATTCTGAATAACTGCAAACCTATACATTTGAAAACTTTACAGGAAATTGCTATGTTCTGAGAGAAAGATAAGGTACTAAATTTTGCAAAAAATGGAAGAGAAAATGGTCTTATAACTACTTTAAAAACTGAATTAAATATGTTTCCACAAAGAAAAATTACAGACTGAGATGACTTTAACAGTGAGTTCTAGTAAACATTTAGGTGAGAAACATTTCTAGTCTTTAGCAAACTGACGCAGAGAAGGGAGAAAGGAGATACACTCTTCAACTCGAGAGATTGCCGTAACATGTTCGTGCTAAAATTTCTTAAGAACAGTATAAGGAAAGAAAATTAAATGCCAGTCTTATCCATGGATATCTGCTCATATCTTAGTCATAGATATATGCTCAACCATTTTGAGAAAAAGTTGGGAAACAATCCATATATATCCACATATAAAAATAATTAATTGGTTTAACATTAGATTATCAATTTTTTTTTTCTTTTTGAGACAGAGTGTCATTCTGTTACCCAGGGTAGAGTGCCATGGCATCATAGCTCCCAGCAACCTCAAACTCTTGGGCTCAATATTAAGAAATTAGGCATCTTTCTCTTGTTCATGAACTTAATGAGAAGATCATACTGCCCCAGCCTCCAAAGTAGCTGCCACGCCTGGTTAATTTTTTTATTTTTAATAGAGATGGAGTCTCACTCTTGCTCAGACAGGTCTCAAACTCTTGAGTTCAAGCAATCTACCCACTTCAGCCTCCCAGAGTGCTGGGATTACAGTCATGAGCCACTGGGCCTGGCCTCAATCTTTTTTTTGTTGTTGTTGTTAACCACATGGACAGATTAAAGGAGAAAAAAAAAAGTAAAGAACAGAGTAGATGCCAAATGAAAAGTGTTTGATAAAATTCAACATGTATTCATAATTTAAAAAATTCCTAAGAAACTAGCAATATACAGTTTAAGGAAATTACTTAATCTGATGAAGGGCATCTCATGAAATAAAGTAAACATCGTATGTAATGATTAAATGAAATAAAGTCCTCTCATTAAGTTCATGCACAAGAGAAAGATGCCTATTCCCACTGCTTTTATTTAGAGGACATGCATAGCACATTGTTTTGGAATTTCTAGCTAGTTCTAGCTTTATCAAAGCAAGAAAAAAAATAAAATGTATAAAGAATAAAAGGTAGAGACTCATCTGTCACAATTTTCCAGTAATATAATATGTACTTAGAAAGAAAACAAAGATAAATTACTAGAATAAGTGATTACTAGATAAACAAGTACTAGAAAATTAAAATTGTTAAATTTAATGAATAAGACATTTGGATATAGTATCAATTTGTGAAAATCAACTATATTTTTAGATCCCATTATAACCAGTAAGAAATGCAAACAGAAAAAAGTTACCACTTACAAAAATGTTGAAAAAAAAACAAGATGTGTTAGATTTCATTAGAGAAAGCCAAAAAAGTGTTGTAAAAAAACATTTACATAGACCTAGACTTAATTAAATGAAGAGACACACCATGTGCATGGAAAAGAAAATACTGTTGTAAAGGTGAAAATTCTTCCCTAAATGATCTTTTGTTTCACTGTAATCACAATCAAAATCTTAACTTTTTCTTAGGAAACTAGATAAGCTGATTATAATATTTATTTGGAAATGCAAAGAACCAAGACTTTCCAAGACCCTCTTGGAAAAGAACAAGAATGGCCTTGCTCTACCAGATGTCAAGACTTACTGTACAGGCTTGGAGCCTATAGCTCAGTGGCTAGGGCACCAGCCACATACACCAGGGCTGGTGGGTTGCCAGCCTGGGCAATGGTAACTACAATAAAAAAATAGCCGGGCATTGTGGTGGGTGCCATAGTCCCAGCTACTTGGAAGGCTGAGGCAAGAGAATCACTTTAGCCGAAGAGTTTGAGATTGCTACGAGCCGTGACTCTACTGAGGGTGACATAGTGAGACTCTGTCTCAAAAAAAAAAGAAAAAAAAAGGAGACTTACTCTACAGCCATTAGAATATAGACAGAATTACTGCAAAATAATTCATGCAATGGCATATTATGTAGCAAGAAAACTGAGCTCATCCAGTTACATGCGTTAATGGGACAAAACATATTGTAGAAAGAGATTTTCTACAAGTGACATTTTATGATAATGGTGGCACCAAATAGTAGTGGGGAAAGGGAGGCCGTATGCTTAAATCAAATATATTATACAAAGAGGAACATGGAATTGGGCTTGCTACCTCACACTAAACACTGAAGTGAATTTCAGGTGAGTTATGGTCCGAAATGTGAAGGGCAAAAATTAATAATAATTATAATATTAAAAGGTTAAAAGATAATATAGGAGAACATCTTCATGACTCTGGGGATTTCTTAAAACATGAAACACAAATCATAAAGCAAAGACAGATACATATGACTACACTAAAATGGAGACACGGTATTCATGGCGACTCGTTAGACAATGAGAAGGTAAGGCGCAAGGCAGAAGGCATTTACATCACCTGTCAAGGACACAGTTTACATGCAGACTATATATAGCTCTCCGAAAACCAATTCAAAAGAGACAACCTATTTAAAAAGAGCTAAAAGACTTGAACAGGCTTGCTTTTCCAAATAGAGAAATCATACTGGCCAGCAAGCATATGAAAATAAACCTAACCCTATTTAATAATCAGGAAAATGTCAACTAACACAGATGTTTTAAACTAAATTGTAAAGGCGTCTAATGATAACAACATCGATCAGGATATGGACTACTGCAAGTTCTCGGATTGCTGGTGGATGTGTAAGTTTATATAACCACTCTAGAAAACCGATAGGCAATTTAGCTAGTAAAATTGAAGGCATGCATCACCCAGAGCTGGTACAGCTGCTCCTTACACATCTGCCCTTCAGAACTGCATGCTGAGAGCACCAGCACATTCATGGACATGTTCAGAGCAGGATTATTCGTAATATCTTCAGACTGGCAGCACTCAGATGACACCCACACCGAATGGATAAATAATTCATGCAATGGCATATTATGTAGCAAGAAAAATGAGCTCATCAAAGTCACATTCTTCAATATAGATGAATCTTGAAGGTTTGAGTGGAAGAAACCAGGAGCAGGTTTGCCCATTCACATGCGTGTGTGCACAAACACACACACACACACGCTCAGACCACATATTCTGTGATTCCATGTGGACAAAATACTTTATTTATGGATTCTTAATTTGAAGCTAAATTATAAACAAGAGGAAATCAGTAACTAGGAGGTCCTTCCAAGTCCTGAGAATAGTTCTAGTTCCTAACTTAGGTAGCATTAATATAACTGTTTATTTTATAATGATTCATTACATTATAAATTTATGCAAAGAAGAAAGAATATATCCATTCAGCCATTTTTTTAGGGGGGTTGAAATCGTAATATCCTCACTCTGCAAAATATTTAATAAAGGACGCAATATGCTTAAGTCCTTAATTTTTATAATCATGCATTTTTAAACTTTTCTGGACTTTGATAGAGTCAAATCATATCATAAGTGTTATAGACAGAAAGATTCTTAATAAAATTTGTTGACAATGACAATCTGTTTTATCGAATTTTGCAGAAAGTGTGGGCCAATTTCATTTACTATAACCATATGGAATGTGAAAGTTAAAGTGAAGATTTTCTTTAATTTATTCCATTTTCAGTAAATGCCTCCAGGCATACTAGGGGACCAAGCCGGCTGCAAGTTAGACAGTAATTAAAAACATTCAGAAATGCCACTTCTGTGACTAGTCCACTTGATGGCGCTAAACTAACATAGAATATGAGCTAATCCTCCATGGAAGTTTGAGCATTAATGTGTTTTCAATGTGTTTTCATGATCTTAGACCTTGTGGATTCTAAAGGTCTCTTTTGGCTTAGAGCTTTGGATATATTCAGCAGGGAAAAAAAGGATTAAAAATTCTTAAGGAATTGGAGCTGTTTTTAAGAATTAAAAAAGGAACATTACAAGTCGTTCACACAGACAAACAGCTTTCCATGGCTCTTGCTTCTTCCACACCTGCAAATTATGAACCCTAGGGAAACAAAGAATTTGGGCTCTAGGATATTGGAGCTTTGATAAATATATATAAATCACAAAATTTTATTTTTATGTTTGAAACAGTCTTATCCGTCTGCTCTGGGTAGAGTGCTGTGGCATCATAGCTCACAGCAACCTCAAACTCTTGGACTAAAGTGATTCTCTTGCCTCAGCCTCCCAAGTAGCTGGGATTACAGGTGCCTGCCACAATACCCGTCTAGTTTTTCTATTTTTGTAGAGACAGATCTCGCTCTTAGTCAGGCTGGTCTCAAAGAACTCCTGAGCTCAGGCGATCCACCTACCTGGGCCTCCCAGAGTGCTAGGATTACAGGTGTGAGCCACCGCTCCCAGCAGAATCACAGCATTTTAACACTGAATTCTTTTGTGGGGAGGAGGGGCTGGAAGAGGTCTTGCCATGGTTTGCGAACTCAGCGGACCCAGGAAGAAGCACCACCTCTGTGCCCTGCAGTGAGGCCGCAATGACCTAGGCTTGGTTTCTGCAGTTTAAGGAAGGATGCTGTTTTCCTTCCTGAAGGAGCATCTTTGCACAGATCTTAACGCAGAAGGCTTCCTTGCTATGATTCTTCAGCTGTAAGCAATGGGAAATGATTCTTGGATGGTGAAAAAGAAATGTGAGAGGCTAGTGGTCCTTTCAGATGCGTTTACTGAAAATGGGAGCATTAAATAAAGTCTTGGCTTCCCGTTTCACATACATACTGCTATAGGAAAAGAAATTGGCTTATACATTTTCTGTGTGAAATAATCTTTCTTTAAGTATGTTGGAATTTATTTGGAATGGCAAAACTGGAGAGAAACCTGTTAGTGCTATGTGGAGTACGATCATAAAAGAAAGCTCCTGAATCTCTTCTTTATTTAATCTTAACAGGTGCCTTTCTTGCTTTGCAATAAGGGAGGATATTGCACCTAAATTCTTAAATAACAAACAAACAAAAACCTTCTTCCGTGTGAAGACTGTTAGAGTCCTATTTGCCTATCAGTGGCCTGTGCCTGTGGCAGGCTGTGCTTCCTTGGAGACAGAAGAAGCTCTTTGAGGGCAGAAACCAAGTACTATTTCCATCTGTATACTGCACAGCAGAGAATCCAGTGGCTTAGAGAGGTGAATACCCAATAAACATGAATATGAAGAATTGTCACTCTGTCTAATCTGAGTGCTGATTTTATATTTTCTTTCTCTGAAGATTTCATTGTCTCCTATGTCCATAAATGAATCAAGGTCAAAGAAAATTTGGATAGAGAATAAAATAAACTCTGCGCATGGTTTTAAATCTAAATATTGTACTTTTTCAAATAAAGCACCACTCTATCCTTTCCTTACCACTTCCTTCCTCTTCTGCTGTGAAACACCAGCAGTTTTGTCCAAAATATGTCAGATAACATTTATTTCCTACAAGTATCAAAACAATGCAAGTGAACACTTCTTCAGCATTATTTGACAATCTTAAGAAATTTTAGTTCTCTGTTAGTTTTTAAGTGCTACCTTACCCATAACAAACAAAAAACCCATCATATTACAGTAACAGGAATTTAAAAATAAGGACACAGATCTTTCGGACCTTAAAAAATAGATGAAAAACAGAACTTACACAGGCTATAAAAACTCACATAAAATCTGATGCTCATCTTTGTTTCTTGAATCATCAGCCATTTGTCAAAATGCCAAAAGCAATATTCTATACAGAAGGGACATTCATTTTAACCTTAATTCAGCCAAGAAGAGCTCTGTGAGCCAAATTTGTATTTCATGCAGCCCTACAGATTGTGTGAAATATCAGAACAATAGGAAAGCATCGCAGTGTCTAAAGAGGAAATATTTTTATATTTCGACTCAAAATGTTCCTTCTTAGTACATTGTTTTAAATTTTAACTCACAGAGGAGAGAAGTTGCTTATTGGCTGAGTCTACAAACTGACACATATTTGAATTTCTGGCTCAACATTGAAATGTGGGATAAATTCTAAACACTGGATTTAGTAAAGACAAAAGCGTCCTGGTCTGGGTGTGTCAAGTTTGCAGTCTGTTCTTGGTTCTTAGTGTGCTGTGTGCTGAAGAATGACCAGACACACCAATGGCAAGGCGAGCGTGAAACAAAGGTGATTGAGGGAGAGCAAGATGGGTTCATAGAGCAAAGCTGGGTATATTTGCCACAGACGATTAATGGGCTCCCTGTCTTAACAATAGGCTCTGGGTACAGTCTGGGGTCTTGTTTTATAGCGTCTGGATTGGGCCCTCACTGTAGTTCAGATGTCACCTCTGACTCACTTTGATGGGCAGTTAATGATATGATAATTCCTCCTTTGGCTAGGTGGGGCAGGTACTCAGGGCAGGATAAATGGGGGACAGCACTGAGATGGGGTGCCTGCCCTTGTTCTTCTTCCCAGATGGGGCAATAGCTGGAGGCAGCCCCAAGACAGAGCCCACAAGTGCTGAAGGTGTTGACTCTGCCTCACACACGTGTGCCCTTAGGGCCTAGCAGTGCCTGCAACACAGCAGGTGGTCCCGAATGTCTGAACACTGCAGATTCTACTTTTTCCTAAGTTTTTGCATTTTCCTCTGTTCTCACTGTCACTTCTTTAGCTGTGGTCCTTATCACCTCTCGTCTACTGTACTTGCCAACCAAATGTTCCCTTTACTTTGTCATGGTTTCTCTTTTTCCTTCTCTACCATGTAACTTAGATTTTCCCTCAAATTAGAAATTATTGTGAAATTAGATCACAATCATACCCACTGTTTATTAATGCCCACAATGTACCATACATTATATGAGTTAGTTAAATTCTTACAATAGCACTAAGAAGGCACCCTTGTTCCTGTTTTTAGAGATGAGTAAAATCAAGACGTGGAGAAGGGAAGTGGCCTGGCCAACATTAGCTTAGCTATTGCAATATACTCTCAAGCGACTGCACGCCCCTTGATGCCTTAGGATGACTAACAATCTTAGTTTTCCTGGGACTGGCACAATTTCATACAGAAAGTGCAATGTCATAGGAAACCCCTCAGTCCCAGGTAAACTGGGACACTTGGTCATCCTGTGTTTAGACTAAGACCTTTACAGCGATATACTTTTATTTCACCACTCCAATTTGCTTAAATTGTTAATTATTTTGCTCATTAATAATATTATTAATTATTATTGTTTATTAATGAACAACCAATAATTAATAATGTTTGAGTTTAATATTATTATAATTAATAATAATATTAGCTTTAAATAATATTATTAAAATAGATTTAACTTTTTTAAAAGTTGTATGTATTTGCCATGCTCCTCAGTTTTTTTTTGAAGACTGAGATTTTCAATTGGTATCTTAAGATTCTGTCTAAGAAATTTTCTTTAACATTTCTTGTAGTGTGGCTCTCCTGGTGCTGGTGGTAATTCTCTCAGCTTTTATGTACCTGAAGTGTTTTTATTATTTTATTATATTTTTGAAAGAATATAGAATTGAAAGAAATAGAATTATGGGTTGGGAATTTTTTTCAGTATTTTTTTTCTTAATTTTTATTAAATAATAATTGCATAACATTTATGGGGTACAATATAATGATTTGATATACAATGTGGAGTGTTTAAGTCAAGCTAATTAACATAACAATTACCTCCTTTACTTCTTTTAACAGTAAGACATTTATAATATACTCTTAGTTGTTTTGAAATGTACCCTTGCATTGTGTATAATAGGTGATATCCCACCAAATACCCTCCCTTTCCTTGCCCTCCCCCTCCCATCCCCTGTCCTTCATCTCCATTCCCCCTTGCTAGACTATATTTGTGTTTTATCTTTCATGTGGGCATGTAGTTGTTTATATATTGGTTTCATATTGTATTGAGTACATTGGATATTTTTTCCCCCATTCCTAAGATACTTTACTAAGGAAAGTATGTTCCAGCTCTATCCAAGTAAACACAAAAGATGTAAAGTCTCCCTCTTTTTCACAGCTGCATAGTATTCCATGGTATACATATACCACAATTTGTTTATCCATTCATGGGTTGATGGATATTTAGGCTGTTTCCACAACTTGGCTATTGTGAATTGGGTTTCAATAAACATTCTGGTGCAAATGTCTTTGTTGTAAAATGATTTTTGTTTACCTGGGTAGATACTTAGTAATGGTATTGCAGGTTCAAACAGTAGGTCAACTTTTAGTTCCCTGAGGATTCTCCATACTTCTTTCCAAAAAGGCTATATTAGTTTGCAATCCCACTAGCAGTGTAGAAGTGTTCCCTTCTCTCAACATCCATGCCAACATCTGTAGTTTGGGGATTTTGTGATGTGGGCTAATCTTACTGAGGTGATATCTCAAAGTGGTTTTGATTTGCATTTCTCTGCTGATTTAAGTTGATGAATATTTTAAAGCATTTGCTCTACAGTTTGGTTGCTTTCATTGTTTCTGATAATAAATCAGCTGTCATTCTTCTTGCCCTTTGTATGTATCCTCTGGCTGCTTAAAAACTTTTCTCTTTGCCATTGTTTTGGAGCAAGTTGATTACAATGTGCTTTGATTACTTTTTCTTGTGGTTCTTATGCTTGGGAATTTTTGAGGTTCTTGATCTGATGATTTATAGTTTCCGTCAAATGTAGAAAAATATTTAGCCATCATTTTGATGGCAGCCACTGTTATCCTAAATAGCCATTACCTGCAGGGTGCTGCTGGATAGGCCCTGGTGGGGCCCATGTGCTGCCATATGGTGTTTATTCACATATAAGATCTTTTATTATAACTAAGGTTAGGACAGTGGATGCTCCAAGGACCCCATCAGTGAAGGACCCTGGGTACAAAGTACACTTACTAATGCACTTAGTAAAGTAATGATTAACTATGAATTTCGTTTAGAGTGGTAACTTTGAAGATATAATCACTTTAAGATAGGGGGATATTGTGTAACTTTGTAACCTATGAAGAGGAATCTGTTTAACATATACTATGATCATTAATAACTTGGCTGATACTTGCTTTTATTGTGAGAAGATAAAAGTAACACAGGGAAACAGTAGAGCAGAATAGCTCTTTGAGGAGACATACTTGTTAGTCTCTGGAATTGCTGGCTTTTCTGAAAATTGAGGGAGATTGTTGGTCTCTCATCCACTTGTCTGTTGATTGGGTTGGGTGATAGGTGGTTGGACTCATTGGTCTGGCAATAATTTCTTTAAATATTTTCTTCTTCTAAAAAAATCATTTTACTACAAGAACACTGGAACCAGAATATTTTGCAGCTCAAGTCACAATTGCCACGTCATGGAAGCAACCCAAACGCCCATCAACCCAGGAACAGATTAAGAAACTGTGCTGTATGTATACCATGGCGTACTATTCAGCCATAAGAAAAGATGGAGACTTTGCATCTTTGTGTTTATCTGGATGGAGTTGAAACACATTCTTCTTAATATAGTATCTCAAGAATGGGGGGGGGGGGAAGTATCCAATGTACCCAAAACTAATATGAAACCAAAATATAAACAACTATATGACTGCCTGAAAGATAAAACACAAATAAAGTCTAGCAAGAGGGAGGGGAGAGGAGGGAGAAAGGATGGAGGATGCTTTATTTATTTGCCATGATCTGTACTCAGCGGGAAGAGGGAGAGCAATTTGTGGAATCTCACCTGAGATGGGTGATGTGAGGGTGTTCAGCATGCCCCTTGGGTGAAGGGTTCAACTACAAATTGAACTTTACCTTACAATTGAAAACAGTGTAACCTAAACATTCACACACTCCTATTAATTTGAAATTTATAAAAGACTAAATATTTTCTTCTTCTTTGCCTCCCTTTTAGAGATCCCAACTATGTTAGTCCACTTGATATGGTTGAATACCTCACTGATGTTCTTCTTAGTTTTATAAATCCTCTTTTCTCTTTGTGTTTTATTTTGGATAGTTCTTACTGCCGCGTTCAAGTTCATACTATTTTTTTTCCACAATGTCTACTGTGTTATTCAAATCCAGTACAGTGTTCACCTCAGACATTAGTATTTTGTCTCTAGACATTTGATTTGGGTCTTTGATAAATATGTATCATGTCTTTACTTAACTTTTTGGACATACAGAATGCAGTTATAGTGCATACTGATGTCTGTTCTGGATCGGTTTCAACTGATTAATTTCTCTTTTTACTGTGGGTCGTATTTTCCTGCCCCTTTGCATGTCCGGTAATTTTTGATTAGATACACGATGTTATGAATTTTACCTTGTTGGATGTTGGAGTTTTTCTTTTCCTACATCTATTCTTCAGCTTTTCCCCCTGGAACACAGTTAAGTTATTTGAGATTAGTTTGATCTTTTCAGATCTTGATTTTAATGTTTATTGTACAAGATACTAGGGACAAATATCTGTAAAAAGGAGATGTGTTCAGTTTAGAGACATATTTTTCCCCAATCTGAGGCAAGAGTCATGAGGTTTTGCATTTGGCTGGTGGAAACATGCACTATTCCTGACCCAGTGGAAGCACTGGGCATCCCTGCCTCTAACATTTTGTGTGATTCTTTCTTTAGCTCTGATAGTTTATTTATTTATTTGCCATGATCTGTACTCAGCTGAATACTTGTATCCTTTATTGCTCATCTAGCATTTTGTAAGCCATTATGTCATTTTTTATTGTTTTGTGGCTGTTTCAGGTGGAGGATAAATCCAGTCCTTGTTCCTCTGTTTTATCAGTAAATATGAAATACGTTGAGTAATTGACCAACAAACATTTGTTCTGCTTTTCATATTGTCTCACACGTTATCACACAAATAAAGTGTGACTATGTTTCTGAACTTAATTCAAAATTGTTTTTATTTAGTCAAATTACCTCATATATGTTTATATTTATAACGACATGACATAACAAAAGGAGTGGAGATGAACTAATGAACTGCAAAGATTAGCTACTTAATGGGATCAAGTTAAGGAAGACAGTCCTAGGTTGGCTTTTTTATATCTACTCTACCAGTTATTTCACTGGCGTTTTGAAATAAATAGAATTACTTGTGCAAAAATATTTTATGTCATCTCTCCAAGTGTGATCTAGTTAGATAATAAAATAATAACTTTTCTGAATGACTAATCTCTATTTACATGGGTAGAATCATGACCCATGTAATTCAACCTATGTGACTTCAACCAACATTTGCTGGATATATTCGAGGTGGCAAGCCCTGAGATAAACAGAGATGTGGTAGAATAAATGAAGAGCCTCTGCCCTAGAGCTCACAGAGAGGCAGAACTGAAAAGTGAGCTGACAATGTGCTAAGTGCTGCAATTACCCTAATTATGGGTTGCTGTGAAAGCACCCGGGTAGGCCACCCCACCCCGCTCAGGATAGTGTGAGAGTTGTAATCCTCTCTCCTTCCTTGCTGGAAGAGCTTTGATATATTTATTCTATTTATTTCAGATTAATATGCCGGTATATACAATTAGGTTACATTGTTTGCATTTGTAAGGTAAAGTCTGCAAGGTAGGCAGCTGTAACTTAACCCAGGAAATAGAACGTTCACTTGTTTGTACTCATTGTCTGGGAACTTACAAACCTCCACCTCTTCCCCCTTCCCGAATTTAACTGAGTTTTTAATCTCATATGAACACATTGTTGTTAACCTACAAGTTTCAACTTAGTATTGAGTCATGGATGCTTGATTTTCCATTCCTGTGATACTTTATTTAGGAGAGTGTTCTCCAAGTCCATCCAAGTTGTAACAAAAGATAGAAAAATCTCCACCTTTTTATGGCTGAATAGTATTCCCTGATTTATTAATATGCCATGGAATATTTATTAATATGCCATGATTTATTAATCTATCCATGCACTGAAGGGCACTTGGGTTGCTTCTGCATCTTTGTGATTGTAAATTGGGCTGCTATAATCCTTTGAGGTCAAATGTCCTTATGATAGAAATGTCTTTTTTTCTTTTGAATAGATACTAGTGATGGGATGGCAGGATCAAAGGGAAGGTCTGCTTGTAGTTCTTTGAAGACTCTCCATACATCTTTTCATAAAGGCTGCGCTAGCTTGCCGTCCCACCCACAGTGCGTGTATGCTCCCTTCTCTGTGCACCCACACCAGCATTGCTTTGGGATTTTGTGACTTGGGCTATTCTTACTGGGGTTACATGATATCTCAAAGTGGTTTTGATTTGCATTTCTCTATTAATTAGAGATGATGAGCATTTTTTCATGAGTTTGTTGACCATTCTTCTGTCTTCATGAAAAAAGATTCTGTTCACATCTCTTGGCCAGATTTTAGTGGGGTTGTTTCCCCTTTTTCTGCTGATTTACTCGATTTTTTTATAGGATCCGGCTGTTGATCCTTCATCAGATTTGTAGCATGCACATATCTCCTCTCACTCTGAAGGTTGTCTCTGCTTTGTTGATTGTGTCCTTAACTGTGAAGAAACTGTTTAACTTCATCAGGTCCCATTTATTTATTTCTGTTGTTGCTGTGATTACCTTTGGGGTCTTCCTCATAAATTCATTGCCAAGGCTGATATCATTAAAAGTTTTTCCCACACTTTCTTCTAGAGTTTTTATAGTTTCATGTCTTAGGTTGAAATCTTTTATCCTGAGTTAATTTTTGTAAGTGGCGAGAGGTATAGGTCCTGTTTCAGCCTTTTGCATCAGGCTACCCAGTTCCCCCAGCACCAGTTATTTAATAGGGATTTTTTTTTTTTTCCCCAGTGTATGCTTTTGTTTGCTTCATCAGAGAGCAGATGGTGATGTGAGGCTGGTTTCATCTCTAGGTTCTCTGGTCTGTTCCATAGATCTGTCTTTATCTTTATGCTAATAGTCACAAATCAGAAGCCTTCAGGTATGTCAACAACAGGCAAGCTGAGAATCAAAGCAAACACCCTTCACAATAGCTCCAAAGAAAATGAAACACCTTTGAATTTACTTAACAAAGGATGTGAAGGATCTCTACAGGAGAGAATCAGGAAAACCTAAGAAAAAAAATAGCAGAGGATGTTAACAAAGGGAAGAACATACCATGCTCATGGCTAGGAAGAATCAACATTATTAAAATGTCTGTACTACCCAAAACAATCTACAGATTTAATGCAGTCTCCATTAAAACACCAATGTCATATTTTGAAGAACTTGAAAAAATTCTTCGTTTTGTACAGAACCACAAAAAACCCTGACTATCCCAGGAAATTCTACAAAATAACAACAAATCTGGAGGCATCACATTACTAGACTTCAAATTAGGTTACATTGTTTGCATTTGTAAGGTAAAGTCTGCAAGGTAGGCAGCTGTAACTTAACCCAGGAAATATAACGTTCACTTGTTTGTACTCATTATCTGGGAACTTACAAACCTCCACCTCTTCTCCCTTCTCGAATTTAATTGAGTTTTTAATCTCATATGAACACATTGTTGTTAACCTACAAGTTTCAACTTAGTATTGAGTCATGGATGTTATAAGTCCTCAGCAAAGAGCCTTGATTTAGCAATGGTATTCATTCACAGAAAGGGAATGTTCCTCAGTCTAAGCCACTTACTGTACACCTGTTCTCCTGGTCAATGAGTGGTGTAGGTGCAGGCCTGTAACACAACCCTGGGAAAGGTGATCGAAAAGCCATCCTACAAATGGGTTTCGGGACAGGTTTGTCTCCTGATAGATGAAGATATGCAAGGAGAATCTTCCTTTCCTGGCTTAGATCATCCTCGTGTGACAAGGTACGTGAACTGTGGCGTCCATGTTGTGATCATGAAAACACAAGCTGGAGGATGAGTCTAACACACTGAGGGTGGAAATGCAGAAACAGGGCGGGCTGTTGGGTCCTTGCTGACACCATAGTGCTGCTGAATTATGAACTTGAGATCTTCTTTGTTATCTCCTTATCCTTTGTTGTTGTTGTTATGTGAGATAATGAACATTTACTGTTTAACCCACTTGCAGTTTCCCTGTTATGTGTAGTCAAAAGATTCCAATAGATGGCTTCCCAAAGAAGGAAAGTTTATTTTGTGCCTTAAAGGACCAAGGATATTCACCTTTGGCAGTTAGCTGGGTGGAAGAGAAGGGCCACTCCAGGCAGAGGCAAGAACTTATGCAAAAGCTTAGAAACATAAAGTAGTATAAAGTGTTTAAGAAAGATCAAGCTGTCTTGTACTGGATTGTTATTCCCGTAATTCAGGTTTCCTCACTTGGATAGTCTGTCTTTGTACATAATAGATCATACAACCATTATGTGTTATTGCCTGATTGCTTTTATGTTTGCCTTAATCATATTAAATTCAGTCCAAGAATTCTCTATGGAGTATCGATGACACAACAGGTCATATGGCAGAATCGGTGTCAATCAATATGCATCCCAACCTCAACTCTCTGTTAATGTGCTAAAAACTAAAACAGTGTTTCCAAGACTCTCTTAAGAGGGTTGCTATGGACTGTGGATTTGTGTCTCCTCAAAATTCATATACTGAAGGGCGGCGCCTGTGGCTCAGTCGGTAGGGTGCCGGCCCCATATGCCGAGGGTGGTGGTTTCAAGCCCGGCCCCAGCCAAACTGCAGCCAAAAAATAGCCGGGCATTGTGGTGGGCGCCTGTAGTCCCAGCTACTTGGGAGGCTGAGGCAAGAGAATCGCTTAAGCCCAGGAGTTGGAGGTTGCTGTGAGCTGTGTGAGGCCACGGCACTCTACCGAGGGCCATAAAGTGAGACTCTGCCTCTACCAAAAAAAAAAAAAAAAATTCATATACTGAAACCATGATTCCCAATGGGATGGTATTTGAAGGTGAGGCATTGGGAGGTAATTAGGTCCTGAGGATGAGAGATACATGGTCCCTCTCGGCCCCCACTCTCATTGCCACTCAAGGAAATCAAGAAGAGGGCCCTTCATTAATGTACACAGCTATGATTTAATAATAAATAAATTTAAAAAATAAGTGAAATAAGCAAAAAAAAAGCTGAAGCAAGCATTAGTTTCCAGGTCCCAGGAATTAAATTTGTACAGATTCCTAAGAGCTGAGTTACTGTGGGGGTACTTTGTAGATGTGTCCTTGGGGCTTCTGGGCATAATGTGAAATTAACTTAGTGGGAAGCAGGGAGGGAGGACAATCCACATGGTAACTATGAATATTGGATGAGGAATAATTGTTTCAGTTACACATGTAGGTATTAGTGTACTGGGATATGGTATAAAATGTATTTCTTCCTGTGAGTCACAGCCAAAGTTTGAAAGTCACGCTTTGCAGCAGGGGGTTCTGAGAGGACCGCACCTTGAGCTTATCTCCTTGTCCTCCAGCTCTACTCTGGGAGAGCCATCTGAGCTCTGATGATATTAAATAACTGTCATATCTTTTTATGTGTGATGTGGAAATTTTATGTTTTTAATATATTCTTACCTTTTGCAGACAAAATTGTACATCTAGGATTTGTGTCAAAATACACTTGATCTTAGCCAAAGGCTGACAAAAAAAAAAAGAAAAGAAGAGGGCCCTTACTAGACCCTGACCATGCTGGCATCCTGATCTCAGACCTCTAGCCACCAGACTATGAGAAATAAATGTTTATTGTTTAAGTCACCCAGTCTATGATATCCTTACAAGAGCAGCTGGATCTAACACAAGGGTTATAAACAATTTTCTAACAATTAAGTGAGTTATTTTTTATATTTGGGGTGAGATAAGGATCTAATTTTATTCTTCTGCATGTGGATATCTAATTTTTCCAATAGCATTTATTGATGATACTGTCCTTTCCCTTTGTATATTCTTAACACCTTTGTCAAAAATCAATTGCCTGTAAATGTGTGGGCTTATTTCTAGGCTCACTATCTTGTTCCATGAGTGAATGTGTCTGTTTTTAAGACAGCACCATGATGTTTTGATTACTATAGTTTGGCAATATATTTTGAAATCAGGAAGTGTGATGCTTCCACCTTGTTCTTTTTACTCAAGATTGCGTTGGCTATTTGGGGGCTTTGTAGTTTCATAGAATTTTAGGATTGTTTTTTTCATATCTGTAAAGAATGACATTGAAATTTTGATAGGGATAGCATTGAACCTTAGATCATCTTGGGTAATATGGATTTTTGGTTTTTTCTTTCTTTCTTTCTTTCTTTCTTTCTTTCTTTCTTTCTTTCTTTCTTTCTTTCTTTCTTTCTTTCTTTTTTTTTTTTTGAGACAGAGTCTCTCTCTGTTACCCTGGGTTAGAGAGAAGGCTATGGTGTCGTACGTGACTGCAACCTCAAATTCTTGAGTTCAAGCGATTCTCTTGCCTCAGCCTCCAAAGTAGCTGGGATTATAAGCACCTGCCACAATGCCCAGCTATTTTTAGAGATGGGGTGTAGAGGACTCCAAGAGCCAGCCAACCTCTGAGCAAGATGATTTGCAGCTGGGGAATGGACCCTCAGGTGATTCGTATGCAGGTGCTCCTTGTGGAGAAAGAGCCTGAGCCCATGGTGATCCTTAGGCACCCAATCATTATCTAATACTCCCCTCACCTGTCTTGTACTGTCTCAATAAAAGGCTACTGTGGAGGTTGCTCAGGGCTATCCTGCAAATAAGGTTAGCCCACCTCCTACAAGCGTGTACTTCTAATCCGCGTCACACCTGGTTCCTTTCTGCGGTGATCCAGTCCAGGGCCATAGGGGCCACTAGGACTGTGACATCTGGTGTAGTTGGCAGGATCCAGCAGGACACAACAGGACACCAGGGACGTGGACCAAAGTGGAAAGTGACACTCAGAAGTAAGTGAATGCTTTGGTAGACAGTGGGAGGAAGGCCAAAGGGAAACTACGCTCAGAGCAAGTGGGACCTTTGGCCAATCTAGAATCTAGGGAATCTCGGTAGGAATAAGTGAGCAAAGACATTTAGAGAAAACAATGGGTAACTTCCTGTTTGGGGAGTCACGAGAATTAGAAACTGAGGAAGAAAGTGATGTTCAAACAGAATTTGAAAGTGAGGAGAATAGTGAGGTTCAGAGAGAAGCTGGACCTAAGGTGAACTGGGAATCAAGAGCTTATGATACAGACACAAATAAGCAAGGAATTATCTCTATGGCCATTATGGCAGCTCAGAATAAACAGTGGGAAGATGGGTTGAATAGTCTCACAGTTAAAAATGCTAACATAGGAGAAAAATCCAAGATGGCGGCCAAGTAACAGCTTCCCTGCAACAGGGCACCGTGAGTCTGGGGATATAAGACTCCAGGCATCTCTGGCTGGTGGGATCTGCCTATAATCATCCCTTTGAGGATACAGGGAGTCGGGAAGGGACTTCTGGACCCCAAGAGGAGAACAAAAACAGTGGAAAACTGGCAAGTGGTTGCATGTGTTCAATCAACCTAATCCCACCAACAGCCATAAGTACAAGCAGCAGTGAGACTGCAAACCGGAAAGGCCTTACCTGTGAACTGTTTCGGTGCTTTTGGACTTGGCACTCAGTTGAACTTCCTTGGGGAGAGCTTGAGCAGGAGTGTGGAGAACGTTGGGCATTGTCTAGGGTTCCAGACTGAGCTGCTGAGCCAGATGGAGCTAATAGTGTTCAGCTGTGGAACGCAGGGAGCCATTGTGAGAGAACTGCCACAGCAAGCTCCACTCTCAGGGTTGCAGAGCAAGGATGAGGCGGGAGCTAGTAACCTAGTGATTGAGCAGCCTAAAGGCGGGGACTGAGCTGCCTTACAGAGTGAGACCGGTTTTGGCACACTGGAGCTCCGTACTGTTGCCCTGGGTGGAGTGCCATGGCGTAACAGCTCATAGCAACCTCAAACTCCTGGGCTTGGCACTGCCTGGACCTCCATAAGAGCTGCGCCGTGACCTCCGACCCACAACCCACACCCACCGGGCCTCCGCATGCCCTGACCAGGAACTGCAGGAGATGATATGATTGTATATCTGGAAAACACTAGGGACTCTACTATAAAACTTTTAGGAGTGATCAAGGAATACAGCAATGTCTCAGGCTACAAAATCAACAACCATAAATCTGTAGCCTTTATATATACCAACAATAACCACGCTGAAAAAATAGTCAAGGACTCTATTCCTTTCACAGTAGTGCCAAAGAAGATGAAATATTTGGGAGTATACCTAACAAAGGACGTGAAAGATCTCTACAAAGAGAACTATGAAACTTTAAGAAAAGAAATAGCTGAAGATGTTAACAAATGGAAAAACATACCATGCTCATGGCTGGGAAGAATCAACCTTGTTAAAATGTCTATACTACCCAAAGCAATTTATAATTTTAATGCAATCCCTATTAAAGCACCATTGTCATATTTTAAAGATCTTGAAAAAACAATACTTCGTTTTAATACTTTTTTTTATGGAATCAGAAAAAACCTCGAATAGCCAAAACATTACTCAGAAATAAAAACACAGCAGGAGGAATCATGCTACCAGACCTGAGACTATACTATAAATCGTTAGTGATCAAAACAGCATGGTACTGGCACAAAAACAGAGAAGTAGATGTCTGGAACAGAATAGAGAACCAAGAGATGAATCCAGCTACTTACTGTTATTTGATCTTTGACAAGCCAATTAAAAATATTCAGTGGGGAAAAGATTCCCTATTTAACAAATGGTGCTGGGTGAACTGGCTGGCAACCTGTAGAAGACTGAAACTGGACCCATACCTTTCACCATTAACTAAGATAGACTCTCACTGGATAAAAGATTTAAACTTAAGACATGAAACTATAAAAATACTTGAAGAAAGTGCAGGGAAAACTCTTAAAGGAATCGGCCTGGGTGAATATTTTATGAGGAGGACTACCCAGGCAATTGAAGCAGTATCAAAAATACACTACTGGGACCTGATCAAACTAAAAAGCTTCTGCACAGCCAAGAACATAGTAAGTAAAGCAAGCAGATAGCCCTCAGAATGGGAGAAAATATTTGCAGGTTATACCTCCAATAAAGGTCTAATAACCAGAACCCACAGAGAACTCAAATGTATTAGCAAGAAAAGAACAAGTGATCCCATCTCAGGGTGGGCAAGTGACTTGAGGAGAAACTTCTCTAAAGAAGACAGACGCACGATATACAAACACATGGAAAAAAGCTCATCATCCTTAATCATCAGAGAAATGCAAATCAAAACTACTTTGAGATATCACCTAACCCAGTAAGAGTAGCCCACATAACAAAATCCCAAAACAAGAGATATTGGCATGGATGTGGAGAAGAGGGCACACTTCTACACTGCTGGTGGGAATGCACACTAATACGTTCCTTCTGGAAGGATGTTTGGAGAATACTTAGAGACCTAAAAATAGATGTGCCTTTGGATCCTATAATTCCTTTATTAGGTTTATACCCAGAAGACCAGTAATCGCAATATAACAAAGACATCTGTACCAGAATGTTTATTGCAGCCCAATTCATAATTGCTAAGTCATGGAAGAAGCCCAAGTGCCCATCGACCCACGAATGGACTAGCAAATTGTGATACATGTATACCATGGAATATTATGCAGCCTTAAAGAAAGATGGAGACTTTACCTCTTTCATGTTGACATGGATGGAGCCGGAACATATTCTTCTTAGCAAAGTATCTCAAGAATGGAAGAGAAAGTATCCAATGTACTCAGCCCTACAATGAAGCTAAATTATAGCTTCCACATGAAGGCTATAACCCAACTACAGCACAAGACTATGAGAAAAGGGCCAAGGAAGGGGAAGGGAGCAGGGAGGTTAGGGTGGACAGAGGGTAATGGGTGGGGCCACACCTACAGTGAATCTTAGAATGGGTACAGGTGAAACTTACTAAAGGCAGAATACAAATGTCTACATACAATAACTAAGAAAATGCCATGAAGGCTACGTTGAACAGTTTGATGAGAATATTTCAGATTGTATATGAAACCAGCACATTGTACCCCTTGATTGCACTAATGTACACAGCTATGATTTAACAATACAAAAAAAAAAATGCTAACATTGCCCTGGATACAAGGGTTTGACCCGGCATGTACTGCTGGTGCACACCTGGCACCGAGAGTGCGTTGGGTCAGGTCTGTCTGTCGGACCCATGGTGGGGCGTCCTCCGCTTTCCTGCCCACAGGCGGTGGGAAGAGTGGGTGGGGAACAGCAGCAGCCGCGGAGCAGGAACCAGGGACTGGGTGGTGACCTGCCTGCCTGCATTCCCCGAGCTCAGGGACTCTCGGCCTCCTCACACCCCAGCCCTTACTAGGGGCTGCCATGAGCTGCAGCGTCTACTGAGCTGCTGGGTCTGTGGCCACCCTTAGTCCCCGGGATGGTGCAGTTGCAGACGCCTCGGGGGCTATCCAGGCCCATCCGGGAGTGCCAACCTTGGCGGGGTGGGCATGCACCCTGCTCTCAAAAAAATAAATAAATAAATAAAATAAAATAAAAATAGTTAAAAATGTTAACATAAATCACTCAACATTCCCCTCAGTGCCTCCCTACGTAGATGGTCCATCTGTGATTTCTGTTACGAAGGCTGTGTTAGAAGGGCGTAAAACTGGTGACTTTAAGCAAGAAGACACTTTGGGGCTTTTTCTGGCTACGGTCACTGATATTCCTCCCAATCCGCAACACCCTCAAGGGGGCCAACATTTTGATCACCATATGATCACCTTTGCGGTTATGAAAGATTTGAAACAGGCCATGGCACAGTATGGTAGCAATCCCCGTTTTCTAGAGGTCTGTTACAGGGGCTTGCACAAGAGCAGCGGCTCATTCCTTATGACTGGGACATATTAGCCAGAACTGTTCTTGAGTCTGGACAGTATTTACAGTTCAAAACTTGGTGAAAGGAGGAGGCTGACCTGATCAGTCACCAAAACCAGCAGAGAGGAGTTCCTAGAACACCAGAACAGCTCACTGGTTCTGGCCAGTGGCTGGGGATTTCCAATCAACTTCAGTACGATGACATAGCCATAGTCCAGACAAGGCTGTGTTGGCTTAGGGTCTGGGAAAATGTCCAGGTTCCTGGAGATATCTCTAAATCTTTTATTAAGATAATGCAGTCGGGGAATGAACCCTATACTGACTTTCTAACCCAACTAAAAACTACAGTCGATAAGGCTGTTACCCAGCTGGAGCTCAGAGACATGCTATTCCAAACTTTAGCATTTGAGAATGCTAACTCTGAGTGTCAAAAGGCCTTGCGACCTTTGAGAGCACAAAATGCTTCCTTAGAGGAATTTATACGGGCATGTGCTGATATAGGAACGGAATTCCACAAGGCTAATTTGCTTGCTACCACTTTTAAAGAAGAGGTCGGTCCATACCATCCTAAATGTCGTAACTGCGGAAAATTAGGACATAGGAGAAAAGCTCAATTTTCTGAATCTCAGCAATGCTCATTCATCCACCATCCTCTCCAGGTTTTATAAAAATCCTGACATGTCAGAGTGCAAGCCTGGTTACGTACTGCATTGGGGCCAAGGTTTTGCCTGTATTATTACAGAACACCAAGAGAAGCAGCGGTTACCAGCCCGCTGGATTAAGCCTCGACACGAGCAGAACGCCTTGCCAGCACCTTAACAAATTTGTTTTCACTCACTTTTCTTTCATTCACAGGATTTTTGGAGGCTAGGTAATTTCATAATAGGGAAACCCTGGATCAATCTCCTCCGTGGGAACTCTAGCTGCCTCTCCCATATCACCATCCATCTTCAGCAGGAAACAGTTAAGAGCGGTCAGCATCCTATTTCCCTAAGAGGCAGTTGGAGCTTCTATGCAGAGGGGGAAGATTGAGACAGGATTTCATTATTTTGGGCTGAATAACAAGCCCCAAGTAAACTTAGTACAAATCTTCTAAACCAGGCGTCCTCAAACTGCGGCCCGCGGGCCACATGAAGTGGTGTGAATTGTATTTGTTCTCGTTTTGTTTTTTACTTCAAAATAAGATATGTGCAGTGTACATAGGAATTTGTTCATAGTTTTTTTTTTTTAAACTATAGTCCGGCCCTCCAATAGTCTGAGGGACAGTGAATTGGCCCCCTGTTTAAAAAGTTTGAGGATGCCTGTTAAACCTTTGAAGAGTATGACAAGAAAAACCTCGAGCAACAAACTTAAAGGTAATTGTAAATACTGGTATCAGGTAAGGTAAGAGAATTTCTTTTGTTAGATTTATATCTGTTTCAGTTCGGCACCTGATCTTTACTTAAAGTTATACTACTCTTTGGAAAGGGTCTGAGTTCAATACAGCCCTTTCCCCACCTAACGTTACGGGTGGTGGTAAATACTTCCCAGGGAAGCGTCATAGGCCCTATGGGTCAGCCCGTAGCACGTAGTTGGGTGGTGATTAGCACAAAGGGGACATGTTTTCCCCTATGCCTAGTTGGGTTAAAATAGTTTCCCTTATATGAAGATTAGTTCCGTTGGTGTAATTCTATGTTATTCTTATATGCTCTTTAGTTTCTTTTACTTAGCAGGAAGGAAAGCTCCTCAGCGAGGAGGACAACTGAAAGAACCAACGACAGATTTTCTCCCTTGCCTGTCCAGAAATATCTTTAATACACTAGAGGGGGGAAATGTAGAGGATGCCAAGAACCAGCCAACCTCTGAGCAAGATGATTTGCAGCTGGGAACGGACCCTCGGGCGATTCGTCTGCAGCTGCTCCATGCAGAGAAAGAGCCCGAGCTCATGGTGATCCTTAGGCACGCAATCGTTATCTAATACTCCCCTCACCTGTCTTACACTGTCTCAATAAAAGGCTACTGCAGAGGTTACTCGGGGCTAGCCTGCAAATAAGGTTAGCCCGCCTCCTACAAGCGTGTATTTCTAATCCGCATCATGCCTGGTTCCTTTCTGCAGTGATCGAGTCGAGGGCCATAGGGGCCACTAGGGGCTGCAACAATGGGGGGTCTTACTTTTGCTTAGGTTCATCTCATAAAGTTCACGTGCAATTTAAATAGTTGTAATGGCCTCAGCCTCCCAAATAGCTGGGAACCCAAGTTGCTGTGAGCTAGGTTGACGCCATGGTGCTCTAGCTAGAGCAACAGAATGAGATTCTGTCTAAAAAAAGAGAGAAGAACAAAAAAGCAGAAAAAGAAGGAGAGAATTCTGTTATTTTCAACAAAATTAAGGAACCTGGAGGATTGTGCTAAGTGAAATAAGGTACAGAAAAACAGACATGGCAAGATCTCACTTATATGTAGAATCTAAGAGAGCTGAACTCACAGTAGTAGAGAGCAGAATAGTAGGGTGTGAGAGAGTTGGGGAGAAGTTGGTCAAAAGACAGTTTGAGGCAGGAAGAGTCAGTTATAGATCTAACACACATCAAAATGACTCTAGTCAATAATAATGTATGGCATATTTCAAAATTACTTAAAGGATGTATTTTAAATGTTCTTACCACAAAGAGATAAGTATATGGGGCAATGGATATGTTAATTAGATTGATTTAATCATTCTACATGATATGTATGTGTGATAATATAAAATCGTACCCCATAAATATATATATAATTATTATTCATCAATTGAAAATAAAGAAAAAAAAAAGAAAGAAAAGAGGAGTTCCAGGGAGGAAAGGTAAAAGGTGGGCACCCGCGGCCTGAGTGTGAATATGTTGGAGCAGTGTGCATCCAGACCCACCTCCCTGCTGCACCGCAGGAAAGGCAGCGTCACCTTGGTGGCCCGCCTTGGTGTTGTGGTGGGAGGTATCCCAGAGGCTCAGCCTGAAGTCTGTTTTTCAGGGTTTCCAACGATTTTTCAAGCCATCCGTACTCCTTATTCAATTCACCATTCAAATTGCAGAAACCATCTGAAGTGAGTCCCAGATATGCATTTGGGAGCTCTGGCTGACAGAACCCATGAGACCCAGCTCCAGTGCTCAGAGACCTTGAGGACGAGTGGAGCAGGTCACAACCTCTTTGCCCTGGGATTCCAGGTTATGATTTGTAATAGTAATGAATGCTTTGCAAAGCACTTTGCTTTTGTCAGATGTCTAGGGCTTCTGGAACACACAAGAAAACATGGTAAAGGAAAATCTTTGGCAGAACAGAAACAATACCAGATAAAAATCTAGACCTACACGAATGTCTGAAGAGCATTAAAATATGGAAGGTTTTTTCTTTTTTTTTTTTTGTTATTATTATGTTCTTTTGACAGATGAGGAAAGAAGTTAAATGAGACAGAAGTAAGGCAGAGATCACTGAACCTAGAATTCAAGTCTTTGCATTTCTGAACAATAGTCTTAAGGTCACGGTTTTCCTCACTGAGGGGCTGACCCAGGTGTGTAAGGCTCTGTGCCCATTACTCCTCCCTTGAACCTCCTCGTCTCCTTCCAATAGATGTTTAGTGGAAACCCATCAGCCCAGTGTCAGACGTTACTCTAACTTCCTTCATGACCTTCCCAAAGATCATTTCATGGCTCCATAAGTGTAGTGGAAACACTTATACTGACAAAGAAAAATGGATAGTTGTTCCACAAGCTCAAATTCCTGATGTGTGTTTGGATAGGATGCACGGAAGCTGTGGCGAAAACCTTTCAAAATGCACCACTGTCCTAAGGCAACTTTTCAAGACAAACAGGCCTCCCTTTTCCATATTGGGTTTTGCTTCTTTGACAAAGATATATTCAATGCTTTCCTTGCAATTGCTAGAGGTGCTAAATATACTATAATAAATGTCGACAATCAGAAAAAGATGTGAACTGCATAAAATGAGAGTACATAGGTGTGGACGATCTGACTTTGTCCAGTCTGATGCTCTTCTGAATAAGCACGCACACCTGTTCTGACCACGGGGCTGGCAGAGAATGGAAAGCTGCAAGGCACAGGCGCTGTTTACTCGACTGAGCCTTTCCTATTGACAGAGATGGTTAGGACTGACAACTGATGTCCGCTGCTCTTTTATGCTTCTCTACTTTCAACCACTTCATTTTTGTTGTTTTTGTTTGCCTCTCCAGGTATCAGATGCATGCCAGATAAATGAGGCTGGACTGTTGCTCAGGGTCGGTGAGGAATATGGCTGCATTCCACTGGTGATGGATGGATGTAAATAAGAGAAATCAAGGCACTGCAATCTGGGTGCACAAGTTAACTGCGTGACTATGGGTCTCTTTGTCTTCTGACTTTGATAAAAGGAATATTTTAGCAGTGGCGGGGTTGTAAAAGGAAGGGTAGAAAGAGCTGATGTATGTATCTGAAGGCTCACCATGTACCAGGTGCTGCGTTAAGTATGCATTTTCTCATTGAATTTCACAACAGCTTCTGAGTTAGTTGCTATTCTTATCACTATTAGATTATGTGTGGAGAAAGAGTTTCAGCAGTTTATGAGAGCTGGAACCACGGAGGGGGAGTTTGGCAGGAGACATAGTTAGAAAGGAGACAGACCCTGCCTGTGCATCAAAACAGAGGAGGAAGAAGGGAGACGAGAGTCATCCTTTTCTCCTGCCCCTCATCTCCAGCTAAGGCCTCGTATTGGCCAAATCCATTAGAGGGGCCAAAGGAACCTCAGTGACACAGTCCATGAGGTAACTTTCCCCATGAAGCATGCCCAAAGGCAGGATGGGAAACAGACCCACAAATAAAATATGCAATGTAGTTATAAACACGGAATCAGAGAGGCTACGTGTTCATGGTGAGACTCTGCTTAGTTCCCAAAGGAAATAATGGTCAATTTCCAAACACTCAATTGGGATAAATTAGCCGTGGATTTCCATAACCAGACAGATCTTGCACATGCACTCCCACTCTGATCTCCTTTTGATCACAGGAAACACCTTCCTAAAGCAGTTGTAGAGTTGTCTCTTTCATGTCTGCGTAGACTTGACCACATCAGATGCTCCCTTAGATGTTTGCCACCTGGAATATAAATATTTCTCCCTCGGAACCAACTTTGTCTCCCAGACATAAATTCTGATTTCTTTCCCCATGGGCTTGGGTCAAACAGGCAGGATTTACTTCTCATACGGCCAGGGTTGAAGGTAGGACCAGACTCAATTATGGCCATTAAATATGTCCACTCAGAAATGGGGGGAAACCCCGTTAGAGTACTTTTTATGTTCTCTTATCCTTTCCAGTTATTTTCACCATGGCTAGCAAGAAACAAGAATTTGAAATCAGGACAACAGAGCACCTTCAGTGTTGGCTGACTGTTGAGTTGATCTGAGCACCCAGAGCCTCCAGATCGCAGGGAGTAATACTGGTCACTCCTCTCATACAGCCCCAGTCCCGGGAGAAAGCCTTCTCTCATCATGGGCTCCCCCTCTTCTGCATTCTTCACCCTTTCAGGCATTGTCCTGAGGTCAGTCACAGAGACTTGTCTGTATTAAGGCAGTTCGTAGGGGGCTAGTTCACCAGATTAGCCAGCTGCCTCTCATTGTGTTTAATACTGTGGTTATTCCCTATTCAATGAATCATAGCATAACTAATGGAGAACAAAACCAGTTGATTTATCCAATTTTCGTGTTTAATTTTATCTCAACTACACATTCACAAGTGGAAGATAAAATAGACAAAATATAGATTGATACATATTCTTTCTTAGTATATGTGAAATATGTTTGTAATACCTATATAAATACATAATTCATAGTATTATATGAATATATTCAAAAAGTACAAAAAATAAAACACATCATTTGAAGGAACCGTATTGAGAATTTTTTCTCAAAAGACTATCTAACAGAATAGAATACGCCACGGAATTCAATCAGCCTCCTTCCCCTCTGAACGGGGTTTAGATACTGTTTGATTGACTACCTGTCCTGTGCAGGGAAGATGCTATTTGATTTCACTCTAAAGATATGCTCCTGCTTTATCACAAATCCCTAGGTTCACTTTTTACTATGACTTCTAGAGCAGAAGTGGAGTGTCACTTTCAAGTCTGATGGCTTTTCTGTGTGGGTGTAATGGAACAAGGAGGAAAAACCGGATCTCACTCTGTGTCCACCGTTGGCTCATTTGTGGATGACAAAATTAAATGGCAGTGGGGAAGAATTCATTGAGTTGTTACCTAAAAAGTCCTCCTGGGCCAAGGAAGGAAGAGTCATTGGCACTGGCATTTTATCTTTTTATTTCAGGTTTTTACTGGGCCTTTTCTACATGACTACGGCTTTGCTCTGCCAGCCCAGTTTGCCCTGGGACATTGTGAATCGTGCTGCATATTTGTTTCGGGTGAGTTATTCATTCCTTGGCCACACCCTCAGTGATGGTGGTTAAGTACGTCTGGGGTATTTTGACATGATCTCAAAACAATCCAGTCTCTCTGTGCTACAGAGGGGAATGCTACAAAGGTGGGGAGTAGTGTCACAATTAGCCCCTTGAGGCTTTTTTTTCCCTTTTTTTGAAGTAGCTCCCTTGTAAGCAGGAAACTAGTTTCATCAAGAAGAGCTATCTTTTCTCAGGAAAATTGCCTAAGAAATATGTTTCATCGATTTCACTACTAAAAATTGAGAGTCTGGAGCAAAAGACAATTAGGATGAATCAGACCCTGGAAGATGACAAGCTATCGCTCTGTTATGCTCCTGATTCCTTAGTGCGATTTGCAGAACAAGAATGTCCATGTCTGTACCGTTTCTGAGCTCAGGCATTTATTTGGAGGGTCTACACATAGCTATGTTGAGCACAGTTGCTTATATTAACAAATAATTCCTCTAATTCCAATTATCAGAGTAATTGGGTCGCAATAAGGTTCACCTAGATAATCTTAGTGTTTATGTCAAATTGACCATTAACTAGTGACTTGAGGACTCTGTAACCAGTTTTTATGGCAACTAAGAAAAATACAACCCAAGCCGTGACAGGTCCAGCTGGGCCTTCTAAGCACTGCGGGGATGTGCTGCTACACACACCCAGCTGACCAGCAGCACCAAGGTCGGCAGTTGTCTATATTAACCCTACTCAAGTTCAGAGATTTACATGGTTTCCTTCAAAAAATCATTAGAAGTACTAGCTCTTGCTTCATTACATGAATGCTTACTCAAGCCATTTTCACATTAGCTATATTTCTTTTGCTTTTCAATCCATCAAGACAGGTTTTTGACATTCACATTTCTCCCAAAGTGTTCTCAAATGGGTTTCATTTTTATTCAGCTTCTCAAAATTCAGAATAAAATGTATTTGCATCATTAATATCCTTTTCCAAAAATGCATTTTAGTGCATTTTGAATCATCATTCATCTCCCCTCTAGTATGAGTGGGAGCCTTCTGTATTTAGCTTGTAACATAGGGCCAATAAAATCAATGTTAGAATATATTACCACAGCTGTCCAAAACATCACCGCCACTGTCAGCAATAATCAAACCATTTTCTGTGTCCAACACAGGAGTAAAAACTTTCCCAGTAAAGTGAATCTGTTTTTTAACGCATATGAGCATACTCAAAACCTAAATTTGTATGCTATTAAAAAACCAAATATACTATCAGAATGACTTCATGTTCAAGTTCTGTTTTTCTGCAAAACGGCCTGTGGCTAATCTTACCAATGAGGCCTGAGTGAGAACACTGCAATCTTCTCATGTATAATACTAAGTTTGGTTGTATTAACATTGTGTTTGTGTTTTTTTCCTTTTTTTGAGGAGACAAGGCATCATATGAAACTGTATTTTCAGGTTGTATCATTTATTCTATTTCTATTCTTTTCAGAGTACAATATAACATCATGAGAACCAAATTCTCTGTTTCTGCTCCAGCACTAATAATATTTCATTTGAAATATAGGACAGCTTTTTCTGTCTCTTGAAACAATGTGAACCATATATAATAAACTACTTAGTGGTTCTGGAAGGATAAATGCTTCTTTCTAGTTCTGCTGTGTAATATAGGTTCCCTCCCTTGTGAAGGGGTAACATGGGGTGAAAAACAAAAAGCATTAAAGCAATGACATGGAAACTTCTTCGCGTTCTCTTCTTTAGCATCCTACAAGCTCAACAGCTCTCAGAAATTGAATATCTGTCAGTATTTTGACAACTAAGAACATATTTGACTCTCGAACCTTTGATATTTTAATATCATTCTCATCAGATTCTCAACTTCCCTCCCTAAATAAGCTCACCACCCTCTACAAACATACCAAGCCTGAGGCTGATCCAAGAAGCTTCTAAATTTCTACCAATATACTGGGTTTTTTGTTCGTTTGTTTGTTTGTTTGTTTTGAGACAGAGCCTCAAGCTATCACCATGGGTAGAGTGCTGTGCATTACAGCTCACAGCAACCGCCAACTCCTGGGCTCAAGCAATTCTCTTCCCCTCGTCTCCCAAGTAGCTGGGACTATAGGTGCCCGCCACAACGCCCGGCTATTTTTTGGTTGCAGCTGTCATTGTTTGGTGGGCCCCGGCTAGATTCGAACCCGCCAGCTCAGTTGTATGTGGCTGGCACCTTAGCTGCTTTAGCCACAGGCACCGAGCCCAATATACTGTTAATGTTGTTTTAATAAAGCCATGGACATGTTGCCCAAACCCCCACAAATGTGAAGAAAAGGCTTGAATTCCTAATGAGGTCAAATCTTAGAATTTCCTGTTCATGATCAGAGATTGCCAGAGTGATGTTTATTTGTGCTACTTCCGATCTGGCACAAACCTAATCACTAAGTAAGATAAGCTTAGAACTTTTAATGGGGGTTCTCACCTGCAAAGTAGTCTTGCCTTGGGGATAAGAAAAGTTCTACTGAAAATTGCCTGGAAGAAGGACAATGCATCTATTCTAAGCGGTGCCTTCTCTGAATTTGTTGTCTTTTGTTTGTGATTATGTAATTTTCAGAGTGGCAGAAGCAACGATGACTTCCCTAAAGCCGATTAACTTTCACGAGGACGCGGGACGATGGTTGCCTCCAAGGAGAATGCAGGAGTTAGAAGCTTGTTATGTTCTAAAGTTATGTTCTCTTTAACCTTCTGGTGGGGCAGCACAGCCAAGGGACAAACAGGGAGGGGAGGGACAATCCTTGCTTTAATCAAGTCACTGATTTTTGACGTGACAAACCAGGCTAACTTGGTAAAGCTATTTGAGTACATCAGCAGTGGTTTCCAGAAAGTATTATTACCACAGATGTTACTGCCAGATAATCAAAAGAACACATCTAATTTGGGGATGTGGAGTACTTGTTTCTGCGGCTGATTCTATCATTTGAAGCTTTCAAAGCTGAAGGCTTTCATGATTAAGCACATATTATTCTCCTGGAAGATATTTCTTTTTTGGCAGATAAGATAATGGAACAGATCCACTGTTTGTCAAGAGGAGTTACTATGTCATTAAAAAGCCTTTAACACAATGTTTTTCTCTTCTCCATGCTGGTTGAAAAGATTTGAATGCAAAAGCACAGATATAACAATAACAGTACAAAACCTAAATTGTCCATGGAAAAGCTTAAACCAACTTAAAATTTTCCATTTGCCAAATGCTCTTCAGGCAATTTAAATGTAATTCAAAACAGGCACTCAGTAGCCACAGATGTGTGTTGCCTCAAAATGTTCTTTGTCTTGGTTGCATACATCCGATTTTCTTCTGAAGGTGGTTTTTAAAAATTACCTCCATTACCACAGGAGAAAAAAAGTACCCAAATGCAATTACAACATTTATACAATTAAAATCTTTGTTCCCCCTTATTAACCCTGGAAAAGTATTATCGCGTACAGAAGTTATACTGTTTGACGTTTGATAACAATTCCAGCAGGGCCTTTTGCGATGTCACATGGGTGATTCAGTATCTAGAGTTCTGAATTCAAGGAAATGATCCCAACCAGTACTCACTTTAGCAACAGACACAGAGGAGCTTCTATTTTTATTCATCTGTACTGAGGCCATCACAATACTTTGTGTGTACTAGAGGCCAACAACTAGCCCCAAATATTTTTCAGAAGATAGTGTAGCTAGGAGGCACCCCAGGATATCTGTTCCCATAATACCGCTTGTAGGGGTCATGATGCCCCTGAGGAGTTTATAGTTCAGGAGACCCTGAACAGAGGACGTCCTGAAGATTTCCGAGCTTCCTCGTTCTAGGTTCTTGGTTGTCATTGAACAGAACACGCTGCTCTGAGACCTTTGTTCACCTTCTCTCATCAGGGCCCACACAGGCTCTATGTGTTAGGAACTCCCTAACCTGAGTTCTCCCCCAGAAAAGTCAACTGGAAGTGGGGTGCTGCTCCACACAGAGAAGGGTCTAGAAAGGGAACTTGCTCCTTGGGGAGGGTTCTCTCCTGTAGCTTCTGGGTCCCCAGGAGATACCCCTGAACTTCTGAGGACTCCACTTGATATTCCTGCACCCTGACTGAGGGAGGGTGGGGTAGAAAGCCTGGATTTTGATTCAGGCTGCTGACCAGAGTGCTGCTTCCTCCTTCAACTGGTGTGTGTAACTTCCCCAAGCCTCAGCCTCTCATGAACGGAATATGATTAATGGTGCCCATCTTAGAGGGCTGTGAGAATTCAATGAGATTTATTTAACATGCTCAGTCCGGCTCCTGCCACACAGTAGGGCTCAGGAAATGGTAGCAGGTCATAGCAGCAGCACTGTCCACAGCGGCCTTGGCCATTCTCAGCTCAGAATGGGGGTATCTGACATTTGGGGAGTTTGGCTATGGAAAATGTTCAGCAAAATAGCCATGAAGTGTAACAGTACATGATTTCTTGACTTTCATGCCGGTATACTGTGGATTCAATTTGATTTGCCAAGGCCAAATGTAGGACAAAAATCATCAAGTGCCACCTTACAACTCTTGGGTGGCCCCCAATCTCTCTCTTAGACCCGTCTCACATCAGGTGATGGATAGTTAATGGACAAAGCAGCAGGATTGCAGCCCATTCTATTCCTATGAGACCCCCTTGCAGTCTTTCTATAAACAGGTTAATGGCAGACCTGGCAAACTGCAGAGTGCTGTGCAGGATGCCCAGGTGGCACTGCTTGTGGTAAGCAGGCTTGGAATCTACGGCAAGGTGGGACACTCCTCCTAGAACACATCACATGTGCACGCTATTGCCTCTTTGAGTAGAAGAAGGAAACATTTCATGCCTGAGGTAGCTCTTTTCTGTACAAGTGATGAGAAGTGCATACGTACCTTACAGATCACACACGCTAACGTGGCCAGAGCGGGTCCACAGGAGCTGGGCAGAAAGGCCCCAGAGAGCTGCACTGAGGGTTACAGACCCCCTTTGCCTCCCTGGTGGCTCACGGTGACCTGTGTCCTGACATTATTAGGGAGGGGTGTCTCTTCTCTGCATCTTTATTGACAACCTGAGCCTGTGCTCTGGCAGGTAGCAAGGTGAGTGTTGTGGACAATTCCATTCTGAAATTACTCTGAACTCTACAAAGGAGGGACGGAGCTGGGTATATAGAAATGGTCCCCCAAGTATTTGTTAAGTAATGGATAAACAAATAAGGGAGTAAGCAGACAAGTAAATAAATGAGCTTAGTGTTCCTACCATCATCTGCAGGTCACCAGGAGACATTTAAAGTAAAGGATTCCAGGCATCTTCCTTGGCTGAAAGGGAGAAAAGAAGCTGATTGGATGCTCCTGGAATTATTCACATGTAGAACTCTACATGTTGAAAGGTTTTGTGTGGATTTTCTTTATTTTATTAGGAAATTTAAGTCAAAGAATGATTTGGTCTGATTATACAATACTTCAGCCTGAACCTGTGGGACATTTGCTAATTGGGCTGACTATAATCAACTTTAAAAACACATCGTGTTGAACAAAACAGCTCATAGGCAGGAGCCAATGCAGTGGCTCATGCTTATAACCCTATCACTCTGGGAGGCACAGGCAGGAGGATTCCTTGAGGTCAGCAGTTTAAACCAGCCTTAGCAAGAGCGAGACACACCTCGTCTCTACAAAAAAAAAAAAAAAAAGGAAGAAGAAATAGCTGGACATGGTGGTGCACGCCTGTAGTCCCAGACACTCAGAAGGTTGAGGCCAGAGGATGGCTAGAACCCAGGAGTTTGAGGTTGCAGTGAGCTGTGATGATGCCACTGAACTCTAGGGTGGAAGAGGGAGACTCTGTCTCAAAAAACAAAACAAAAATCCCCCAGCTTACTGCAGTGGTAAACAGAGAGAGCTCTTCCAGGAAATTGTAGGACTTATTCTTAGACATGGTATATATGTATCAAAATATCACACGTACCCCATAAATATGTACAGTTATGATGTCTGAATTTATAAAAAAAATAGGACTTAATAAAGCATGAATCAGCCAAGACCTACTGAATATATTTTTAAATGATAGATTTCTGGTAGTATATAATAAGCCAAATCTTTATACACCAAGATTCCTTCTTAGCTCAATGAGATTCTCTACTCCATGCAAATCAAGACCGGCATCAGCCAATGGGATCCTGTTGGTCTTAATGGCAGAGACTTACAGCAATGGAGAACTTCTGTCCTGCAGGAGATTTGCCAAGCCCTGTGTACTTTGCACTTGAAAGCACAGGACATACACGGTATCTTTAAGCTGTCAGGCTGCAAAAGAAAGAGGTATCAACCACAGACCTCACCGAGGATGTGTTCAAGGTTCAGAATGCTATATTTGGCACCCCAAGGAAACTGGAGCTAAAATGATAAATTTCTACATCAATTTGACTTAAGCAAAGCAATTGAAAAGCCCCAAACAAGAAAACTCCATCGGCTGTAAATTCTGTTCCCGCCTGTGTTGTTCACCATTGTGTTCTGGTCATGGTGTATGGCACAGTGCTTGCTATATATTTTTTTTTTTTTAATTTCAGATTAGTATGAGGGTGCACATGTTTACATTACGTTGTTTTTCGTTTCTAAGGTAAAGTTCAAATTGTACTTGAGCCCTTCACCCCGGGGCCATGCTGAACACCCTCACAGTGTGCACATTAGGTGAGATCCTGCTATTCGCTCTCCCTCCTCCCCCCAATCCCTTCTCTTTTCTTCCCCCTCCTCTGCCTTCCCCTGTCTCTTCTCCCCTTCCCCTTCCAAGCCTATATTTGTGTTTTTTCTTTCCTGTGGGCTTGTAGTTGTTTATATATTGGTTTCATATTAGTATTGAGTACATTGGATACTTCCCCTCCTCCCCCATTCTTGAGATACTTTCCTAAGAAGAATGTGTTTCATCTCCATCCAGGCAAACACAAAAGATGTAAAGTCTTCATCTTATGGCTGAACTCCATGTTATACATTTACCAGTTTGCTAATCCATTCATGGGTTGATGGGCATTTCTTGGCCGTTGTGAATTGAGGGGCAGTAAACATTCTGGTACAAATGTCCTCGTGGTAAAATGATTTTTGTTCTCCTGGGTAGATATCTAGTAATGGGATTGCAGGATCAGGTGGAAGGTTGAATTTTAGTTCTTTGAGACAGGACTTGCTACCTAGTTAGGACTCAATAAACGTTTGTTGAATGAATATATGGAACAATCAACCTGCTTATCCCCTTTCTTCTAAAGCCTGATATTTCAAAATGCTTTTGTGACCATGAGATATGTGCTATCTCTAGTCATTCTTTCTGGCCTCAAGACCTCTTATTTGAGAGCAAAAATGAGAAGGCACATTTGTTTGCTATTAGTGCTATATTTGTAAAATTTCCATAAGAGCACATAGGATGATGAACTCTGTTTTGGGAGCTACAAAGCTAGCTAACTTCAGCATGAGATATTTAAGGAAAACAATCCTGTAATTATGTTAGCAAAAAATTGTAAATAGAAAAAAAAGTTACAGCTTGCCAAAGTATTTTTAAGAAAAGACTTTTTTTTTTAGTTATTGAATATCCTCAATTTATTCTCTAGATAACAAGATACCAATGGAAAAAGAATTAATAAAAGGGTCATTGCAGGATAATTTTTCCTGAATAATCTAAAACTGTATTTAATCCAATTTGAGGCAGAATTGTCCTGATATTACTTAATATTATATATTTTATCTCATTTATGTTTTCCTCAAACCATTTCCAAGTTGCTTATCATATTGTTTCAAGACGAGATGTCTTTTTTACAGTTCATAGCTCTTACATACAAACGGCACCATTTTCTGGTGTTGTAACCTTTTTCTTTCTTTCTTTTTTTTTTATTGTTGAGGATTCCTTGAGGGTACAAGAAACCAGGTAACACTGATTGCATTTGTTAGGCAAAGTCCCTCTTGCAATCGTGTCTTGCACCCAAAAGGTGTGGCACACACCAGGGCCCCACCCACCTCTCTCCTTCCCTCTCTCTGCTCTTCCTTTCCCCACCCCTCCCTCCTTCTTTCTCTCTATGCTAAGAAGAGACATATTTTTAACTTGTTCCACATTTAATAATTAATATCAGCAAGCAAATTCCTGCCTTTTTTCACGTGTCAGACATTCGGTCCTCTAGAAGAACAGCAACTTCTTTGGAAAACACATTTGGTTTCTGAGCCCTGCCGTGTCCATCATAAAACAGATGAATCTGAAAGAGCCCAGAAGGCAGGACGTGGATTAAGCTACAGGCGTTTTTCCAGCTAGAATTTCCTTCTTGGCAATTTGAAGCTTGAGATATTCCCTGAATATTGAAACTCCAGTTCAGGAGTTTACGATGTGATGTGAAATATTAAAATTTAGAAATAGAATGATGGTGGGAACACAGAATGTGTTGCCCACATTTAGATCTTTAAATTTACAATTCAGATTGCTTTGTCTCAATTGGTAGCAGTGTGCTTGCACACAAGGAAAAGAACGAAAAATGCATAGGTCAAAAGTGATACTTTGAGTTCCATCTTTAGGTGAATGGCTTGACACCTTTGGCTTAGCCTCCTCACCTTCAAAGTAAAAAGTTAGTCAGGTGAGTCCCAAAACGCCTATTAGCATTAGAATTGCAGGATTCACACATTCTCTGATGAAATTTTTAACTCATACCGCCTTTCTGAAGGACCATATATATCAAATACAGTAGAATCGCTGTAAGTTGACCATCCAAGAGACTGTAACAAATTGGCCAACACACAGAGGTAGCCACCATAAAGAACTAGGCCTACTGTACTGAAATGTACATGTGGTGCATGACCAGTCTATGACAATTAGGTCACCTTAAAGAGGTGGTCAATGTAGGGAGGTGGTCAAATATGGAGGTCTACTGTATATTGAAGACCCTAAAATGATCATATATTTTGACTCAGTAATTCCACTTTCAGAAATATGTCTTGATAAATGGATATCTAGGCAAATATGAATATACAAAGATATTTATTGCAATTTATAATAACAAAATTTTGAAAGCAACAAAAATACTTAATTCATAGATAATTAGTATACAAATACATGATGGTATATTCATAGACTTGAAAAAACAAAAGATTGTCTATGTCAGCCTCAGCAACTTTTTTATTTTTTCTTTTCTTTTCTTTTTCTTTTTTTTATTTTATTTTCTCTTTTCTTCTTATTTTTTTATTAAATCATAGCTGTGTACATTAATGTGATCATGGGGTACCATACACTGGTTTTATAGACCGTTTGATACATTTTCATCACACTGGTTAACATAGCCTTCCTGGCATTTTCTTAGTTATTGTGTTAAGACATTTATATTTTACATTTACTAAGTTTCACATGTATGCTTCTAAGATGCACCGTAGGTGTAATCCCACCAATCACTCTCCCTCCACCCGTCCTCCCCCCTTCCACCCCTCACTCTCCCCTTCCCCATATTCTTAGGTTATAACTGGGTTACAGCTTTCATATGAAAGCCATACGTTAGTTTCATAGTAGGGCTGAGTACATTGGATACTTTTTCTTCCATTCTTGAGGTACTTTACTAAGAAGAATATGTTTCAGCTCCATCCATGTGAACATGAAAGTGGTAAAGTCTCCATCTTTCTTTAAGGCTGCATAATATTCCATGGTGTACATATACCACGATTTATTAATCCATTTGTGGATCGATGGGCACTTGAGCTTTTGAGCTTTTTCCATGACTTAGCAATTATGAGTTGGGCTGCAATAAACATTCCGTTACAAATATCTTTGATATAATGTGATTTTCGATCTTCTGGGTATATACCTAGTAGAGGAAATATAGGGTTGAGTGGCAGATCTATTTTTAGATCTCTAAATGTTCTCCAAACATCTTTCCAAAAGGAATGTATTAATTTGCATTCCCATCAGCAGTGTAGAAGTGTTCCCTTTTCTCCACATCCACGCCAACATCTCTGGTCTTGGGATTTTGTGATACGGGCTAACTTTACTGGAGTTAGATGATATCTCAAAGTAGTTTTGATTTGCATTTCTCTGATGATTAAGGATGATGAGCAATTTTTCATGTGTCTGTAGGCCGTGTGCCAGTCTTCTTCAGAGAATTTTCTCTTCAAGTCCCTTGCGCAGTCTGCGATGAGATCACTTGTTCTTTTATTGCTTATACGTTTGAGTTCTCTGTGGATTCTGGTTATTAAACCTTTGTCAGAGATATAACTTGCAAATATTTTCTCCCATTCTGAGGGCTGTTTGCTTGCTTTACTTACTGTGTTCTTGGCTTCTTTTTAGTTTGATCAGGTCCCAGTAGTGCATTTTTGAAGCTGCTTCAATTGCCCGGGGGGTGTCCTGCTCATAATATACTCACCCAGACCAATTTCTTCAAGGGTTTTGCCTGCACTCTCTTCTAGTATTTTTATAGTTTCATGTCTTAAGTTTAAATCTTTAATCCAGTGAGAGTCTATCTTAGTTAATGGTGAAAGGTGTGGGTCCACTTTCAGTCTTCTACAGGTTGCCAGCCAGTTCACCCAGCACCATTTGTTAAATAGGGAATCTTTTCCCCACTGAATGTTTTTAATTGGCTTGTCAAAGATCACATAACGGTAAATAGCTGGATTCATCTCTTGGTTCTCTATTCTGTTCCAGACATCTACTTCTCTGTTTTTGTGCCAGTACCATGCTGTTTTGATCACTATCAATTTATAGTATAGTCTGAGGTCTGGTAGCGTGATTCCTCCAGCTTTGTTTTTATTTCTGAGTAATGTCTTGGCTATTCAAGGTTTTTTCTGATTCCATATAATAATAATAATAAAACAAAGTATTATTTTTTCAAGATCTTTAAAGTATGATTGTGGAGCTTTAATAGGGATCGCATTAAAATTGTATATTGCTTTGAGTAGAATGGACATTTTAACAATGTTGATTCTTCCCAGCCATGAGCATGGTATGTTTTCCATTTGTTAACATTTTCAGCTATTTCTTTTCTTAGAGTTTCATAGTTCTCTTTATAGAGATCTTTCACATCCTTTGTTAGATAAACTCCCAAATATTTCATCTTCTTTGGCACTACTGTGAATGGAATAGAATCCTTAACTGTTTTTTCAGCTTGACTGTTGTTGGTATATATAAAGGCTACCGATGTATGGCTGTTGATTTTGTAACCTGAGATGCTGCTGTATTCCTTGATCACTTCTAAGAGTTTTGTAGTAGAAGCCCTGGTGTTTTCCAGATACACAATCATATCATCGGCAAAGAGCGAAAGTTTGATCTCTTCTGACCCTATATGGATACCCTTGATCACCTTTTCTTCCCTAATTGCGATAGCTAAAATTTCCATTACAATGTTAAAGAGGAATGGAGACAATGGGCAGCCTTGTCTGGTTCCTGATCTGAGTGGAAATGATTTCAATTTAACTCCATTCAATACAATATTGGCTGTGGGTCTGATGTAGATGGCCTCTATCAGTTTAAGAAATGTCCCTTCTATACTAATTTTCTTAAGCGTTCTGATCATGAAGGGATGCTGGATATTATCAAAAGCTTTTTCTGCATCAATTGAGAGAATCATATGGTTTTTTGTTTTTTAATTTGTTTATGTTCTGAATTATACTTATAGATTTATGTATATTGAACCAGCCTTGAGACCCTGGGATGAAACCCACTTGGTCATGATGTGTAATTTGTTTGATGTGTTGCTGGATTCTGTTTGTTAGGATCTTGTTGAATATTTTTGCATCTATATTCATCAGTGATATTGGTCTATAATTTTCTTTTTTTGTTGGGTCTTTTCCTGGACTGGGGATCAGGGTGATGTTTGCTTCATAGAACATGTTGGGTAGTCTTTCTTCTTTTTCTATATTTTGGAACAGGTTGAGTAATATAGGTACTAGTTCCTCTTTGACGGTTTGGTAGACTTCTGACATGAAGCCATCTGGTCCAGGGCTTTTCTTTTTAGGGAGATTTCATATGGTTGATGCTATTTCAGAAGTTGATATTGGCCTGTTTAACATTTCCACTTGATTCTGGCTAAGTCTTGGAAGGTGACATGCTTCTAAGTATTGGTCAATTTCCTTCAGATTTTCATATTTCTGAGAATAAAGTTTCTCATAATATTCATTAAGAATTTTTTGAATTTCTGAGGAGTCTGTTGTTATTTCGTCTTTGTCATTTCTGATTGATGAAATTAGAGATTTTACTCTTTTTTTCCTGGTTAGGTTAGCCAAAGGTTCTATTTTATTGATCTTTTCAATAAACCAACTTTTTGATTTATTGATCTGTTGTATAATTCTTTTGTTTTTAATTTCATTTAATTATTTTCTTCTACTGGGTTTGTTCTTCCTTTTCTAGTTGCTTGAGATGTCCCATTAAGTTCTTCAGTTCCTCTCTTTCCGTTCTCTTGCACGGAAGTCTTGCAGTGCTATAAATTTCCCTCTTAGGACTGCCTTTACGGTATCCCAGAGGTTCTGATAATTCTTGTCTTCATTGTTGTTTTGTTCCAAAAATTTGGCAATTCCCTTCTTAATCTCATCTCTGACCCAGCTATCATTCAGCATAAGGTGATTTAACTTCCATGTTTTTGTATGAGTATGCAGATTCCTGTTGTTACTGAGTTCAGCTTTTATTCCATGGTGGTCCGAGAAGATGCAAGGAATAATTTCTATTCCTTTACATTTACTGAGGTTAGACTTGTGACCTAAGATGTGATCGATTTTGGAGTATGTTCCATGGGCTGATGAGAAGTATGTGTATTCAGTTTTGTTGGGATGAAATGTTCTGTAAATGTCTGCTAAATCCAAATGTTGGATGGTTAGGTTTAGATCTAAAATTTCTTTTCTCCGCTTCTTATTGGAGGATCTATCGAACACTGCCAAAGGAGTGTTGAAATCTCCAACGATTATGGAGCTGGAGGAAATAAAGTTGCTCGTGTCTATTAGAGTTTCTCTTATAAATTGAGGTGCATTCTGGTTGGGTGCATAAATATTAATAATTGAAATCTCATCATATTGTGTATTACCCTTAACAAATATGAAGTGACCATTCTTATCCTTCCTTACTTTTGTTGGTTTAAAGCCTATTGTGTCTGCAAATAGAATTGCACCCCCTGCTTTTTTCTGATTACCATTTGCCTGAAATATGGATAACCATCCTTTCACCCTGAGTCTATATTTATCTTTTAAGGTAAGATGTGATTGTTGTATGCAGCAAATATCTGGCCTCAGTTTTTGTATCCAGTCAGCCAACCTGTGCCTCTTTAGAGGACAGTTTAAGCAGTTCAGATGAATGGAGAATATTGATAAGTCTGGTAAAATTTTGGGTATTGAGTTTTTCAAAAGTCCAGTGGACATTTTTAATCCTTTTGCCACTGTGGAAGTTGGAGTTTGATCAAAAGTATCTGAGTTAGTTTACTTTTGTGGTAGAGGATTGGGCTGGTCATTATGGAGGATAGGTCTGATAATATCCTGAAGAGCTGGTTTGGTTATGGCAAATTTCTTCAACATATGAATGTCATTAAAGTATTTAATTTCTCCATCATAAATGAAACTCAGTTTAGCTGGATACAGGGTCTGGGGTTGAAAGTTATTTTGTTTTAGGAGATTAAAAGTTGAAGACCACCCTCTTCTGGCTTGAAAAGTTTCAGCAGAGAGGTCTGCATTCTAATATTCTTCCCTTTGTAGGTAATGGATTTCTTACATCTGGCTGCTTTCAGAATTTTCTCATTCATGTTAACTTTAGTGAAGTTAATTATGATATACCTGGGGATGTCTTATTCAGGTTGAGTCCTGCTGGGATCCTGAAACTGCTGGGGTCCTGAAACTGTCTGCTATCCGAATTTCAGAATCTCTCGGCATGTCTGGAAAATTCTCTTTCATAATTTCATGGAGAAGGGTCTTGCGAAGCCACTTCATCACTTTCAAGGATTCCTATGAGGCTGATATTAGCCTTCTTTGAATTATCCCAGAGCTCTCTGAGAGAATGATTCATTTTTGCTCTCCATTTCTCTTCCTCTTTGAGAGTTTGGGAGTGTTCAAAGGCTTTGTCTTCAATGTCAGAAATCCTTTCTTCTGCTTGCTCCACTTGGTTACTGAGGGATTCTACTGTATTTTTCAGATCTTTGAGGGCTACAAATTCTTGCTTCATTGCATCAGAATGTTTGGTGGTTTTGTCTTTAAATTTGTTGAATTCTTGAGACAACATTTGAATTTCTCCTCGAATTTCTAATTCTGACTTTTGAATTGCTACTCGAATTTCTGATTCCAAATTTTCCTCCATTCTATTAATCTTGTTTGCAATCCAAATTCTGAATTTGATTTCTGACATCGTGGCAAGCTGTTTATGAATGGGATCTTCAGTTACATCTACCATATCTTTCCTTGGGGGGTTTGATTTATTCTGGTTATTCATGTTACCAGAGTTTTTTGCTGATTCCGCCCCATGATTATTTTACACCGTTTGACTTTTCCCCTGGAGCTTTGTCAAGGTCCCATACAGTGCTACGGCCTGAGAAACTGGGGACCTGTTTGGTGTGGTGGGGCTAAGTAGCTCTGTCTTGTTTTCAGCTGGTCTCTGTCTGATGCTAGTGAAACAGTTACTCTGTGTTGAAGTCTCAGCTGTGGAGAAATACCAGCAATTCAGTCACCCCGCCCCCGACAGGTAACAATTGGAAAAGGAAAATCAAATCTTCCTACAACCACACACCCAGGGCACCCTTGGATAGTCCTGGGGTGATTGGCTCAGTTCAAAATGTCCAAATCAATTGTCTCAGTCAGCACCTGTCTCAGGTGGGAGAGTTTAAAATGTCTCTGGCAACTAGATTGCAGGGGTCTGCTGACAACTCAAATATGACTTGCTCTGGTGCTCCGTGAAGTCAGGAGGACCCACCCAGCAAATAGATTAGTCTGGGAACGTTGATGCCTCCTTCCCTCCTTGTACCTCTGTCAAACTCAGTCACTGATAACCCCGCAGGGCTGTGACCCAGTTGCCTCCAATGAGCAGATACTCCAGGGGTTTTTACCTGCCTGAATCACAAGGAAATCTATGTCTGCTCAGCCAGTCCACTGTTCTCTGCCTGTATCCAGCAGGGGGAAGTGAGGCCTGACAACCTCGGGTGCTTGATGGAGGCTGGAGGGTGTTCACTCAGTTCCAGCCTCGCCCCTCATTGATGTTACCGACAGAACAGAACATCTTTGTAGGAATTTCTTTCTGTCTCTGCTAAATTCTCCTATAGAAGATCAGCTGTTTTGAGTTCCCAAAACTTGTGCCTCAGGCCCTTTCTGTGCTGCTGTATGGTCTCAGCTCTTTGTATTCAGCATGGTTAACTTTCAGATCTAGCCTCTGCCTACCCTCCTTTGTTTAAGCTGATGGTCCCCTGTGGACTGGGTGCGTGTTAGGCTCAGTAAAGCGGTCTTCTGGGTCAGCCCCACCCTGGGAACCTCCCGGCTCTGTGCGTGTGTTTTCTAGTCCCCGCGCTCCACTCAGGCTGATACTGCCTCAGGCAAACCCATTACTCACGGGGCCTATGTTTCTATCCCAGATCTGTTTCATGGTGGTTGGCACCTAAGAAGATGCCCAGCCTCCTCTGGTTGCCCAGAGAGACAGGAGGTGTGACTTCAGAATGCCCGAGGGTTAGCCCAATTGTTGCTCAAAACAGCTGCTGCTTTGCACCTCAGGGCACCACTGCTCCAGCTTGGTTCCCTCTCAGCTGACCATCCTATCCTCACTCCCATGCCACAGAATCAGCACTGACCAACTGCAGTCCAGGTCCTGTCCACACCCCTCGAGAAATTACCCAAGAATCTGGACTTCTGGGGGACAGGCCTCCAGACCTCAGAGTGAGGTGCTTGAAGCTCATAATTGCAGGTAGAGAATATATACAGTTTTACACAGTTTTATGCCTGGCAGGAGAGCACCATGGCACCCTAGTGGGGGAGGTAGGTCCAGTTTTTAGAGGGTCTATCCTGTGGAGTATAGTGGGAGGACCTTTGAACTTTGCTCATTTGTTTGTGGGGCACTCCAAGCCCATCCACTTGATGATGGATTTTGTACCTTTTGTTTGTATCCTTGGGGTCACAGCTCGCCTCAGCGGGGTTGGTGTGCATTCTTCAACCTTCTCTCTTGGTGCAGCTCTAATCCACCAGGTTACTTGCTAAATTTCTGTCCTTTAACTCTCATCCTGGACAAGAGGCTCTGTGGAAAGCTGGCTTCAGTCAGTCATCTTGTTTCCCCCCCAATTTTTTTTTTTTAAATTAAATGACATAGCCAAAAATAATAGTCCAATGATCCTGGCGAATAAGTCTTTGAGAAATGAAATTCAAATTCAGTCATTAGCCTCTGTCTAAAGCTTTGGCCCTGGGATTTAACAAGTTTTTCACTTCTGGGTGCCAAGGATACTGCTCTTTATGACCCTGCTCTAGCTGTCCTTGAGATTCAGTGTTGTGGTGGAAAATGGGAAAGCGACCAAAGCCTGTCCCAAAGTCACCCATCCCACTGCCCTTGGTGCTTAGGGGTGTCCTGGTACCTGCAGAGATTTGTATAGTCATAGCATGATAGCCAAAAAGTTCAGCATTAATACCTAGACAACAGGGATGAAAATTGTAAAAGCAAAATAATTTTTTTACGTAGTTCAGCATTAAGTACAATTTCTTTTGAAAGAAGCACCAGACTCTAGATATGTCTTCCCAGTGGGCAGAGTATAGACAATGATGGGCAGGAAAGGCCAGGAAAGAGGTAGAACCAGAGAGGTCTGTCAACTGGTTGCAGGGCCAAGGATAGGCTGGGACTCAAGAACAAGGAAGAATTTGTGATGAGAGGGGTAGCAAAATGTGGACCACTGTATCATCAAGTGAAAATGGGGGACATGAGGCAAATGGGATAGAAAGGTGTGGGGATTTGACCTTAAAAATCAAGAATAAGAGACACCTTCTCAAACAGGTGAGGTGAGAGGTGAGAGAAACTGAGCAACTTAGAAACTGCCTTAGCTGGATCCACTGTATTTGATTTAATTAGAAGGACATTTCCAAGCTGTGTCCCTAAGAGAAGTTCTCCTGGGTGGGAAAACCAGGGTGGGGAGATGAGAGGAGGTCACAGTATGATCTTGCTGTGTGACTCTGTGACCTTGGCTGCTGCTGTTATGGGGCGAAGCCTGATGTAGCCGCCTTTGCCAAATTCGTGCCAGTCAGCTGGGCAGAAACCAATGCATAGGACACACACGCTGCCAAGGATAATCTGGTGCAATGAGAAATCTGATGGTTCACTTCAAATGCCACCATGTTTTCCAGTTCTATGAAACTTTTTATTTTACAACTGTTCCTAGACCACCAGGTAGCGGCCTGGTGTCTTCACAGGAGGGGGCTGTAATTTGTCTCTCTGCAGTCGAGTAATTAGTTTCATCATGACAAAACATAAGGCAGTAAAAATGATAACAAAACCAGAATAATCTAAAAATGATTAAGACGATAATAAAATAATATGTAATAACATGATACACAAAAATAATAAAACAAAGGAAAAGCATTAAAAGCATTGAAAAGATAGGCCTCTGTTTAATATTTAATACCCACGGTGCACTATGGACTTTACCATACCCCCCAAAACAAAGATGGGTCTTAAACAGCCCCTGCCTGTGACATGCTCTTCATTTACCCCACAACCAACAGGATGACTGTAAACTCCTGGAGGGCAGGGACCACCCTTCTCTCCTCTGTATCCTCCAACAACCGATGGATTCCACACCTTGCCCACATCTAAAGTTCATTGATACAGAGGCTTAAAAGCCTTACCCAGGACTATAATGAAGGCTAACAATTTCACAGCACTTAACACATGCTGGGCCCTTTCTTCACATTTTCTTCAGAACCCAGTGAGGTAGGGACTTTTACTATTTCTGAGTTACAAGGGGTTAAGAAATTTGTTCACAGTCACAGCTACTAAGTCAGAAGCTGGGGTTTGAGCCCAGGCGGCCTTGTTTCAGAATACAGGTGCTTAATTGTGCTTTGTAAAAGAAGAGTATAGTCCCTGCCACTGAGGAATTTATAATCTGTTTGTGGATAATACAGCATGTAACATAGTGCCACACGCTGTCAAGGCCGTAGAGGTCTAAGCAGGTAAGTTCAGTAGCAGGGATGCCATATTGGAGAGTGCCTGTCTTGGAAGATGAATGGGTTTGAGAGGCTGAAACTCAAGGGGAGGGTGAATAAGAGTGAAGGAAGCATGTCGGATCACCAGATTTCTCTACCCACCACTTGCTCTAGCAGGTGCTAGATCCTGGATGAGGGTGCTGACAAAACCAGGAGGTGCTTTCTCTTTTTTGCCCTTGAGAACAAAAATGTTTCAGACTAACATCTTTTATTCATGTAGCACTATTTCTGAGAAGCTAAAAGTAACCCATACAGCCTTATCAGTTTTACAAAAGCAAATCTTTTCTGCAGAATTTTCAAAAACTGGTAGGATTATTACAAATTCTAAATATTTTTTTTAAAAAATTGCTATTTATGATACATATACTCAATGTATTTTTATCTGCTTTGATCTGTATGAAGTTACTCAAGAGTCAATTGCTACTATTGGGATTGTATATTATTAAAAATTCATTTAAACCTGATTTCTTTTTTATTTGAAATGTAAGTAAGAGACATTTAACAGTTGTGCCAAAGGAAGATAAAGTTCGTGCCATGATGATGATGATGTCAAAGTCCTCAATCAATCAATTAATTTGAGTTACTGAGGGAAAAACAGGCCAGTATTAGAATACAAAAAATACAACAATAAAAAAGGGATGTAATATGTATAAAGTACCCTCCAAGTGGTAAGAAGTGCTAGGATTTCTTATTTTTTCATGCACTATTTTATTTTATTTTATTTTTTTGAGACAGAGTCTCACTATGTCACCCTGGGTAGAGTGCCATGACATCAAGATCACAGCCACCTCAAACTATTAGGCTTAGGTGATTCTCTTGCCTCAGCCTCCCAAGTAGTTGTGACTACAGACACCCGCCACAACACCCAGCTATTTTTGGGTTGCAGTTGTCATTGTTGTTTAGCAGGCCCGGGCCGGGCTCGAACCCAACACCTTCGGTGTATGTGGCTGGCACACTATTTTATTAGTCACAAAAATTCTATAAGAAAAAATGTATATTTGTATTCCTGTTTTACAGATGAGAATACTGAGGCTTTGAAAGATTATCTTACCCAAATCAACTGCAGTGATGATGGAGCACAGACTTGAATCCAGATTTTCTGATTCAGGACCTCATGCACTTAGCAACCACATGTGGCTTAGCTCCCAAATGCAGTCAGTGTGACTCACAGTGGCACAAAGTCTCCCCTCCAGGTTAACTCTGAGATTCCTGGATTCAGATTCCCCCCAGTATCTCCTTCTGCTATGCACTTGTGAGTGTTTCAGGGCAGTAAGGGGAGGCCATAGCCACAGTGTGATTGAAATATTGGCAGATTGGATTATGCTTTCAATATTCCCCTTGTATTCTTGTACCAGAGAGCACTGGACAGCTTACTGGAGGGTTGAGAAAGAAAATCTAGGTCTTCCTTTTGTTTGAGACAAAGCTTCACCTTCTCATCTGCTGGACTTTTCCAGTGGCTCCAATTAAGCTCATTATAATATGTGGCCTACAGGAAAATAGAGCAAATAGAAAGAACATTTCTAATGGCTCTGACTTCTGTAACAAGATAAATAGTGCCCCTAAGTATTAAGGCTTTGTTGTGAGGGTAAGACACAGCCCTCCTGGCTGACTGCTTGATTTCCATGGCCTTCTGTGAGGCTGCACAACTCTGCAAATTCAGAGCTCCTGGAAATTGTCCTGCGTTTCCTACGGCCAAATGTCTTTTGAGAAAGCATTTAGGATATCTTAGACGTGGGGAACTGGAGAGATTAACAGCAAAAGGAAGAGTAAATTGGGGTAGTCATTAGGACTTCAAAATAAAAAGATTACTCAGATTGACTTGATTTTCTAGCAGTTTTTCTAAAGGAAACTTCTACAGAGGACAAAGCATTTTCATTTTTGTTTTTGTTTTCTAATGTACACACACTTATGTCCCCTTTGGGGCATTTTGAAAACTGAGCTCTGACAGTGACCAGGGTTTAGATTATGGTGTCTCTTTTCTAGTTACAAAATAGTTACCTAAAAGGATCAAACAAATAACAAATACCTCCTAATTACTTATGCTCTCTGAGCATCAGTTTCTTCATCTGTAAGATGGAAATAACAACTTACTTCATTTGTCTTTTTCTTTTTAAGAATTAAATAGAACTTGGCTTGGCGCCTGTAGCTAAGCGGCTAGGGCATCAGCCACATACACCGGAGCTGGCAGGTTTGAATCCAGCCCAGGCCTGCCAAACAACAACGACAACTACAACCAAAAAATAGCCCGGTGTTGTGGTGGGTGCCTGTAGTCCCTGCTACTTGGGAGGCTGAGGCAAGAGAATCGCTTAAGCCCAAGAGTTTGAGGTTGCTATGAGCTGTGACACCACAGCACTCCACTGAGGGTGACAAAGTGAGACTCTGTCTCAAAAAAAAAAAAGAAAAAAGAATTCAATGGAACAATCCATGTGCAGAAGTGCTTAGCATGTAGTATAAATATAGTAAGTGAAGTTATTGTTATTAACAATATTATATTAAACACGACCATTGAAAATAACCCCTTTGGAAAACAAAATCCCATCTTTAAACCTAGAGTTACTGTAGCCCAAGGTCACCCTTGCAGCTGTGTCCATCATGATTCTGGTAGCTAACATCCCGGCTGGGGCCTAAAGCACATGAGTTAACTGAATTTTATGTGACAAGTCCAGCCCATCCTTTTTGGTATTCATATAGAGATGCTCTTAGGCTAGTTTTATGATCATTTTGTGATAATCTGTGACTTTACTTTTATGAAGTAACTTTATCTACTATTCTAGACCAGATTGGAACAATTTGGTTATTATAAAATCCTTCGTGTAAATAGTCAATCTTTTTACGCATGATATGGTTACCCTTGGGAAAGTGAACTGACCACCCAAAAATTTGGGGCTACATTTGCTTTTCCCACATTCTATGAAAACAAAACAAACAACAATAGCAAACACACAAAAACCAAACCCTCCCTTATGTCTGAAAAGTGGCAGATGCTCATTGTAAAGGTTTATCTTCTTTTAACTATGGTCTAGGAGAGTAGTTTTGCTACTTTATTACAGCTGTAACATCACAAGAAATGGAAAATTCACACATGCAAGTATTGTTTATGAATATGGGCGACTCTAGATGCATTTTTTATGAACATGGAACATTTGGCTTTGCAGCTGGTAGTGTGGAGAATAACAAATCCAGCTCTGCACCCTAGGAGACATCCAGATTACTTTATTATTACAATGATTTCAATAACTCTAGGTACTTCTCAGACACCTGGATATTCATGAATAGTGCAAACCTCACTGATCGCATTTTATTCACAGAACTTTTTTGAAGGCAGAGATCATTTGGTCTGAGTTTCTAAAAGCATATGGGAAATAATTGCACATAAAGTTGTAGGCATCAAATTTGTTAGTGCTTTAATTCATCACTGTCCCTTTTCAAATGGTTGGTCAAATCTTGGGAGCTTGTGACAGTTGCCATGAAATCCAAGTCGGCCCTTTGGAACACATCACTGGCTCACCTTCTGTTAGCCTCAAGTCATCTCCTTGATTTCTGGTGGGATAAACGGTGATTCCTCTGTAGAACTTAGTGTATCAATTGATTAATCTAAATTAGGTTTTGGTGTTTTTATAAGTAGTTCATAATTACGATACTTAACAGTTGTGTTTCCTTAGTATCTCGTAGAACTCTCTATCTGCTTTTTAATCTTACCCAGGCACTCTATTGTTTGAAAGAAATTGGATGGGAAAAGATGACTTGGCTTTTAGTACAAAACCACTAGAGAGCCTTTGGAAAGTTCATTTGTGCTCTTGTGTATTTTGACACTCACTCAGTAGGCGAACCTACGCCGGAGAGAGCCGTGTCTAATAGGACTGTCTGATTCTATTTATTTTTTGTTATCATCTTGCAGTGTTGTTTTTGGCACACAGTTATTTAAGCCACCAGTCTCCAAAAAGAGAAAAAAATGGAGGTGGGGAATAATCCTGTGTCAGTCATTTCAAGTTTGCCCTAAACACCTAAACATTGACATTTTCCATGCCCAAACTTGGGTTTTTGCCTTTGAGAACAATGAGAAAGAGAATTAAGAAGATGTGCCTCTTTTCTTATCTATAGCTTTTATTTTATGTCTAAATGTGAATTTAAATGTCTTTACCTTTTTTTTTAGATTTTGTTACTACTTATTTAAACTTTTACTCCTCTTCTAAAAATGAGTTTTGTGCATTGTCCTGTTGGGCTTTAATGTGGTTTTTGTTTGTTTGTTTGTGTAAACCAAATGGTAGCAGTGTTATATGGGCTTTGACTGCAGTAGGAAGCACACACCCTTTCAGGATACTAGACTCTGTTTTCTGGAACCTCAAAGTACTCTCCTTAAAGCAGTTGTCACCAAGTTTTTTTGATCTTATAGCCTTATTTAGAAAATATTTAAGTTCTGCCCCAATATTTGTTTTGTTTTGTTTTTTTGTAGAGACAGAGTCTCACTTTATGGCCCTCAGTAGAGTGCCATGGCATCACACAGCTCACAGCAACCTCCAACTCCTGGGTTTAAACGATTCTCTTGCCTCAGCCTCCCGAGTAGCTGGGACTACAGGCACTCGCCACAACGCCCGGCTATTTTTTTTGGTTGCAGTTCAGCCGGGGCCGGGTTTGAACCCGCCACCCTTGGTATATGGGGCTGGCGCCTTACCGACTGAGCCACAGGCGCAGCCCGATATATTTGTTAATAGGCTTATTTAATAGTTTCCTTGGTGGCTCAAGGTCACGTCCCAGGACCAAAAGGCTGCACATCCTCTTGCCCTGCTTTTGCTAGGGTTCCCTTGCTGAGTGAGTGAATTCTGTCTGCCATTGTAGAAAGAGCATGCACATTACATGTTACAGGCAAATGTGAAAAAGAGGAAGTGACCACAATGAAATGTTACCTCACACCCATTAGTAGCCTCACGTGGCTACTCTCAAAAAAAAAAAAAAAAAGAAAGAAAGAATAGAAAATAACAAATGTTGGTGAGGACGAGGAGAAATTGGAACCCTTGTGCACAGATGGTGAGAATGTGAAATTGTGCAGCTGCTGTGGGAGACAGTGTGGAGGTCCTCCAAAGATTAAAACTAGAATTATGATGTTATCTGTCAATTTCACATCAGGATATATATCCAAAGAAGCAGGATCCTGAAGAGACATTTGTACACCCATGTTCATAGCAGCATTATTCACAAAAACCAAACGTGGAAACAACTCAAGTGCCCATTGACAGATGAGTAGCTCTGTGGTTTGAATGTGTATGTCCCTCTAAAATTCTTAAGTTGAAACTTAACCTCCCAGGTGACAGTAGTAAGAGATGAAAGTCGAGTGCAGCGGCTCATACCTGTAATCCCAGCACTCTGGGAGGCTGAGGTGGAAGGATTGCTTAAACTTAGGAGTTCAAGACTAGTCTGAGCAAGAGCAAGACCCTCATCTCTGCCAAAAATAGTAAAATTAGTCAGGCATGGTGGCACATGCCTATGGTTCCAGCTATTTGGGAAGCTGAGTCAGGAGAATTGTTGGAGTCCAGGAGTTTGACGTTAAGCTACAGTGACACCATTGCATTCTACCCAGGGTGAAAAGTCAGACTGCCTCCAAAAAGAGAGAGAGACCTGGAGCCTTGGGAGGTGATTAAGAGATGGGATTAATGCCCCTTCTAGAAGGGCTTGAGGAGCGAGTTTACCCCTCGCTCCCATTTCTTCCACTAGGTGAGGACAGAGTGCTCCATCTCTGGGGTACACAGTGACAAGGCCCCATCTGGCCAGCAAAGACCACACCCTCGCCAGACATCAGACCTGCAGGGACTTCCAGCCTCTGAAACTGTGAGGAATAAATATCCCTTCTGTATAAACTACCCAGCCCCAGGTATTTTGTTTTAGCAGCACAAACAGACAAAAACAAATGGATAAAGATATACACAGAGAGGAATATTCTTATTCAGCCTTAAAATGGAAGGAGATTCTGACCCACGCCACAACATGGAAAAGCCTGCAGGACATTCTGCTGAGTAAATAGGATAGTCACAGAGAGACAGACCCTGTATGAGTCCACTGACCCGAAGTCCGTAAAGAAGTCAAGTTCACCGAGACAGAAAGAATGGAGATTGTCAGGGGCTGGCGAGCGGGAGAAATGGGAATTGTTGTTTCCGGGGCACAGAGTTTCAGTTTCATCTTTTGCAAGGTGAAAAGAGCTGTGGTGATGGTCGTACAGCAATGTGAATGCGCTTAATGCTACTGAACTTTACACTTAAAAGTGTTAGGGTGATAAATCTTATGTAATGTGTATTTTACCACAGTTTAAAAAATTGCTAAAATATGAGATGTGAATTCTTAGTATTTTTCCCTGCTTCCAGGGGAGCAATCCTAGTTATGGCACTCAAGGGTGAGCACACCTTCACTTTTTTTTTTTTTTAGAGATAGAGTCTCACTTTGACCCCCTCAGTAGAGTGCAGTGGCATCACAGCTCACAGCAACCTCCAGCTCTTGGACTGAGGCAATTCTCTTGCCTCAGCCTCCCGAGTAGCTGGGACTACAGGCACCTGCCAAAAGGCCCAGCTATTTTTTTGTTGCAGTTTGGCAGGGGCCAGGTTCAAACCCACCACCCTCGGTATATGGGGCCAGCACCCTATTCCCTGAGCCACAGGCACCGCCCCACACCTTCACTTTTAAGGTGTGTTAACAAGCACAGGATGGGCACAGGGCTTTCCTCCCGCCCACCTGCCCGCGGGGGTGTGCTGTGCAGGTGGCCCAGCCAGCACCCACTCCAGAACCAGAACCCATCCCGGCTCAAACCTTTAAAACATAGTTAGAGACTGGTTGTTTGTGATAATGGAAGAGAGAGAGAGATATTAGAAATGGGAAACAATTTATAAAGCCAGATTAAGTATATTTCCATTTGACTTTATTTTTCTTTTTGAGACAGTGTCTTACTATGTTGCCCTTGGTAGAGTACCATGGGATCATAGTTCACAGCAACCTCAAACTCTTGGGCTCAAGTGATTCCCTTGCTTCAGCCTCCTGAGTGGCTGAGACTACAGGTGCCAGCCACAATGCCCAGCTACTTTTAGAGACAGGGTC